>NC_082706.1:172498828-173146174 GCF_030144855.1 Hypanus sabinus
TTGACATTGGCCTTGGGTGGAATGTATACCACTACCAAAATGATCCCGGAAATCTTCTGAGGTAGGTAAAATGGACGGCACTTAACTGCGAGATATTCCAGGTCTGGTGAGCAGAATTCGGACAACACTGATATATTGGTGCACCAAGAAGAGTTGATCATGTGGTATACTCTTTCACCTCTGCTCTTGAGAGATTCTGTATATCTATCCTGACGGTGTATAGTAAACCAGTAGATCTGAATCGCTGTATCGGCACAGAAGGGGTTAACCAGGGTCCCGTGGAACAAAGGAAAGATCAAAATAACTGATATCATTCTGATGCCTGATTTTGCACAAAGACAGCAAGCTGGAAATTATTGTCAGAGTTGCCCTGCTTTTGTACTTACTTTTCTGTGGTGGCTGTTCTCTGAAAGATTCTCCATTAGCAACGGCCAGCAATATGATGTTGAAATGTACACATTAGATAAACACTGAACATGGTAGAGCAGCAGGAATGTTTGCTGGCTGGAAACTAAATGACACATGGTGGTAAAGCTTAGTTGATCTGTATGTAGGACATATAAATAGAAATAAATGAAAATGGGTAAATGGAATGGAAAAGGGAAAAATTGGTGTAACTAAGATAAACACTGGAGAAGCAAAACTTAAATAATAAAATAGAGACAGCCAACATAATCATTGCTCAGCTTCATTCTTTGTGTTCCTATTTCCATGAATTCTGAGCTCAATATGATGCTCTGTTTTCTTCCTGTACTGTTGTCTTCATATCTAGTTTTTTTGGACAGAATATTTTGCCTCAGTTGTTTTAGCCTATCATAAAAAATAATTTTTCTCCTGCCTGTTGACTATCTATACATTCCTCTGCATTGGAATAGCCACCAACATAAAAGACACTGCCCACCCCTACTGTTCTCTCTTTTCTTCCCTTCCATCAAGCAGAAGGTACAAAAGCTTGGGAGCATGTACTACCAAGCTCAAGGACAGCTTGTATACTACTGTTATAAGATCCTGAAAGATTGTTTTATGTCATTTCCAGTACACAAGTGTAAAGGAGAACAAAATAATTGTTACTCTAGTTCCAGTGCAGCACAAAAATGCAATTATGGTAAAGAACACAATTATGAAACAATAAATTAAATACATAAAGATAACTTGTACATTGATTATATGTCCATAAAGTGATGCTAGGCACAGGAGTGTGTGTACATAAGTTGATAAAGTAGAGATCTGTTGTCTGATGAAGAACTCTTTGTAAGGAACCTGTTAATAAGGACAGCACTGTTTTGGGGTTTAGTGATCTCATCTCTATCTTGCAGAGGTTGGTCATGAGCTCTCATACTTCTCCCTGGATCATGATCCCCCCACTGAAATTCTTTGACCCAGACTTTCACCAATTTCACATCCTTGGGAGATCTCTCCTAAGCCAACAGCCCAGCTATAAATCCTCATCCATTGGTTCACTTTGGTTATTCAGCTTGTTCTTGTCCCACAGAGTGTTTCTTTTCCTGCCTTATCTTCCTTCTTGTATCCTCTTTTACATTTTAGACACCTCTCTGCAAATTTGTCAGTTGCCCAAGCCAGATTGTTTTCATCATGACTGAGTTTTGAATCCAGCATGATGTTCAGCTCTTTTTTCCTCTACTTTTACCTTCATGTCTTTTTATTTGGCTAGGAATGGGGCATTCCTGATGAAGGGTCTCAGCCTGAAATGTTGGCTACTCTTTTCTCACGGATGCTGCCTGACCTCCTGAGTTCTTCCAGCGTTGTGTACATATTCGTTGATGCTGCCAGTTCAAATGCTCTCCACAACACATCTGTAGAAAATTGCGAATGCCTTTGGTGACATACCAAATCTCAAACACCTAATGCTGTGCCTCCTTTGGAACTGTATCAACATGTTGAGACCAGGATAGATGTGACACCCAGAAACCTGAAAATGCTCATTCTTTCCACTTCTGAACCCTCTATGAGGACTGGTCCGACTTGTCCTCCCTTACTGACGTTGAGGCAAATAATTTTGTGCAACACACACAAAATGCTGGAGGAACTCAGCAGGTCAAACAGCATCTATGGAAGTGAATACATAGGCCCAAAACATTGACTGTTTATTCATTTCCCTAGATGCAGTCAGACCTTCTGAGTTCCTCCGGCATTTTGCGTTTTTTGCTTTTCATTTCCAGCACTTGCAGACATTTTCATGTTGATAATAATTTTGTGATCCTGTTTCTGTGTACCAAGCCTGTTTGTATATGGTTGCATTCTTAAGTATTTACTTATCTGATTTTGATACCACTCTGTTGACTTTGACCTTTTTTTATATTAAATAGATTAGAATCATACACTTGAATGGAGCTCAACTCATTCAGAGTATTCTTGTGTTCACATAAATGTTTTTTAGATTGTAAATTGGATTGATTTAGAGTCTCTGCATATCCTTGATCAATCAGATAAAATATTTCTTTCTTGGATGTGTGATATTTTAATCCGATAAATCAGAAGTCAAAATAAAAAGTTAAACCCAGCCTACCCACCCCTGGGTTTGGTAGAGGTGGGGCTGCATAGGCAACCAACCTACTCCAAGGTGATCTATTTTAAGTATTTCAGTCATGCTGCTAGTTTTTAACTTGTTCAACGGGTTTATCTGTCTGCTGAGTTAGATAGGAAATCAGAAGACCTACATAGAATTGAAAATCTGAACCCGAGGGAGGACTAATATTCTCGCGGGCAGGCTTGTTTGAGCTACTAAGGAGGGTTTAAACTAATTTGATGGGATGGGAACTAGAGTGAAGGGTCTCAGGATAGCACGGTTGGTTAAAAAAAAAACTAAGCATGCAGTCAGATTGTCAGTTAGGACAAAATTGCAGCCAGCTGTGTATTATGGATGCAGAATCTAAAACGGTAGCAAATACAGTACTCAAGTTGTTTTAACTCAATGCACGGAGTGTAAGAAAAAAGGTGGATGATTTTGTTGCACAATTACAAATTGTCGTGTATGATGTTGTGGCCATTACTGAATCGTGGCTGAAGGATAGTTGTATGTAGGCCTCCATTAGTCTCGGTAGACCATGGATTTGCACCTTGGAAAGTTTCCAGGGCAAGGTTTCTTTTAATGGAAGACTGGCAGTTGCCTAAGCTGCAAGTCTCCCCTCTTCACATCACCAATGTTATCCAAGGGAAGGGCATTAGGACCCATACAGCTTGTCTAGAAGGATAGCTGTAGTTGGGAGATGAATGTCCAGAGGGTTAGGAAGGTAGGCATTGTGAGTGGCGTGGTTCTGCTGATAAAGAATAGCATCAAATCATTAGAAAGATGTGACATAGGATTGGAAGACTTTGAATCCTTGTGGGTTGAGTTATGAAACTGCAAGGGTTAAAGGACCCTGATGGCAATTGTAGACAGGCCTCCCAATAGTAGCTGGGATGTGGACCACAGATTACAATGGGAAATAGAAAGGGTGTCTCAAAAGGGCAATGTTATGATAGTCATGGCAGATTTTAACATGCAGGCCGATTGGGGAAAATCAAGTTGGTAATGAATATTAAGAGAGTGAGTTAGTTTGTTGAATGCCTACAAGATGGCTTTTTAAAACAGGTTGTCATTGAGCCTACTAGGGGTTCAACTGTACTGGATTGTATGTTATGTAATGAACTGGAGGTGATTTGGGAGCATAAGGAAAGGAAACCCTTAGGAGACAGTGATCACAATATGACTGAGTTCAACTTGAAATGTGATAGGGAGAAAGTAACGTCTGACATAGCAGTATTTCAGCAGAGTAAGGGAAATGACAATGGTATGAGAGAGGAAATGGCCAAAGTAAATTGGAAGGAGATGATGGCAGAGATGACAGCATAGCAGCAAAGGCATGAGTTTCTGGGGGAAATGAGGAAGGTGCAGGATTGATGTATTCCAAAAGCAAAGAAATACTGAAATGGTAAATATTACAACCCTGGCTGACAAGGGAAGTTAAAGCTAATGCAAAAAAGAGGGCATACAACAAAGGAAAAATTAGATTGAAGATAGAGAATTGGGTAGCTTTTCAAACCCTACAGAAGCAACTAAAATAATCATTAGGAGAGAAAAGATGAAATACAAAAGCAAGCTAGCAAATAATATCTAGGTGGATAGAAAAAACTTTTTCAAGTCTATGAGAGTTACTATTACAAGGGAGGAGGTGCCCAAAAAGCTGAAAGACCCAAGGATACATAAGTCACTTGGACCAGATGAACTGCACCATAAGGTTCTGAAAGAGATAGCGGTAGAGATTGTGATGGCATTAGTAATGATCTTTCAAGAATCATTGGACTCGGGCATGGTTCCGGAGGGCTGGAGAATTGCAAATATCACTTCACTCTTTAAGAAAGGAGGAAGGCAGCAGAAAGAAAGTTATAGACCAGTTGGCCTGACCTCAGTAGTTGGGAAGATGTTGGAGTCATTTGTTAAGGGTGAGGTTGTGGAGTATTTGGTGAGACAGGACAAGATAGGACAAAACCACCATGATTTCCTTAAGGGAGGATCTTGCCTGACAAACCTGTTGGAATTTTTTGAGGAGATTCCAAGTAGGATAGATAAAGGGGATGTTGTGGATATTGTCAAAAACCTTTTGAAAATCCATATATACCAGGTGCCACACATGAAGTTCCTTATCAAGCTAAGAGCCTATAGCATTACAAGAAAGTTACTGGCATGGCTGATTGGCAGGAGGCAATGAGTGGGAATAAAAGGATCCTTTTCTGGTTGGCTGCCAGTGACTAGTGGTGATCTGCAGGGATTGGTGTTGAGATACTTTGTCTTCTGCTGTATATCAATGATTTAGATGCTGGAATAAATGGCTTTGTTGCCACGTTTGAGATGTTATGAAGATTGGTGGAGGGGCAGGTAGTGTTGTGGAAACAGGAAGGCTGCAGAAAAACTTAGACAGATTAGGAGAATGGGCAAGAGAGTGGTAAATGAAATATAATGTTGGAAAATGCATGGTCATGCACTTTGATAAGAAATAAATATGTGGACTATTTTCTAAACTGGAGAAAATTCAAAAATCTGAGATGCAATTTTAATACCCAAGCGTGACTACAATTGCAAAAGAGTTTATGCAGGTTTGGTTCCTATCTAAGGAACAATATACCTGTGATAGAGAGGAATGCAATAACATTTTATCAGATTGATTCCCAGGATAGAGGAAAAAAAGTCTCATAAGGAAAGATGAAGGATTCTGGGTCTGGGGTCTCTAAGGTTTGGAAGACTGAGAGCTTATTGCATTGAAACAAGAATAATATTTCCCTTGGACTGTGATGTCTGGAACCTGAGGCTCATCATCTAAAGTTAAGAGCTGTCTGAATGGATAAAATTCCTTTACCAAGAAGACAGTGATTTTTTGTCATAATTTTATTTTCAATTCCCTTTTTATGATTGAGGTATTAATGTGTCTTTTGGTCTTGACGTACTTACTGTCCTGGAAGTCAGCCAAAATATCAGGCTTAGCAATTGGTGGGACGCAACATGCAAGGCTGATTTACAAAATCACATAGGCATGAATACAGCAACAACAAGCACATACAAAGGACAGGTCCACTCCCCCAGACTCAAAAAATATCTGGATGCGTTGGAAAGAACTCAAATCCTTTTGCAGTTAAAGGCAATGTACTGTTTACTTTCCTATTGATTGTTATGAATGCACATTAGCTTTCTGTACTTCAGCTTCCTCTAAACACCAGCTTTTCATCTTAAAAAAAAGCTGTCAAAAAATTAGAAAAGAAAATGACTTTCCATTTTCCACATTATATTTAATCTGTTATGTCATCACCTGATATCTTTATATCCACACTGAATCTTCCCTACATTCTCTTTCCATGAGCATATTTGAACATACTCCACTCATTTATATCAATAACTTAGATGAAAGAAATTATAATCAGCTGGGGTTCCAGTTCCAATCCCTGTAGGAACCCAACGATTACTGCCTGAAAGCCACTAATTTGTTGCTAATGTTTTCTCTTTGTTAATCAATCCTTGGTTCTTTGAATATTACGCCATGTGTTCTAATCTTCTATAATAACTTCTTGTGACATCTGGAGTTATAGAAAAGTACAGCACAGAAGTAGACCCTTCAGCCTGTCAACCTGTAACTGTTACCTGCTCAGTTGAGGAAAAACACCAGAGACACGAAATTACCTCTGAAACGGTTTTTATTCAGAGAGGAGTTCACAGCCCCATGCACTTCGGGCTTGAGGTAGCCAACTCCCAATTTGTCAGTTTACAAAGGTCATACTTATACCCAAAAACAGGGTACTACATTCGCAAATATAGTTACCGATTCGAATTCATCAATTGATTGGCTATTGCATAGCTAAGCATGCAAAATACTCAGAATTTAGCAAAGGTTAAAGTGTAATACCTAGAATTAATACTGACGTACTTCAGGACACTTGAAATGGGTATCCTTAAAATATTTTGCCAAGCATATTGTCTTGTGGTTGTAGGTTCCCTTTTCCTTGTGGTCTCCACGTCTGGCCTGGCACCTTATTTTAGCTACCTCTCCTTACTTCCCCAATGACGTACCTCTCTCTTGTCCTGACTACATATTTTGCTACACTTACCCCTCGCCCACCCCCCCTACACGTACCCCTTACCCTCTTCACATTCTCAAGCCCATCTAGTACGTGCCAAGCCATTTAAACTGCTTTCTCCCATCGACCTACACTGGGACCATAGCCCTTTGTACCCCTACCATCCTTGTACCTATCCAGGTTTCACTGAAATTTTGAAATCAAACTCACATGCACCACTTGTGCTGGCAGTCTCATGACTTTCATCATCTCTTTAAACTTTTCACTTTTCACCCATGATCTTTAGTTGTAGTCCCAATTAACCTCAGTGATAAAAGCCTGCTTACATTTACCCTATCTGTACCCCTTGTAACTTTGTATACCTGTATCAAATCTCCTCAAACTTCTATGTTCCAAGGAATAAAGTCATAACCTATTCAGTCTTTCCTTATAACTCGGGTCCTCCAGATCTGGCAACATCCTTGTAAATTTTCTCTGTACTCTTTTAACCTTTTTCACACCTTTCCTGTAGGTATGTGACCAAAATGTACATAATACACCAAATTAGGCCTCATCAATGACTTGTACAACTTCAACATAACATCCCATTTCCTATACCCAGTACTTTGATTTGTGAAGGCCAATGTGCAAAAGCTTTCTTTATGACCCTATCAACTTGTGATGCCTCTTTCAACAAATTATGGGCCTATTCACTTTGTTCTACTGCGCTCCTCAGTGCCCTACCATTCACCGTGCAAGACCTACCCTGCTTGGTCCTACTGAAGTGCAACATCTTGTGAGTTCTGTCTGCTATTTTTCAGCCCGTTTTTCCAGTTGGTCCAGATCCTGCTGCAAGCCCTGGTTGTCTTCCTTGCAGTCCACTACACCCACAATCTTGGTGCCATTCTGGAAGACTGAAGGTCAAACCTGTGATGGCATCTTGGGGTGAAGTCTGAGGTTGGAGGCCCAATGTCTGAGAACCTGGTGAGAAACACTGGAGACCCAGAGATAGCCTGGCCTGGGGTTAAAGGATTTTTGAGTACATGAGTGGGTGTGAGGGATGGGAAAACGTCTTTTTTTTTGTTGCCGTTGTTTTGTTGTTGCTGCAGCTTGTGATGTGAGCATGTTACGTTGACACTGGAATGTGTGGTAACACTTTGTGAGCTGCCCCCAGCACATCCAATGAGTGTGCTGGTTGTTAAGGCAATCGGTGCATTTCACTGTCTGTTTTGATGCACGTGTGGAAAGCTGAATCTGAAACATTGACTAGCACACTCACATCTACTGAAATGAAATGCTTCAAGTGGTTAGTAATGGCAAGAATTAACACTTACCTGAACAAGAACCTGGACCTGCTGCATACACAATCTCACAGGCTCTCCAATATGCTCTGGAGCACCTAGATAACGGCAAAATACAAGATGCTATTTATTGATTGCAGCTTGGCGCTTAACACCGTCGTTCCCTCAGTTCTAATAAACAAGCTTCAAAACCTGGGCCTCTATCTCCCTCTGCAACTGGATCCTCGATTTTTTTTGCCGTAGACAGCTGTGGAGGGCAAATCTTTATGTGTATTTAAGGCAGAGGTTGATAGTTTCATGATTGGCTAGGGCATGAAGGGATGTGGGAAGAAGGCAGGAGATTGGAGTTGACTGGAAGAATCCCAGACAAAGTAGAGACATTCAGTGTGCATATTTAAAAAGGAGTTAAGACCTTCCTCCCTTATTTTCCAAATTGTCTGTGAAATCGCCCAGTTCTTGCCTCAATACACTATCTAATGGAAGTGTAAGAGTGTAGGGAAACTATTATATATTGCTATTCTGGGAGCAAAAACATTGTGCTCAGATTAAACTTATAGAAACTAGTAGAGTTTCTAAGTAACCTTCCAATTGTGATCTGTTGCTTAAAAACAATTTAGATTACAGTCATGTGCGGAAAAACCTGTCATTTGCAACCCTACAAATTTTCTATTGTAATTCTAAAATAAAATATTGTGTTCCTAAGGTATCTCAATTCTAATCTGCAGTGAGTCTGATCGCATTTGTAAAAAGATGTTTCAATTGCAATCCATAATATTTCAATCACAGTCCAAGTGATAAAAAATACATACAAATTAAGTGTGAAATTGAATTAATACAATAGCCAAAATTTATTACAGAAACCTACCACAGAAAAAGGGGGAATTGAATCTCCAGTTATTGATGACTAAGGGTTTGAGTTCATAACTGAATAAGATATTTCAGTTTGATGAGATTAATGAAAAAATCTGGATGAAATGTACCATCAATGTCTTGTTTATTAAGAAGACATGATGAGATCCAGAGAATGCTTGAGGGGAAAGGGAAAAAACTGGAATTTAAAGATATGAATGTGGTCAATTTGATTGCATATGTGAACAAGTAGAAAGGTTAACTGAGCAAGTGAAGAAGTTAACAGATCATTTGGGAAAGGAAAGAGGAATGTGTAATAAACGACAAAAACGTTATGGCAGCGGTAATAAAAAGTCTAAAGAGCAAATTTTTGCTTTAAGTGAAGCAACAACATAAATGTAATTGAATTGAAATGTATTGTACGGGACTTCGAAGTAAAGTGAGGCAATGTGCTCAGCAGGAACTGAAGTGGTCAGTCTTGCCACGGACACTTCTTGGCCCTACATTGGACAATCCTTCAAGCAGTGCCACCTTCTGAACTCCGATGAATTATAGTATAGAAATGACTTGGAACCATAACGACCTCTCATGACTCAAGTGAGGATGACAGTGATGAAACCACAGGATTGGCAGCGGTGTCACAGCGTGCTCCAATAAAGACCACGGAAGTGAAGGCCTACAGAACTGAAGGTGGATCTATGAAAGGAGACAGATGGTTTTCCATCAACCACCTAAAATGGAAAAAGATTGATAAAAGGTCCAATGAAGTTCCACATCCTAAAAAAAGAAGTTTATAGAACTGGGCTGAGCTTCAGTGTATTAAGATTATATACAAATTGCAGTCATATGATGGCATCCAACTTTGGCTACTATGTTGTCTTCACAGTAAATTAGACAGTTGAATTGTGGAGTTGATGACTACATGGAGGATAATAAACAGAATATACCAGAATATTGGAATTCTATTAAGAGGTTGTAGAAGAACAGGTCCCAATATATATTGAATGGAGGAAAGTGGTTGATTGCAAGAAAATATATTCTGAGGATGTTTCTGGATATGAGGAAGGTACAGGACAGCGTGGTTAAGTTATAGTAATTCCAGCAATAAATGAAGTTAAAGTAGAGGACTCTAAATATGGTTCATTGAAGTCCACGTTTACAGATGACAGGAAGCCAGATTTTGCCAACATCGTGAAGCTGGCAAAGCTGAATTAGAGTGGGGACGATGTTTCATATAGTGAGCTACTGCGAGCCGCTAAACAAGTGGACTGGGGTATCAAAATCTGAATAAGATCATTACAGGTCGGTCAGTTACCTGTCGATCAACAGTCACTGACCATGGGTCCACTGTCGTTGCTTGCTATTAATAGCTGCTACAGGTAAGTCAACTATTAGTCAACAGAAGATGGTGGGCTGAAATTCACCATGTGTATTGCTGCAATCTCAGTTTGAGTCAAAGTGCAGAAGCCAATTCCCTAAAGAAAAATGTTTTTTTTTGTAGTAAGAAAGGACATTGGGCTAGAAGCATTGGTACAGGAAACAAAGTGGACAACAGAAATGAGCCCAACAACAAGTTCAATCCCCTGCCTCACAAGATTCTAATTTGATGAAGTGGTTTCAATAAGCAATGTTAGATGTAATAGACGTTGCATTCAAAAACAACCACACCATTCACTGCAGCCCTTGCCTTGATAGAGCAAATACTAGATAGCTTTTATGTTAACTTACTAGTTGGGAATAAATGTGCCAAATTCTTGATAAGGTTTTGATGACCATGACTGTGCAAGAATAATAACGAGCCATGAAGAAGCAAAATTATTACAACAAAATGTCTCTATTGAACTCAGATCTGCTTCTGTATACTGATGACGCTTCAACAAATGAACAATTTGAAAGGCTGGATGGTCCATTGTTTCTGAAATTGAAGTGCTGACTCCTGGTAGCTTTGTACACAGGTGGAACTGAAAACTCTGATTGAAGCCTGTAAAGTGGCAGAAAGAAGAAAGGCTAATATTCACACTGATTCTTGATACGCTGTTGGAGTTGTTCATGATCTTGGAAACTTATGGAGACAAAGGACATTTCTTATGGCTGTAGGAACCTCAATCAAGGATGGCCAACTAGTACAAGAACTCATGGATGTCATACAACTGTTGTCAGAAATATAATTTTGCTACTGCTGTAGCAAAATATAAAAACCACTCCAAGATGACTACAATGGAGAGTCATGGGAATGCATTCACAGATGAATTTGCAAAAGAAGGCAGAATGGATAGGAGAATTAAAAGAAGTACTGAGAACATAGACAGTGAACCTGACAACTGAAGTTGGACTCTGTATTAGCAGCGAATATACAAGATATTTGAGAGATGCAAACTCAATGCTCTAACCAGGAAAAATGGTTCTACACGAAGAATGTTAGGAAGTTCAATAGTGTTGGAGAATGGATCCATCATTTGGGTGATTTTTTTTTGATTATTTTATACTTAACATATATACCACAAGTTCTTCTGCCTCTGAATTTTCAGATGTAATGATCTAGAATCAAGGGAGGGGATATTGGATTAGGATGTATAATTGCTATTTTGTAGACTAACAGTGTCTTCCCCCTTCATTCTCAATCCTGAGGAAGGATCTCGGCCTGAAATATTGACGGTTTATTCATTTCCATAGATGATCTGCTGAGTTCCTCCAGCATTTTGTGTGTGTGTTGCTCTGGGTAGCCAGCATCTACAGTCTTTCTCATTTATGAAACATGATGTGCTTATTATAAAGCAATGTTGAGTTTGCCTGATAACCATGAATTTTCCAAAATACCCCACTGTAATATTTTTAATAGTTTCTAAAATGGATAAACCACACGGAAACTACCCTTGACCCAGGGGTTACTAATGCTTTTTATGCCACGGGCCAATACCATTAAGGAAGGGATCCACCCTGCCTTTGTCCAACTCATCCATGCCAATTAAGGTGTCTCTCTCTGTTTGCCAGCTTTTGGCCTATGTTCCTCTAAGCCTTTCCATGTTCCTGTCCAAGCGATGTTTAAAATTGTACCTGTCTTCTGTCACCATCTCTGACAGCTAGTTTCATACATTCACTACCTTTAAAGACCCTCATTAAATCTTCTCTTCCTTACTTTAATCCTAAACCATCTAGTTTTGTGGTCTTCTACCCTGAGGCAAAAGACTGTGATTATCAGCCCAGCTGTATGCTCTTCATGATTTTATAGGTCTCTATAAGATCACCCCTCAGCCTCCTTTACTCTAAGAAAAGCAGTCTCAGCCTATTGAACTGCTCTTGTAGCTCAAGCCCTTCCGTCCAGGCACCACTCAAGCTTAATCATCCTTCCTGTAGTGTGGCAACCAGAGCTTTACACAATACTCCGTATGGTATAACCAACAGTAACATAAACTCTTTTACTCAATTCCAATACTGATGCTTTTATCATTGCCCTATTAACCCATACTGCCACTTCCAGAGAGTTATGTACTTGTATTCCATGGTCTTCCTGTTCAACAACGCCCGCCAGGGCACCTCCTATCAACTGCGTGTGCCGTGGCCTGGTTTAACTTCCCAAACTGCTTCACTTCACACTTGTCTGAAATAAATTCCATGCCTTTCCTCTCTTTCCCGGATGACATCCCAGAAGCTCACTGTTGTAACCTTGGATAACCACCTTTCCTGTGTACTGTAACATTAATATTGGTGTCGTTGCAAATTGACTAATTATACATCTTTTATTCATATCGAAATCATTAATGTGTACTACAAGAACAGGACCCAGCAATGATCCCTGCAACACACCACTGGTCTCAGGCCTCCAATCTCATACGCAACCCTCCACTATGGCCTCATAACACCAAGCCAATATTATGTCCATTTGGCTAGCTCATCCTGGGAGGTGTTTTAACCTTCTGGATCAGCCTAGCTTGTCAAAGGTAGACATGATGTCTAGTGCCCACCCTTGTAATTTCTCTTGGTCACCTCTTTTTATAGTTTTCCCATGCACAAAAACATGCTCACTATCCCTAATCAGTACTTTTCTTTACAAATTCAAATAACTTTTGCATTCAGAATCCCTTCCAGTAACTTCTCCATTATTGACATAAGGCTGAAACTGACTATCTACCATCTCTCTGATTCTCATTTTATATTTGGTCAAATTGACCCTGCTGACATCAGGTAAAGGGATGTTTGAGAAGGGGGGGGGGCTTTGAAAAATGAAATGAGAAATGTTAAAGGCCAGCGTACTTCTGTTGATGTGAAAGGCAAAGTAGGCATGATTAAGGAACCCTAACTAAGAAAGGCTCTATCACCCACAACCCCAGAATGTGTTATCTCATTAGATGCTGAAAAAGCTTTTGATAGAGTTGAATGGACATACTTATTTAATGCATTGAGAAACTTTAATTTTAGTCCTAATTTTATATCATGGATTAAATTAATATATTATAAACCTGTTGCTTCCGTTCTTACAAATAATTATAGATCCTCTTTTTTTCAATTATCTCGTGGTACGAGACAAGGTTGTCCTTTAAGTCCTTTATTATTTAATATTGCATTAGAACCTTTAGCCATTGCTATTCGTGAATCTCCTAATATTTTTGGTATCACCCGTAATGAGAAGTTATACAAATTATCACTTTATGCTGATGACTTGTTATATATTTCTGATCCTAATAGGTCTATTCCCGCTATTTTATCCTTGTTGGCTCAATTTGGTAGTTTTTCTGGTTATAAATTAAACTTAGATAAGAGTGAATTATTCCCCTTAAACGCGCAAACCTTATTGAATGACAGGATACCATTTAAAGTTGTTACTGATAACTTTATCTATTTAGGTATAAAAATCACCAAGAAATATAAAGATTTATTTAGACTGAATTTTTTACCTATGCTTCATCAAATTCAACAATTTACTACAAGATGGTCTCCTTTATTCCTATCATTAGTTGGTCGGATTAATGCTATTAAAATGATGATTTTACCGAAATTTTTATATTTATTTCAAGCCTTACCAATTTTTATTCCTAAATCTTTTTTTGACAACATTGATTCAAAAATTTCCTCATTTGTGTGGCAAAATAAAAGCCCCAGGCTAAGTAAAAGGCAATTAAAAAATCTAAAAAAGATGGTGGTTTAGCTTTACCTAACTTTAGATTTTACTATTGGGCGAATAATATTCGTAACCTAACGTATTGGAAACTAGATTTGGACTCACCATTGTGTCCACAGTGGGTAAATTTGGAATGTAGTGAGGTAAAGGGATATTCTATATTCTCCGTTCTTGGTTCTTTTCTTCCTGCTGATTTAGTTAAATTCAATAAACAGATATCTAATCCAGTTATCAAACATACACTACGAATTTGGTTTCAATTTCGTAAGTTTTTTACTCTGAAAAACTTTGTTCTTGATAGCCCTATTTTACTTAATTTTTTTTTCAAACCTTCATTGACAGATCAAGCTTTTAACATATGGAAAAGGAAAGGTATAAAATGTTTTCGTGATCTTTTTTTTTGAAGGTACTTTGATGTCTTTTGACCAACTCTCCAACAAATTTAAATTACCTAAATCTAATTTTTTTAGATACTTACAAATTAGAAATTTCTTACATAAAGTTCTACCATCTTTTCCCAATTCAACTCCATTGGATTTTTCAGGTTTGATTTTCACCTTTAATCCTTGTCAGAAGGGATTAGTAG
This sequence comes from Hypanus sabinus, assembly GCF_030144855.1. Classification (NCBI taxonomy): domain Eukaryota; kingdom Metazoa; phylum Chordata; class Chondrichthyes; order Myliobatiformes; family Dasyatidae; genus Hypanus; species Hypanus sabinus. The sequence goes on from NC_082706.1 coordinate 172,513,224, forward strand.
CTTTTATTTATAGCATGATTATGAAGATACAACCAGAAATATCAGATAGAATTAAACAAGAATGGGAAAAAGAACTTCGATACAATATATCAACGGATAAATGGGAAAAAATTTTACAAATGGTTAATTCCTCTTCTATATGTGCTAAACATGCTTTAATACAATTTAAAATTGTACATAGAGCTTATATGTCTAAAGATAAGCTTGCTCGATTCTATTCTCATATTAACCCTCAATGTGACAGATGTCATTTAGAAGTGGCTTCATTGACCCACATGTTTTGGTAATGTCCCACTTTACACAACTATTGGAAGGACATATTTGGTGCCATTTCCTCAATTTGGAATATCGATTTACAACCTCATTTTATTACTGCAATTTTTGGTATACCAAATGAGGATGGTAATCAGTTTTCCCCTCCAATCAGACGAATGATTGCTTTTGTAACATTAATGGCCAGAAGGTCTATATTACAAAACTGGAAAGAAGTAAATCCTCCTACCACGTCTCAGTGGTTTTCTCAAACTATTTCTTATCTGAGTTTGGTAAAAATTAGAAGCACTATATTTGACTCATCAATTAAATTTGAAGAAACCTGGGGACCGTTCATTCGACATTTTCATATGAATTAATTTGGCCTTTTTCAGACCTTCTCTCCGCTTATTCTTGTTCAGGTATGGAGTTCCGGAGTTTTTTTTGACACTATCATATACTTATAAACTGTTATTATTGCCCATGTTAGTTTAGTTTAGTGTTTTTTTCAATATATATTCTCTTTTATATATTTTCAAATTTTTTTTCCCTTTTCTTTTGATGATTATTTTTGTTTTTTTTTCATATATAATTATATAGACTTGATTGATTAATGTACTTTTTTTTGTTGATGTTTAATAGGATATTATTATCCTATTACTAATGTAATTTCAAGTCTATTGTATTTATAACCTATTCATTATTATGTTATGTTTTTTCTTATATATATGAAACTGAATAAAAAGATTGAAAAAGAAAGAAAGAGAAAGGCTCTGCTTAGGAAAAAGTATTCACGCTAGAATTAGATAATTGGGATTAAGAAAATCTCTAGCGTACAAGGTTTGTTGGAGTACATCTAAGGTAGAAATTAGAAGGCCAAAGGGACATAAGATATCCTTATCTGATAAGGCAAAGGAGAATCCCAAGATAACTATTAATAAGAGCAGAGGGATAACTAGGGAGAGAGTCCCCTTAATAATGAATGTGGAAATGTGTGTGTGTGAAGCCATGGGACATGGGTAAGTGAATATGGAGAAACCTGCGTTTTTACCATTTGGTTTCAGCAGTTCACCCTTGAGATGCCCACTTGCTTTCAGCTGCTTCAGCCTTGCTCTTCGGAGCTCTGACCTAAACCCATAATCTTTTGTACCTCTCTTTAAAAGTCATCTCAATGTACTTTACTTGAATACACACATTTCCTAGCCCTCTCATGCCTGAACCTTTTTGAAGCATGTTTGAACAATTTAAACATTTATTTGATGATACAGAGCTAAATTATATTGTCAAACTACTGCCTGTTTTGGTGGAATAATACAGGAATATGTTTAAGTCATGAAAGCATTTGTTAAAGTACTTAGAAATTCTGTACACTGGTGCATATTTTTGCTGGGGATTGATAATTTGCTGGCCTAATACTTCGTCGTCTATAGGGCTTTTTACCTTTATCCTGAAAACTGCATAGAAAAACAGTTTAATTTACAAAGTGAAAATCTGGAAAGCTTTTCCAAGAAATTTTACTAACATTGATACTGTTAATGATCAAGTATGATTAGTAAACCTGGGAAAAATTGAAAATCTATTGTGGAGTATTTAACCACCTCTTGGATCATTTTATATATTTAAGTAAACTTGAAATGATCAGAGAACCTGACCCTTATCCCAACAATTACTTAAATAGCCAATGGTACTTTCAATTATGTAAAGCAATTTCATGTGTATTAGAAGCAATAGAATTATAACCCACAATCTTTCTATGAAGCCTCTATTTCGCTGATTCTTCAAAAGAATAAGGTCCAACTGAATGTTTTTCTAGACCAATTTCCTTACGTAATGTTGGTACTAAAATTTTATCTAAACTTTTGGCTTGCAAGATTGAAAATATTTTGCCATCTATTATTTCTGTTGACCAGACTGTATTTATCAAAAATGAATACTCCCACTTTAATATTCGTCATTTATTGAATGTTACTTATTCTCCTTCTTAAAGAGATATCAGAATGTGTGATATCCTTAGATGCTGAGAAAGCCTTTGATCAGATTGAATAGAATTATTTATTTAAAACTTTAGAAAAATTTAACTTTGTGCCAGATTTTATTCAGTGGATTAAATTACTTTATATATCTCCCTCCACTCAGGTTCTTAATAACTCTCAGAATTCTAAACCTTTTAAACTTCAACATGGAACTAGACAAGGGTGTCCTTTGAGTCCTTTGCTTTTTGATTTGGTCTTAGAACTTTATCTATTGCTTTCCGGGAATCTAATGATATTACTGGTATTTTAAGTAGAGGTATTATCCACAAAGCTTCACTTTATGCTGATGACTTTTTGCTCTACATTTCTAATTTGGAGTCTTCTTTACCTTCAGTACTTTCTTTACTCTCCTGCTTTAATCAGTTTTCAGGATATAAACTTAACTCATAAGAGTGAACATTTTCCTTTGAATAATTTGGTATTAGTTAATTCTAACCTTCCTTTTAAAATTGTAAGAAATCAATTTACTTATTTGGGCGTAACAATTACTAGGAATTCCCTTTTAAAGAAAACTTCTTTACACTTCTGAATTATGTTAATAAGGCACTGTCAAATTGGTTACCCCTCTCTTTATCGTTGATTGGATGAATTTGTTCTATTAAAATGAATATTTTGGCTAAATTTTTATGTTTATTTCAGGCTGTACCTGATTTTATTCCTAAATCCTTTTCTGATTCTCTGGATTCTATTATATCTTATATATGGAAAAATAAAATTTCTCATTTAAATAAAGTTCATCTTCAAAAAGCTAAAAAGAATGAAGGTTTAGCCTTACCCAAATTTCGGTTTTATTATTGGGCTGTCAATATATGAAATCTTATGTTTTGGTTATATTATATTAATCAACAGGATTGTCCAGTCAGGGTTTCTTTAGAAGCTAATTCTGTTAATAAATTTTCTATAATTTCTCTTCTAGAATCCTCAGTTCCTTTATCTTTAAGTAATTTAACTGATAATTTTGTAGTTAACCACACTTTGAGGTTTTGGGTACAATTTAGAAAATATTTTGGTTTATTGAGTTTTTCACTTTCAAGTCCCATTTTTTTTCTATATTTTTAAATCTATGATAGTTTTTAAAGAATGGAATAGATTGGGTATTAAATGTATTCAGGATTTATTTGTTGAAGATGGTCTCTCTACATTTGAGCAACTATCAGCTAAGTATAGCCTACCCAAAACCCACTTCTTTCGATATTTACAAATTAGAGACTTCTTTCGTTTTCAAGTACATACATTTCCTAAAAGTCTAGATAAGAATTTTCTTGATACAATTTTTAATTTGAAACCCTTCCATAATGGATCTATATCTAATATTTATTGTATGTTGTTGGGAATGAGAAATATTCCTTTAGACAAAATTAAAAATCTCTGGGAACAAGATTTACAGATTCCAATTTCTGAAGATACTTGGAATGAAATTTTTTAATTGGTTAATGTCTCATCGTTACGTGCCCATAAGTGGTTCATAGGGCCCACAGGTATATGGAGGAATTTAAGGTGGAGGGTTATATGGGAAGCAGGGTTTAAGGTTTGGCACAACATTGTGGGCTGAAGGGCCTGTACTGTGCTGTATTGTTCTATGACTAAAGATAAGCTGTCTCGTCTTTATTCTGATATATCTCCCTATTGTGATAGATGTAACAATGGAGAAGCTTCACTAATTCATATGTTTTGGACTTGTCAGAGTCTTGAAAAATATTGGAAGGAAGTGTTCCAAACTTTTTTGGTGCTTTTTAAAGTAAATTCTAAACCTAATCACTTGACTGCCTTATTTGATATTGTTGGAGGAAATGATATTATTTTGGAGACACATGATTTGCACATTGTTGCTTTTATTTCTCTTATAGCCAGGAGGGCATTGTTGCTTAAGTGGAAGGATACCACTCCACCTACTCATACTCATTGGTTAAATGATGATGTGTCATGTTTAAATTTAGAGAAGATTCGCTGTTCAATTTCTGAACCTAGACAAGATCTTTTAACATTGTGGGGACCTTTTTTTGAATTATTTTCAAAATCTTTGATTTGCTATTAAGCACAGATGTTGGCTAAGAATATGTTTTACTATATGATAAGGATTTTTTTTTCCTTTTTTTAACCAAACAGCTGTTTTTTTTTCTGGTAGTGAATTTAGATATTTTTGTATAATTATTTTTTCAGTATTACATTTAAATTTAATTTATATGGATATGGGGTAATGAGACTATATTTGTGATTCCAATATATTGAAATCTCTATATATTATATATCCTACTGTACTCTGTATTCTTTTATGTAAGAAATCAATAAAAATATTGAAAAAGAAAGAAATATAGCCAACTTGTATGGTATTTGTTTGCTTTTCAAGGAGCTCTCGGTTTTCAAGTCAGGAACAAAGGGATTTTGTAACTGTGATCCAAGTCACTGGGGAGACTTTGAAGCTGATGATATATAAGTCTTTATTCATCACTATAAGCAGGCATTCTCCAAGGAGGCCTTCTCACTAGAGTCTCCCAAACTGATTTTTATGCATTTTTTTACCTTAAAATCAAAGGTAAGAGCAGATGATCCAATATTCACATAATTCTGTATCTCCAGAATAATCCTAAAAGGGATAATGCTTACGACCAATATCAAAACTGCCTGGAAAAACTAAATTGGCTCTAGTTTCTTTCTCCATTCAAGTATGATTTGTAGTCAGAAGATATCAATAGAGGGTCTTGGGAATCAGTAACTGTGATGTTATCAGGGTGCCTGAAAGATCGCTCAAACTAAAGATTTCACTAATAAAGGAAAATACATTTTTTTTAATAAATTGGAATATCAAAACTTAAAATATTAAAAATAACATTGCAAGTTAAACAATTTTTGAAAGTTTAATAATTTTGGATGCTCTGGAAAAATGACTGTGTGTATGTGTACATATCCACATCTGTCAAGTTAATAGGCTTGTGAGAGGTTGTTGAGTAGCAAAGTGTTTAAAGATTCAGTTACATCTCATTCATTGGGAACCCATGTAGGTTGAAAACAGAGCAGGTTTTCTGATCTTGCCATATTTTTAATTCAGTGAACTGTTTTTGCTGACATTTTGTTAGATGTACTGTACCACTGAACTTCATCTTGTTTAGAAAGCATACCATGGACAGCTCCTTGGCTAGGTGCACTGTAAAGAGACCAGCTGTGAAACCTCTTTATTGCTGTATATGAACGGATTGTACTTATTTCTTGTCCTTTCTCTGGTTTTTGAAGTGAATCTAGAGAAAATGAAATTACGTTGAATAGGGAACTCTTAAAAATTCGCTGGCTAATACCTTTTCAAAGTTGGGGCTAGAATGAGAACCCGGAAGAGGAAAAGAAAGCTTAATCAGAATCAGGTTCAATATCGCTGGCAAATGTGAAACTTGTTGTTTTGTCACAGTAGTACATTGTAATACAAATAATAAAGCTATACGTTACAATAAGTATATATTTTAAAAATTAATAAGTAGTGCAGAAAGAGAGGAAGAATAATACTTAGGTAGTGTTCATGGGTTCATTGTCTATTCAGGAATCTGATGGCAGAGGGGAGGAAGCTGTTCCTGAAATGTTAACTGTGCATTTTCAGGCTTCTGTACCACCACCTTGATGGTGGCAATGAAAAGAGGGCATGTTCTGGATGATGGGGGTCTTTAATGATGGAACCTGCCTTTTTGAGACATTGCCTTTTGAAGGTGTCCTGGATGCTTGAGAGGTTGGTGCCCATGATGGAGCTAGCAACATTTATAACTTTTTGCAGTTTTTTCCGATCCTGTGCTATACCAGATGCTGATGCAGCCAGTTATAATGCTCTTCTCTTAATCATCTTAATAACATTAACAGTCTTATAAACACAAATAAGACTTTTAACTGAAGAATTTAATGTACTTTTACTCTGTAGCATGTTACAAAGGAAATTTCATCAATTTCAATAAATCTGAGTTTTTATAATCAGTGGTTGTTTTGAATGGTCCTCCTTCCATACACTGGAAGTGTTTATTTTAATATTTATCTAAGCAGCATTGATGGCTTCTGTTGTCAGAGTTGACTATAGATGTTGTGCCCTAGCTGTTCAAGTCAATATGCAAGCCAGGACAGTATGATATGAAGGACAAGCTGTTGCCCATGCATCTGGTTCCCCCAACTCCAAGCAGCTGATGAATCCAAAGGAATGGTAGAGACCAATGCAGTTTGGTACCAGTGGCATTGCAGGAGTTGCCAGTCGGTGCTGAATTCAACGTAGGACTGCCTTAGGGACTCTAAAGTATTTTTCCTCTGGCTTAACTTCCAAAGCCTTCCCCATGAGCGGATATAGCCGCAAGGCGGCTGAAGCTTGAGGTCAGAGTTTTTCTTCTCCTAGACGAGCTGCCAACCATGGCTGATGAGCCCCATCTGCCCAAACTCAAACAGCATGGAACTCTCACATTTCAAAGTCATATGGATCAGTCGGTTAATTGGTCACATGGGTGTAATAGGGGATCATGGGCTCATTGGGCTGCAGATACTATGTTGTATCTAAACAAATCAAACATGAAAAACTACTGATAACTAATTCTAGATTTTGCTGTGTGTTTTAAAAATAGTTTTTAACAAACATGCACCTGAATTTAGAGTCTGTTATGTATGATTAGAGTATGATTATGATTGGAGTATACTTTCAGAATTAACTTGTGCTTTGTCTACTTTGAGTATATTGCAAAGCTGAGAACATATTTTTCAGCTATGTTCTAATGAGTTTAACAAAATAAATTACATAATACTAATATATAAATATGGCTAAATAATATTTTTTGCTGTGTTTTCTTGTGCAGCTAGCATTATCTAGTTTCTTTGAGCATGGCGGTGACAATCAACCAGTTCAAGATGTACCAATGTCTAATGCCTCTAATTTCAGACCTGCAGTTCGTAGGTAAGAAATGACTAGTTGTACTAAAGTTTTTTTGCAAATGTTTGATACATCTTTTCAACTGCTTTACGTTTATTTCATTGGATATTGAAGCCCTTGAGTCTCTGCACATGCAGTGTGAACATGACTTCAGATCCCATCACTGGAAATAAACTTCAACTAACTAAGAGAATCATTATTTTAAAAGGATATTTTTTAGGCATTGTGACCATGATGCTATTAGATTGTTGTAAAACCTTAACTTGTTCAGTGATCTTCAGGGTAAGAAATCTGCTGTTGTTGCCTCGTGGCCTATGAGTTCAGTCCTATTAGCATGGTTTTAATTGCCATTTCAGTTCAGGAGAAATTTGGGAAGTAACAATAAATGATAAGCAACAGCGTCCACTTTCTATAAATAGGTAAAGAAAAATGTTTGTAACTTTAATGAGAGTTTTATTTGTCTTTATAATAGTTAGTGGGTTTGAACAACCTTCAAAAATCTGAAAAGGAAAATTACCTTCCAAAGCACTTCTTTTCATCTTTCATAAAGGGATCAAACTTGTGAATTTTGTATGACTTTCTTTCATTAACTTATTGTTGATGTATTGAAAAATACTTTGTTATTAGATGAGCTTCATTGTAGAGGCAATAGAAGTTGCACTTGAGTAGGAACAAGCTTAAAAATTCCAAAATCTATTATCTTATAAAATATCCTAGATAGCCAAGTTAGTTATGGTTAAATCTATTGACTTTTGCCCGTCCCTCTTTTCTGATCAGACTAAAATCAGAATCAGATTTATTATCACTATCTTACATGATGTGTAATTTGTTTTTGCATACAATTTTTGTTCCAGACTTCTACAATAAGTCTTTTAAATCATGATAGTTTTCCAATTGAATGGGAAAGTAACTTGTATTTTGCTGTTAGAAATATTACAGACAAATGAGAATACAAAATGTTTATGCGTATTCTTAATAAAAAAAATTAAGTATCTGAAGAAATTATACTCTACATTTTCAAAAATTCCTTTTCTGGCAGCAATAGGTTGAGTGGCAATCCAGTCTTATCCAGTGCAGCAAGTTTAATTAGTTATTTTTGTACAAATCTCTCAATTTATTGGAAGTTAGTCAACTTGACTACCAGCTGTCATTTTGTGACATTTAAAGCATTTTTGCATTAACCACTAACTATAGATTTTGTCTGACCAAACAAGAATAAAATGTGCTTTAAATTCACTATTACTTTGTTTTTCTAACATCCAGGAGAATGGTCTCAGTTTATATGCAAGTTTATTGTAAAGTAAAAACCCATTTACTTTCTATACAAGCATAATAAAGTAATCAGATACAAATTTATTTTATTTACTAATTCTCATCATCATTAAATATTCATGGTTTTAATCTCTCTTTGCTTAAGTATTTCCTCGCTACCTTCCATGCTTGGCAAACCTTGCAACCTTGAATAGCTTCTGGTATCCTTGAATAGATTGTTAGGATTATTTTATTCTCTGCAGTTCCTACTCTTCAGCTTATGATGAAAATTTACAGACACAAATGGGAAGAGACTGGATAAAGGAAGAGAGAAAAGAGTTAGGGTAGGAAAAGTAAATTCTGAGGAACAGGAAGAGCTGGAAATAGCTGGTGTGCCCAGTCATTCTTGCCAGTGTACCTTGATGAGGTAGAAGATGGTTGTGTCTAAATAGTGGCTTGAGAACCTAGAAGTCCTCCAGTAGAAACGAGAGGTATTAGAGTGACCTGACTTTAAGTGTTGGCTCTCCATAGTTGGAGGTGTGAGGAAGGGTCAGTACTCACTAATTTCTCTTTTTTTCAACCAGCATAATAGAATATTAAAAATTGAATGACAGTGAATAGTTGAATTAAATAACAAGCTGGAACTGTATATTATTTAAAAGCTTTTGCCCTAAAGATCCAACAACATTATTTTATTTCTACTTCAAGCTCTGGTACCTCCCGGATATCTTCACTGAAAGACTTGAAGAAGGAACAGAATAACAGCTCAGCTGATGAGGGTGAACAGTAAGAGTTTGTGACATTTCTTTGAAATTAACAATGCATCGGAGACAACAAGAAGTATTGAATGTCAAATAACTAATACTTTTGCTGAGGTGATTTCTGGGGTAAAGTGTGAATCATCCAATTAATTGAATAGAATATAATTTGTATTTAATTTTTTGCCAGCAGTGGAATGGAGATATTATTTCACATAATGAGATAGAATTAAGAACAATAAATTTCATATGATGAGTAGTTTTGAACAGATAACTGTATATGAAACATAACATAATATGGCTTTATTAATTCCAAAATAACTTTTACCCACTTTCCTTTCTCTTGTCCCTGCCCCAGCCCATGAAGATTACCAAGTCCCATATACCAGACAGCATTAAGCATTAACCTGATATTTAAGATAAGCAATTAGAGTACAAAACAAAGAAATGAGCCTATAGGCAAGATTAAGGTAATTAAAATATCAGAAACATTCAAATAAAATTTAATTGTTCCACAATTTTTCATATTTATAAATAATTATGAGGGACATAACTATGTAACCTATGTAAAACAGGAGATTTTGCAGATGATGGAAATCCAGAGTAACACATACAAAATGCTAGAGGAACTCAGCAAGTCAGGCACCATCTATGGAGAGGAATAACCAGTTTTGGGCAAAGATCCTTCTTCAGGAGTGGAAATGATGGAGGAAGAAACCAGATAAGAAGGTGGGAGGGGAAGGAGGTGATAGGTGAAGCCATGTGAGGGGTAAGGTAGGTAGGTGGAGGGGATGAAGTGAGAGGCTGGGAGGTGATAGGTGAAGCCATGTGAAGGGGAAGGTAGGTAGGTGGAGGGGATGAAGTGAGAGGCTGGGAGGTGATAGGTGAAGCCATGTGAAGGGGAAGGTAGGTGGGTGGAGGGATGAAGTGAGAAGCTGGGAGGTGATAGATGGAAAAGGTAAAAGGCTGAAGAAAATGAAATCTGATGAGAGGAGCGTGGATCATGGTAGCAAGGGAAGGAAAAGGTGCACCAGGGTAAAATATGTATTTAAGGGACAGAGCATTTGCTAAGCAGAAGTTTTGGCTTGGAGTGCCACTTTAAAAACTCAGCTATGTTTTACAGTACAAATTGTTTTGGGAACTGTCTTGAGTTGACATATTTCCCTTGATTAGACTAGGAAGTCCGAAAAACAATATAGCCTTGAAGAACTCTGAACAGCTGATGTCAAATTAATAGGCTCCTAGCATCTTACTAATGCACCCTCTACCAATACCATTAGGTTATATTAACTTTTTTTGCGTATTGTTGGTGGAAAACTTTGCAAATTGACTTTGTTTAAGCCATGTAATAGCTGTACTGCAGAAGTTATTGATTAATTGTAAAATCATCGGTATCTAACACATTAAATATTTTTTCTTCCTAATTTTACTTGGATGTATACAAGGAAGTATTCAGCAATGTTGTAACTATTTAAGTAAATGTAATTATATAGCTTGCATTAGGTGATTAATTTAGACTTACAAAAGATGAAACTTTTTTTTCCTGAGGCAGCAATGTTTCATTGCTTTGCACTACAATGGATGTTTCAAAGTGATGTGTATTCCGCCAGCTTAGGAAGCAGTCAAATGTGATGATAGACATTGTCATTTATTAATGTGCTGCTTCTGTTAATTTATGAAAGCACTGGATTTCACTCAGTATACATTAATTTTTTAAGCTTTTACGCAGGTGGTTCTGAACACAGTGGCCAACAAATAGTTGAACCGCCAAAGAAGAAGAACCTAAATGACATTGTGGATGACCTTTTCAAAGGAGCTAAGGAACAAGGGGCAGTTCCAGTGGATCAGTGGTCAGAAAGTGGCAGCGAGGCAAACAGAGCTGTGGTAAGGGAATGTTGGAATGCCTTATGAGACATTCTGAATTCACGGCTCTCACAATAGTATTTTGCTCTTTTTAGCTATTTTTTAAAAAGTTACCATGCTGATTTTTTTTTTGTAAAGCAGAGGTAATTTTTTTTTTGCTGCAAAAGGGACCCAAAGGATCATTGGTGACCTGAGTCACCCCAACCACAAACTGTTCTAGCAGCTACCATCCCGCACCGTAAAAGCCAGGACCAATAGCCTCCGGGACAGCTTCTCCCACCAGGCCATCAGACTGATTAATTCAAGCTTATACAATTGTATTTCGATGTTATATTGACTGTCCTGTTGTAAATACTATTTATTACAAATTACTAAGCATTGCACATTTAGATAGAGACGTAATGTAAAGATTTTTACTACTCATGTATGTGAAGGATGTAAGTAATAAAGTCAATTCAATTCAATAGAAGGATAGAACAATTAGCTTATGGCATTAAGTATGAGAACCTTTATGGATGAAAGAAGATGGCAAGTGACTAGTTCTCCAAAGCAAAATAAAAAGATCTGCAAATGCTGGAAATCTGAAGTTGAAATAGAAAATGCTGGAAACATTTAGCAGGTGAGACAGCATCTGTGGAAGAAATGAATTGGTTTTTGAAAAGAAATTTTATTTTTGTCAAAATTTAGCATTATCTGTTTTTATAATCGGTTCTAAAAAGTTCCAACATCCTGCTTCACAACAGCGTGATGACATATCATGTGATATTTGTCCCATTAAGGTAACGAGCAATGATCTTAATCAGTTAGTAGTCCTTAATGTAGGCTAATGTGCAAATTGCTTGTAAAACTTACTTTTGTAGCCAAATAAATTTAAGAAAAGTCCATGAAATTTTGAATACCATGAAACTTGAATAGTATTTGAGCTTCATGCATTCAAAATGTTCTAAAAATTTAATGCTGCCTGTAAAATATTATTAGTAACTGCCAATGTAGGCATGTAGAACAGTAGATTACTCAGCCCATCAAGTTCATGCCAGTCCTTGGAGAGACATCCATTCTATCCTATTTTCCATCTCTTTCCCAATAAACTACTTTCCCCATTTTTCCTTGGGTGCTTGTGCCATTCCATTTTCAAATTCTTACGGACAGTTCATTCCCAGTTATGATTCTAGATCCAATTTTCATTCAAGCATTTCAAAAGTAGCTAAGTAATATAAAATATTAACAGCAAAAAGGGAAATTGATGGAGTGAAGAAGCATAAATCAGAAGTCAAGTTTGTTAACATATATCTTTGAAGGTTAATAGACTTAAAAATAATAAAGCTATAGAGTGAAAGACTTTATCTCAGCACTGCAGTGTAATCTAAAGATGTTAGACTGTCCATGTGCCAAGTGGGTCCTGGAAAGGGCAGAAATTCCTCATGGCTCCAATAAAAGAAACCTTCATTAAAATATAATTAATTTGGTTGGAGGAAAACTTTTATAGCTTCTAGAACATTTGGAAATACCAATGATTCAGCATCTACTCGCCAGGTAATGGTTTCCTTTCCCACTCCCCTTTCAATTTAGCTGCTTCACTGGAAAGTTTACCATCATATTGCTAGCATCTAAAATTGTCCTCTTAATACTGTTCATTATAGAGGTAACATCCTATTTTCAGCACCACCAATGTCTTGAGCATGCCAGGTTACTGAAATTTGATGCATTTTGTATTCTGCCTTCATTTGGAAATAAAATTTGGTAATAATGTAGAAGGGTTATATTCTCTAATTTTATACTGCACCTGTTGTCTTTCATTTTAAAATGTTTGCCTCACATGGAAGCTCTGGTCAGAATCCTAGAGCACTGCAACATAGCAACAGGTTATTTGACTCACCGAATCCATGCCGTCCTGGTTTTTTAACCTACTCCCATTTACTTGCACAGGGTCCATTGTCCTCCATACCCCTCTCATTCATGTTCTTATCCAAACATCTCTTAAATGCTGCAATTTGACTTGCATCGCTAACAGCTCATTCCACACTCTTACCACCCTCAGAGTGAAGTAATTCCATCTCAGATTCCCCTTGAGTATTTTGCCTTTCCCCTTAAACCTATGACCTGTTGTTCTTGTCTCACTCAACCAGAGGGGAAAAAGCCTGCAGGCATTCACCTTATCTATACCCCTCATAACTTTGTTTATGTCAATACATCTTCCCTCATTCTCCTGCACTCCTAAACTTTTCAGCCTATTCTTGTGACTCAGGAGCTCACATCCTGTCTATATCCATGTAAAGTTTCTCTGCACTCCTTCAAGCTGGCATTGAGAGATCTTCACATTTGCTAATCCAAATAATATTTATTTATTGATACTTAAAGATTTTTAATGCTCCAGTAAGTAATGAGAACAGAGACCAAGATATATGTGGTAGCAGTTACTGCAATTTTTAAAATTTACTTTGCAGCCATTTGCTGGTGGTGGATACCGATTGGGAGCATCGTCACAAGAATCATCTGAATATGTTTCACAAGATAAAAAACAAGATTCTAACCTTGATGTAAGTTGTGACAGTTTATGGCTGGAGGTTAGAGGAGGCCATGGGAATTAATTATTTCTCAAACCTGCTTGCGTAGTGTCTTATAATCTGCACCCTCAATGGGAATTGTACCTTTCATATAGTCTGCTTAGACATCAATTGCCAACTTTGTTTGGAAGACCTTAATGTGAACACGTGAGTTAACGTAGGATGGAAACTGTGGCATGGAATTAAGTCCTGACCTGACAAAACCAGTCCTGACAAAGGGTCTCAGCCCGAAACGTTGACAGCGCTTCTCCCTATCGATGCTGCTTGGCCTGCTGTGTTCCACCAGCATTTTGCGTGTGTTGCTGCATGGAATTAAGGTTGTGGTCAGGTTGTGTACAAATATTAGAGTGAAAATGGTGTTTTCTTTGTTTTCCACCTGAAGAACCAGATCGTAGGCTTATCAGTATTTATTGATCCCTTATTCTAGTCAAGGTGGTAGTCAAGAAAGTTTCCTTCCTGAACCTCAGGAATCCACGTTCCACAGCATTATTAAGGAGGGAGTTTTGGGACGTAAATATAATGAAGGAATGAGGACATATTTCCAAGTTTTAAAAGGTTCTAATTTTTCAAGAGTAAACCTCAAGAAAATGCAATTAAGGCAGTAGCTCAGATTTTGAAATTGATAGGGGAAAGGAACACCACTCACAACTCACCTTCTTGATTTCACCTTCTGATGAAATATACTTTCAGGCTTCCCAATGAGAGAGTGGAGAAGAGTGATTCCCTGGGTTGGGTGGGGTCTTTGATTATACTTTGCTTTACTGAGGCAGCGGGAAGCATAGACAGAGTCCAGAGAAGGGCTGGTTCTTGTGATATGTTGAGCTGTGTCCACAGCTTTGCAGTTTCCCATAGTCACATGAAGAGCTGTTACCATACTAAGCTTTTATGTATCCAAACAGAATATTTTGTATGGTCCATTGATTTCACAAAATTGGTAATGGTTGACAGAAACATGCAAAATTTCTTTAGCCTCCCAAGGAAACAGAGGTATGTATGAGCTTTCTTCACTGTGCCATCAACCTCGTTGGACCAGGACAGGCTATTGGTCATGTTCACACCTAGGAATGTGAAGCCCTTAACTCTTTCAACCTCAACACTGTTGATCTATACAAGAGCATGTGAACGCTCCTCTTTCTGAAGTCATTGACCAGCTTTTTTATTTTGTGCACATTGAGGGAAAGGTTATTGTCATTGACACCATGTCACTAAGCTCTCTATACTCTTCTTGTACTCCAATTCGTTGTTATTTGAGATGGAGCCCACTATGCTGGTATCATCTGCAAACTTGTAGGTGAAGTTGGAGCAGAATCTGGTCTCAGTGGTGAGTGTACATGGAGCAGAGTTAGGGGTTGAGGATGCAATATTGTGGAGCACCAATATTTAGAATGTTTGTGGTGCAGTTGTTGCTTCCTGTCCTTGCTGATTGCAGTCTGTTAGTCAGAAAGTCAAAGATCCATTTGCAGAGGAAGTCATTGACTCAGGGTTTGGAGTTTGGTGATGAGTTTGCTTTGAATCATGGGCCGAGCTGGAGTGTGACATGGGTGCCTTTACTGTACAGATGCTCCAGAGATGAGTGTAGGGCCAGGGAGATAGCATCTGCCATAGACCTGTTTCTGTATTAGGTAAATTACTGTGGGTTGAGATTTAATGGAAAGCTGGAGTTGATGTGATCAGCCTCTCAAAGCACCTCATAATGATAGATGTCAGAGCCACAGGACGGTAGATATTAAGGCATTTTTTTTGTTTTCCTTATGTACTGGAATGACAGTGCCTTTAAAGCAGGAGGGAATCACAGCCTGAAACAGCAAGAGGTTAAAGATATCTACAAATGCACCCACCAGCTGATCTGCACTAAGAAACATGGGCTAGGACACCATCTGGACACGACACTTTCTTCAGGTTCACCCTCCAGAAAACTGATCTTGCGTCTGTGGTAGCGACTGTAGATTTGGGTGCATGGAGACAGTCCGGGTGGGACGTGAGCTACCCGTTGTCGTTCTGTTCAAAATGTGTAGAATGTGTTAAGCTCATCAGGAAGGGATGTTCTGTTGTCATTGATGCTGCTTCACTTCATTTTGTAACTTGTTATAGTATGTTTGTAACTTGTTACAGTATGTAAGTCCTACCACAGCTGTATGAAGTATGTGAAGAGCAAGAGGATAAGGCATGAGAGAATAGGACCAATCAAGGGTGACAGTGGAAAAGTGTACATGGAACCGGAGGAGATAGCAGAGATACTTAATGAATACTTTGCTTCGGTATTCACTACAGAAAAGAATCTTGACAATTGTAGAGATAGCTTACAGTGGATTGATAAGCTTGAGCATATAGTCATTAAGAAAGAGGATGTGCTGAAGCTTTTGGAAAGTATCAAGTTGAATAAGTCTCTGGGACTGGATGAGATGTAGCCCAGGCTACTGTGGGAGGTGAGGAAGGAGATTGCTGAGCCTCTGGCAATGATCTTTGCATCATTAATGGGGATGGGAGAAATGCCAGAGGATTGGAGGGTTGCGGATGTTGTTCCTTTTTTCAAAAAAGGGAGTAGAGATAGCCCAGGAAATTATAGATCAGTGAGTCTTACTTCAGTGGTTGGTAAGTTGATGAAAAAGATCCTGAGAGGCAGGATTTATGAACATTTGGAGAGGCATAATATGATTAGGAATAGTCAGCATGGCTTTGTCAAATGCAGATCGTGCCTTACGAGCCTGATTGAATTTTTTGAGGATGTGACTAAACACGTTGATGAAAGTGGAGTAGTAGATGCATTTGATAAGGTACCCCATGCAAGGCTTATTGAGAAAGTAAGGAGGCATGGGATCCAAGGGGACATTGCTTTATGGATCCAGAATTGGCTTGCCCACAGAAGGCAAAGAGTGGTTGTAGACGGGTCATATTCTGCATGGAGGTCAGTGATCAGGGATCTGTTCTAAAACCCCTTCTCTTCGTTATTTTTATACATGACATGGATGAGGAAGTGGAGGGATGGGTTAGTAAATTTGTTGATGACACCAAGGTTGGGGGTGTTGTGGATAGTGTGGAGGGCTGTCAGAGGTTACAGCAGGACATCGATAGGATGCAAAACTGGGCTAAGAAATGGCAGATGGAGTTCAACCCAAATGAGGTGGTTCATTTTGGTAGATCACACTCAACCCCATACACCTATCTTCTCTCCATATCCTTTGACGCCCTGACCGATCAGGAAACTATCAATTTAACTTTAAATATAGCCATGGACTTGGCCTCCACTGCAGTCTCTGGCAGAGCATTCCACAGATTCACTGCTCTCTGGCTAAAATAAATTCGTCTTTACTTCTGTTCTAAAAGGTTGCCTCTCAATTTTGAGGTTGTACCCTCCATTTCTGGATACCCCACCAAAGGAAACATACTCTCCACATTCACCTTATCTAGTCCTTTCAACATTCGGTAGGTTTCAATGAGATCGCCCCACATTCTTCTAAGTACCAGTGAGTACAGACCCAGACCTGCCAAACACTCCTCATATGTTAACCCCTTTATTCCCAGAATTATCCTTGTGAACCTCCTCTAAACTCTCTCCAAAGACAACACGTCCATTCACAGATATGTGGCCCAAAACTGTTGACGATACTCCAAGTGTGGCCTGACTAGTGTTTTATAAAGCCTCAGCATTATCAGCTTCCCTTTATAATCTCTTTCCCTTGCAAGAAATACGAACATTTCATTTGCCGCCTTCACCACAAACTCAACCTGTAAATTAACCTATTGGGAGTCTTGCACAAGACCTCCTAAGTCCTTCTGCCCCTCTGATGTTTGAATTTTCTCTGAAATTTAGTTAACAGTCTGCACTATTGTTCCTTTTACCAAAATCAATCATCATACATTTCCAAACAATGTAATCCAACTGCCACTTTTTTGCCCATTCTTCCAACATGTCTAACTCCTGCTTCAATCACATTGCTCCCTCAGCATTACCTCCCCCTACATTTATCTTTGTATCATCTGCAAAGTTTGCCACAAAGCCATCAATTCCATTATCTAAATCATTGACAAACAAAGCAGAAAGTAACTGACTCCTGAAGAACACCGCTAGTTATTGGCAGCCAAACAGAAAAGCCCCCTTTATTCTCACTTGCTGCCTTCTGCCTGTCAGCTATTCCTATGTCCATGCCATTTGTAATGCCATAGGATTTTATCTTGATAAGTAGCCTCACGTTTGGCGCCTTATCAAATGCTTTCTGAAAATCCACGTAGGTGACATCCACTGCCTTTCCTTTGTCCATCCTGATTGTTACATCCTCAAAGAACAAACAGATTTGTCAGGCAAGGTTTCCCTTCATAGCAACTACGCTGACTTTGACTTATTATTAGTCTGCAAGTACCCGAAAATCTCATCCTTAATAATAGACTCCAACAGTTTCCCAGCCACTGAGGTTAGGCTAACTGGCCTATAATTTCCTTTCCTTTGCCTTCCTCACTTGTTAAAGAGTATTTAATCTCTTCCGCTCTTTCTCTAGTGTAGTCTTATTCTTAAAAAAGCATGGCAATCTGAACTGCACACAGTACCGCAGATGTGGTCTAATCAGTGTGGTGATCGGAGTCGCCATTGTCTTTGAGAGGATGATGTCCCCATTGGTCTCTTATAGGTCTATGAAGGGAAAATACCATCCAAGCAGTTCCTTAGATGACTGCTCCCCCTCTACGTGCCTCCCTCTCTATCTGCCATCAATACCACAGGTACTGTCAGTCCGGCTGTTGCTTCTGAGATCCATCTCAATTATTCAGCCATTGTTTATTTGAGCAGATCCCATTACAAAAATCACAGCTGACTGTTCTTTTTTTTGTTTTTTAAAGTGATCTTAATTCTTGATCATCAATTATTCTGTGTGTATGGATTTCTTTTCCCAAAAATTTGTGTGACTTGTGTAGGCATTTGACTCTTGACAGGTTCAGATTTTGCTGAAGTTGTGGAAAAATGGCTTCAGTTTGGACGATGGAGAACTCAGAACCTACACAGACCCTAAAAACGCAGAGTTCTTGGAATCCATTAGCAGGGGGTAAGTTTGTTCATGGGATGATTCTGATGTGAAAAAAATTAATACGAGAATAATTTATGTTACGACAGAGAGTCATAGAAAAGTACAGCACAGAAACAGTCTTTCAGTTCATCTAGTCCATGCTGAAACATTTAAACTGCCTACTCCCATCAACCTGTCCCACGACTAGGACCAGGACAAGTGCTGGCAGCTTGTTACACACGCTCATGACCCTCTGAGTGAAGAAGGTTCCCTTTATGTTCCCCTTAAACATTTCACCTTTCATCCTTAACCCATGACTTTTGGTTATAGTTTTCTTTAAATTTTTTTATTGAATTTTCAAATGGGTTACAAAATAGAAGGAAAAGAAAATATATGTATATCAACCCTCCCCTTAACATATCCCTATGTATAAGAAAAAGAGAAAAAAAAAGAAAAAAGAAAGAATGCCTGGATATCGGAAGATCCCCACATGCTCTAAGGAGTTCAAATTAGCTTTAATGTGTATATATATGTTTCTTTCCCCAGATGACCAATAATTTTATCTTCGGAGTACCTATATATTTAATCCTATCTTTTGTAAATAAGGGCACCAAATTTTCAGAAATATATCATATTTATTTCTTAAATTATAAGTAATTTTTTCAAGTGGAATGCAGCTGAAAATTTCATTCTTCCAACGATCTATACTTAAGTATAAATCCGATTTCCAAGTAACTGCAATAGCCTTTTTGGCTACTGCCAATGCAATTTTTATGAACTCTTTCTGATATTTGTTCAATTTGGGTTTCGGTTTTATCCCTTCAATATCACCTAGTAAGGATAATATTGGATTGTGTGGAAGTTGTGTTCCAATAATTTGTTCCAGTAAAACTCTTAAATTTGTCCAAAAAGGTTGAATTTTAAAACAAAACCAAGTAGAATGTAAAAAAAAGTACCAATTTCTTGATTACATCAAAAACATTGATCAGATAAATTTGAGTTTAATCTATTTATTTTTTGTGGAGTAATGTATAATTGATGTAAAAAGTTATATTGTACTAATCTTAGTCGAACATTTATTGTATTTGTCATACTGTCAAGACATAATCTTGACCAACTTGTTTCATCAATTTTAATATTCAAATCAGTTTCCCATTTTTGTCTTGACTTATGAATTCCTTGTTTAATTGCCTGTTTTTGAATCAAATTATACATACTAGAAATAATTTTTTTAATTTTTCCTTTATGAATTAAAGTTTCTATTTCATTAGGTTTCGGCAATAACATTGTTTGACCCAGTTTATCTCTTAAATAAACCCTTAATTGGAAATAACAGAAAAGAGTGTTATTTGATATTTTATATTTATTCTTTAATTGGTCAAATGACATTAATATACCTCCTTCAAAACAGTCTCCTATATATCTAATCCCTTTGTGAAACCAGTTATATAAAAGTTGATTATCCATTGTAAAAGGAATGTTTATTTTGAATTAAAGGTTTCTTTGCTAATAAAGATTTCTCTATCTCATCATCAACATTTATCTTATTCCATAAATCAATCAAATGTTTTAGTATAGGAGATTCTTTCTTTTCCCGTATCCATTTAGATTCCCATTTATATATAAAATCTTCTGGTATATTTTCTGCTATTTTATCTAATTCTATTTTAATCCATGCTGGTTTATCTTCATCAAAAAAAGATGCAATAAATCTAAGTTGATTTGCTTTGTAATAATTCTTAAAATTTGGTAATTGTAACCCTCCTAGGTCAAATTTCCATGTCAATTTTTCCAACAATGTTCTTGACATCTTACCTTTCCAAAGGAATTTCCTCACACATTTATTTAACTCTTGAAAAAACTTGTGCGGTAATTGTATTGGTAGTGTTTGGAATAAATATTGTAATCTAGGGAATATATTCACTTTTACAGCATTGACTCTACCTATTAATGTTATTGGTAACATCATCCATTTATCAAGATCCTCTTGAATTTTTTTCAATAATGGCAAATAATTTAGTTTATATAAATTCTTTATATCATTATCAACTCTTATGCCTAAACACTTTATACCATTTATCAGTCATCTAAATTGAGTTATTAATCGACATTGACTATAATCTCCTTTAGTAAGGGGAAAAATTTCACTTTTATCCCAATTTATTTTGTACCCTGATATTTTCCCATATTCTTCCAATCTAGATAATTTACACAACGAATGCAATGGGTTAGTTAGATAAATCAGAACATCATCAGCAAATAAGTTAATCTTGTATTCCTCCTGATTAACTCTGAAACCCATAATATCTGAGTCAGTTCTAATTAATTCAGTTAATGGTTCTATCGCCAACACAAATGAAGCAGGTGATAATGGACAACCTTGTCTAGTTGACCTTGTTAACTGAAATAGTGTTGAAATTTGGCCATTTGTCACCACTTTAGCTTTGGGGTTAGTATTTAAGGTTTTAATCCATTTTATAAAAGATACTCCTAATCCATATTTTTCCAATACCTTAAATTAAAAATCCCATTCCAATCTATCAAATGCTTTTTCTGCATCCAAAGCAACTGCCACACTCATTTCTTCCCTCTTTTGTGCCAAATGAATTATGCTAAGTAACCGAGTTACATTATCTGCCGATTGTCTATTTTTAATAAATCCTGTTTGGTCCATGTGTATTAATTTTGGTAAGTATTTAGATAATCTATTAGATAAAATCTTTGCTATTATTTTATAGTCTGTGTTCAACAAAGAAATAGATCTACATGATGTCGGCTTTAAAATGTCTTTTTTTGGCAATACTATTAAAATAGCTGTCGAAGAAGATTCTGGAAGTTTATGCGTTCTTCCCGCTTGGTGTATTAGCTCCATAAAAGGAGGAATTAATAAATCTTTAAACTCTGTGTAAAATTCAGGTGAAAAACCATCTTCTCCTGGAGATTTATTACTCTGAAGTGATCCTAGAGCTTCTTCGACCTCTTTGAATGTAAAAGGCACATCTAATCCCTTCTGTTCTTCTGAATTCAATTTTGGGAGAGTTATTTGTGATAAAAACCTTTCTATCTCAACAATATCATTTTGCGATTCTGATTGATACAGTTCAGAATTAAAAAATTTTAAAGTTTCATTGATTTCTAAAGGTTTATAAGTAATTTTATTTACACTTGTTCTAATTGCATTTATCGTTTTGGAAGCCTGGTCTGTTTTTAACTGCCAAGCAAGAACCTTGTGTTATCTTTCACCTAGTTCATAATATCTCTGTTTAGTTCTCATAATTGCTTTTTCTGTTCGGTATGTCTGAAGTGTATTATATTGTAGCTTCTTATTAACAAGTTGTCTTTGTTTTTCTTCTGTCATATATCTTTGAGATTCTTTTTCTAATTTTGTAATCTCTTTTTCCAATTGATCTATTTCTACCATATATTCCTTCTTTATTTTAGAAATATAACTTATTATCTGGCCTCTCAAATATGCCTTCATCACTTCCCATAATATAAATTTATCATCAACTGAATGTGAGTTTGTATCTAAAAAAAAATAATCTGTTTTTCATAAAATCACAAAAATCTTGATGTTTTAATAATATTGAATTAAATCTCCATCTGTAAATCGATTCCTCCTTATCCATCATTATCATTGTCATTATCAAGTGGGAATGATCTGACAATATTCTTGCTTTATATTCCATATTTTTCACTCTGTCTTGAATATTCGCTGATAGTAGGAAAAAATCTATCTTTGAATAAGTTTTATGTCTATTTGAATAAAATGAATAATCACTTTCTCTTGGGTTAATTCTTCTCCATATATCAATCAAATTTAAATCTTTCATCAATGATAAAGTTAATTTTGCTACTTTTGGTTTTGTAACAACCTTTGTCGACCTATCTAAAACTGGGTCGAGACAAAAGTTAAAGTCTCCACCTATTAATATTTTATGGTGTGCGTCAGCCAAATTCAAAAAAGCCTCTTGAATAAATTTTACATCATTTTCATTTGGTGCATAAATATTCATAAGAGTCCATAGTTCTGAAAAGATTTGACAATGTATAATTACATATCTTCCCGCAGAATCAATTAATACATTTTGTATTTTAATTGGTAAAGTTTTGTTGACCAAAATTGCAACTCCCCTCGCTTTTGAATTAAATGAAGCTGCAATAACATTTCCGACCCAATCTCTCTTTAATTTCTGATGTTTTATCTCTGTTAAATGTGTTTCTTGTATAAAATCTATATCTATTTTCATTTTCTTAATGTATGTTAAAATTCTTTTTCTTTTCACTGGTCCATTAAGCCCATTAACATTAAAACTTAAAAAATTCAGTAAATTTGTCATTATTTTTAATGGGGTTACTCCAATCTATAATAATACATAATATTTCAACTCTCGTAGTACCTTGGGGAATTATTTTTAAATTCTCCATGTTGCTATGTGTCTCCCCTCCGATCATCCAGGCAAAGAAAGAAAGATAAAAGAAAAATAGATTATAAAGAAAAAAACAACGAAAAACCCCCCAATAATGTTGTGAATGAAAAAAAACATTACCCCCCTCCATTGTGCGGGTCATGGCAAACGCTATGATTACACACGTGAATCCCATAGCGATCGATCCGAAGTTCCCCCAGCTCCCCTGTAGCATGAAAAAAGTATATGTAAGAGAAGAAAAGATAATATCACTGCTCCCGATTAATATTTCTCAAATTTTTACCTTTCTCCCCATGTATCATATAATTAAAAGTATATTTAAATATTCTTCTGTCCTTAATGTCCATCAACTCACTTCACTGCCCCTGTCTTCATCTTTAATCTGTTTCACTTTTAAATCTTTACTGGTCTAGCGAATATTTGGGAGTTCTTGTGCAAACTCCTCTGCATCCCGATGATCAGTAAAAAATCTTTTTCCGTCATCCAAAAAAATTATCAGTGTTGCCGGGTGGTGCAATATAAATTTATAACCCTTTTCCCATAAAACCTTTTTCGCTGGATTAAATTCCTTCTTTCTCTTCAAAAAGTCATAACTTATATCAGGATAGAAACGAACTGCTTTCCCTGCTATCATCAATGGCTCATTTCTCTTTCTGGCACATTGGGCAGCCGCCTTCAGGATCTTTTCTTTATCTTGATATCTTAAGCATTTTATCAAGATTGGTCATGGGTTTTGATCAGGTTGAGGTTTTGGTCTTAAGGCTCTGTGGACCCTTTCGATTTCAATCAACTGGGTTCCCTCTTCCATTTCTAAATTTTCCGGGATCCATTTTTGAAAAAAATTTATTGGATCCTCTCCCTCTATTCCTTCTTTAAGACCAACAATTTTAATATTATTTCATCTACTAAAGTTTTCAAGCACGTCTATTTTTTCCAACAGTCATTTTCTTTCTGATGTCCAGGCAAGAATTTTATCTTCCATTTTATTCACTCTATCAATAGTGTCTCCCGTTATTTCTTCCAACTTTTTAACTTTCTTGTCCATTTTCTCCTGTTTTCTCACCATTTTATCAAACATAGTCTTTATATTTTTAATATCTTCTTTTATTATTTTTAATGTTTTTAATTCTTTTAATTCATACATTATTTTATGCCAAAGCTTCTCTTATGTCTCCACCTTCCACCTCCAGCCTCTTCCTGTTGTTCTTCTTTTACCTCCTCATCTTCATCTGTATGTTCCAGAGAATCTGAATCCACCTCGGATTCACTTTCACTTCCATTTCCAATCGTAGCTGGGATTTATAGTTCAAATTGCTCATGTTTGCACATGCCCCTTCCTTCGCGCACGCGCAGTTCCTGTTGTTCCTTCTTGGAGACTGTTGATGTTGCCACTGATACCTGTTCTGTATCACCGGAGGTAAGATGCACTTGAGTCCGAGGCTTCTTCATGATGGCCGGCCCAGCTTGTACTGTCTTCAAAGTAGTAGTTTTCTTCTGCGTCTGTTTAGGAGGCATATCTAAGGAAAATCCTGAGTAGTTTAGACGTAGTTTTTAGAAAATATTTACTAACTTTTCTTCACTTAAACATTAATTTATTAGTTTTTTACGGGAGAGCTGGATTTCCACGTCTCGATCCTATGTCATCACGTAACGTCTCCATCGACTTCTGGTTATAGTTGAGTGCTTCCCTGTCATTATACCAAACGTGCTATGGGTCATGTCCAGTCAACCTTCCTTGACCATTATGTGGTGTACTATCTGTTTTACTAATGTTTATTTTCCCTTCCCTTGCTATTCTTCTTTCACTTTTGTCCTATTCTCCTCATGGCTCATTCAGTCCGAGTTTAATTACTTTGGGATGTTTGCAACAACTTCAAGCTTGTCTGACATTTAAGGCATTAAAGTTTTGTTCCTTGTGTGCATCCTATCCAGGGAAATTCCTGCAGAGCTCCAAAAATTGGTTCATAGAAGTCAAGTAAGTTTGGATATGGAGGATCACAGAAGTGAAGAATATTTAAAGCACAAGTTGAAGTTTAAGGCATTTTCTGGAGATGGACAAAAATTGGGAAGGTAGGAAACAAGTATCTGGCATTTTTATATTCCATTTTGTCGATTATTAACTCTATAGAATTTTATTAGAAATTTGCTAGAAAAAAAAATTGCAATGAACCCCAAGCTAAAAATCAACTTCTTCCAAGAGGACCACAACCTTGCCGTAGGGTTTGGAGGTTTGTGTGCCTCAGTGACCCCGAGAGCTATGTTGGCTGGAGTCAAGTCCTTGAGCCTTGACTTTTGGTAGGATCACCCATGCTAAACACGTCAAAGAGTTGAGGCCAGACTGTGGTCCACTGGTTCTCCAGGTTCGGGGGCTCAGCTCAGGGTTAACAACTCTTAACTGGTTTTAAAAAAACACTGTTACAGAAACAGCAGTGGGAGAAAAAGGCTTTATTGCTGCCCTAAAAGCCTGTGGTGTAATGGGCAATAAGTAAGTAAGTAAAAATCAAAACAACTGCCAACTTAGTTATTGAGTAATATAGCATGAAAACAGTTCTTTTGCCCCAGCTCAGCCATCCTTACCATGGTGCCCACCAAGCTAGTCCTAATTACCCACATTTAGCCTCTATTCCTCTAAATCCTTCCTATTCATGCAGTTATCCAAATGTATTTTAAATGTTATTATCGTACCTGCCTGAATCACTTTCTGTGGCAGTTCATTATATATGAAGCAATTGTTACTCGGGTCCTGATCCTTGAAAATGGTAAATATGCATAACATTTACTTACAAGAGTTTAAAAACTGGAGTTTTGTATGGAGTCAAAAAAATAATGTTAGGTTCGGGGAGGGGTCTTTCTTTAAAATAAGTTGTGTTTACATTAAGCGAAAATCTGCAGATGCTGGAAATCCAAGCAACACACACACAAAATGCTGGAGGAACTCAGCAGGCCAGGCAGCATCTATGGAAAAGAGTAAAGTTGACGTTTCGGGCCGAGACCCTTCAGCAGAACTGGAGAAAAAAAGATGGAGTCAGAGTTAAAAGGTAACTCAACTCCTCATCTCTTTTTTTTCCTCTCTAGTCCTGCTAAAGGGTATTGGCCTGAAACTTTGACTCTAATCTTTTCCGTAGATAACTGCCTGGCCTGCTGAGATCCCCCAGCATTTTGTGTGTGTTGTATTAACATGAATTACTTTGCTGAGGAGCAGTATTTCTTATGTGAATTAGTTATGTTGTAAAACTTCATTAATTTGGCATGCTGTAAGTTTTGGGCCAGTTTGGCAAATTTTTCTGACTCCTGGATATTGTTCCAATTAATACCCTTACATTTTTAATTCACTTTTCATTTTCAGTAGTGTTACACATCAGCATCATGTATTTTCTAACAAATCCAGTTCATTTAAAATGAGTGTGGGAAACTGCCCCAATGTATTTAAAGGGAGCGTAGGAGCTGGGGCTCCATTGTGTTCATGGGAGCATGGAAGTAGAGGCACTGATGTATTAATAGAAGCACAGGAATCGGTACCCGGTGAATTAACTACTAAAACACTGTATTTCCATACATTCTTATAGTGGATTTTCATTGTTTTACTGTATTTGATTCTTGTATTTTTCCCTTTTAATTTTTAATCCATCCCTGTGTAAATTAATTAAATTAATAACATATATTTCTTATCTCAATTCCTCCAATGTCCGGTGGAAGTCAAAACAGCTTTTTATCTGTTCTGAAGATAAATGATTGACCCAGACTCTGGACTAGTATTATTTAAAAATATAATCCATGTCTCATGTATATTAAAGGAATACTTCTTATATTTTTTGTATTCTTTTTAAAAAGTATTGCTTATCCAGAAAATGCTTTGTGCCTGTGGCAATCTTGAATCACCTTTTGTTCTTTTATATAGCCCCACTCCAACTATAGTTAGCACTCCGTCTTCCCCAGAAGAGGAATTCAAATACTTCGTTAATGTTTTGAACGTGAATGAATCTGAGCCAACTACCAATGTTCAAATTCGTCTTGCAGATGGGAGTCGCTTAGTGCAGAAATTTAATCAAACTCATAGGTAAGGAATTATATGGGTCTCACTTTGTAATATCAAAGAATATTTTTCATGTGATTTGCAGAGATCCAGAAGTAAAGTTATGTCAACTAATTCTTGTTTTATTATTAGAGCACTTGTGACAGGACTGAGCTGACAATGTCACTTTAACGTTCTGCTTTCTTTTATACAAGCTATCTACAGTGTAACAGATCTCAAGCTTTTATCTGAAGAGCAATACCAAGTAGAAAATACAGCATAATAATCTGAGATTATAATTAAACTAGTAAAGGAATGCTAAGTAATAATCTCTGAGATTATTATTAAAGTGACCCTGAAAGGCTATTACCAAAGGGTATCTGACCAGTGATTTTGCTGGAGCTTTATTGAGTAGAATTGACTGTACCATGTCTTTCTTGGTAGAGATGGAAGGTTGTAAGATATTTAGAAATCACGTTCTTTGTTATAGTATTTGTAAGCAGGATTCATATTGTTGACTTAAAGGGTTTTGTTCTAGCACAGAAGGGAAGTTGCTGGTGTTGTTTAAATGTACCTTGCTGGTCCTGCACTTTGGATAGTACATATGATCCCAGGAGAAGGTCCAGCATTGTAGAAGTATTCACACTGAGATTCAGACACTTTGCCTTTCATAACTTTGTCTTACACAATGTCAGTAAATAGAGCAGGGTCAGCAACTTTAAATTCTTCAGTGTTATCATTTCAGAGGACATAAGTACAATTACGAAGAAAGCAAAGCTCTACTTCCTTAGGAGTTTGCAAATATTTGGCATGATATATAAAATTTTGACCAACTTCTATAGATGTATGGTGGAGAGTATATTGACTGACAGCATTATAGTCTGGTATGCAAATACCAATGCCCTTGAATGGGAAATCCTACAAAAAATAGTGGATATGGCCCATTCTATCACGGATAAAGCTCTCCCTACCATTGAGCACATCTACATGGAGCGTTGTCGCAGGAAACCAGTATCCATCATCAGGAATCCCCACTATCCTGGTCAAGCTTTTTCTCAATGTTGCCAATAAGAAAGTGGTACAGGAGCCTCGGGACTCGCATTTCCAGGTTTAGCAACAGTATTACCCCTCAACCATCAAGCTCTTGAACAAAAGGGGATAACTTCACTTGCTCCTTCACTGAAATGTTAACGCAACCTGTGGACTCACTCTCATGGACTCTTCATGTCATGTTGTCGATAGTTTTTGTTTACTTTTTTATTTATTATTTCTTTTTGTATTTGCACAATTTGTCTTTTGCACACTGGTTGAACGCCCAGTTGGTGCTTTCTTTCATTGATTCTAGTATGATTATTCTATTTTGCCCACAAGAAATGAATTTTAGTGTTGTATATAGTGACAAATACATATGAGATAATAAATTTACTTTGAACTTTGAGCATAAGATTCTGAATGTTTCCATTGTTATCCATTAATCAATATTGTTTGGCATTTTAGAGTCATAGGAGTGTACAGCACAGAAACAGACCCATGGAGCCATCTATCCTAGTTTAAACTGCCTACTGTCATCCACCTACATCGGGACCGTAGCCCTACCATCCATGTACCGATCCAAATTGGGTCTCCTCCTCTTTCCTCAAACGTGCAATATAGACGTCACCAGGTCTATAATTCCAGGTCACCAGGTCAAATTATATTCTTAATTTCAGTCCATTTATGTCACTTGCAATATTTCACCTGGAAAATATTGCACTATAGATCATTTACATTCCTGAACCAACTGAGACTCCGAACAAAATTTGGTGCTTGTTGGAAAGCACAGAAGGAGGTCATTCATTTCATCAGCTGTACTGTATACCTTCAAAAGAGAAATCCATTGTGTTGCATGCAAGTGCCTAAAACCTAGTTTGGTCTGAGCTTTCTGAATGTCTCCAATGTAAGACTAACATTCATTATCTATCCCTTATTGCTGTTGAGGAAGTGGTTGTGAACCACATTCTGTACTGCTTCAGTCCATTTCGTAAAGGTACTTCCACTTGCTGTAGATTGGGGCTTTCAGGATTTAAACCCTGTTACAATGGAAGAATAGTAGTGTATTTCCATACAAGGCTGGGCAGATGGAGGGCAACCTGCAGGTGGCAATGTTCATACACCTGTTACGTACCCCGTAACTGGGTGTCTGACCAGCAGAGAAAGAAGAATCTGTTGGAGTCTGGTGGTACTATATTTAAAGGTGTTTTTTAATAAAAATAAGTAAAACCATATCAATGATGCAAATATACATATATCACAAGGTAGCAGTAATAAACCTAAAAGTGTAGGAATAATAATAATAAGCAATAATAAACAAGCTCTATCCGTGTCTAGAGGTAAATGAATTGTCATAGAAAAGTATAAAGTTCAGTTCAGTTCATGAGTGCTGAGGTAGTTATGCTTGTTGAGTTGTAATCATTGGAGAGAGAGTGAGAGTTTAAACAGTTGCAGTCAGCAAACCTTCCTGTTGCCTTTTGATTCCGTTGCACCGTTGTTGTGGTGGACTGGTCACTCTGGCATGAGTGGACACACACACAAGTCCCCACCGGCCCTGCTATAATACTGAGTTTTACTGACCGATCTCCTGGTTCAGTCTCCGAAGCCCCCACCTTTCTTACGGGTTCCAACCCTCAATCAGTGTCCACTGGTGTGTCTGAAGGGTGTCTCTCCAGACCTGTCTTTTTATCCCTACTAACGGGGTCTCAGCTATCCATCAATCCTGAATGACCGTTTTTGTTAAATCATGCCACTCCTACAGTCCACTGAGGAATGTTAATGAGCTGTTACATACCCTGTAACTGGGTGTCTAACCAGCTGAGAAAGAAGAATCTGTTGGAGTCTGGTGGTACTATATTCAAAAGTGTTTGTTAATAAAATAAGCAAATCAATATCAATAATGCAAATATATAGATAATACACGTTAGCAATAATAAACGTAAAAGTGTGGGAATAATAATCAGCAATAATAAACAAACTCTATCGATGTCTAGACGATAATGAATTGTCATATAAAAGTATAAAGTTCAGTTCATACATGCTGAGGTAGATATGGTTGTTGTGTTGTAATCGTTGGAGAGAGAGATAGAGAGCGAGCGAGATGTAACAGCTACAGTCAGGCAAACCTTCCTTTGCGTTCTTGATCCATCGTGTGGTTGTGGCCATTCAGTTATGACCCCTCTGTCCTTCAGCTGGACCGTTCTTCTGTGGTGGACGTCACTCTGGCATGAGTGGACACACACACAAGTCCCCACCAGCCCTGCTATAACACTGTGAGTTTAATTGACCAATCTCTTTGTTCGGTCTCCGACGCCCCACACCTTCCCTTGGGTTCTAACACTCAATCAGTGCTCAATGGTGTGTCTCCTGGTGTGTCTGAAAGGTGTCTCTCCAGACCTCACTTTTATCCTTACTCACGGTGTCTCAGTTGTCAATCAATTTCAAATGGCTGTGTCCATCAAACCAGCCCACTCCGGCTGTCCACTGAGGAATGTTAATGAACAGAATGGTACAAGATAAATAACCCTAACAAGTCATAATACAGTGAATCAACAAGTCTCTCTCCTCTCTCTTATCTGTAGCAGATGTTCTTGCATGTTTTCTTTTCCATCTCTCTCTCTCATGAGCAGCATAGCAACAATAACGGTTTGTGATTCTCCCGGGGTTGGGGGAACATGGGCAACTCTGCACCCTTCTGCCCATCAGAGCTGTTCATCGTTCATAACAGAGCAAACTATTGTCCTTGCAGTGAAACAATAAATAATTCAAAAGGAGTCACAATACAGTTAATCAGCAATCTCCCTCTCTCTCTTATCTGTCGCAGATGTTCTTGCCTGTTTTTCGTCTCTCTTTCTCATGGTCAGCATAGCAACAGTAATAGTTTGTGGTTCTCGGGGGGGATGGTTAACTCTTCACCCCATTGTCCACCAGGTCTGTTCATCACTCATAACACACCTCAATGAGTAATTGGGAGATGCTGTTGATGTGGCATGGGTAAATACACCCTATCCTCATTATATGCGGGGGATATGTTCCTGGCAGTCGATGCATAATGTGAATACTTATTCAAATGGAGAAAATAGGGATGCGTTCTGGATGGTTTCCTAAATATGTTTTATCTGTAATTTATTCATATTTTCATACCAATATGACACAAAAGCAATACCACAAGGCAACGTTCGTATTATATTTCATCAATTTAAGGTAATATTCTACGTAATAAATGTGTGTTGGCTTCGGGAGATGAGTGGTGGTTGTGGTACCGGGCAGCTTTACGTGGATGAGGTGGATGGTTGTGTGTCGTCAGGATAGTCAAGCACAGCAAGGGGTGAAGGAAGGCTCACGGAACTCTCAGTACTGCTGGCAGCAGGAGATGACAGCGGTTTGAAGAAAGTGGTGAGGGTTACTTGCTTGACTGCATTTTGTTTTTCAGCATAAATTTGCTTGTCGGGAAGAAGGCCATTTGTGCCAAGTGTTCCAGAGCCTTAAAAAATTCTGCCAGTTACTTCACTGTAAAATCCTTGACCTGCAACTCAACATTTTCTTCTTCTTCATTATCACCTTCAGTCTGAGTTAAACGCAGAAGGTCATCCATACAATTGTTCATCATAAGAATCCAGAAGTTCTACCACGTCAACAGTCTCGAGATCTGCGAATCCTTCCCCACCAATTTTACGGCTCAGGGCCACACCATCCTGAACAGTTGCAGTGAAGGCAGGAAACCCCTTGAGGGTGTGCTCATCCTCTGCCACTTGGCTGATGGCCCAGGACTGGACATCGGATGCTTAGGAGACATAGTTAAATATTTCAAGCACAAAATCACTGCACAATAGGTAAAAACATTTTTCATTTTTAGAATCTTTTTATTGATATATAATCTTCAACAGCTATAAAATGATACAAAGCTTAAACAGATTAATATGTATACAACTAATAAAGCTGAAGAAAAAAAACTGATCTTAAAATATAAAAATGGAAAAAAATTTTATATATAGGAAGAAGAAGGGGAAAAAAAAGAACCCCACCTAACTGGAAAAACCCCCCACTAACTACAAAAAAAAAAACACCCATTAGGAATCAAACCCCCGGAGCAATACATTTAATCATCATCTAAATATATATTTACAAAGTCATCAAACACCATTTCATATTTATGTAAAAAAAATAAAATTGGAAGGATAACTTATAACTTAATTCAAATTAAATGATAATATTTGGCAAAAGAACCCCATCTTCTCTCAAAATCAAATCGAGGATCAAAATTCTACTAATTTTTTCCAAACTAAGACATAACATCACTTGCGAAAACCATTCAATTAATGTAGGGAAAGAAATATCTTTCCATTTTAATAAGATAGCCCTTCTTGCCAGTAGTGTAACAAATGCGATTACATGTTGATCTGAAAATGAGATACCCTGAATATAATGCTATTCCAAATAGAACAGTCAATCTATTAGGTTGTAAATTAATTTTCAAAGCTTTAGAGATTGTAGAAAATAAAGATTTCCAGAACGATTTTAATGCAGAACATGACCAGAACATATGTGACAAAGTAGCTATTTCAGTTTTACATCTATCGCAATAGTTATCTATACTAGGAAATATTTTAGATAGTCTCTCCTTTGTTAAGTAATAAAGGTGTACAATTTTAAATTGAATTAAACAATGGTTGGCACATACAGAAGAAGAATTTATGTTTTTCAAAACTCAAAGCCAATCTTCATTAACAAAGGTCATATTAAGTTCTCTCTCCCAATTTTGTTTAATCTTTAGTGATAGGTTCTCTTTTTGTAACAAAAATAAATTATAAATTCTACTAATGGAACCTTTCACTAAGGGATTCAATTTCAAAATGATATCCAACAAATCAGATTCTTGTAAATATGGAAACTTAGGTAAATATTGTAAAAAATGTCTAACCTGAAAATATTGCAATAAAATGTGTATGAGCGAGAGAATATTTGTTAATTAACTCCTCAAAAGTCATCAATCGACCATCACAAAATAAATCTGTAAAAGAATGAATTCCTTTATTTTTCCATAGAAGAAAAATGGGGTCAGTTGTTGAAGGTTTAAATGAGAAATTTCAATATAAAAAAACTAGATAACTTAAATTATTTAAAATTTTAAAAATTACGAAACTGAACTCAAATTCGTAAAGATTGTTTAATAACCGGATAAAGATTTAAGTTTGGAATTTTAGAGAGCTGTAAAGGTAATGGAGCTCCTAAAATTGAAGTCAAATGAAATTGTTTAACAGCTTTTAATTCCAAATCAACCCATAATGGTTTTTGGTTCTTATCAAGCCAATATAACCAAAAACATAATTGTCTAATATTCACAGCCCAATAATACAGTCTTAAATTAGGAAGTGTAAGTTCACCATCTTTTTTAGATTTTCGTAAATGATACTTATTAATTCTTGGTCTCTTATTGTTCCAAACAAAAGAAGAAAATAGAGAGTCAATTCGATCAAATTTTTTAAATATATTTTTTGTCTTTTAGCTCTGGCTGCTCTTAATTGAGAAGCTAAGAGTTTATTATTTTTATCTCCAAAGATATAAAATTGACTTTTCAATTTAAATAAATATCCTTCAATAGGATATGTTAATAATAAATTATACTGTGATTGTAATTCTACTCTTTTAAATGAAACAACATTTGGAGAGATTGCATTGATGCTGTCTAATTCTTTAATTTGTTTAGAGACTTTATCTAATTCCAATCTTGTTTGTTTCTTCAGTTTAGCTATATACGAAATAATTTGACTGCGTAGATAAGCTTTTAATGTATCCCAAATTACTAACTTAGAGACTTTTCCTATATTATTAAAGAGAAAAAAACTCTTATCTGAGCTTCGATAAACTCAACAAATTCTAAACTTTGTAATAAATGTTCTGGAAAATGCCAACATGGTCTGGTAGAAGCAACATCTTTAAGTTCACATATTAAGTTTAAAGGAGCTTGATCAGAAATAGCAATTGTATCATACTCATTTTTCTGAACTTTGAATAAAAGTCGAGGGTCAACTTTATAGTCGATTCTTGAATATTTATTATGAACATGTGAAAAAAAGGAGTATTCTCTATCACTAGGGTGCATATGCCTCCAGATCTCAATTAAATCATAATCAATTAAAAAGGAATTAATAAGTGATGCAGAACGATTAGGAAGTTGATATTTGGATGATGACTTATCCATTAAATGATTTAGACAATATTAAGATCACCACCCATTAATAACATATATTCATTTAAATCGGGTAATAGAGCAAAAACAGTTTTAAAAAATGAAAGATCATCAACATTTGGTCCTTAAATATTAACCAAAACCATTTTCCTATTACAAATTATTCCTTTAACAATCAAAAATCTACCATTAATATCAGCTATAATATCCTCCTGATTAAAAAGAATATTAGAATCAATAAAAGTAGAAACACCTCTAGTTTTACTCAAGGAATTTGCATGAAACTGAGGACCCTTCCAAAATTTAAAAAATCGATTTTTATCACATAACCTGAAATGCATCTCTTGAGCAAAGATTACATCAGGCTGGAATCGGTTAATAACTTTAAATGTTTTCTTACGCTTAATAGGATGATTCCAAGTTAAAAAAATTTAGCAGTTTAGATATCGTCATGGAACTTTAAAAACAATAGTTAGACGCATGTCAGGATAAGGTAGTCAAAAATGGTGGAGATGAACAACAATAAAAATAATTGACATATGCTCCAGGATTCCATAATGGGGGGAAAAAAAAGAAAAAAAGTCCCACGCAAACTACAAAGCCCAGAAACAAGTCAATATCAATCGAAGCAAGCCCCAAGAAAAGCATAGATGCAGTACAGATGCAAACTCCGCCTAAGTAAAAAAAAAAGAGAGAAAAAAATAATCTGTCTCCGAACATAAATCTCATTACAGTCGTCATTTATCTCAATATAATTATCTTGGAAGGAAAGTGTTTTTCTTGGAAAACAAAATGACCTTCAATTGAAAGCAACCTTCATAACATTAGTTAAGGAAAGAAAAACACATCCAAAACAATTTTTGAAATATTTGCACAGAAGAAAAACAATCGCCATTTTTAAATTGTCCGGTCTATCTTTGAAACACAAAGAAATCCAAATAATTACTTTAAAAAATCTTTACAAAAGCATACAATTAAAAAACGATTAATTATTTACATGCTGCAAAAAAAATTCTAAATGGTTCAAACTTATTACAGTCTTCAACAGTTCTCCCTCTGTCTTCAGAAATTGAAGCCCCAAAGCAGTCTTTTTCAGAGATAAAAATATATTTTAAAGACTTCTGTGACCATCAAATCTTCCAATCTCATCACTCTTTACACCGCAAGACAATCAAGCCATTATAAATCATTCAAGCTTCAGATTCGTCATCGGATGCATTGGATAAAGAATTAATAAAACTCAATTCTTCGATTGGATCAGTAAAAATATGAAAACCAGACTCTTTAACAAAGAGCTTTAATTACGCTGGGTATTGAAGTAGTAGGAAGAGCTTTTTTCCATACACTGATTTCATTGCAGTTGCAAATTCAGCACACTTCTTGACAATTTCACGTGGAAAATCTTCAAAAAAACGAATGTTTGAATTTTGATAATGAAAAAGTCTTTTTTTCCTCGTAAGCTTAATAATACGGTCTTTGTCTCTAAAATGGAGAAAGTGTACAACAATGTCTATTTTTACCTTAATCCAAAGATTTTAAAGTGCCGATTCTGTGAGCCATTTCGATATCTGAAGGCTGTAAGCAAACCTCCAGAAATAAAGACTGAAACATTTTTGCGAAATAATCCAGTGCGTCGGCCGATTCTGATTTCTCTTTTAATCCAACAATTGGAGTATTATTCCGACGTGATCGAGCTTGAAGTCAACGATCCGTTGTTGGGCTTTTTCCAAATGAGAAAAAAAGATCCGCAGTATTTCGACTAACTTCTTTAAGGTCAAGTCTCAAAGAGACGACTTTTCCTTCGAATTTCTCTCAAATGTTTCTCTCAAAAGTTATCTCAATGCTGATATTGCTGATTTGAGATTCTAGTCTCTTTACCCAGGGGGGTTCCTCCGAGAATTCTTCGGTTTTCTTGGACTTTCCATTGCCTGGGTCCGGATTTCTTTTAGCGGTTCTGAGAGTAGCCATAATTATAACTGATCCGACTGATTAAAATTGAAATTCCGAAGTTTAAATTGGAAAAGGGAGAGATTAAAGGCAGTCAAGAAGCAACAGAGTTTTACATGTCCGTAACCGGGAGGCGGCGTCCTGTAGGTAAAAACAACAGAAGTTGCACATCCACATGTTGCCAAAACCAATGCGAGATTGGTGGGAGTGAGACTGTGAGGCGTGCGCACGTGACTTGTACTGGCGGGAAAGCAGTGCTCCTCGCATAACTGGGAGTTTTGGACACATGTAACGAGTAGTTGGTAGAAATAGGTTCCTCACATAACTGAATCCGCATTGTCTGAAGACACATATGACAAGGATAGCATGTACAGGCAATCCCCGGGTTACGTATGAGTTCTGTTCCTGAATCCGTCTTTAAGTCAGATTTGTACGTAAGTCAGAACAAGTACATCCGGTATTAAGTAGTGTCAGTTAGTCAAATGTTTGTCTTAGTATATAGTATATATTTTACCTTTCTATGCATAGAAACACTTAAGAAATGTATGTATTCCAATAATTAGGGTGGGAATTTAAACTGGAGGTTGCAGTGTTTTTCAACTGGATCGACATCAACCCGGCATGGGAGCGGTCTCTCACTGGATCGAACTCGGGAACCTCCGTTCTCGAGCCCAGCGCTGATCTCACTGTGCCGCCAGCCGACCGGAATTGGGGGGGGGGGGGGGGGCGGGATCAGGGTGAATCTTACTAAGAAAAATTTAAGCCAAATACAAAGTTAAACACTCAACACAGTGTCAACGGCAACGATGTAAAATGGTGGACGGTGTTCTCCTTCCTCATTTCATAAGTATGAGTTGTCCGTAAGTCAGATGTTCGTAAATCTGTACTGTAACTACAGTGCATTTTGAAGATGGTCCTCCCAGCAGCCACTGCATTAGTGGTGGAAGAATAAATCCTTCAGGTGGTGAATGTGGTACCATTTTAATTGAGTTGCTTAGTCCAGTGTGGTGTCAGTTTCTTGAACATGTTGGAACTACAGTCATGCAGAAAAGTGAACCGACCTCCTGACCTTTGCATTGAAATTTCTGGAAGGGATTTGGTTGTCAGGTGGGTAACTCGCAACAGATTATCAAATCAACAAACTGCCTTTGCATATCATTTTCTTGACAAGGATGATCTCAAAGAGTTTAAAAATGATGGATTTGCTGACAACATTACAATTAATTGTCATGGGTAGGTGGCTTGGCTTCGAGAGAGATAGCTGGTCGTTGACAGCCATATGGCACAAATGTTACTGCTGTTTCTTAGCCTATCTTGAATGCTGTCTGGTCTAGATGTGTGTGTGCATTGAGTGCTTCATTTGTTGAAGAAGTGCAAGTACAATTGTACCTGTGCAATTGTAACTGAATGTCACCACTTCTAACCTTATGGAGGAAGTATCATTGAGGAAGCAAATGAAGGTTGTTGGCCTCAGACAATCTGTTGAAGAATTTGGCTTTGGTATTCAGGGATTGAGATATATGTGTATACACACACACATACTTATTGTAATTTATAGTTTCTTTTATTATGTACTGAAATATACTGTTCTGCCAAACAATAAATGTCCCAATATAGGCCAGTAATATTAAAGCTGATTCTGTATGTCACAAAGCAACATTACTCCTAGCTTAGCAAGCCATGCAAAGTTCTCCCCAAAATTATTTTGGATTTTACCAACACCAGCTGGCTCCACATCTCATCATCACAAGATGAGGATATGTTCTATGGGCATCAGGAAGAATACACTCCAGTGAATGGAAATATATCTTGCACAAGAATGGCTAAGATTGTTTGAAATCAAATATCTCAAATTTAATATACGTATCATGTATAATATGTATGTAGTAACAAAAGAGGGAAAAATTGAGAAAGTGTTCCTGCATTCATTGTCCATTTAGAAATCTGATAGCAGAGAGGAAAAAGCTGGTCCTCAAACGTTGAGTGCGTCTTCAGGCTCCTGTGCTTTCCCCTAGATGGCAGCAATGATAGGTGTCCTTAATGGTGCCTTTTTTTGAGTCATCGCCTTTTGGTGCTAGGGAGACTAGCACCGTGATAGAGCTGGCTGAGTTTACAACTTAATTATTTATTTTTCTAAACTCAAGCTGGTAAAACCAAGCCAAGCATGCTCATTTGTCAATTGCTTGGAACTTTCAGTCTATTTTAGCGGTGGTCAGTATTGTGGCATTCTGAAGATTTACATAGATATTGCTGTATGACCCTAATTGTTTAATGCCATTGTGTAGTGCCTTTGGGATGACACCAGTTGTAGATATTACTATCAGGACAACATATATATAGCCTGTTCATGTTCCAAAGTCTTTCAACTTATTATTATTTCTTTCTTTTTGTATTTGCTGTCTTTTGCACATTGGTTGAACGCCCAGTTTGTGTGATCTTTCACTGATTCTATTAGGGATTTATTGAGTATGCCTACTGGAAAATTAATCTCATGGTTGTATATGGTGACATACATAAACCTTGCTAATAAATTTACTTCAAACTTTGAGCCTGATGTCATTATTACTATTGTCCAGGTGATCCAATGATGAGTGGAGAACCAGGGAGATTGCATAAGCCATAGGTCATAATAGGCAATATGCAAATTGCAGGTCCAGGTCCTTGCTTCGGCAGGAGTTGATTCTGGCTATGCCCAATCTCTAAAAGCACTTCTTCAGAGAAGATGTGAGAGCCACTGGCAGGAAGTGATTGAGCTAGCTTATCCTGCTCTTTTTGGGCACTGCTATGATTGTTGCCGATGAAAGAGAAAGAACAGTTATTCCAATGTTAAATCACCTGGAATGATCGGCAGGTCTTTGTGATTAGTTTATAAAAGTAGCCCAATATCTTCAGTTTCACTCAGCATCAAACTTTACTCACATTTTCTACCAGTGTTTGTGACTTCTACGACGTCAGCTCATTTCTTCAAGTTTGTGGAGTTTGGAGGTCTGAGTGATAAGATGGGATTTATGGGCACTTTTTTAAAAATCATGTGCCAATGCGGAGCAGGTATTTAGATGAGGTCATACTCTACACTGCTCATTAATCTAGCAATTGAGTAATAGTATCTTTAGTCTCCAATTTGTCTTGAAAGCAATTAATTCAGAAATTCATGAAACATTTTGGACCTGTAGTAAAGTGCATTATTTTATTCAACAATGTCTCTGTATCAACTGGGACCCTCTTGGAGATGCATAAATCTTTTCTGACCAGAGATGAGTTGTCAGATGACTTGAAGGCAAAAAATGTCTAATCTTTTTTAGGAAACAAAGCTAGGTAATTATAAGCTAGTTAATTTATTATCAATGGTAGTGAAATTACTGGAAAAATAATTCTGAAGAGCAAGATTAATCATCACTTGGAAAGATGGAAATTGACCTGAGATAATCAACTTTGCAGGTGGGAGAATCTGTCAATTTGGAATTTATTTTAATGAGGGCACCATGATTGATGTGATTTACATAGAGTTCAGTAAGAGATTGACAAGGTCCCAAATGGATCAAGAACTAAGAGCCCATGGGATCCATGTCATGTTGGCAAATTGGATTCAAGACTGGCTTGATAATAGAAGAAGGTTAATTGTGGAAGGATTGATTTTGTCTTTGGAAGCCTGTGATCAATCGTGTGCCACAGGGTTTGATGCTGGGATTCTTGTTAGTGGCTTAAATGTGAATGTAGGAATATGATTAGTAAATTCACATAATACACAAAACTTAGTGCTAATATTGATGATAAGAATAGTCAGAGGGTGCAGGATGATATTAATTAGCTAGATAAAGGGTTGAGAAATAGTTTATTTAATCCTAATAAGGTGAGGTGATGTATTTTTGGGAGCCTAATAAGGTTTGGAAATATACTGTGAATGTTAGGACAATAAGGAAGATTAAAGAATAAAAGGATAGATAATAGACAATAGGTGCAGAAGTAGACCATTTGGCCCCTCGAGTCTGCACCGCCATTCTGAGATCATGGCTGATCATTCACTATCAATACCCAGTCCCTGCCTTGTCCCCATATCCCTTGATTCCCCTATCCATCAAGTATCTATCTAGCTCCTTCTTGAAAGCATCCAGAGAATTGGCCTCCACCGTCTTCCGAGGCAGTGCATTCCACACCTCCACAACTCTCTGGGAGAAGAAGCTCTTCCTCAACTCTGTTTTAAATAACTGACCTCTTATTCTCAATCCATGCCCTCTGGTACTGGACTCTCCCAACATCTGGAACATATTTCCTGCCTCAATCCTATCAAATCCTTTAATTATCTTAAGCGTTTCAATCAGATCCCCTCTCAATCTCCTCAATTCCAGTGTGTACAAGCCCAATCTCTCCAATCTCTCTGCGTAAGATAGCCCTGCCATCCCAGGAATCAACCTAGTGAATCTATGCTGCACTTCCTCAATTGCCAGAATATCCTTCCTTAAACCTGGAGATCAAAACTGTACACAATATTCCAGGTGTAGTCTCACCAGGGCCCTGTACAAATGCAAAAGGACATCCTTGCTCTTGTACTCAATTCCCCTTGTAACAAAGGCCAACATTCCATTTGCCCTCTTCACTGCCTGTTGCACTTGCTCATTCACCTTCATTGACTGGTGAACTAGGGACTCCTAGGTCTCTTTGCATTTCTCCCTTACCTAACTCTACACCGTTCAGACAATACTCTGCCCTCTTGTTCCTGCTTCCAAAGTGGATAACTTCACATTTATTCACATTGAATGACATCTGCCAAGTATCTGCCCACTCACCCAGCCTATCCAAGTCTCCCTGTATTCTCCTAACGTCCTCTTCGCATGTCACACTGCCACCCAGTTTAGTATCGTCAGCAAACTTGCTGATGTAGTTTTCAATGCCCTCATCTAAATCGTTGACATAAATCGTAAAGAGCTGTGGTCGCAATACAGAGCCCTGTGGTACCCCACTAGTCACCTCCAGCCAGTCCGAGAAACACCCATTCACTGCTACCCTTTGCTTTCTATCTGCCAACCAGTTTTCTATCCATGTTGAAACCCTGCCCCCAATGCCATGAGCTCTGATTTTACTCACCAATCTCCTATGTGGCACCTTATCGAATGCCTTCTGAAAATCTAGTTACACAACATCCACTGGCTTACCCTCGTCTAACATCCTTGTTACACCCTCAAAAAACTCCAACAGATTAGTCAAGCATGATTTGCCCTTGGTAAATCCATGCTGGCTCGGCCTAATCCTATTTCTGCCATCAAGATGTGCCACTATTTCGTCCTTAATAATGGACTCAAGCATCTTCCCCACGACTGACGTTAGGCTAACAGGGCGATAGTTCTCCGTTTTCTCCTTCCCTCCCTTCTTGAAAAGTGGGATAACATTAGCCACTCTTCAATCTTCAGGAACTGATCCTGAATCTAAGGAACATTGGAAAATGATTACCAATGCATCCGCAATTTCCTGAGCCACCTCTTTTAGAACCCTCGGATGCAGACCATCTGGACCCGGGGATTTATTAGCCTTCAGTCCTACCAGTCTACTCATCACAGTTTCTTTCCTAATGTCAATCTGTCTCAATTCCTCTGACATCTTATGACCCTGGCCCATCCATACATCTGGGAGATTGCTTGTGTCCTCCCTGGTGAAGACAGATCTAAAGTACGCATTAAATTCTGTTGCCATTTCCCTGTTCCCCATAACAATTTCTACCAATTCATACTTCAAGGGGCCAACATTGTTCTTAACTATCTTCTTTCTCTTCACATAGCTAAAAAAGCTTTTGCTATCCCCTTTTATATTCCTGGCTAGACTTAGTTCATACCTGATTTTTTCTCTCCATATTGCTTTTTTAGTTAAGATCTGCTGTTCCTTAAAACTTTCCCAATCATCTGTATTCCCACTCATCTTAGCCCTGTCATACTTCTTTTTCTTTAATGCTATACAATCTCTGACTTCCTTTGTCAACCACTGTGGCCCCTTCCCCCTCTTTGAATCCTTCCTTCTCATTGGAATGAACTGCTTTTGCATCTTTTGTATTATCCGCAAGAATATCTGCCACTGCTGATCCACTGTCTTTCCTGCCAGGGCATCCGCCCATTTAACTTTGGCCAGCTCTTCCCTCATGGCTCCGTAGTCTCCTTTATTTAATTGCAACACTGACACCTCTGATCTGCCCTTATCCCTCTCAAATTGTAGATAAAAACTTATCATGTTATGATCACTACTTCCTAATGGCTCCTTTACTTCAAGATCACTTATCAATTCCTGTTCATTACACATCACCAAGTCCAAAATAGCCTCGTTCCTGGTTGGCTCAAGCACAAGCTGTTCCAAAAATACATCCCTTAGACACTCCACAAACTCCCTATCCTGGGGTCCAGCACCTACCTGATTCTCCCAGTTCACCTGCATGTTGAAATCTCCCATAACGACTGCATTACCTTTAGCACATGCCAATGTTAACTCCCTAATCAACTTGTACCCAATATCCACGCTACTGTTTGGGGGCCTGTACACAACACCCATTAGGGTCTTTTTACCCTTACTGTTCCTCAGCTCAATCCACACAGACTCTACTTCCCCTGTTCCCAAGTCACCTCTTGCTAAGGACTGAATCTCATTCCTCACCAACAGGGCCACCCCACCCCCTCTTCCCATATTTCTGTCTCTACAATAGCACGTATACCCTGGTACACTCAATTCCCAGGCCTGATCCCCTTGCAGCCATGTCTCCGTTATCCCAACAATATCGTAGTTCCCCATTTTCATCTGAGCTTCAAGCTCATCTGTCTTATTTCTGACACTACCCGCATTCAAGTATAGAATTCTGAGCCCATTCCTCCTCTCTTTGCTTAAAACACTGTCTACTGTACCTAACCCAGCTCCTTGAACTTCCATCGGGCTAATTGCACCCTGAATTTTGATGACCTTCTCAAGATCACCCAAACCTTCTACACATTTAACCCCATGGTCCTTCTGGCCAACCCTCTGGATCTGGATCCCTGCCCCCTGCACATCTAGTTTAAAACCCCCCCCAAGCAGCACTGGCAAACACTCCTGCAAGAATGTTAGTACCCCTCCAGTTCAGATGTAGACCGTCCCTTCGAAACAGATCCCAATGTCCCTGGAACAAAGACCAATTATCCAAAAACCTGAACCCTTCCTTCCTGCACCATGCTCTCAGCCTCGTATTGATGTGCATAATCATTCTATTCTTCGCCTCTCGCACGTGGCACAGGTAGCAATCCCGAGATAGCAATCACCCTGGAGGTCCTGCCTTTCAGCTTCACTCCTAACTCCCTGAACACTCTAAGCAGGACCCCCTCACTCACCTTACCTACATCGTTGGTCCCTACATGGACCACTACATCTGGGTTCATGCCCTCGTTCTCAAGAATAGCCTGCACCCGATCTGAGATGTCCCGGACCCTGGCACCAGGGAGGCAACATACCATCCGAGACTCCCGATCTGCCCCACAAAATCTCCTATCTGCCCCCCTGACTATAGAATCCCCTAAAACTATCGCTTTCTTCTCTTCCCTCCTCCCCTTTCTAGTTGAGGGTTCAACCTCTGTGCCAGAGGCAGGACCACTACAACTCATTCCTGGTAGGTCATCCCCATCAACAGTATCCAGTACGGTATACTTATTGTTAATGGGAATGGCCGCAGGGGTGCTCTGCTCTCTCTGCCTGCTCCCCCTGCCTCTCTGGACCGTCACCCATGTGCCTACTTCTTGGTTTTTTGGTGTGACTACCTCCTGATAACTCCTATCTATCTCTGCCTCTGCCTCCCGAATGATCCGTAGTTCATCCAGCTCCAGCTCCAACTCCCTAACTCGGGCTGATAGGAGCTGCAGCTGGACGCACCTCTTGCAGGTGTGGTCATCAGGGACAACTGTGTTGACCCTGACTTTCCACATTCTGCATACGGAGCACACCACTGCTCTGACTGTCTCCCCCATACCTGAACTGAATTAATAGAATAAGTCTAAAAAGCACCTAGCGACCTTACCTTCTTCCCCTCAGCGAGCAATCACACAGGCTTACCGAAGTCCCCTTACGCCGAAGCCCACTTAGCCAAAGCCCAGGACTCTGCTTCCACGGACTCCGCTGCCCGCTCTGAAAAGAAGTCCTGCCTTTTAAAGTGCGCGCTCAATGCTGACGTCACTCGCGCCTACGCAGTTCCCCCTCCTACACAGGCATTGACCAGGTAGGCTTAAATCCTACCTACACGGTCGAATTCTCTGAGCTCCCAGCTGAATCACAAGCTGTAACTTGCTCCCGATTCAAATAACGGAGATAATAATAAAGATAATAATCTTGGTGAAATCAAGAAACGAGAAAATCTGCAGATGCTGGAAATCCAAGCAACACAC
Organism: Hypanus sabinus; assembly: GCF_030144855.1. Classification (NCBI taxonomy): domain Eukaryota; kingdom Metazoa; phylum Chordata; class Chondrichthyes; order Myliobatiformes; family Dasyatidae; genus Hypanus; species Hypanus sabinus. Next base: position 172,557,804 of record NC_082706.1, read on the forward strand.
ACAAAGTGCTGGAAAGGTCTACAGTTGACGTTTTGCGCCAAGACCCTTCAGCAGGATGAAGGGTCTGACCCCGAAACATCGACTATACACTTTTCCATAGATGCTACCTGGCCTGCTGAGCATTTTGTATGTGTTGTTGGTGAAATCAAATTCTGTTTGAACATATGGGGTAAATGACAGGGGACTTAGAAGCTTTGATGTACATGAGGCCTTCGGGTGCAAGGCTATAGCTCACATTAGAGCAGCAGAAGAGATTCACCAGGCTATTGCTGGGCAAAGAAGGTTGTAATTATAAAGAGGGGTTGAATAAGTTGGATTTCTTATTGGAATATGGAAGGTAGATGGGTGACCTGTCAAAGTTTATAAAATTCTGAGGGGCATGGGTAGGATAAATAGTCTCTTTCTCAAGTCAGGGAATATAAAACTAGAGGGCACAGGTTTAAGATGAGAGCAGAGAAACTTAAAGAAGCTTTGAGGGGCTGGATTTGTCTTACACAAGTGTTACATACCCCGTGGGTATCTTGTGACTGTCACATGACCATAATGTAATTGTGTTTCTGCTGGGCATGATGTAATGGTCTTGTGACGGTGGAGTGATGTAATTTCCCGCCAGTGAGAGGTCATGTGATGGCATAACAGGTATAAAAGGTCATGTGATGGCATAACAGGTATAAAAGGAGCATGCCTTGCTGTGACGCAGGTCAGTTCGTGGCTTAATTCATCAGTGACTCCGTTATGCTGCGTGTTCGTCTCATGGCACAATTTTGTTTTAAAGTGGAGTTTTACTTTCTATTGTAAGTTGTGCCGGCAGATTTTAAAACCACTGGCAGTTTTGATTCCCACTTTTGCAGTCCAGTTGGAGAGTGAAGAATTTATTGAAGTACGGAAAACCCTAAGGATCGAGAAAAGTTGGTGTTGTTGGCGGTGAAACAGGTTTGACCCTATTTGATCCTCATTCGGAAGGAATTAGTAGCCTGCATCCAAGATAGTCCCTGCTAAAGAGCAGAAAGGACTGGAGCAGGATTTCGCCAAGGAAAGGTCAGTTCCTTTAAGCAGTTTTATTTCCTTCATCGTAAATCCTTCAGGCAAGGCATATTTCGGCTGGGATTAGCAGTAACGTCGCGTCGTCAAGGAATTCATTGCTGCTAGGAAAATCTAGTAGTTCTTTACTAGTTTTAAGAACTGTGTTCGCATTTCTCGCTTTAAGAACTGTTTGAGTTGCCGTATAGCAGTTAACTTCCGGTTAAGTTAGTCGTTTGTTTACTTTCGGTTTTTTATTGAGCAGTGTTTAATAAATGTTTTATTTGTTTATAAAAACCTGACTAGGTTCGATATTCATTGTTGCCGTGTTGTAACACGTGACGGTGGTTTTTTTTGGAAAGAGCTGCCAGAGGTGGCAATAGATGTAGACACAATAATGATACTTCGAAATTTATTTAGGAAGGCTATAGAAGCTCATGGGTCTAATATGTACATGAAATTTGTGTGGATAAGCTTTGTGGTATGCAGACATAAGGTGGAGTAAAAGGATCTGCCTGTGATCCGTGATTTGGGGATACAAGTTCAAACCTGTCTTAATGTGACGCCAAAGGTTGATAAGGATGGTGAAGAAGATATATGGATACATTGCCTTTTTTCTCTCCTTTTTTTAAAAATATATTTTTATTGAAGGAATGACACAATACAGAATACATAATGGATTACATTTTCCTCCATTTTGCTTTTATATCTTACCCCTAAACAAACCTCCCCTCACCCTCCCTCCCCAAACATACCATGGCAGCTCATGTATTTACAATACAACAATTCACAAATACAAGTATGGACATTTCACAGCCATACCCCCACACTACTTCAAGACGAAAGCCCACACACATCCACAACATGTCAGATGATCCAAAATACACTCATATTACAATTCATCAACCACCCTGTGAGGTAAACCATATGTGTGTTAAAAGGGAGGCAACTTCACAAGTACAATCAGATGCCCTCAACTAGTAGGTAATTCCTTAAGACTCCCAAAATATGACAAGAAAGGTCCCCATTTCAAATAGAACTTTTTCAGAGTGAATTTAATCTTTTCTAATTTCAGAATAAACATTACGTCCTCTAACCAGGCAGCAGCAGATGGGGGAGTGGCAGATTTCCAGACCAGCAAGATTCTCCTACAGGCCAAAAACGATGTAAATGCAACGATATCCAACTGATTTGCATTTAAACCCAAAGTATCATCTGTCACACCAAATACAGCTGTAAGCGGGCAAGGTCTCGGAGTCACCCCCAAAATCTGACTGATAATTTTAAAAACCAGTGTCCAATAGCCATCAAGCTGAGGGCAAGACCAAAATGCATGCACTAAACCAGCCGGATAGAAGGAACACCTGTCACAGCCAGCGTCTGTCCTGGGATATATGTCAGCAAGCCTGGCTTCACTTAAATGTACCCTTTGTAAAACTTTAAATTGTATGAGCCCCAGTCTAGCACATGATGATGAGGAATGAACCCTATTCAATGCTTTTGTCCAATATTCCTCAACCAGATCCATACCAAGGTCATCCTCCCACCTAGTCTTACTTTTATTTACATCTTGAACTCCCAAAGACATCAGCTGAGAGTATAGAACAGAGATCAGCCCTTTATCATTAAAGCTAAGAGTGAGTTTTTCCCACAACATAGCAGGTGGTAGATCAAGAAAAGAGAGAAATTTTTCCTTGACAAAGTGGCGAATCTGCAGATTTTTTTTTAAATGATTATGCGGTAGGCCATGTTTTCTGTGCAGGTTTTCAGAACTGTCAAATATATTACCAATGTACAAATCCTTAATACGCAGAAGACCGTACAAGCCCCATTGTCTAAAAACTGAATTGAGCGTGGTGGGAAGAAATAGATGGTTTCTATGAATGGGACCCAAAACTGAAGCTGATGTGAACTTACAGGGGCAGCGAAATTGATTAAAAATTTTGAGGGTGGAGAGCACAACTGGGTTGGATGTGAATTGAGATGATTTCAATGGCAAGGAAGAATACACAAGCTTGGAGAGACGAGGAGTGGCAAGACCGTGTATCCAGCAGGCACCAATTTATATCTGGCTGGTGAAGCCAAAATAATGCCTTTTGAATGTTCAATGCCCAGTTATAACGAATAATACTAGGAAGGCCCATTCCACCTACGTCACAACCTCTTTGGAGAATATGCTTATTAACCCTTGGGACCTTATTTTCCCAAGTAAAGGTTGTAGCTTGGTCGACTGATTTGAGAAATAACTTGGGTAAGAAAACTGGCAAGCACTGGGACAAATAAAGAAATCTGGGAAGTATAGTCATTTTTACTGATTGAATTCTCCCAGCTATAGTAAGGGGGTAAACTGTCTCAAAATCAGCCTTCATTTGGCTAACCTGAGGCCTGTAGTTAGCTTCAAACAGAGATGCAAAAGAGCGAGTAACATGTATTCCTAGATATACAAAACCATCTTGAGATAAAGGAAAAGGCAAAGATTCCTGTCAGATCTGTAGGACCAGGTTATTAATGGGAAAGCATTTGCTTTTTAGAAGGTTCTGTTTATAGCCAGAGGAGGCTCCAAATTGACCTAATAATGACACGATAGCAGGACTGCTACCTACAGGGCCACTAACATAAAGTAAGAGGTTGTCAGCATATAGGGATACACGGTGTTCCATGTCCCCTCTCCTAACGTCTTGAAATAAAGTAGTTGACTTAAGTGCAATAGGAAGAGGCTCAATAACAATTACAAAAAGAAGAGGGGACAATAGGCAGCCTTGGCAAGTGCCACGTGTTAATAGATCGAAAATAATTTGTCTGTACACACGCTAAAGGCGAGTGATATAATAGCTTAACCCAGGCTACAAATATTCTGCCAAATCCAAGTTTCTCCAAAACATTAAACAAGTATACCCACTGTGCTGTCTTTACGACAGTTATTTAGTTTATAATATTTTCGCTTAGTAATTCATTCAATAGTATTTTCTAGTTAGAATTAGGAGTGTTTAAAGTATATTCATTGCATGTAAAATATATCGGCATGCGATGACGTCACATCCGGTTTCGCCGCGTCTTGTGGGAAAACACCGGTTTGAAATTAGCGCGAGGGTAGGGGCTCTCCACGAGGCACACCTGAGCAGAAGCAGTTTGCAGGCATGAGAAATCACAGTGAGAGCAACGCTGTAAGTTAATAGATAATCGATATATTGAACTAAGATGTTAATGCCGATCCTGTTAGAAGTAACGACGGTAGATAATGTTTATGCTTTCGTTAGTTAAAGAGTCGCGGATAGTTTGCATGGAAGTGTATTTAAAGTAGTCAATGGAGCAGGTAAACTCTCCCTGTATACTGCACCTTAGTGTAATGTAGTTATAGTCACCTTTGCAAGTATTTACACTTGAAATGTGATATTAAGGAAGGAACAAATACTGTATCAATCTTGTATTGTTTTATCAACAGTTTTCACCATATGTTAATGTGAAGAGTGAACAGTAAATGGTTAATCTTACTGCGATCTGGTTTCATTGACTGTGGTTTATCTCGACGTTAAATTCGACGTTATCACTTACACGCGAAGGAGAACGTTACAGTGAAAAAGTGGCATTATCAGGTGTTTCAAGTGCTGCAATGTCAGCTCAATCCAGCATCAAGTCGACGCCGCCCAGCGACAAGGGCAGTAAACCGACATCAAGTAAGCCCACCCAGGCGTTATCAGGTGTTCCAAGTGCTGCAATGTCAGCTCGATCCGGGATCAAGTCGATGGCGCCCAGCGACAAGGGCAGTAGAACGACATCAAGTAAGTCCACCCAGGCAAGAGCCAAGGCAGAAGCCGCCAAGGTGCGACTGCATTACGCCAAACAAGAAGCAGTTTTGAAAATGAAACTGGCCACCAGAGAAGCCGAAATCCAGAAAGAAAGGGCCGCCAGAGAAGCCGAAAAGGCCGCCAGAGAAGCCGAAACCCAGTTGGAAATGACAAAAATATCGACAGAGTTGCAAGTGCTGCAGCTGGAAGGAGAAGGAGAAGCTGCCATGGTGGAAGCAAAGTACATAGAAGAAGCTGAAGGGTCGCGTGATCTGACCGCAGTAAGATCTACTTTAGAAGGGACCAGACTGGAACGCACAAGCGACTATGTACAATATCAAATAGACAGGCAGGCTCGTCTCCCCTCTCCATACGTATTCGATAACTTCCCCAGCTACGAGGAACCTCAGAGAGTCACGATTGCATCACATCCATACGAGGAAGGAAATTTACCCTCACGGCTCCGTGATGAAGTCAAGAATGAAAGAACCGACAACGCTCCTTCACCCCCACAACAGAACGGCGGGGAGGGAGAGGTTCACTCCAGGACAACAATTGTCAGCCCGAACTGTACAGAAGTTTGCGGTCAAACTCAGTCAAGCCGTTCTTGTTCCGAGATCTGCCTCACTGAGGTGTACCCTAAAGAAGCACAACAAGACATTACCAAGCGTAAAGTAACCGACGACGACGGTAGATAATGTTTATGCTTTCGTTAGTTAAAGAGTTGCGGATAGTTTGCATGGAAGTGTATTTAAAGTAGTCAATGGAGCAGGTAAACTCTCCCTGTATACTGCACCTTAGTGTAATGTAGTTATAGTCACCTTTGCAAGTATTTACACTTGAAATGTGATATTAAGGAAGGAACAAATACTGTATCAATCTTGTATTGTTTTATCAACAGTTTTCACCATATGTTAATGTGAAGAGTGAACAGTAAATGGTTAATCTTACTGCGATCTGGTTTCATTGACTGTGGTTTATCTCGACATTAAATTCGACGTTATCACTTACACGCGAAGGAGAACGTTACACCCACTCCACTCTTATCAAACGCCTTCTCCGCATCCAAGGAGATAACAACCTCTGGGCTTGGAGAATCACTGGATTGACTAAACCACATCAGCCAGTTGATGGATATTAAAAAAAGAATGTCAATTTTTAATAAAACCTGTTTGATCATCTGAGATTATCTTGGGAAGGGGGCATTCTAAACGGCATGCAAGCACTTTAGCCAAAATTTTTACATCCACGTTCAAAAGTGAGATGGGGCGATATGATCCACATTGAGTCGGGTCCTTGTCCTTTTTAAGAAGAAGTGAAATAGATGCCTGTGAAAGAGTTGGGGGTAAGGAACCATTCTCCAAAGATTCCTGAAACACTTCTAGAAGAACCAGTATGAGCTTATCCTTAAATTTCTTATAAAATTCTATCGGATAACCACCAGGACCTCGGGACTTACCACTCTGCATAGCTCATAATGGCACTATTAATCTCTTCCTGCCCAGGAACCCGATCTAAATTTTCCACCTCCTGTGGTTCAAGAGTTGTTATTTCCAAATTATCTATTAGTTATATATTAGTTCCATATTAGTTATATCTGAGGGAAACTCTGAGGTATACAGGGAGGAATAAAAAGTTGCAAACATGTTATCAATCTCTTTTGGATGGCCTGTCAAGTTTTGGTGCGTGTCTCGTATCTGGGGAATAAGTTGTGATGCAGCTTGATGCTTCAACTGATGATAAGTTGGCTCGCCTTGTCACCATATTCATAATAGAGGCCACATGTCTTAAGAATTAATTGTTCTGATAGATTTGTAGATAGATGATTAAACCGCTTGCAAATCAGCCCGGATTTTATATAATTCCACAGTGGGTGCCTCAGAATATTGCCTATCCAGATCCAAAATAGATTGTGACAACACTTGCATTTCCTTCCTACGCTCTTTATTGGCATGTGACGTATAAGATATTATTTGACCACTCAAGTAAGCTTTTAAAGCTTCCCAAAGTAAAGAGTAGGATACCGACTCAGTTTTGTTAGTCTCGAAGAATGTGTCAATGTTAGCCGATTATATAACTACAAAATTTCTCATTGGAAAGCAAAAGGGGATTAAGTCTCCACAGAGGTTATTCTCTAATGTTTAAAGGAAAACACAGGTCCAGTTTCATGGGCGAATGATCAGATATAACTATAGCACTGTACTCAATTTGTCTGATCATTGATTTCAAGGAGCTATCTATAAAGAAATCGACTAGCCTGGAATAGGAGTGGTGAACATGAGAAAAGAAAGAGGGTTGCCTAACTGATGGATTCAAATATCTCCAAGGATGCATATAACCATTTTGTTTCATAAACATCGAGAAGGCCTTTGCCATACCAAAAGATGTTCTCTAGAGCTAGACCTATCAAGCAGTGGGTCAATGGCACAGTTCAGATCTCCTGAAAAGATTAGCTGGTGTGTATTCAGGTTAGGTATTAATGACAAAACCTTATTTGCAAAGTGGACTTCGTCCCAATTAGGTGCATAAATACTTACCAAAATGACAGGTATCTGAAAGAGAAATCCAGAAACTATAATAAAGCGACCATTAGGGTCACTGATTACATCAGATGGTGTAAACTGCGTTCTTTTGGTGATTAATATTGCCACACCCTCGGATCTACTATAAAATCTGGAATGAAAAACCTGACTAATCCATGCTTTACAGAGTCTATTATGGTCTTCCACTCTTAAATGTGACTCTTGTAGAAATAGTATATCTGCTTTTAATTGTTTCAGATGAGAGAAAACTTTAGCTCTCATCAACTTTAACAGGACCATTGAGCCCCTTTACATTCCAAGAAATAAACCTCACAGGGTGGCCTCCATCAGCAGCACTCATGTTAACCAAATCAAAAGACACACAGGGCCCACAAACCAAAACAGTACGAGGGCACAAGCTGCACACGATAACACAATGAAAAGAAAGTCTGGCCAATCTGTAACACACAAAAGAATAAACTGGCATGGCAATCCCCCAAAACACTCCCCCCCACCCCTTTACACAAACAAGAAAAAACAGTTAAACTCTGAAACCTAGATCTATCCCCCCAACTGAGGATGATCGCAGGCATTACCAAACAAAAAACTTCCAAAGCGTTCCCCATACAACCAAACCTTCAATCTAATCTGGGGTGGCTTCCCTCCTTAGAATTTATACCAACACTTATTCTACCTTTAATATATATTTGGCTACAGATAACACAGGTCAAGCAAAGCATTAAAAACACAGAAAAAACTAGGAAACTGAATGCCAGAGATACAAATCCCAAATATTTACATTTTGCTGGTTGAAAGTTTTTGTTCATCAGATTCCTCAGCATAGCAGTTTGACGTGATCGCGTTCCACAAATTAAACTGGAAAAAAATGATCAAAGAAGTGAGTTGCGAAGATTAACAGTTTGCTTCGGCAGGAGGACCCTTGAATGCTGCATGAATAACCTTAAAAAAAAGTCATTGCTCTTCTCGTTCTTCTCCCCAGTGCGAATGGTAAAACTCTTCGGCCACCTCTGGTGTATCGAAATAATGCTTTTTACTTTCATGGATAAACTGGAGGTGGGCAGGATACAAGAGGCCAAACTTGACCCCTTTCCCGTAAAGCAGGGATTTCACCTCCTTGAAAGCTGCTCATTTTTTCCCGAGCTCCGCACTAAAATCTTCATGAAAAAACACGTGATGTCCGCGGAAATACAGCTCCTGCTTCCGTCTATTGATGATACGTTGCTTATCTTGAAAGAAGTGAAAGAGAACCTGGAAAGTTCTTGGCCTCGTTTGCTTGGCTTCAGAGACACCGGATGGTTTAGGCCGGAATCGGTGAGCACGCGAAAGTATGAGAGGCCTTGGGAAGAAATTTGTTCCCAGCACTTTGTCAAAAAACTCGGTCAAAAATTTTTACAGGGTCCGAACCTTCCAAATTTTCAGGAATGCCAACCACTCTCAAATTGGATCTCCGCGACCGATTTTCAAGGTCAGCTGGTTTCCCCTTCAAAAATGCGTTTTCCCTCTGCAACTCTGCAGTGGCGGCCTTGGCGCTTGCCAGTCGGTCACTATAATCATTCAGGCCATCTTCAACCTCACGAATGTGTTTGTCATGTGACTCGTAATAAGACGTAATTTGTTCCATGGTAGCATTCATGTGACAAAGCATCTTCAAGTTCTCATTTTTGGGCAGAATGCACCGCTTGCGTCATGTCAGTAAGAAGTACTAAGCGAAGCCTCTCCAAGTCATTGGGTAGCGCTGGTCCAGCAGCTTGCAAAGGCGCCACTACTGTAACATCAGCTTTCTTGGTTGAGGCTTCGCTATCTTTTTCCCCAGTTTTACTTTGAAGGTGCATTTTGTTTGCCATGTCAGTGTCCAGCAACATCCCGGATTGTTCACAATGTTAAATATTCATACGACAAAGATAAACAGGTAGATTTCAAATAAAAATCGGGAGCCACACTTACACGCACCTACTCACTCCGTGCTCAACCGGGAAGTCGCCTTTTTTCTCTCCTAATGAGACTGATATCATTGCAGATATTTTCATGTGATGTCATCCACAACTTACCTATTCTGGCTCAGTGTAATGAATATAGCTCTGAAAAGGTAATGGATGATTTTGTCTAATGACTTGTTCATTTCAAAATGAATTGATTGCTAATACATATTTTGTTTGAGACTTTAAGAGTTAACGAGCAACCTATTACTTCAAGCCAGTCCTTAAGAGTGGAAATAAGGAATATACAATTCCTGGCACATTTCCTCATTTAACTGATGTGTCCCTGAATATCAAGCAGTTAGACCATAAGACATAGGAGCAGAATTAAACTATTCGGCCTACTGAGTCTGCTCCACCATCCCATCATAGTTGGTTTATTATTCCTCTCAGATCAGGGGCCCAAAACTGCTCACAAAATTCCAAGTCTGGTCTGACCAAATGCCTATAAAGCATCAGCATTACATTATTGCTTTTGTATTCTAATCCTCTTGAAATGAATGCTAACATTGCACTTGCCTTCCTTAACACTTACTCAACACTCAAGTTAACCTTTAGGCAATCCTGCATGAGGACTCCCAAGTCCTTTTCAATCTCTAATGTTTGAATTTTCTTTCCATTTAAAAAATAATCTCGCCTTTATTCCTTCTACCAAAGTACATAACTATACACTTCCCTACCTAAAATCCCATCTGGCAGTTCTTTGGACATACTCCCAATCCTGCTTCCTCAACATGACCTGCCCCTCCACCTATCTTTGTATCGCCTTCAAACTTGGCCACAAATCCGTCAATTCCATCATCCAAATCATTGGGATATAGCGTGAAAATAAGCAGTCTGAACATTGACCCCTGTGGAACATCACCAGGCACCCTTTATTCCCACTCCTGCCAGTCACCCTGTATTCTATCTATACTGGTGTCTTTGGATGCCAGTTCTGGTGTAATAGATCTTTGGATTGGATGCATTTATCAATTTTCTTTCAGTAAATGTTGATAGTTTCTGAACTTGTGAATTAATCAGAATATTCTGATTTAATTACAGAATTAGTGATATCCGCCAGTTTATTATTCAACATCATCCTGTCTTTGCTGCTGCCTCCTTTGTACTGATGACCACATTTCCAAATAAACAACTGACAGATGAAGAGCAAACTCTGCAAGAAGCCAATTTGCTAAATGCGGTGATTGTTCAGCGTTTGAAGTAACTTCACTTTAGATTATGTAAGACCATACAGAATTGGACAAAGCTTGCAAATCTTTCAGTGCACTGAAACTGAGCTGAATGGCAAACACTGATAAAATGGCCATTATATTCCTAACCATTTTAGCACATAAATGAAGTCTGCTGTGGTTTGCAGCAAGGGATTATCTTCGTTGCCTGTGGAAAACTAATGGGAACAATGAAGTAAACATGAAATGAACTATTATTATGTGCAAAACTACTAATTCTCAAATGTAAATCCTTGTCTGTATTGCTATCTAGAAATGTTTACCAGTAAGTGAAATGTTCAAGCTATATTAATATTGAATCCTTGTTTAAAACTACTACTGTTTCTGAAAGGTTTACTTAAATTATTTTCCAAAAACAACTTAATCCTGCATCTGGAGATGATGTTTTTCACTTAATTATGCATGTTAAAGGTTGTATACAAGTTTAGAATATCCTGATGTGAGAGCTATAAAATTCAAAAAAAGCATCCTGTTGGCAATGTTATTTATAGAATGAACTGTTCTTCATGTATTTAAAACATATGTCATGATTAATGTTGCTTCTGTTTGTATTCTAGCAGTTTCCATGAAATGAATGTTACCAGCTCTCAAAAATAGTACATGAAAAATGACTGCTGCAACAACTTATGAGACTCTTTTTAAAATTAAAACCTGAATGATGATATTTAGTAATTTCAAAACAAGGCATAATCTTAATTAAACTATTGAATTAATAAAATAATGTTTAGAAGTTCTGGTTCTTAGAGGGACAAGCAAATGGTCTTTTTAAAAAAATGTAGAAAACAAAATCTGAAGTGAACTATGACAGTGAAATTTTAAAAAACAGAAACTGTTGGAATTGCTCAGAAGCCATGATTATGTTCATTAGAAAATCTAATAGAAATACCCATAAGACTGTTTCATGAATAAGTAAGTTGAAAGGTTGAGTTCACTGATAATATGCAAATTCTAGCATAGAGTTTGTGTTTACAAATACAATATATTAACATACAATAACAGACTGTCCTTGACCCTTAAAGCCATGCCCAACATTTGGTGGATAACTCTCTCTCTTTAAAATAAAGTAAATTCTGAGGGATTTCTGTGGTAAGTCAAAAAAGGGGAGTGGTGAATTTATTGCTGATGTAGAGAGCCACAGGAAGTAATAAGTAATCAGAATAGAGGTTTGCAGGGCATACAGCACCAAAGCTCATTATTATTGATCCTGGTCAGATCATTGTTTTCCTGCCTAAACCAAGGAATTGATTTTGGACATCAGGACGGGGAAGTTAGAGGACAATACACCAGTCTTCATTGAGGGGTCAGCTGTGGAAAGGGTAAACAGTTTCAAGTTCCTGAGCTCAACATCTCAGAGGATTTATCCAAGGTCCAACATATTGATACAATCATGAGGAAGTCAACACACACAAAATGCTGGAGGAACCCAGCATCTAGGGAGAGGAAAAAACAGGCGATGTTTTGGGCCAAGACTCTGTAGAAGGCCTGCCAGTGGCTATACTTCATTCGGAGTTTGAGGAGATTTGAAAGCCACCAAAGGCTCATGCAAATTTCTATAGATGTACCATTGACAGCATACTGACTAGTTGCATCACTGCCTGGTATGGAGGCTCCAATGCACAGGATCAGAAGAAGCTGCAGAGGTTGTAGAACTCAGCTAACTCCATCACCAGCTCAATCCTCTCCACCATCAAGAACATTTTCAAAAGGCGGCGCTTCATGAAGGCGGCATCCATCATTAAGGACTCTCACTACTCAGGACATGCCCTGTTTTCATTTCTGGGATCTGAGAGGAAGTACAAGGGCCTGAAAATTCATACTTAACATTTTAGGAACACCTTCCCCTCTACCATCAGTTTCCTGAACAGTCCATGAACACTACCTCGCTCTTCCTATGTTGCAAAATGTATTTATTTTATTGTAATGTTTTTATGTTTTGCACTGTATAGCTATCACAAAACATCAAATTTCATGACATATATCAATAATAATAAATCTGATCCTGAATGGATTATATAACCTGTTGTACTACAATATTTTCACCAGGATTTGAACATTTGGGTGCTTAAAATGTGTATTCTCCTTGGTACAGTTTGGTTTAGTGTTGGGATTTTTTTTGTAATTTTTTTATTGAAGTTCTTCAAATATTTCCATAAGATGTATTTCAAATATTGTACATATATATCATATATATCACAAATCACAAAGTATTTATCTCGGGTATACACTTATAGAAAAGAGTGGAAAGAAAAAGCAAGCAAAAGGAAAGAATTATGTACAAGTAGGGAGTGATCTCTTTTTTTACAACATATTCGTTGATTTGTGAGAATAAAATCAGGCCTATAAGGCATTATGTAGTTAAACCATTTTTCCCAGTATGAATCAAATTGTTCCAGTTTATGGTTAACAGATGCTGTTATCTTCTCCATTTTGTAAACGTCCATTGTAATTTCCATCCATGTATTTAAAGTTGGGCTCTGCTGTAATAATCATTTCCTAGTAAGAGTCTTTTTACCAGCCACCAACAGTATATTCATTAAATATTTATCTCTTTTCAACCATTCTTGAGCTATATATCCAAAATATATGGTCTTACTCTCTAAGGGTATTTCACATTTAAAGATGTCTTGTAGGGTATTGTGTATCCCCCTCCAATCGTTTTTGATAACAGGGCAGTCCCAAAAAATATGATAATAATTTGCATTTTGATTTCCACAATTTCTCCAGCAAACAGGGAGGTTACTATCATAATGGGATTTCTGAGAGGGTGTAATAAAATATCAAGTTTTTCCATCCAAACTCCCTCCATTTCTGTGAACTGGTACACTTCCATTGATATCTCCATATGGTTTTCCATTCTTCCTCAGATATAATTATCCCTCCTTCTCCCATTTTGTTTTAATGTATAAAGTGGAATGTGTTTTAAGATTTGACAACCCCTTATACATGCTTGAAATGATTCTACTACCATTATCTGAATTATATGTTTTTCTAAAGAGCTCTATCAAGCATGTATTTGCCTTGGAGCATCTTATTAACATTTTGTCACATCTGTAAATACCGATAAAAATTCTTGTTTTTCTAATAAGAGTTTCTCTTTAAGCATTTCAAAAACTGAACAGTGTTCCTTCTTTCCTTATGTTGCAAAGAACTTTTTTTCTTTTAGCTATCCAGTTCTTAAATCTAGCATCTAATTTATTTGGTGTAAAATCTGAGTCATATGCACACCATTGAAGAATTTCAATATCTCCCTCTAGATTATATTCTTTTATAGTAGTTTTCCATATTTTAAGAATCAATTTCACCCATGGGTTATCAATAGTATTTGTGTACCTTTGCAGGTTGTTATCAGCCAAAATTGCTTGTATGGGGATGGGAAGTACCCACTCCTCAATGTTTTTCCATTGAACGTCATATGATGGGTTGCACCATCATATCACAGCTCTCAACTGTGCTGCAAAATAATAATCTCTAAGAGAAGGTAGGCCCCATCCCCTCTTTTCCTTTGCTAATTGCAAAGTTTTGAGACTAACTCTAGGCCTTTTACCCTGCCAAATATACCTTGATTACATCTTGTTCCATTCATTGAATTGATTTTGATTAATCTCTATTGGTTGGGTCTGAAAGAGATATAACAGTCTGGGCAGTATATTCATTTTAATAGACTCAATCCTTGAACTGAGACTGAAAAAAGGAATCAGGCTCCATCTTGCCACATCTTCCTTATTTTTTTATATCTAAAGGCTGATAATTACATTCTGATAATTTTGCCAAATCTTTTGGCATAATGATGCCCAAATATTTGAAAGATTCTGTGTGCCATGTCAAGTGGTATTGACTTTCAATTTCTTTTGGTGGGCTATAGTAATATGAAAATAATTGGGTTTTATCTATGTTGATCTTCTATCCTGATAATTGACCATATTGTTCAAAGGATTCCATCAATTTAGGCAAAGAGTATGTTGGTTGCCCTAGATAGATCAAAATGTCATCCATGTAACAAGCCAATTTATGCTCTGTCCCTTTAATAGTAATTCGCCTGATATCTGCATTTTGTCTGATGTATTGAGCTAATGGTTCCAGATATAATGCAAAGAGTAGTGGTGACCATGCACAACACTGTCTCGTGCCCCTTTCTAAGGTAAGACTGTTTGATAAATATCCATTGATTTTAATCCTAGCAGTAGGATTGTCATATAGTGTCTGTAAAGTTTTAATAATTGTGTCTTGGAAACCAAATCTATGTAAAACTCTGTAAAGAAAATTCCAATTAACCGAATCAAATGCTTTTTCAACATCCACGCTTATCACTATTGGTTCGATTTTATTTTTTTTGTATATGATCCATAATGTGAAGTATCCTTGGTATTTTGTCTTGTGTCTGGCATTGCCGTATAAAACCTGTCTGATCGTTATGTATCAGTGTGGGTAGAAAATCCTCTAATCATTTGGCCATGATGGAGGTAAATAACCTATAATCTACATTAAGAACAGATATTGGTCTAAATGACCCGCATTCCATTTTATCCTTGCCTTCTTTCGGTATAGCTGAGATTATCATTTCCTTCCAACTGGGTGGCATTTGTGCCTTTTTTAGAGCCCAGTTCAGAGTGGGGAGTAAAACAGGAATTAACTCATTTTTTAATTCTTTGTACCACTCTGTCGTATACCCATCTGATCTTGGTGACTTGCTTAATTTAAGCCTACTAATTGCAGCTTTTAATTCAACTTCAGTTATGTCAGCAGTCATCATTCTATTTTGTTCTTCGCTTAAAGTGGTTAACTCTAGAGAATTCAAGAAGGTGTCAATTTGGGTTATGCTTCCCCCTGGAACTTTGGAATATAGAGTTTTGTAAAACACTTCAAAAGCTTCTTGAATTTCACTTAGCTTATTTTTTATCATTTTCATTCTTGGGTCCCTAATTCTATGAATTGTATTTTCTGCTATCTTTTTTTTTCAGTTTCCACACCAGTATTTTCATAGATTTCAATCTACTTTCATAATGCCTCTGATCAGAAACATTAAGTTTTTCCTGATTTCTTGTGTAGCCAAATTATTTATTTCATTCCTAATTCTTTGAATTTCCTTAATGTATCCTGTGCCAAATTCAATTTGGTTTTTTTCTCTAGTTCCTTCAGCCTATTTTGTAATTCCTCTAATGTTTTATTCCTTATTTTTTTCTTATATGAAGATATTGCTATAATTTCCCCTCTTCAGACCGCCTTCAGAGTATCCCATAAAATGGGAGGGACCAATTTCTTTTTTAATTTGTTCCTTCAAGTACGGATCATTGAGTAGACTTGAATTTAGTTTCCAAATAGTATTCTTTGGTTGTAGGTCAAAATCAATAGATAAATATATAGATGCATGGTCACTTACATCTATTGTCCCAATTCCACAGGTGTTTATTTTGTGTTTGTCTTTTCCAAATGTTATGAAATAGTCTATTCTTGTGTATATAAAATGGGGAGCAGAATAATGAGTGTAATCCCTTCTGTCAGGGAAAAGGTCCTTCCATATATCAATTAAACCAACATCCTCAAAAAGTGTATTAACTTTCTTATGTAAAGATTTTGTTTCATAGGTTTTTCTATTGGAAGAGTCTACGTTTGGTTGTAATTGTAAATTTAAGTCTCCCCCACATATCAGGAGACCTTTTGTTTCTGTTACCATAATATCAATAATTTTCTGAAAGAAACCAATATCACTTCCCAGGGGTGCATATATATTCAATAGAGTAACTGAATTGCCATCTATATTCCCCCTTACCAGAATATATCTGCCCTCTTTTTTTTCCCATTTTGAATACTTTTTTAAAATTTAGCTTACTTGAGATAAGAATAGCAACTCCTCTCCTATGTCCTGATTTATATGAGAAAAACAGATTAATGAAACCCATTTTCTTTAGTTTTTTATGCTCATTATCACTTAAATGAGTTTCCTGTAAATATACTACATGGGCTTATTCTTTTTTCATTTTGGATAAAATTCTCTTAATTTTGATTGGATTTAATAGCCCATTGACATTAAAAGAAATGAATTTTACCTTGTCCTTAGCCATCTGTACTTATCTGTCAATGTATCATTGGAATTAGAATAAAACTTAATTGATCTACTCCCTGAACAAATAAGAACCAAGAAATGCAAACAACAAAAATGGCAACAAAGGGGTAATTCCAAGGCTGAGGTCTCTAGTAGATGACCCTGCGTTGAGCTAGAGGAAATGTCTAGCTGTGGGAGATAACCCCTCCTACTTGTGAGTTGAGGGACCCCATTGCAGTATTCATAAAAGTCAGTGAACAAATCCATTACACAGAAAAGATTTCCCTGGGCACTATATATATATATATATACACACACACACACACACACACACACACATATATATATATATATATATATATATACACATTTTGGTGGGGGGAAAAGGAGTAAGTGAACGAATAAAGAATAACAATTAAGTAATATAAAATCCACATTATAATAAGTATTTCTTGAGATAGGTATATCACCGTGTACTTTTGCTTCCATTTAGATTCTCAACATTTTTAAAGTTAGCCAAACCTTATGGCTCTTCTGAAGGGGGTGAGGACTGTCTTTGGGAAACTCCTGGGCTCTTCCTGATATATTTCTCACAGCCTCCTCCCGTCTCCTGCCTTCTCGATTCTCGCACTATTTCCCAAGCGGAGGGGGATAATTCCTCAGTCAGCCTTTCCCTCATTTTGGTCATGCTGACAGGCAACCCTCTGGCCTTCATGTCTGTAGTCACCTCTTCCACTGTCTGGGGTACAACCGTGCCCTGTTGTCATAAAACACTTGAAGTTCAGCAGGGTACGGAGTTTGAAATCTAATCTTATTTTGCTTTAGTACTCGCTTTACTTTAGAGTATTCTTTCAAAACTTAGCCAAAAGCTGTTTGGGTTGCCAAAACGATCAAAATGCACCCCCTCATGTACTGTTGCATCTGTGGGAGTAGCCGCTGTCATCATGGAAAAGAGTAGATATTGACTTTGCTGGGCCTCCCTTGGACACCATGTTTCTGATTGCTGTGGATGCTCGTTTGAAGTGGCTGGATGTTATACCAATGAAGTCCACCACCTCAACAAAGACTGTATCTGCTCTGAGGACTATCTTCACCAGAAGTGTCTTACCAGAACAAATTGTGAGTGACAACGGACCACAATAGATGTCAGAAGAATTCCAACCTTCCATGAAGAAAAATGGCATCAGACATTTCAAGTCAGCTCCTCACCACCCAGCAATGAATGGGTTAGCTGAAAGGTTTATCCAAACCTTCAAGAAATCATTATGCCTGCAGCCCCCTCCTTTGTGAGAATCACAAGATCACTGTTGGGTTGGGTCAGGAGGCCCAGGAGAATGAGAGAGAGACGTGCGGAATGTCTCGTTCCCCCGGCGATGTAAAGCTACGGGACATGGTCATTGTCTCCGGAAGGCCAATTTTGTGGATTGGGGACTGTACTACGTGGATGCCCTCAGGCAAAGTGGGCTGGTTGAGGCAGAGATTGGATCACCCCCAACCTGATTGACATCTACGACCCTGCGAGTCAGGATAAAAGATGCACCAGAAGAAACGCTAGCACTCCCGTGATAACGGGAAGCCATTTGAAGGAGGCCACGTGCGTTCAGTTCCGTTGCCTGGGACTGGTGGCTTGTAACACGGAAAATGGCTTTTAGCTAACAACGGGGAAACCAACTCCCCGACTCAAAGGATTGGCATCATAAAAGACCTGGGCAAGTTAAACCATCTCTCTCTTAAACCCAAAACGCTGCAGCTTGAATGAACTAACAGTGACTTTTATATTTCCATCGGACAATACATTATCCCCTAGACAACGACAGAGCTATTTCTTATTGGTTATTATTATACCCGCGCTTTTAGATTTAGTATTGACGACGTATATTATCTGTATTTTTGCATTAATCTTATTTTTGTGCCCCTTTATCAATAATAATTTTAAAAATAGTACCATCAGACTTCAATGGACCTCTCTATCTTTGCTGGTAAGTGACCCAGTTACAGGGCTTCATAACAAAGTGGCGTTCTCGTCTCGGGATTTGACAACAAATTGGGGGGGGGGGGCAGTGAATCGGGCTTGTAAGTCGAAACTTGGATCTGGTTACGAGGGTAGCCAGACAGGAAACCAGCAAAGATGGATGTGGGAGAATTTATAGAAAACCCGACTCTGGAAGCGCTAACGGCGGCCACCAAATCAGACTTGATAAGTTTGGCGAAGGGGTTAAACCTCGTAGAGGTGAGGTTGTCAATGAAAAAGCGGGAGGTGCAAAGGGCAATAACTCAGTATTATGTTGGGAAGAATGTGTTTACAGCTGATGTATTCGAAAATATCCCTGAAAAGGTACCAGATAGTGGGACGGCTCAGTTAGAGTTGGAGAAATTAAAGTTGGAACAGGCAATTCAGTTAAAGCAGCTGTCGGCAGCTGAGAAGGAGAATGAACGAGCTGAGAGAGAGAAAGAGAGGGAGTATGCGCTCCAGCTAAAGGAGTTAGAGGTGAAACGAGAGCAGGAAATGCTGTTAAAACAGCTGGAAGCAGCTGAGAGAGAGAAACAGAGGAAACATGACTTGGAGATGGAGAAGTTATGGCAAGAGCCACGAGTTCCGGGGTCAGACCGAGAGGAGCGGTTCAATGTTAGTCGAGAGTTGAGGTTAGTACCTCCGTTCGAGGAGACGGATGTTGATAGTTATTTCTTGCTTTTTGAAAAGGTGGCAGTGAATCAGAAGTGGCCCAGAGATCAGTGGGTGGCGCTGTTACAAAGTGTGTTAAAAGGGAAGGCACAGCGGGCACAGCGTTGGCCATGGAGGAGGAAGAGGAGGAGAGTTATGACAAAGTAAAGGCGGCCATTCTCTGGAGTTATGAGCTAGTACCTGAGGCTTATAGACAAAAGTTTAGAAATTTAAAGAAAGGGTGGAATCAGACGTATACCGAGTTTGCCTATGAGAAGGGTGTGCTCTTGGACCGTTGGTGCACAGCAGAGATAGTGGCAGAGGATTATGGGCGTCTCAGGGAGTTAATTCTGATTGAGGAATTTAAAGGTTGTGTTTTGGAGGATATCCAGATGTATTTGAATGAGAAGCCGAATAAGTCCATCTCAGAATTTGCTAGGTTCGCAGATGAATATGCCCTAACCCACAAGACAAAGTTTTCCTTGAATAAAAGTTCCCAGAGAGACCGTGGGAACGATCGAGAAAGTCCGCCGGCTGAGGCAGAGGTCCCGCCGGGAGCTAGTGGTAAGGTTGAGGGGGAAAGGACAGACGGCCAGAGATTTCCGGGCTTGACCTGTTTTAATTGTGGAAAGGGGGGGGGCATATTGCAACTCGGTGCTTTGCTCCGAGGAAAGAGACAGGGAAAGGGAAAGCAGCAGTCCCTGTCGGATGTGCCGTGGTAATCAGTAAATCAACAAGAGAGCCCCAGGTAGACAGAGTACGGGAAGGGTCTGAGACTTGTCTGTCACACGGAACCGTGTCTGTGAGGGAGGGAGACACACCAGTTCCAGTACGGATCTGGAGAGACACGGGGGCTGAGCTGTCGTTGATCAGCAGTAAGGTACTAGAGTTTGGTCGCAAGACGAGAATGGTAGCTGTGAAGGGAATGAGTAAAGGGACTGAAATGGTGCCCTTACATAAGGTCATTATGGATTGTAAGCTGGTATCTGGACCGGTTGAAATAGGGGTGCGATCAGACTTCCCGAGAACTGACGCGGACATCCTTCTCAGTAACGATTTAGCAGGTGGTAAGGTTTGGGCAGCAATGACAATGACAAGCCGGCTGGTGAGTGTTGCGGTCCCGCCCCTAGATTCCAAGATCTATCCCGCATGCGAGGTCACTCGCAGCCTGCCGAGAGAGGCAGCCGAGAACGAGAGCAGTTTAAATCCGGCCAGTTTCGATTTGGCAGAGACCCTTCTACTGACCCTGTACCACGAGGGTTTAGAGGGTGGTAAAACGAAGAGTAGTAAAGTGAAAGAGGGAGAGGAGGTAGATCTGCTCTTAGCGAGGAGAAAGGTTCTAGAGGCAGAAAATAAAGAATAAAATAAAGATCTGTCTGGTTTGGCAAAACTGTTTGAAGAAGTTGAAAATTCTAAAGGTGTTCCCGATAATGAAATGAGGGCAGTCCTAGATGAAAAGGATGCCATTGCTTTGAAGAAGTCTGCTGGATTGGCAGATGAGGTTGTTTCAGCCCGCGGGGTTGAGTTTACTCCGGAAGGGAGTCGCCCAGAGAGTAACTGGGAGGATCGGGGGAACTTAGAATTTGAAAAGGGTACGGGTATTGAAAACCGGGAAGAGGCCAATGTCCCGTTTGAGTGTGTCCAAGGTGGGGATGTACGTGGTACTGAACCTAGTAACAGAGCTCAGAAAAAGTCTGGGGTATTTGATTCAATGGAACGAGACGGCCGTCCTTGTGAGTCAGATAGACTTGGTTCAGTGAAGAAAGGGTTAACCTTGGTAATAGTGGGAAGTGAGAGTTCCCAGGTGTTTGTGCTCGAAGGTGTGTTAAAAGTTAATGTGGAGCTCAAAAATGGGGAGTTAAATAATATTATTGAAGGAAACGGAAAATCTGTAGTTCCCAAATTGAACAAAGAAATTTTAAACCCTGCAGATTGCCTACAGATTAAGCCAGGAGATGACAGGGCCCCCCCCCCCCCCCCCCCCCGTGCTATTGTTATTCCTGAGTGTGGTGTGAAAAGGCAGAATTTGAAATGCTGCTTGAACAAAGAGTTCGAACTGAAAACACATGGCCTGAAGGGTCCTGATGAGAGGGCTAGCCACCTGTGTAAAATTAAAGAGTTGGGTGGAAATTCAGAAGATGGTCTAAGTTTGGGACACGGTGTTGATAAAATAATTCCTATGGAAAAAGCGGGCGAGAGTTTAGTTCGCCAAAGTACCCAAGCTCCCCACGTGGGAACTAACCTGAAAAGAGGCGACGGTTAATGGGGACGCCATTTTTAAATAGCAAAGCCAGTTGTACGGGATTTCGACAAAGCATGTGAATATAAAGACAACCCCATGGAAGCCTGCCTGTTAAGTTTGAAAGCGACCGAAAGATTAGTATTTACATAAACTTTTGTAGATGCACGTAAGCTAAGATCACAACTCCTTAGTTTTGTTGCTGAGGGGAGGAAATAAAATAGGTGATTATTAAATTGAAGTCTGATACTACAAGACTTTAGTAAGGTACAAGATGTTAAGATATTAAAGGAAGTGACACTGTAATCATTAACTGTTTAGATGCTGAATTGACTGTATAACTGTATTCCTCTGTAGTGAAATGGAAAAGCTTTTGTATGGTGTTAGATTCCACAATCCTGTAAGACTCTGGACTACTTCGTTTTAACCACTGGTAAAAATGCATTGAAGAAAGGGGGTGTTATGCCTGCAGCCCCCTCCTTTGTGAGGATCGCAAGATCACTGTTGGGTTGGGTCAGGGGGCCCAGGAGAATAAGAGAGAGACATGCGGAATGTCTCGTTCCCCCGGCGATGTAAAGCCGGGGCTTTACAATGACATGATCATTGTCTCCGGAAGGCCAATTTTGTGGATTGGGGACTGTACTACGTGGATGCCCTCAGGCAAAGTGGGCTGGTTGAGGGAGAGATTGCATCACCTCCAACCTTATTGACATCTACGACCCTATGAGTCAGGATAAAAGAGGGTCTGGGGGAACGGCCCCTCAGACGCACCAGAAGAAATGCTAGCACTCTCGTGATAACGGGAAGCCATTTGAAGGAGGCCATATGCGTTCAGTTCCGTTGCTTGGGACTGGTGGCTTGTAACACGGAAAACGGCTTTTAGCTAACAACGGGGAAACCAACTCCCTGACTCAAAGGATTGGCATCATAAAAGACCTGGGCAAGTTAAACCGTCTCTCTCTTAAACCCAAAATGCTGCAGCTTGAATGAACTAACAGTGACTTTTATATTTCCATCGGACAATACATTATCCCCTAGACAACGACAGAGCTATTTCTTATTGGTTATTATTATACCCGCGTTTTTAGATTTGGTATTGACGACGTATATTATCTGTATGTTTACATTCATCTTATTTTTGTGCCCCTTTATCAATAAATACTTATAAAAATAGTACCATCAGACTTCAACAGACCTCTCTATCTTTGCTGGTAAGTGACCCAGTTACGGGGCTTTGTAACAAAGTCCATTAAAGTGATGGACAAGGCAGATATTTCTCTACAATACAAAGTGCACAACTTCCTTTTTGTCTATCAGAACTCTGTTCATGCAATGACACGTCAAATTCCTGCAATGCTGTTCATGAACAGGAGTCTGAGATCTTGCATTGACACCCTGAAACCAGACCTATGGAGGTAAGTGCAGAATAAACAGTTCATCCAGTTGCCAAGTGATGCAGCAAAGAGTTTTGAGACTGGACAAGAAGTTCTAGCATGTGATTACCGAGAAGACAAATGGACACCAGGTAGGATAGCTACAAGAATCAGACCACTAATCTACACGGTGGATGTTGAGATTAGACATGGAGAAATCACATGGACCAGATACAGGATGCTCAACCAAAGAATACACCCGAGTCGACTGCATCCAACAAGCTAGACACATATAGTCACTGGACTTACCTCTCAGAGATGATGTCACTTCCAGCAACATGACATCAGAGCCTGAGAATATTGTCATAGACAAGACACCAACCACACCTGATGCCACTCCACTGGTCCACAGGTGCTATCCTGAAAGAAACAGAGCGCCAACCAAAAGACTGAATCTGTAGAACTGTAAAGTTAGTGAAAGACTGTTACTGTGTAAGCATATTTATTTGGAATATGGGTTGTGAAAGGGAAATTCAGTGTTTCGTACATATACCATTTTATGTTGCATTTATTTAAGGAGGAAGTGTAATGTATGAATCAATTTTTTTAAAGCAATGACCACACCCCCCTTAGCATTAAGTATTGATGTGTTGTCTACATATATGCATTGCTCTTTCATTCTCTCGTTGCAATGTGAATACACCCAGTTAAAGACCATAGATCATAAGACAAAGGAGCTGAATTAGGCCATTGGCTCATTGAGTTTGCTCCACTATTCAGTCATGGCTGATCCTTTATCCCCTCCTCAGCCCCTCTTCCTGGCCTTCTCCCTGTAACCTCTGACACCATGTCCAATCAAGAATCTTTCAATCTCTGCCTTAAATACACCCAATGACCTGGTCTCCACTGCTGTCTGTGGTAACAAATTCCCCAAATTCACCACCTTTTGGCTAAAGAAATTTCTCTGCACCTCTGTTTTAAATGGATACCCCTCTATTCTGAAGCTCTGCCGTCTTGTCCTAGACTCCCCCACCATGGGAAACATCCTTTCCACATCAACTCTGTCTAGGCCTTTCAGCATTTGAAAGGTTTCGGTGAGATCCTCTCTTTTCATTTTAAATTCACTTACTCCACTGAAATACTGCTACATTAGACGTTACTTTCTCCCAATCAAGTTTCAAGTTGAACTCAAGCATATTGTGATTAGTGTCTCCTAAGGGTTCTTTTACCTTAAGCTCCCTAATCGCCTCTGGTTCATACACTCAATCCCGTATAGCTGATCCCCTAGTAGGCTCAACAACAAACTGCTCTAACAAGCCATCTCTTAGGCATTCAACAAACTTTCTCTCTTGAGATCCATTACCAACTTGATTTTCCCAATCACCCTGCATATTAAACATATCTATCATAACATTGCCTTTTTTACATGCCTTTCCTATTTCCTATTGTAATCTGTGGTCCATATCCCAGCTACTGTTTGGAGGCCTTTATATAACTGCCATCAGGATCTTTTAACCCTCGCTGTTTCTTAACTCAACCCACAGATTCGATATCTTCTGATCCTATGTCACATCTTTCTACTGATTTGATGCCACTTTTTGGTTGGCCGGTGGCGCAGCGACATCAGCGCTGGACTCTGGAACAGAGGTTCCTGGGTTCAAATCCAGTGGGGCTGTTCCCGAGTACACTTTCCATCCCTGCTGGGTTGAGTGTTGAGCTCACAACTCAATCTCGTAAAATAAAGAAATATACTGCGAGGTGTCTGTGTGAGGAGTGGCGTGCTGCACATTTTTTCGTTCCGTGCCTTGTAAGGCATGAAAATGCCCAATGCTGGCCTCTCAGGCCTGAGTCAACATCATCATCATCATTTACCTATAGAGCCATCTCCCGTGTGCATGCTCTTATTTAATTGATATGTTGTTGTGCACAGACACAACAGGAGCATTGTCGCAAGAAAGCAGCATCCATCATCAGGAATCCCATCTCCTCTCGCTGTTGCCATCAAGGCTCACACCACCAGGTTCAGAAGCAGTTATTACCCCTCAACTACAAGGCTCTTGAACCATAGAGGAGAACTTCACTCAACTTCACTTGCCCCATCACTGAACTTGCCACAACCTATGGACACACTTTTCAGGACCTCTTGTCTCATGTTCTCGATATTTACTGGTTATTTATTTGTTATTATTATTTCTTTCTTTTCTTTTGTACCATAGAACCACAGAACACTACGGCACAGTACAGGCCCTTCAGCCCTCCATGTTGTGCCGACCCATATAATCCTTAAAAAAAAGTACTAAACCCACACTATCCCATAACCCTCCATTTTTCTTTCATCCATGTGCCTGTCCAAGAGGCTCTTAAATACCCCTAATGTTTTAGCCTCCACCACCATCCCTGGCAAGTCATTCCAGGCACTCACAACCCTCTGTGTAAAAAACTTACCCCTGATGTCTCCCCTAAAGTTCCCTCCCTTAATTTTGTACCTATGCCCTCTGTATTTGATATTGGTGCCCTGGGAAACATGACCTCTCTACTCTAGAACTCAATGCCCCTGTTAATGAAGCCTAGCAATACATAGGCCTTCTTAACTACCCTATCAACCTGTGCAGCGACCTTGGGGGATGTATGGATTTGAAACCCAAGCCAATTTTTTGTCCAAACAGCCAAGTTTCTACTTATCCCATGCCTCATGACTTCCTGGATGAGTCTCTCATGAGGGACCTTGTCAAATGCTTTGCTAAAGTCCATGTAGACCACATCCACTGCCCTACCCTCATCAATTTCTTTTGTTACCTCTTCAAAAAACTCCATCAGGCTCGTGAGGCACAATCTTCCCTTCACAAAGCCACGTTGACACTCCATAAGTAGACTGTACTTCTCTAAATCCTCATAGAACCTATCCTTAAGAATCCTTTCTAGTAGTTTGCATACCACCGACACAAGACTCGCCAGTCTATAGTTCCCAGGTGTCTCCCTATTACCTTTTTTAAACAAGGGAACTACATTTGCCATTCTCCAGTCCTCTGGCACTTCCCCTGCAGCCAAAGAGAATTCAAAGATCATGGCCAATGCTCCTGCAATCTCTTCTCTCAATTCCCACAACAACCTGGGGTGTATCATATCCAGCCCTGGGGTTTTATCAATCTTAATGTTTTTAAGAAGATCCAGCACTTCTTCTTCCTTAATCTCCACATTGTCCAGCACACAGGCCCGCTCTACTTCGACCTCATCCTGATCAAGATCCTTTTCACTTGTGAATACTGAAGCAAAGTATTCATTTAAGACCTCCCCAACCTTCTCCGCCTTCAGGCACATGTTGCCCTCTTTATTCTTTAGCAGTCCCACTTCCGTTCTCGTCATCCTCCGATTCTCACACACGCATAGAAAGCCTTGGGGTTCTCCTTAATTCTACATGCCAAGGCTTTCTCATGCCCCCTTTGAGCTCTCCTAAGTCCTTTCTTTAGCTCCTTCCTGGCTAACCTATATTTCTCATAAACCTACTTCCTGCTTCTTATATCTAACATATGCTTCCTTTTTCCTCTTGAAGAGTTGCCTCACATGTTTTGTCAGTCACAGTTCCCTTTTCCTACCATTTACTCTCCAATTTACTCTAGCTAGTTCCTGCCTCATCCCTTCAAAGTTAGCCCTTCCCCAGTTAAGCACTTTATCATTTTGTCTGATTTTATCCCTTTCCATAGCTATGCTGAAGCTAAGGGAGTTGTGGTCACTTTCACCAAAATGCTCCCCCACCAGGAGGTCTGTCACCTGACCAGGTTCATTACCCAGAACTAGATCCAGTATAGCCTCTTAGCCTCTCCTCTCGTTGGCCGGTCCACATACTGTGTCAGGAATCCTTCTTGAACACACCTGACAAATTTAGCCCCATCTATCCCCCTTGCACTCAGGAGGTGCCTGTCAATATGAGGGAAGTTGAAATCACTCATAACTACTGCCCTGTATTTTCTGCACCATCCTAAAGTCAGCCTGCTTGTCTGCCTGCTTATCTGCTCCTCGGTGTCCCGAGGGCTATTTGGGGGCCTATAGACTACTCCCGGCACAGTGATTGATCCCTTCCTATTCCTGACTTCCACCCAGACTGACTCCGTGGACATTCCTTCTGCAGCATCCTCCCTTTCTACAGCCGTGAAACTACTCCTGACCAGAAATGCCACTCCCCCCCTTATCTACCCCCCATCCTATTCCTTTTAAAACACCTGAACCCCGGGACCTGCATCATCCAATCCCGCCCTTCGTCTAACTATGTTTCAGTAATGGCCACAGCATCATAATTCCATGTACTAATCCATGCTCTAAGTTCATCCTCCTTGTTCCTAATACTCCTTGCATTGAAATAGACACATTTCAACCCCTTTAACTGGTTGCAATTATCTTCTGTCCCTGCCTGTCCTTCCTCATCAACTCAGAACTCTTAGCATCATGTCCTTGTCCTTCTACCTTAATCCCTGCACTTACATTCTGATTTCCAACAGCTGCCAAACTATGTATTTACATAGTTTGTTGTCTTTTGTATGTTTGTCGTCTGCCTTGATGGGTGTGATCTTTTATTGATTCCATTATGATTATTGGATTTATTCAGTACTCCCACAGGAAAGGAAATCTCAGGGTTGTATATAGTGACATATACAATATGTACTTCGGTAATAATTTTACTTTGAACTTCTGTTGTCATGATAGAGAGCTGAGGAATTGACCTGAAGAATGATTTAAACACACACTTTGATCTCCACACAGCAAGAGTGAGCTTCTGGGGATCACAGACATCCAAGACTCCTTCCTCATTGGGTTTTTGCTTCCAAGAACAGTTACTACACCTGGGTCTTTATCCAGACCTGGAAGGTGTATGGTATTGGTATTGGATTGTTATTATCACATGTACCAAGACACAGTGAAATGCTTGTCCTGCATACTGTTCATCCACATCAAGTCCAGACACGGTGCATTGAGGTAGAAAAAGGTAAAACAATACCAATACAGAATAAAGTGTCAAAACTACAGAAAAAGTGCAGTGCAGGTAAATAATAAAGTGGACGTTCACAACAAGGTGGGTTGTGAGGTCAAGTCCATGTCATCATACAGCATATCATAAGACCGTAAGATATAGGAGCAGAATTAGGCCGTTTGGCCCATCGAGTCTGCTCCTCCATTTCAGCATGACTGATCCGCTTTCACTCTCAGCCCCAGTCTCCAGCCTACTCAGCATATCCCTTCATGTCCCAACCAATCAAGAACCTGTTAACCTCACCTTAAATATAGTCAATGACTTGACCTCCACCGCTGAATTCCACAAATTCACCACTCTGGCGAAAGAAATTCGTCCCCAGCTCCATTGAATTAGGTCCAATCAAGAGTCTGATAGCAGCAAGATAGAAGCTGTCCTGGGGCTGAAGGTACTGTACGTGCTTCCGCGCTTTTGTATTTCTTATCAGGATCATAATCAGGTTTAATGCCACGGACATTCAGTATTTTGAGAAATTTGTGGTTTTCTGCCTGATTTGTGAAGTGAGAAGAAAGAATATCTGGTATTGGAATTGTCTGTTAGGATGAATAAGCTCTTCTTGGGCTTCCAGCTGGGTACAGGTATTAATTTTAACCAACGTTTTGATGACAAACTCTGCCATCTTCAGAGTTTGTCTTTGAAATGACAGTTAAAGTCCATACCTGTATCCAGCTGGAAGCCAGAGAAGAGTTTATTCATCATATATGCTGGGAAAATACTAGACCCTGTTTGTCTATTAGGAGTTATTCTTTGGTATTGTTTTGCATTTGCTTTCACTGTCTGAACATTAATGAAAGCTCAATCTCTGCACTGACAAAGTTTCTGGCTGTAAACTCACAGACTACTTCTTGCTGCATCTCTGCTTCACTGGGCTGGGTCGCACTTGGGTCCCAGAATTTGCCTTGCAGTCACCCCCATACCCCAGGCTAGCTCCACATCTGCACCAACTATTGTGTGGGGTTGCCAGTGAATTCGAGGTGACACCACTGCGACTGCCTGTGAATTGAAGCTGTCCACTGGTATTGACTGGGACTAGGTTGCCCTAGTTGGCCTTCTGAAAGTTAATGCAGTTCCTTTATCTTTTCAATAATCAGAAACATTTAGGAAAGAAATGAAGTAATTTAAGAAATTAAAATCTATTAACGCAGAACTGAAAACAAAGTAAGTTATCCTCAAGTACAATTAATTTAAGCAACACACTCAAAATGCTGGTGGAATGCAGCAGGCCAGGCAACATCAATAGGAAGGAGTACAGTCAACGTTTCAGGCCAAGACCCTTCGTCAGGACTATCTGAAAGAAGAGATAGCAAGAGATTTGAAAGTGGGAGGGGAAGGGGAGATCCAAAATGATAGGAGAAGACACTCCCTGCCTAATCTCCATCTCCCTCTGGTGCTCCCCTCCCCATTTCTTTCTCCCTAGGCTTCCCGTCCAACGATCCTCTCCCTTCTCCAGCTCTGTATCCCTTTTGCCAATCACCTTCCGAACTCTTAGCTTCACCCCAACCCTTCCGGTCTTCTCCTACCATTTCGGATCTCCCCCTCCCCCTCCCCCTCCCACTTTCAAAGCTCTTGCTATCTCTTCTTTCAGTTAGTCCTGGCGAAGGGTCTTGGCCCGAAACGTCGACTGTACTCCTTCCTATTGATCCTGCCTGGCCTGTTGCATTCCACCAGCATTTTGCGTGTGTTGCTTGAATTTCCAGCATCTGCAGATTTCCTCGTGTTTACAATTAATTTATGTAAGTTAGTCAAAATAATAAAATCAAATGAAAGAAAGCAGAAGAGAAACAATCACTTACCTTTGCTGATCTTTTCTAAGAGCAGTGCTGGATGTGCCAGTTGAGGGAACAAACCTGGAAATTAAGCAGATGTGCCTGCATTTGGCTGTCATGTTTTACAGTTCCACGCCACAGTCCGTAAGTGCGGAAGTCTCGAGTGCAATGTCTTGGCAATCGCCAGTGAAGGTACTAAAAAGTGAGTTAACTACGATAAATGGCCACTGCAGACAGATCTTCAAAAGCCAAATGCTGGATAATGTAGAATTCAATATTCTTGCCTGTGCAAGTGTGTAGATTAGATCTTTTAAAATCTTGGAAAGTTAAATGAATCCACACTATATCTACTCTCAAGCCTCAATTTTACGGAGGCTGGTGCTATACAGAACTCAAACTTCATTAAAATTTTATGCAGGGTCATCATTACCGTTTGACTTTGAAATAATCTAATCATCATGAAAAACTATATAATTTTATGAGGTAGGATTCTTAATCTCAAAGACCAGGGGCAGAATATGTCATTTCAAAGGTTAAGTACAATGGAATAAGGGAACAAATGTAAGCATTTAGAAGAAATTTGTTCTCTGAACATCTCCAAAGCAGTATACTTAAAAGCATAATGTTTTTTATTTGGAATGAAGATATAAATAGAATAATCAAATGCATACAAAACAAAAATATTTTATCAATTTAATTGGAATTGAAATAAAGATCAAAAATAGGTTATTAAATTCTGCAATGAGAAAGTGAGAGGGATCTACACAGGTGAAAATAAAAAAACTCAATCTATTTAAAAAGTGATGGGAAAAGCAAACTAGGGAATAAATCATAAAGGCAAAAGCAAACATCGTAGCTAATGGAAATCTGGGGAAAAAAAACAGAAGTCCTGGAGTTTTACATCATGTCAGAAGATGAATATGCAGAGCAAAACTATTAATAGACTTGTGTCCTAACTCCCCAAGATGGAAGGACAATGTGTATGATTGGCAACAGTCTGATCTGGAATGGGTATCCCTTAATTAAATAGCACAGTGGCACTGCTGCCTTGAAGCCCAGGAGATCTAAGTTCAATACCAGCCTCGGGTGCTGTCTGTGTAGCGTTTGCACGTGCTGTGACTGTGGATTTCTGCCCAGTGTTCCGGTTTCCACCCACATCACAAAGACATGCAGCTTGACAGGTTAATCAGCCCCAGTAACATATTGGTGTGGGGTTAGAGTTCTGGGGAGACAATGAGCATGTGTGAATAACAAATGGGGATTAATGCAGGGTTGATGTAAATAAGTAGTTGATGATCTGTACAAGCTTGCTGGGCCAAAGGGCCTGTTTCCCTTCTGTATTTCAATGATGAGTTTTTGCATCCTGGCACACAAGGTCAAACCCTGAGCCTGGAAGGAGTCTTTGGCCTGGGATTTTCCAGTCAGAGATCAAAATCTGCTTATAGCTAACAGGGGGGATCTGCTGGAGAGGAACTGCTCAGCAAGACAAAGTATTCCCTGCTCACAACAATCCTTGCCAAAACAATCTTTGTCATAGGGAACAAAAACATAAAATGCTGAAAACACTTTGAACATCAAACAGCATCTGGGGAAAGAGTAGCATTTAACATTCCAGGTTGAATGTCCTTCATCAGATCAGTGATATATCTACATCTTTTTCACATGTGGTGCCTGATTTGCTGGGTGTTTTTATTTTAGATTTCCAGTGTCTGCAGTCTTTTGGTTTTCAGTTGCCCATAGAGATCCCTGCCACAAGATCTTGTCTGCAGTAAGCCTTTCCCAAAACAATTCACTTTTACGAAAGCTCTTATATTAATCCATGGCCATAAGCTCAGGCCCACAACAACACCTCATCCACAAAAGAGCTGCCTACTACAAGCCTTGGCTATGAGAAGCCTCAAGCACAGTCTCACTGCACCCAATGATCCTTGCTCCAACAACCTTACCAACTAAAAACACTTACACCAAAAATATACACATGGTAATCTCTGCTCATAAAAGCCCATCGTTAGGTTGCATCTGGAATTTCCAGTTGGTGGACAATTTCCCTCCACGTCGCTCTAACATACTGGGAAATTGTGTACGTGGCAGGTTACAGCAGTGGTTTGCCTTTGCCTTCTGCCAGGTGAATTTAAAGCAATCACTACCTCTTGCGGTGGCTGACCAGGACGTCTAAGTGCCTTGTCGTGCTCTTAGCGTTCCAACGCCTGCGAGCCTGCCTTCTTTACCGTTGGAACATTAGTCAGTCTCTTCTGCTCGATCTGCCAGGGCCAGACTTCACACGCTGGGATAGGCAGATCCCCTACCTCACCGAGGGTCGAAGACCCAATGGCTACCCTCACCTGGTTTGGCCCGTCCGCCGAGACGGTTCACCGGGGTGTGGCCACTGTACGTGCTACAGCTACTCGGAGCCACAGGTGAGAGCTGAGCGCCAGGTGGGGACCAAAGTAGACGAGCTGCCCTGAAAAAGGGCACAGCAGACCCCCCCCCCCACCAGAGGAGCTACCCCTCCCTAGACACCCCGTACACCCATAAAAGCCCGGCCCACAAAATTACTCCCAATAGCAAACGTTGCCCCTGGACTACATCCATATGAAGCCATATCATTCCCTGGGAGAGAAGAGGAAAAGCAGGAAGAGAGGGAGTCAATAAGGAAAGGCAGGAGAAGGGGAGGAGGGGAGCAGGTGAGGAAGGGTGATAGGAAAAAGACAGGGACCTAGAAGGGGGAGCAGCTCTGCTAACACTCCGATACCGCACTACACACTTGGTATTTATGTAGGAGCTTGGTTGCTTTGCTCTGAATTTGATGAGACGCATTTTTCCTTTTTAATTTTCCAGCTTGAGAACTGAGCTGGTGGCCCTGATTGGAATCCACTTCAGGGGTAGTCATAACCCTAGGGCCAGCTGATAAGTACAATGACTGGAATTTCAGAACATGCTCTTAACTTTGATGGGTCACAGTGACTGTGGGGAGGTACTTAGAACATTCCTTCCTGGTCGGTCAAGACAAACTTTAGACAATAACAATAAACACCCCCACACAATCTTAAAATTACATTTGAAATACCAGGTTGACAGTCTTGGTGATAAAACAGAAATGTTTTGCAACATAAGTCTAACCTGCTTCAGATTCCATCCCTTCTACCTTTAACAGAGAAAGGTGGACGAATGCAGTCTTCAGTTCTCTCAACGTGGATGGTTTATCTGAGTAATATCCAGGACTATCCATATTATTTCCTGTAAACCTTCACTGAAAATCTTTCCATCTGAAGGTTGAAATTTGGCAAGGACCCAAGATGTTCCCAAACAAAGATTATCTATCTTCATGAGGCTCCTTTAGGAGCTGAAGACCAGAATTCTGCCACGTTCTATCAGCTAGGAAAGGCTGACAAGCTTTGTCATCTTTAGAAAAACAGGGTTAAAAGATTACTTGCTTTTCAGAACTAGCATGGATAAATGTGTCCACACAGAGGTATAGAGTAGTTGCTATAAACTCTATCTTTATGGTTTGACATGTTGTCTGGAGTATTCCAAATATATAGAGCATATATGACTCCGTCATGCGTGAAAACAGATCCACGTTCAACTGAACTTAAAAAACTTAACGGTCTTCTATCCTTTCACTCCCGCTATATTTTTGACCACAGATAATGAATAATATTTGTATTCAGTTTTAGTTTTAAATAAATGTCCTCTCCCAGGGTGCCATAGTGGTTAGAGCATTGCTACTACAGCTTGGGGTGTTGGAGCTTGGTATTCAGTTTTGGTGCAGTCTGTAAGGAGTTTCTACATTTTCCCCGTGACGACATGAGTTTCATCCGGGTGTTCCGGTTTCCTCCCATGGTACAAAGATGTACGTAAATTGTCCTGTGAATAAGCTAGTGTTAAATAGGCAGGTTGCTGGGTGGCACGACTCATTGAGCCAGAAAGGCCAGTTCAGCTCTGTGTCTCTAAATAACTGAACACATTTCTTTATGCTGTCGCTCTTTGTTGCTACCTATACTCTATTGCCCATTGATTCCTCTGCACACTTTTTCTTCTGAGGTTTCAGATGACCCTGCATTTTATCGCAGTTGGTGTAGGAATGGACCCTGCATTTCCAGTCACCTATTGTCTTGAAGTTTTAGGCTGAACAAGTTAGGTCTTTCTCCTTTGGAGTGTAGAAGGTTGAGGGGGACTTGATAGAGGTATTTAAAATTATGAGGGGGATAGATAGAGTTGACGTGGATAGGCTTTTTCCATTGAGAGTAGGGGAGATTCAAACAAGAGGACATGAGTTGAGAGTTCAAAGGCAAACGTTTAGGGGTAACACCAGGGGGAACTTCTTTACTCAGAGAGTGGTAGCTGTGTGGAACGAGCTTCCAGTAGCAGTGGTAGAGGCAGGTTCGATTTTGTCATTTAAAAAAAATTGGATAGGTATATGGACAGGAAAGGAATGGAGGGTTATGGGCTGAGTGCAGATATGTGGGACTAGGTGAGAGTAAGCGTTCGGCACGGACTAGAAGGGCTGAGATGGCCTGTTTCCATGCTGTAATTGTTATATGGTTATATGAAGTGAATGAGACTAAATAAACAGCCCGTTGTCATATTGTGCATTTAGGACAATCAACTGTAGAAGAATTTCTACCCCTCAGAGTCAGTACCATGAAGTATAAATCGGAATATTTAATTGATTCCAGGACTCCAACAATTAATATATGCTGAAAGAATAAGAACTATTACATTATGAAGTCATAGAGCATTACAGCTCAGAAACAGGCCCATGCAGAACTATTTTTCTTCCTACTCCCATTGACTATGAGACTGCGGGACATGGGGAGAAGTTAACAGGTGTGACATGAGTGATTGATTTCCATTACAGTCATAGAGTCATAAAGCACTATAGCATAGAAGAAGCTCCTTTGGTCCATCCCATCCATGCTGATCCATTATTTGCTTAGTCCCATCGATCCGCATCTGGATCTTAGCTCTCCATCCTCCTCCCATCCTCCCATCCAAACTTCTCTTGAATGCTGCTATCGAACTCATTTCCAGCACCTCCGCTGACAGCTCGTTCTGCACTCGCGCCACCCTCTGAGTGAAGAAGTTCCCCTCAGATTCCCTCACATTTCACCCTTAACCTATGTGCTCTCATTCTAGTCTCACAGAACCTCAGTGGAAAAAACCTGCGGCATTAACTTTATCGATACTGCTCATAATTTTGGTAAATCTCTTTCAATCTTATTGATTTTGATAAAACTGTACATAATACTCTAAATTTGGCCTTACCAACATCATAGACCATAAGACTCACAGCAGAATTAGGCAGTTGGGCTATCAAGTCCCCTCAACCGCATTCTCCTGCCTTCTCCCCGTAAACTTTGATAATCTTACTACTCTAGAAGCTATGAACTTCTGCTTTAAATACATCTAATAGCTTGACCTCCATAGCCATCTATGACACTCTATTAACAAAATTCCTCCTCATCTCTCTTCTAAAGGTTTGCCGTTCTGATCTGAGTCTGTGCCTTCAGATCCTAGATTCCCCTGTTGTAGGAAACATCCTCTCGATGTCCGCTCTATCTATGCCTTTCAATATTTGATAGGTTTTGTATGAGAACAACCCTCATTTTTCTGAATTCCAGTGAGTATAGACCCAGAGCCATCAAATGCTATCATATGTTAACACTTTCATTCCCAGGACCATTCTCCTGAGCATTTTCCGGACCCTCTCCAGAGTCAGCACATTCTTTCTTAGACAAGGGGCTGAAAACAGCTCACAATACTGCAAATACAGTCCAACCAATGCCTTACAAAGCCTCAGCATTACACCTTATACAACTTCAACATAAGATCTCAATTCCTGCACTTAATAGGTTGATTTATTAAGACCAATGTGGCAAAAGCTCTCTTTACAACCCTATCTATCTGTGATGCCTCTTTCAATGAATTATGGATCTGAATTCCCAGATTCCTCTGTTTACTGCACTCTTCTGCGTCCTGCTGTTCGTCCTCCCTGGTTTGTCCTTCCAAAGGACACCACTTCATTAAATTCAATCTGCCATTTTTCAGCCAGTTCTTTCAGCTGGTCCAATTCCCGCTGCAAACTCTGACAGCCTTCCTATCATATATTCTCCAATTTTCCATGCAAAGAAGGCAGGAAATATTTTATGACTTTGTAAAATATTCATTTTGACCTGATGCACCAGCTTAATTTTCTGACATGTTTAGTGGCTAACTAATAGGTGAATATGAGAAGTGCTTCTTGTGCATGGACTTCAGTGCCGATTATTGGAAAGATGTTGCTGTTATATTAGAGCAGGGTAAATGAGCCAGTACCTTCATGATTTGAATATTTAGGCCATAGAAGTGAGTAATCAGATGACTCCAAAATAATAGTTTGCTTTGTTGGTGTTAGCATTAGCCTTTGTACAAAATTCAAATACTGCCCTACAGTCCCCAGTTTATTTGCTAATTTCAATAACAAGTATTGTTCAGCTTCATCTGTTTGTCTATTTTCCATTATTTTTATGGTCTGCATTTGAAGAGTAAAGTTCAACTGCTGCATCACTGACATTTATTGAGCCTCTGCAATAAGTTACAACCTCTCTTTGCCAAATAGCAAAGTAACTATACTGCAGGTCCTGGCTGCAATTTTCTTGTCAAAGTGAATCTGCCACGGCGCATTGAGCTGGCCCAGATGTCTTCCACTGCTTAATGTCTCATTGTACGAATGTAATACATACCT
The DNA here is from genome assembly GCF_030144855.1 of Hypanus sabinus. Classification (NCBI taxonomy): domain Eukaryota; kingdom Metazoa; phylum Chordata; class Chondrichthyes; order Myliobatiformes; family Dasyatidae; genus Hypanus; species Hypanus sabinus. Next base: position 172,594,190 of record NC_082706.1, read on the forward strand.
TTTCAGAGAACATTCACCCTGTTCATTCTGAAGAATCAACATCTACAGTATCTCTCTGTTTAGGAGGTCACACCCAGGTCTTAAAGTGAAAGCAGTAGAGTTTGCAATTTCTCTTTTCAATTATGTTCAAGACATTTACATCCTTTTCATCTTGACTTGATTGGACCCTCACCCAATATTATAAACAACTAATGCTTCAGGAATTGAATCTTTCAGAGTAGATTATGATACTGCATTGCATCTCTAGGAGGATTGATCGTTTGATTCTGCTGGCATACACACTGCAGGCAGTCACTGGGTCGCATAAGGGTTCTATTCCTGGTAAATGCTATATACCATTTTTCCATAGGTCAGAATTGTCCAGTATTTATAGTAACCCATATTGCATCACTCTACACATACATTCATTCCATTGAATAATCACGCTAACATTAATTAAAGTAACAGAACATATTATTGCATCCAGAGATTACTGAATTCTACAAAACCTTTAATTATTACTGCCACTACTATTATTATTATCACTATCTTGAAAAGTGCTTTCAAATGTACAGGAGAATTAGTGTAAAGTTGGATTTCCCTAAGTGAAGTCATTTATAACACAGGGAGCTCCTGTAGTTGATTGTGTAGAGGCCATGTGTCTTCATTGAGAAAGTTGCATCTGCTGAATCCCACTCGCAATCTGTTCAGGCTTCACCATATTCATCATTGTCATTTGGCTTTGCTGTGCTTCAGAATGCATGTATGTTTTGTACATCTATGTGTATGGACATACTGGTTCCTTTTGACACACATGTACTGTGATAATGCAATAATGTTAGTGTATCAGGAGACTTGAAGACAGTACATGTAAAATGTTCTGTTTTATAAATAAATTACTGCCTCATAAATAGTATACCTTAATGCTTTTCTAAAGACGTTATAGTCAGATGCTCTCTCTTCATGAGGGTAATGTCTGATAGGCTCTGTGTAACAACTTTGCCCTCTGGTATCTGAGAGATATCAGTGCAGCCTGATTCTATGAGTGCTGAACAGAGGGCACGAAGAGATGATGTTGTCCTGTCTAATGTGTGTTCAGTGGATATTAGTCGTGAACATACCAGACTTTGATATCTTCTATTTTCATTCTGTTCCTAGAAAATGCACCTCTGGGAATTGGGGTAGCTTTTAATCAGCTAGCTATAATTCCAGACATGATATTCTGAGCATGTGTATTTGCAGAGTGTTTATTGTGTCCTGAGTGTCCTGGGAATGAATAGTCATGTTCAGCCAAAGAGAGCGAAATGTGAAGACAGTAATGCATGAGTAGAATGGATTTTCAAAATGGTATCTTGCATAATGATCTTGGTTTTGGTATATGGTATTTTCAAATTGTAATATCCAGTCAGTGTTACCATAAATACACAGAGAATTTCTGAGTTTGATATTCTAGTTTCCTCAAATAAGATCCAGGTGTTTTTTCCTAGGATTGGTTGTAAATGATTGTATACATAATGATTTGATATCTTTTTCAGTCTATTCAGGATCTTTTTTCTGTGCTCAATTTCCTTTGCTTTGTGGGGAAGCAGAGATAATTTTCCACAATACATCCTGGACAAGAACAACATGGAACTACAGCCAGAGGTCATAGGTTAAGGGTGAAAGGGGAAAAGTTTAAGAGGTACATGAGGGGAAACTTCTTCACTCAGGGAGTTGTGAGAGCACAAATGGTGCTTGCAGGCTAGATTTCAACGTTTAAGAGAAGTTTAGACAGGTTGGTGGATAGTCGTGGTATGGAGGACTATGGTCCCAGTGCAGGTCGATGGGAGTAGCCAGTTTAAATGGTTTCAGCATGGACTAGGTAGGCTAAAGTGCTCTCTCTCTCTCTGACACACACTCACACACTCTCAGAGGGTTATATCATAGAAGGTCATTTCTATGTATCTCTCCAAATACTAATACTTTGCTGAGTTTACGTTGAGAGCTTTGCTTCCACCTGCCTCATACTGTACCCATCCTGCTACCGCTACTGAGTGAAAGTGGGAATAATCAGAAAAAAAAGAGAGTTTTAACACTGACAATTTCAGTAAGGAGTAGAGGAGATAAGAAATGAAAATTGGCTGTTGTGGACATTAATGTAGATGCATAAGTCTGATGAACTCTGAATGTCGAGGAAGTATTGGAAGTAATATTTGTAATCATCAAGTGAGATTAAATGCAAACTCACTTTAACAATATTGTGCTTTATTCTTTGGACCAATGGATGTAAAATAGATCACATTTCCAAATGCTTATTGAATAATGCCTGCTGGGCCTCATTCTCTGGGTAGTTAATGGATTCCATAAGTTATGCTTCCTAATTTACATTTTGGTATTAAAAGCATAATGACATCTTGATTCCTGATATGATAATTTCAGAAAATGTATTTCTTTCTGTTTACAAGAAAAAAGCAATTATGTTAAATATGTATTTGTGAAATGGATAATTCAAATGAAAGATGATTTGTAAACTGAGGCAAATATCAGCTGTTAGTTGCAAAAACTATTGAAAGAAATAAGATACTTGAATGAATCAACAACTCAGAAAACAAATATGAAGAAAATGACTTAATCAGCTTTCTGTTATTTGTGCACCCAGATAGGGGATGAAAGTTTCCACTCAATCTGGAATGAAGTATGCTTGGGCAAACTTAGTGAATCTCTGACGATGTTGTTATCTGCAGAATACTGGATTCTATTCGGTACCATTTTAGGAATATTATGGGCTGGATCTTGCTTGCTCATGTTGTTGTTGAGCTGTTGAAACTGCAATAAGTCATGGGCTTATGTGCATGTAAGGACTGACATGAAGTCTGGAAGTTATTAACAGATGTAGAAGGCCAAGTCAATTAATGTGCTCCATCATTGCACTCCACATAGCTGAGAATGATTTAGAAGGCAAAGGAGAAGCTGTTAGCTTTAAAATTATACCTTTCTACTTTAATACTTCATTTTTTTAATAATAATTTTATGTCATTTTATTTTCTAATTTAACCATTTATTTATTTTTAAATGTCTCTGAATGTACGTTACTTGTGAAATAGTTAAACCAACTACAACTGTTATAGTTGGCAATGTTCCTCTCCAAACTGTTCCAGGTCTTGAAGTTGTCTTGACAGTGATTTGGATTAGGGTCCTTGCCTTCACACAGTCAGAAACACAGCCGTACCTGAGAGCAAGCTGCATGATTCAGAAATCCATTGAAAAAGACACTTAGATCTAACCCACATTAGTGCAGATGTTGAGAACTGCAGGTGATGACACAGTATGGTTGGATGGCTTGAGCTGAGAATATTTCTCACAGTGTCACTGCAAGGCCAATACTTATTGCTTATTCTTTGTGGCCCCTGAGAAGATGCTGATAAGTTGCTTTCTTGAATCTATAGTCCTTCCCATAAAGCTACTCCCACAATGCCAATGGTTGGGAGTTCCAGAATTTAGACTCCAAGATGGTAAAGATAACAGCGATATATTTTTAAGTCAGGGCAGTGTGAAGCATAACGTTCAGTACACATGATGTTCTCATGCTCCTGATACTTTCCATGATGAAAGAGGTCACTGATTTGAGAAGTGTTTCTGGAGAGGCCAAGGAGAGTAACCATAGAACTTCTGCAGATATTACTGTATAATCCGCAGCTACAGGAATTTGTAAGTGGAGGGAATGAATATTTTAAGTGTTTCATGGGGTGCCCATCAACCAGGTTGCTTTGTTCTAAATAGTTTTGAGCTTCCTGAGTGTTGTTTTGGCTGAACTCATCCAGGTAAGGGAAGATGATTTCATCATAGCCCTGCCTTGTTCCTTGTAGATGACAAGAGATGAGTCCTTCACCACAGGATAACTTGTAGGCACAGAATTTCAACTGATTCCAAGTGACTGTGGTCAATGATGGCCAATCGACTGAATACTGACAAAATTTACTTCACTGTGCAACACACCAGCAGTGTGCCAAATGTAGAAGGGTGTGAGGGAAGAGAAGTGAGTGCAGTTACTATTACAAGGGAGAAGTTGCTCAAAAAGCTGAAAAAACTAAGGGTACATAAGTTACCCAGACCAGTTGAACTACAACCAGGTTCTGAATGAAGTAGCAATAGAGATTGTGGAAACATTAGTAATGATCATTTAAAAATCATTGGACTGTGTGGTGTAGAGGGTTGGAAAACTGCAAATGTCACTCCACTCTTTAAAAAAGGAGGAAGGCAGCAGAAAGGAAATTATAGACCAGTTAGCCTGACCTCAGTGGTTGGAAGATGTTGGAGTAAATTATTAGGGATGAGGTGATGGATTTCTTGGTGTCACAGGACAAGATAGGACAAAGTCAGCATGGTTTCCTTCAGGGAAAATACTGCCCGACGAATCTGTTGGAATTCTTTGAGGAGATTAGAAGTAGGATAAACTAAGTTCCCTTTGTCTGCTACTGTATTTTAAGAAGAATTCTTTTCACTGTATGTGTTGATAATGACCATGAACAGACTCTGAATTACATAAGGAACTTCATCTGAATTTCATATAATCTTGTCTATATTTTTAACTTGGTGATGCTTTGGGTGAGATTACATTGAGTAGAATTTTGGAAACTTTACCTTCAAAAGCTATTGTTGGAATCCAATATGTCATATAGTTGGAATTTAAATATTTCAGTTACAAAGAGAAACTCACTGAATTTGATTTCTTTTAAATCTGTAAGTAAGTAGATCTGTAGGTAGATCTTTGAATGTTTACTAAAATGGCCGATGTAGAAACTGTTACGTACCCTGTAACTGGGTGTCTAACCAGCTGAGAAAGAAGAATCCGTTGGAGTCTGGTGGTACTATATTCAAAAGTGTTTATTAGTAAAAAAAAGCAAATCAATATCAATAATGCAAATATATAGATAATACACGTTAGCAATAATAAACGTAAAAGTGTGGAAATAATAATAAGCAATAATATACAAGCTCTATCGATGTCTAGACGATAATGAATTGTAATATAAAAGTATACAGTTCAGTTCAGTTCATACATGCTGAGGTAGATATGGTTGTTGTGTTGTAATCGTTGGAGAGAGAGAGAGAGCGAGCGAGATGTAACAGCTACAGTCAGGCAAACCTTCCTTTACGTTCTTGATCCGTCGTTTCATTGTGGTCATTCAGGTATGACCCCTCTGTCCTTCAGCTAGACCGTTCTTCTGTGGTGGACTTGTCACCCTGGCATGAGTGGACACACACACAAGTCCCCACTGGCCCTGCTATAACACTGTGAGTTTAACTGAGCGATCTCTTTGTTCAGTCTCCGATGCCCCACACCTTCCCATGGGTTCCAACACTCAATCAGTGCTCAATGGTGTGTCTCCTGGTGTGTCTGAAAGGTGTCTCTCCAGACCTCACTTTTATCCTTACTCACGGTGTCTCAGTTGTCAATCAATTTCGAATGGCTGTGTCCATCAAACCAGCCCACTCCGGCTGTCCACTGAGGAATGTTAATGAACAGAATGGTACAAGATAAATAACCCTAACAAGTCATAATACAGTGAATCAACAAGTCTCTCTCCTCTCTCTTATCTGTAGCAGATGTTCTTGCATGTTTTCTTTTCCATCTCTCTCTCTCATGAGCAGCATAGCAACAATAACGGTTTGTGATTCTCCCCGTCGGGGGGTGGGGGGAACATGAGCAACTCTGCACCTTTCTGCTCATCAGAGCTGTTCATCCTTCATAACAAAACAAACAGAAGGCAGAGATTACAGGATGATATCGAGATTTAAATGTGAGTAATATTTTGTCTATAGAGTAATAACTGATCGTTAAGTATTCAGAGCCTGGTAATATTATGCAATTTAACTCCTTCAAAAAGGTTTAGGCTGTGTTCCTATTTCAGATTAGAAGGGTATGCATGGACAGAGTTAGTCAACAGTTGAGTAGAGTGCTATGCACAAAATGCTGGAGGAACTCAGCAGGCCAGGCAGCATCAATGGAAAAGAGTAAGCAGTTGACGTTTCAGGGCAAGACTCTTCTTTAGGATTGGGAAAAAAGAGATTAAAAGATTTCTGAGTTCCTCCAGCATTTTGCGTGTATTACTTTTGTAACTCTCGCTTCGGCTGGCGGCTTAAAATAGGGGGTGATAACCCCCGGCCTGGACAGACCTAAGAAATCTCATTTGGGTGGAGGCTGTGCGATGTGTCCCTGTTACAAATTAGTTCCCTGAAATAACAAACAGTCCACAAGATGTGATTAAACAATTGAGCTTTATAATTCTTAATTTGACTATATGGTTAGTAAAGAAAACAGAAAGAAGAGAAAGGGCCTATTCTCATGAAACAGTCTGAGGCGCAATGTTGGGGCTCAATGATAAGCCAGTCGTCCACCATCGACCTCCTCCGATCATCGCTGACCTTTGGACCCTCGCTCCAAGTCCAGTCTGTCCGGTGGTCTACCAACTCTCTCCATTCGTGTCTCCTCTCCTCATCTCTCTCCAGCAAAAGACTGCAAAAATCTCTTTTCCAGATTCCCAAGAAAGAACAACATTTCTCTCACTGGATAGCCCCAGCATCCCAAACCCCGTTATCTCTAGTCATAACCCAAACATTGCTGCTACAGAGAAACCATTATATTAGCAATGAAACCTTACAGCATGTTACACTTTGATTTCCAACGTCTGCAGATCTTCTCTTGAGTTGGGTAGAGCAGAATAGTTACTGTTGTTGAGATAATCAGATTTATTACTAAGTACTGTAACTGGCTGTGGAGAAATAGTTTGGGATATAAAGAGGTTCAAAGCTCAAAGTAAATTTATTATCAAAGTACATATATGTTACCATTTATTACTTTGAGATACATTTTCTTGCAAGCATTTACAGAAAAACAGAAATACAATAGAATTTATTAAAAAAATTATACATAAGTGGATGAAGTCTGAGAAAAATCAATGCACAAACAAAGACATACTGTGCAAATAAAAAGTAATACCGAGAACATGAGTTGTAAAGAATCCTAGAAAGTGAGCCTGGAGGTGGTAGAATCAGTTCAGAGTAGTGCTGATTGAAGTTACCTTTGCTGAATACTTGCAGGGCAATTATTATGTTATGATGTATTTTTAGTTATAGTGCAAATATCTACAAAAAAATTACGGATTAGCTAACAAAATAAATTAATTTTCTGATGCTAGGAGCCTTACTTGTGTTGCTTTCTTTGGTAAGCCTATGACATGTTGTTACTAAGATTAGGAATTCATTAATCAGATAAAAGAGTAGCACCTGTTCAAAAAGTTCCTCAAAGAAAGACTGATGGCAGAGAACATGTTTACATGTTAGGTGCTAATCAGTTCAAATAACATAAAAAGTGATGTATAAAACCAAAGCAGGACAAAGAGTGTGATACCTTCAGATTTTGTTTAATCAAGAAGCAGATGAGTAGAAAAGTTAGACTGAATAGAAACTTTCTCAAATACTGTTTTGACTGAAGCCATTAGACAAAGCTGCTTTTGAACTCTACTGACAAGAAAGGGTCTGTTAAAATTCCTCTCAGCAGTTTATTGTCTTCCTACTTTTCTGTCAAGAACTTTTAATGTGGTTGTCAATTAAGCAGTTGCTGTGAATAATGGAGGCAGTAAATGTTGCAAAAGAAAGCAAAAATAGTGGAGTTTCACTAATGAATCAGACCAACAAGTGATATCTCTCCATCTGAGCCTATGATCAGAGAGTGCTTTTCCACAAGCAGTCAAAGCTCTCCCAATGGACCCCATGGTATATCGTAAACACAGAACATGAAACTGTTCAGAATAGGAATAGGCGCTTTGGCCCATAGTGTCTGTGCCAGCCATGATCCCAATTCAAACTCATCTCAGCTGTCTGCACACATGGCCCCTCTATTCCCTGCCTGTTCATGTCCCTAAAACACTCTTAAATATTACTATTATTTCTGCTTCCAGTGAGCTTCTTGGTGGAACAGACTTTTACCATTCTGTGTAAAAATTTTGCACTGTAAATCTCCTCTAAATTCTTCCCCTCTCATCATAAAGCAATACTGTCTCACATTTGAAATTTCTACCTTGGAAATCTATCTATCGCAAGAGTTCCCAGCCTAGGGTTCAGGGACTCTTTGCTTTATGGTATTGGTCTTTGGCATAAAAAATGTTGGAAACCCCTGATCTATCATACATATGACTATCATTCCTATGAATGTCTCTCATAACTTTGTAAGAAGCTATATTTCTCTACAGCACCGTGAGAGAGACAGATAGCCAACAAAACCATGTTAATAGCTTCACCAGTGAGAAACTGCAAAGACTAACAGAATGGCTAACCAATTTCAACAAATCAACCATGACACAATATCTGAAAAGAATTTTTCCAAAAACATTTTGCAACCTAAACAATTCTAAATACCATGACCTCTTTGAACAAATAATAAATCCTGATGATTGCCTCTGGGGGAATTTTACAGTATAGGCCAGTAAACTCAAGATGGATGGAATTCAGAAAAAAATATGGAAATGTGTAAGAGGTATGGAACAGGAACAGCAGCTCTGAAATTACCAAATGATTGGCATAAGATATTTTACCATTAAGAAAAATTGTAGATAATATCTGACGCAGACATGTACAGTGCAATGCATAAAAAAGGAATACTTAAAGCTTTCTTCGTGGTGTTGAAATAACTATGGTTGAAAGTGAAAAATGCAAGATTCTAGCAGAACTGCTACTCAAAGTAACTAATCAAAGGAAAGAAACAACAAGCAACAAGGCTAACAGAATATTAAAATGTATAGGCAGAATGGTAAAATATAGTTCAGAGTAATAGTGGTCAAATTGCATTTAAGATTAGACAAACTATGCTTTCATTGTTGTGTAATTTCTGCTTGGAAAGAAGGACCAGTGGAATTTAAACAATGTGGCATTAAAGATACCTGTTCAAAGTATAAACTGTTGTCTTAACCTTGATTGATATCACAGAGAAAGCATCTTTGTTTTAAACTGATTCATTGATGCAGTCACATTGAAATTAAAAAATCTTAAATCTTTCAATAAATTATTGGGTATTACTGAAGGACATCAAAATCTGTTGGATGGGTGAACAAAAAAACTTCAAAATGTTGGCCATTTTGTGACCAGGTTTTTGGTTCTCTTTTTCCATTTTCCTGAAGTTTTTGTGAACTCATATTTATTTACCGGGATTTTTTTGCTCAGAATCTCTACTGCTGTTCCTTTACCTGTCACTTCTGAGACTCCAAGACCTCCCCAAAACCAACAGAATTCTTAGTCCAAATTGTCGCAAAAAGCGCTTACCTTTTGTTTGGGTGCACCCTTAATTCTGTTAGCCTTGTGGGGGTCCCTAGAGGACTGGGAAGTGTCCCCAATCTGCCGTTTCCTTTCCGCGGGTCTCTTTCCAGTCCTGCCGCGGTCATCAATTTTGTCGAGGTTTCTCGTGCCCCACAAACGACCAGGAGATGCAGAAGATTCTTCAAGAAGGGTTAAACTTTAATTTGCAAATCAAAGCTGAGACAGTCATTGAGCTAGTCGCTGATTGCCCACCGATCATTGTACATAGCATTTTTTATAGCAATCTCCTGGTTTAGTTGCATTAGCATATCCAATCGGTCTACAGTTGCCTATCACAAGTACATCCGCCACTATTGTTTCTACCCATTGTCTTAATCATGTTCTAATCTACATCTTTTAGCTACCTCTCATTAACGCACCATTGTCTTCTACATTCTTAAGATTTCATTCTCCTCCTAAATTGGATACATGCATAGCAAATAGCTAACTCAGACTACATAATCTACATCAAAGCTGACTACATTGCTTTGGTTACACAGCAAACAATGCAACTTTTATACTCCAATATGTTTATCTGTCCAAATCCTCCGCCTCCCTCTCCTTTTGCCCTCTCCCCACCTAGTTTCATCTAATTATCCCTCCCCAAATGGTCTCACCTATAAACAACCAGCCTCTGTTCTTGATGCACCATCAATAACTCTCGGAGACGTGAGACGAGATATAGGATTTTATTGGCTGCAAGATAGAACAAGTAGCAAATGAACACCACACTATATCCTGGAGACTGAGGGCGGGGCTGTGTCTCCAATCGCCTTTATACAGGGGTCTGTGGGAGGAGTCACAGGAGCAGTCAGCAGGGGGGGGGGGAGGGGGGGGCGTGTCCAGACAGGTATATGTAGTTCACCACAGTTCCACTGCTATTCTCCTCTCATTCCTGTCATTCTTCCTGCAGGTCTAAAATCAAAATGTTGACACGCCTTTTGCTTCTACAGAATGTTTGACTTGCTGAATTTTTCCAGTCTTCTGTGTTGTTTATACTATCCACCCAAATCTACCACTGTTTGTACATCAATAAAAATAGGACATGATGGTATCAAGCAAATTATAAACCATATATAGAAAATTTGCAATTGTCACTTGACTCATTGTGTTTTGTCAGGTGAAAATGAGCCACTCACCTTAATAGCACATCACAGCACCATCTCCATAGATCCACATGATCACAGATCTGCAAGTGAACCTGCAAGCATTTTAAATGTATGATGATGCTTTCTGCCAATCACCTTTTCAGGCAGTGTGTACCAGAACATTTCATTTCCTTGCCTTTTACCAATTACTTTGAATTATTTTTGTCACTAGTTCTTGAACTCCCTGCTAAGATATACATAAAGTATTACCTTGACCCTAAAATGAATTACATTCTCTCTCAGACCTCAGCACATTTTTTTTCTGTGGGGGCTGGTGTTGCATTCTATGGCAGAAATAGCACTTGGCCAATTTCTGATTTCTTCCCCAAGTCATCACCGTTGTACACTAGGAACAAAAGAAGTGTAAAATATAATCACCTCCAATACATAAGTGCCAGAAATGAAAATTTCTCCCATTTGCCTGTCTAGCATTATGTTTGGGGAGAGTTTTCTTTCTGAGGTCATCATTTCAGAACATTATTGTGGCCCACTGGACGATGTGGATTGTACTTTCCAGGAGTTATGTTGATCAACAGTTATAAACAGCATCTCCAGTTGACTTGTCCCTTTTTTGTTGCAAAGATGTCAAAAATTAAGTAAACATGAAATGAACTATTATTATGTGCAAAACTACCAATTCTCAAATGCAAATCCTTGTCTGTATTCGTATCTAAAATTTTTTATCATGTTTTCTTATATTCCTTTGTCAGCTCCATCTTGGGTACCAACCTCCATAGTATCAAAGACATCTTCAAGGAGTTCATTGTTCCCATTAGTTTTCTACAGGCAACGAAGATAATCCCTTGCTGCAAGCCACAGCAGAGTTCACTTATGTGCTAAAACGTAAATCAGGTGAATCTCTGCCTCACATAAAAGGGCTGTTTATGTCCCTGGATGGTGATGAGGAAGGAAGTGAAAGGTCAGGGGTTGTGCTTCCTATGGCTGCAAGTGAAAAAGCAAAGACGTCACGATCCTTTCTAAAGTTTTGGTTAACCTATTGGTTGCTTTTAGTGTATTGCACAGGGAGAGAGCTAGAGAGAGGGAAATAAAAAGAGAATGGAGTGAGAAAGAGGAAAACGATAATAAAAAGTTAAGACAGAGAGAAAGGAAGGAATGTAGGAAGGATTCAGAATCAGAAGTAGGTTTAATTAACTGGCATGTGTTGTGAAATTTGTTAACTTAATGGCAGCAGTGCAATGAAATCTATGATAAATAAATATAGAGGAATAAAACTGAACTACAGCATGTCTGTTAAATAGATCAAGTTAAAATAAGTAGTGCAAAAAAAAAACAGAAATAAAAAGGAGTGAGGTGGTCTTCATGAGTTCAATGCCCATTTAGGAATTGGATGACAGAGGGGAAGAAGCTGTTCCTGAATCGTTGAGTGTGTGCCTTCTGTACTTCCCGACATGTTTGAGTTAGAAAGTAGTTCAAGCTACTTCCTGATGGTAACAATATATGTTGGGACATGCTGCCACTTAGAACGTTAAACACAAACTTGACCAGCGGGATCACTAGAGAAATCATTTGCAGACTTTTAGCAATGCTTACGAAAGTAAGCTAACCCCAGTGGGAAGGAACGTGGGTCACATGTGGGTCATGGGCAGCTCAGAAATGTTTGGACAGATTTCTTCTAATAAGAAGAGATGTTAAATCTCACCCATGAACTTTTGAATAGCCTCCCCTCTCATTCCTTTTATCTGTAGAGGTTCAATATCGTGGGTTTTGTTTACAATTTAATATCCTCCAATTAACTTTTTCAAGTGCTGCCAGCATCATGTTTAACATCTTGGCTACATATTCGGATTGATGTGTTTTTGCTTCAAAAAGTGTTGGACTATATGGTGGGCTTCATCCAACTCCTCTTCAATCATGATAGTGATTACATGGAATTTAAGCTTTGAATTATGTGATCAGTGTTCAGAAGATCCTTTTTTTAAAATGTCCCTATCTTTAAAGGCTATTTGAGGTGAACCAAACTTCCTAAATGGAAAAGGCAGGTAGATGGAGATGAGTAAATGCTCAGATCAACCATGATCTTGCTGAATGGCAGAGCAGACTATATGGGCCAGATGGCCTACTTCCTATTTCTTATTATGTTCTGTCTCATACAAGACCTGTATCCATTTCAATTTGCCTACCTCCACAACAGGCCAACTGCAAATACGATTTCTCTGGCCCTTAGCTCTGCACTATCTGGACAACAGCACCTCATAATTTAGCCAGCTGATAACTGACTACAACTTGGTTTTCAAAATAATCATCACACCCAAACTTACCATCAAGCTTCAAGACCTGGGATCCTCTGTAACTGGATCATCAATTTTCTCATTAGCAGACCTCAAGGATTGGAAACAACATCTCCTCCTCCAGGTGCACCTCAAACCTGCGTGCTTAATCCATTGCTGTACTCTCTCTACATATGAGACCGTGCAGCTTGACAGAAATTCACTGACAACTCCAATGTTTTTGGACCAATCAGAGGTGGTGATGAGTCAACATACTGGAGTGAGCTAGAACACCTGGTCGAGTGGTGTCATGATAACATCTAAGACCAAAAATAAAGACAGCATTAAAACTAACGAACTGACTGTTAACTTCAGGAAGGGAAAGGAGGACAAGCTTGCATTGGTTTACCTTGATTGATTAGTTGTGGAAAAGATCTGCAGCTTTAAATTTCTGTCTGTTAACATATCAGATCACCTGTGAATCACCCAGCATGTGAATGTAATCACAAGAAATGTACACGAGCATGCTTACTTTCTCCAACAAACTTCTACAGACGTACTGCTACAAGTATCCTGACAGGGTTGCAACATGGTCTAGTGCAGCAATTCAAATATGTAGGAATGTAAGAGGCTGCAGGGCGAGCCCATTACATCATAGGCACATCTGCCTCCAATAGCGATAGTATCTACATGAGGTTCTGCCTTAAGAAGGTGACATAAATCAAAGATCCCCTCCATCTAGACCAGGGGTCAGCAACCCACGGCTCTTTCATCTCTGTGCTGTGGCTCCCTGTGGCTTTGGAAAATAAATGATGAGTATTTAATTAAAATGTATTTTATGTTAGTTTGTTAGTTTTTGAAATGTAATTCTAAATTTGAAGATTATGGTGATCTTGTACAATCTAAACAAAATGTGTTTTTGTCGCTATTAATATATGTCACCACTGCCAATGCCTAACACCCGCCAGAGCGCGATTTCTTTAATTTTTCGATCCAAGGTAGGCTAACTATGAAGAATTCTAAAAAAAGAAAAGTGACTGAAGAAAACAGAACGTTTAATGATACGTGGGCAGATTCATTTGCTTTCACTGCTGACGAGACTGGTTTACCGGTATGCTTAATATGCAATGAGAAACTAGCAAATAACAAAAAGTCAAAAGTCGCAAGACATTTCCAGAATAAATACGCAGCCTTTGCTCAAAAATATCTGGATGGAGATGAGAGTAAAAAAGCCGTTTCGGAACTGCTGCGGAAGTTTGATCTGAGCAAAAATCATTTCAAGAAGTGGATGATGTCTGGAAAATCAACGACATATGCTAGTTTTGTTGCCGCTCAGGAAATAGTCAGGCTCGGGAAGCAGTTTACAGATGGTGAATATATAAAAGAATCTTTCATTATGATTTCAGAACATCTATTCACGGACTTTAAAAACGAGTGAAATTGTGCAGAAAATCAGGGATATGCCCCTCTCTGCAAAGACTGTCAAAGACAGAACCATAAAAATGGCAAAAGACATCTCAAGACAGTAAATTAAATACATCAATTCAGCTGTGGCCTACTCGATTGCCTGTGACGAGTCTAAAGACAAAGGTGATATTGAACAAATAGCGCTGTTCTGCCGGTATGTAAACTTTGCTTGGAGTCCTGTCGATCTTGGATCCACATATGTATGTGAGAAGGTGTTCTCCAACATGAACTTTATTAAAAACAAACATCGCGCACGCCTCACAGATGACAGCTTGTGATCCTGTGTAAAGATGAAGGTGACGTCATACAGCCCTGATGTGCAGACGCTGTGCGCTGAGGTCCAGGAGCAGAAATCCCATTAACCAAGTATGATAAATATTTTAATTGCCTATTATTTTATGTATATTCATATTTTTTCATTGTTCAGTGAAATAGTCCTTTTATTTTTCAGGCTGACAGCTGGCTGACGTTATTTTTGGTTTGCTGCTGGCGGCAAATTTAAGTTTGGCGTTTTTCATAAATACAAGAAGGACTCAAATAGACATTGAGTATTTTACCTAAAAGTAACCTTCAACCCAACGTCTTTTTTTCGGAGTTCAAAAAGTTTTCGTTGCATGCAGAAATGTAATTTCGTTTTCTCTGCAGGAGTTCATCGATTTCATAAATGCAACACATTATAGTTTGTTTATACATAGCATAAAGGCAAAAAAAATGTTGTATGCAGTGTTATTTCATTTTAAATGTCAAACTTGTTTTGTGGCTCCCAGTGTTTTCTTTTCTGTGGGAAACGGGTCCAAATGACTCTTTCAGTGGTAAAGGTTGCCGACCCCTGATCTAGACCATATCACCTTGTTACAACTATCATCAGGCAGAAGCCTGAAGTCCCATATCGCCAGGTTCAGGAACAACTTCTTAGCTTCAACTATTCCTGATCTGGATGAAAATGTAAATGGGTGGATTAGCAAATTTACGATGACACCATGGTTAGTGGAGATGTGGGAAGTGTAGGGGATTACCAAAGAATACAGAAGGATATAGATGACTTACAGATATGCACAGGGAAGGAATAGATGGAGTTTCACGTGCAAATGTGACATGTTGTACTTTGGTGGAGTTTGGGAGCCTTTCAAACACACAACCGTGAAGGGAATGGAGGGATATGGATGATGCACAGAAAGAAGACATTTAATATAGATTAGCATCAAAATCAGCATAACATCATGTCCTATGCTGTTCTGTTCTATGTTATAAATTGTCATCCAGTCTGAAACCAAAAATTGTAAACTGGTTCTTGAAACAACAAATTCTTTAGCACTATGTTGAATGGACTCATAGCCTTTGCTGTATTCAGTGTACTCAAACATTTCTTGATGACACATGATGTAAAATAAATTGATTAAGAACTTTAAGGAAACTGAGGTAGAATAGATACCTAATACTTTGGCTTAAAATGCAACTTACATACTTGTTTACTGGGTTCCCATTTGTTAGTAATAATATTTCAGTAATATTGTAAATATATTAATTAAGCATTCTTTGTTTAAATAATTCATTACAGGTTATATGTAAAATATGTGAATGGCATATGTCATTGCAGTACCATGTCATATTTGTGAGTCTCATTAAAGTAAAAAATGAAACTGAGGTGAGCATCTCCCAGCTCCATGTTTTTCTTTCAATTAGTTTTATGATTTGGAGTTACAGAACCTAATAGTGGTGACAAGGTTTTAAATGAACCTGAGACAACTACCTTCCTGTTGAAGCCCAGGTCACCTTTCTTTGTAATTGGAAAAGAGATGTCCAATTTTTTAAAAAAGCACAGTGAGTCCATTGAGCTTTTTAAAAAAAGTGTGGTTTCTTCAGAAGAGGAAAGATGATCGAGTCTAAAACAACAGCAGAAAATGGATAAAATTCATGGGTTCATAAACAGTGAATACTGGGTGTTAATAATAATAAATTAAATTAATCAGAACTGGCTAGCTGCAGTGGAAAGATAGATGTGTTCAATTGCATAACAGATAACTGGAATACGTATACTGTGTGAATTGACAGTATTTTGAAGCAATGAAATAGCCAATGAGAAGCGAGTGCCAGTTTTACTGAGTGCCTTAGGTGGGAAAGCAAACAGTTAGCTTTGAAGTTTGACTGCTCTAACCAAACCAGCCAAAATGAGCTTAGTTGATATCATGAAAGTAATGCAGGAACATTTAGAACCAAAACCATTGTTGATTGCAGAACACCTTACTTAAAAAGGATGTGCTAACACTGGAGAGGGTTCAAAAGAGGTTCACAAAAATTATTCCAGGATTGAAGAGCATTTGAAGGCTCTGGGCCCATATTCACTAGAATTCAGAAGAATGAGGAGTGACTTAATTGAAACCTATTAAATGTTGAAAGGCCTCAATAGAATGGATGTGGAGAGAATGTGTCTTGTGTTGTAAGAACCTAGGACCAGAGGACACAGCCTCAGAATAGAGGTATGTCCTTCTAGAACAAAGGTGGAGAGGAATTTCGTTAGCCAGAGAGTCGTGAATCTGTGAAATTAATTTTCACAGAGGTGGCCGTAGAGGCCAAGTGTTACGAAACCCCTTAACTGGGTCACTTACCAGCAAAGATAGAGAGGTCCGTTGAAGTCTGATGGTACTATTTTTAAAAGTATTTATTTGATAAAGGGGCACAAAAATAAGATTAATGCAAGCATACAGATAATATACGTCGTCAATGCTAAATCTAAAGCACGGGTATAATAATAACCAATAAGAAATAGCTCTATCGTTGTCTAGGGGATAATGTATTGTCCGATGGAAATATAACAGTCACTGTTAGTTCATTCACGCTGCAGCGTTTTGGGTTTTAGAGAGAGGCGGTTTAAAACTTGCCCAGGTCTTTTATGATGCCAATCCGTTGAGTCAGGGGAGTGGGTTTCTCCGTTGTTAGCTACAAGCCGTCTTCTGTGGTTCCAGCCACCAGTCCCAGGCACGGAACTGAACGCACGTGGCCTCCTTCAAAATGGCTTCCCGTTATCATGGGAGTGCTAGCGTTTTTTCTGGTGCATCTGAGGGGCTGTTCCTACAGACCCTCTTTTATCCTGACTCGCAGGGTCGTAGATGTCATTCAGGTTGGGGGTGATGCAATCTCTCCCTCAACCAGCCCACTTTGCCTGAGGGCGTTCACGTAGCATAGTCTCCAATCCACAACTTCGCCTTCCGGAGACAATGGCTATGTCCTGTAGTTTTACATCGCCGGGGAAATGAGGCATTCCGCACATCTCTCTTTGATTTCCTTGGCCCCCTACCCAACCCAACAGTGACCTTGCGATTCTCACAAAGGAGGGGGCTACCCCGCACCCTTCGACCCCTCAGAGCTGTGGTACATTCATAACACCCCCTTTCTTCAAAGCGTTTTCACCAGCGGTGAAAACGAAGTAGTACAGAGTCTTACAGGATTTTAGAATCTAACCCAATACAAAAGTTTTTTTTACAGAGTAATATAGTTATACATTCAATTCAGCATCTAAACAGTTAATGATTACAGTGTCACTTCCTTTAATATCTTAACATCTTGTACCTTACTAAAGTCTTGTAGTATCAGACTTCAATTTAATAACCACCTATTTTTATTTCCTCCCCTCAGCAACAAAACTAAGGAGTTGTGATCTTAGCTTACGTGCATCTACAAAAGTTTATGTAAATACTAATCTTTCAGTCGTTTTCAAACTGAACAGGCAGGCTTCCATGGGGTTGTCTTTATTATTCACATGCTTTGTCGAAATCCCGTACAACCGGCTTTGCTATTTAAAAATGGCGTCCCCATTATCCGTTGCCTCTTTTCCGGTTAGTTCCCACGTGGGGAGCTGGGGTACTTTGTCGAAATAAACTCTCTATCGTTTTTTCCTTAGTAATTATTTTATCAACACCGTGTCCCAAACTTAGACCACGTTCTGAATTTCCACCTAACTCTTTAATTTTACACAGGTTGCTAGCCCTCTGGTCAGGACCCTTCAGGCTATGTGTTTTCAGTTCAAACTCTTTGTTTAAGCAGCATTTCAAGCATTTCAATTTATGCCTTTTCACACCACACTCTGGAATAACAATAGCACGGGGGCCCCTGTCATCTCCCGGCTTAATCTGTAAGCAATCTGCAGGGTTTAAAATTTCTTCATTCGATTTGGGAACTACAGATTTTCCGCTTCCTCCAATAATAATAGTTATCTCCCCATTTTTGAGCTCCGCATTAACTTTTAACACACCTTCGAGCACAAACACCTGGGAACTCTCACTTCCCACTATTACCAAGGTTAACCCTTTCTTCACTGAACAAGTCCATCTGACCCACAAGGACGGCCGTCTCGTTCCGCTGAATCAAATACCTCAGGCTTTTTCTGAGCTCCATTACTAGGTTCAGTACCACGTACATCCCCATCTTGGACACACTCAAACGGGACATTGGCCTCTTCCAGGCTTTCAATACCCGTACCCTTTTCAAATTCTAAGTTCCCTTGATCCTCCTAGTTACTCTCTGGGCAACTCCCTTCCGGAGTAAACTCAACTCTGCGGGCTGAAACAACCTCATCTGCCAACCCAGCAGACTTCTTCAAAGCAATGGCATCCTTTTCATCTAGGACTGCCCTCATTTCATTATCGGGATCACCTTTAGAATTTTCAACTTCTTCAAACAGTTTTGCCAAACCAGACAGATCATCCCTGTCCATCTCTGGACCTCTTAACTGCTCTATCGGTTCCTCATCTTTATTTTCTGCCTCTAGAACCTTTCTCCTCGCTAAGGGAAGATCTACCTCCTATCCCTCTTTCACTTTACTACTCTTCATCTTACCACCCTCTAAACCCTCGTGGTACAGGGTTGGTAAAAACGTCTCAGCCAAATCGAAACTGGCCAGATTTAAACTGCTCTCGTTCTCAGCTGCCTCTCTCGACAGGCTGCGAGTGACCTCGCATGCGGGGTAGATCTTGGAATCTAGGGGTGGAGCCTCAACTCTCACAGGCTGTCTTGTCAGCGTCATTGCTGCCCAAACCTTACCACCGGTTAAATCATTAACCGGAAGGACGTCCGTGTCAGTTCTCGGGAATTCTGATCGCACCCTCATTTCAACTGGTCCAGATACCAGCTTACAATCCATAATGACCTCATGTAAGGGCACCATTTCAGTCCCTTTACTCATTCCCTTCACAGCTACCATTCTCATCTTACGACCAAACTCTAGTACCTTACTGCTGATCAACGACAGCTCAGCCCCCGTGTCTCTCCAGATCCGTACTGGAACTGGTGTGTCTCCCTCCCTCACAGACACGGTTCCGTGTGACAGACAAGTCTCAGACCCTTCCCGTACTCTGTCTACCTGGGGCTCTCTTGTTGATTTACTGATTACTACGGCACATCCGATAGGGACTGCTGCTTTCCCTTTTCCTGTCTCTTTCCTCGGAGCAAAGCACCGAGATGCAATATGCCCCCCCTTTCCACAATTAAAACAGGTCAAGCCCGGAAATCTCTGGCCGTCTGTCCTTTCCCCCTCAACCTTACCACTAGCTCCCGGCGGGACCTTTGCCTCAGCCGACGGATTTTCTCGAACGTTCCCACGGTCTCTCTGGGAACTTTTATTCGAGGAAAACTTTGTCTTGTGGGTTAGGGCATATTCATCTGCGAACCTAGCAAATTCTGAGATGGATTTATCCAGCTTCTCATTCAAATACGTCCAGATATCCTCCAAAACACAACCTTTAAATTCCTCAATCAGAATTAACTCCCTGAGATGCCAATAATCCTCCCCCACTATCTCTGCTGTGCACCAACGGTCCAAGAGCACCACCTTCGCATAGGCAAACTCGGTATACATCTGATTCCACTCTTTCTTTAAATTTCTAAACTTTTGTCTATAAGCCTCAGGTACTAGCTCATAACTCCGGAGAATGGCCGCCTTTACTGTGTCATAACTCTCCTCCTCTTCCTCCTCCATGGACAATGTCGTATATGCCCGCTGTGCCTTCCCTTTTAACACACTTTGTAACAGCGCCACCCACTGATCTCTGGGCCACTTCTGATTCACTGCCACCTTTTCAAAAAGCAAGAAATAACTATCAACATCTGTCTCCTCGAACCGAGGTACTAACCTCAACTCTCGACTAACATTGAACCACTCCTCTTGGTCTGACCCCGGAACTCATGGCTCTTGCCATAACTTCTCCATCTCCAAGTCATGTTTCCTCTGTTTCTCTCTCTCAGCTGCTTCCAGCTGTTTTAACAGCATTTCCTGCTCTCGTTTCACCTCTAACTCCTTTAGCTGGAGCGCATACTCCCTCTCTTTCTCTCTCTCGGTTCTTTCCCTCTCTTTCTCTCTCTTGGCCCTTTCCCTCTCTTTCTGTCTCTCGGCTGCCTCCAGATGCTTTAACTGAATTGCATGTTCCAACTTTAATTTCTCCAACTCTAACTGAGCCATCCCACTATCTGGTACCTTTTCAGGGATATTTTCGAATACATCAGCTGTAAACACATTCTTCCCAATATAATACTGAGTTATTGCCCTTTGCACCTCCCGCTTTTTCATTGACAACCTCACCCCTAACCCCTTCGCCAAATTTATCAAGTCTGATTTGGTGGCCGCCTCTAGCACCTCCAGAGTCGGGTTTTCTATAAATTCTCCCACATCCATCTTTGCTGGTTTCCTGTCTGGCTACCCGCATAACCAGATCCAAGTTTGGACTTACAAGCCCGATTCACTGGCCCCCCCAATTTGTTGTCAAATCCCGAGACGAGAACGCCACTTGTTACGAAGCCCCGTAACTGGGTCACTTACCAGCAAAGATAGAGAGGTCCGTTGAAGTCTGATGGTACTATTTTTAAAGGTATTTATTTGATAAAGGGGCACGAAAATAAGATTAATGCAAGCATACAGATAATATATGTCGTCAATGCTAAATCTAAAGCACGGGTATAATAATAACCAATAAGAAATAGCTCTATCGTTGTCTAGGGGATAATGTATTGTCCGATGGAAATATAACAGTCACTGTTAGTTCGTTCACGCTGCAGCGTTTTGGGTTTTAGAGAGAGGCGGTTTAAAACTTGCCCAGGTCTTTTATGATGCCAATCCGTTGAGTCAGGGGAGTGGGTTTCTCCGTTGTTAGCTACAAGCCGTCTTCTGTGGTTCCAGCCACCAGTCCCAGGCATGGAACTGAACGCACGTGGCCTCCTTCAAAATGGCTTCCCGTTATCATGGGAGTGCTAGCGTTTTTTCTGGTGCATCTGAGGGGCTGTTCCTACAGACCCTCTTTTATCCTGACTCGCAGGGTCGTAGATGTCATTCAGGTTGGGGGTGATGCAATCTCTCCCTCAACCAGCCCACTTTGCCTGAGGGTATTCATGTAGCATAGTCTCCAATCCACAAATTCGCCTTCCAGAGACAATGGCCATGTCCCGTAGCTTTACATCGCTGGGGAAATAAGACATTCCGCACGTCCTGGGCCCCCTGACCAAACCCAATAGTGATCTTGTGATTCTCACAAATGAGGGGGCTACCCCACACCCTTCGGCCCCTCAGAGCTGTGGTACATTCATAACACAAGTCTTTACGTATCTTTAAGGCAAAGGTTGATACATTCTTGATTGGCCAGGGCATGAAGGGATTCAGGGAGAAGGCAAGAGATTGAAACTGTTAGGGGAAGTGGATCAACTATGATAAAATGGTGGAGCAGACTTCGTGGGCCAAATGACCTGATTCAGCTCCCATATCTTAGGGTCCTTAAGCCGAATCCATTTCAGCATTCGTGGCTGAATTGAAGAAGTTGCTGGTTCAGTGATGGGCTTGATGCACTGAGGTTGTTTAGTTTGTGGAATTTTACAAGAAAGGTGGCTCCTATTTGAAACACAACTTACTTTTAAAAGAGCAGTTGAAATTGCTGCATCAATAGAAACAGCAGACAGAGATGCAATTGTGCTGTAGTCAGGAATGAAAGTGAGCGTGAACAAAATTGCAAAAATCAAAACCGAAATTGGCCAGGCCAAACAAATTGTGTTATCATTGTGGTAGAGACTCACATACACCAGAACAGTGCAGATTTAAAGGCAAAACTTGCAGAGAATATAACAACATAGGGCACATACAAATAGAATGTTGAGCAGACAGAAATAAATGGACTGCACAGGGAAGAGAAAAAGCTGAAAAGTCAAGTTGCAGTTTTAGAAAGAACACTAATCTGCATGCCCCTGATGAAAAATCTGATACTGATGAGACACAGGACTGGGTTATCTTGAGATTTACAATGTGAAAACTAACAATAGGCAAGCAATCTGGATTACACCAGAAGTGAATTGCAAATGAACTAAAATGGAATTAGACACTGGCTCAGCTGTTTCAGTTCTTCCACAAATGCAAATCTTATACCTGGTTTAAGTTGGTGCTACTGAAGACTGGCAGCATCTGACTGGTAGTTCATAAAGCAAGAAATACAACTAAATATTTTAACACCATTTCTGCTGGGAATTGTAGTAAATGATCATTGCAAACAATGAAGAGGTGAGCAAAGGTGAGGCTGACTCGAGGGTTGAGGCGATGCTTTGTTGGAGTGAGGTCGAGGCATACTCAAGGAGAAGTGGTTGGAGCAAGGCTGAGACTGGGTCAGGGCGTGCAAAGGGAGGGGAAGTTAGAGGCTGTCCACCTAAAGTGAGTGCGAATTTGATCAATTTAAGTGCTGGGCTGATTTGGAATGATTCAGAATGTTTGGAATTATTTGGGAACATGATGGCGGGGTTCAGGCCTTGAGCATATCGATACAACAGCCTGGGTCCTAGCGTGAGATATTT
This sequence comes from Hypanus sabinus, assembly GCF_030144855.1. Classification (NCBI taxonomy): domain Eukaryota; kingdom Metazoa; phylum Chordata; class Chondrichthyes; order Myliobatiformes; family Dasyatidae; genus Hypanus; species Hypanus sabinus. The sequence goes on from NC_082706.1 coordinate 172,617,156, forward strand.
GGATAATTTAAATGCCAGGCTGGATGGATTGAAAAGGCAGGGTATTGGGACTGGAGGCAAGGATCAGGCCGGTTCGGCTCACTGCTCCAAGACATTTACTCTGCTCTCTACGATGCTGAGGCTGAGGCTGTGGCCTGTTCCAGTCTTCATATGTGTGGACTTGACTTCATTCCGAATACTGTTGCTTGTCTTTATTCTTTGCACGATAAGGTGTTTTTTCTTCTTTCTTACTGTGCATTAGTTGTTTGTTAGACTTTTTTCAATGGGTTCTTCCATATATCTTGTTTTGTGGCTTCTTGTAAGGAGGTGAATTCTAATGTTGTATAATTGATACATACTTTGATTATAAATTTACTTTGAACTTTTAAAATGAGCTTGAACAGTATTTCAAAGATACTGGAGTGAAATCTACAGACATCCAACTAAGAACTTACTCTGGAGAAAGGATAACTCCTATGGGAATAACAATTGTAGCAGTGAAATATAACAACCAACAAGCAGTATTAGGCTTGTATGTGTAAAAACAAAAGGGCTAGCATTATGGGCGTCATGAGTGCTGGGACAACTACAATTTGATTGGAGGTCCATGCACTATTTGCATACCACACCCCCTGCAATAGTTTCAACTGAAAGCGACTTAAGAAAGGTTCTGGATGATGCCACAGCAGTGTTCAACGGTGACGTTGGAAAACTCAAACTTATTAAGGGCAAAATAGTGTCAAATGAAAATGCCAAAGTCCATCTAGTTCCTTATACCGTCATTACCAGTGAGCTAGATCACATACAGGCTGAATTAATTCTTTCCAAGGTTGAGTGGAGCCCAAGAGCAACACCAGTGGACAGGACAGACTTCAAAAGAGCTGAATGTAGTATGTGGGAAGCTTCCTTCAAACTATTGTTCACTGACAACGTTCCTTTGTGCTCAAACCACTGGGCTGACAAATCACGGGAACTCTGGCAGAACTGTGTAAACAGTGTCAATATGGTGACTGTTCCTCTGAAGTCGCATGTAAATCTGATGGGGCAACTTAAGGGAGGAGAAATGGCGTGAGTAATTAGCTGACCATGGCCAGGTTTACAGGATAACACCAATGTTTGAGATATTTCCATAACTACCACAAATAAAGTCCGTGGTATTTGTCATTTTAAAAGGAACTGTGCTTCGAGGACACGTTAATTGAATTGGCAGCGGTTTCTTAAGAGATTTAATCAAAATCTAATTGAGTTCAAAACTTGTTCAAATAAGGACAGGCTAAACTTTCCACTGCCGCAGTATCAGTGGATGCTCATATGCTGAAAATGCGTAAGTCTGCTTGGCAGTATGTGGAAAATGAAACTGATTATATGTTCGCACTGCAGAAAATGTAAACGCCATCAGCAAAAAAGGGCCCATGGTTAAACTACCCTCTGTCGGAATGATGTTGACTGCAAACATGATGTCCATTTTCTCAAACGATGTTGGATAACCACAGGGGTCGGTCTCCCTCTCTGAAACCGTTTGTTGTAAATTGAACTGAACAACTTTACTAAGTTGTCTGACGACAATGAACTGTTTACACCAGTACAGAATGGATGAATTAGGACTACTTTGCGGAAGTTCGTCCCTGCAGAAAGTAACTGATACTTGTAAAATACCCCCTTTAATTGTTCAGGACATAGATTGAAATTCGTACGTTTCCGGGCAAAGATCCGAATCACTCTTGATTATTTTGTGCTCACGTAATTCGGAACAACTACGTTTAAAAAGCAGATTAATTCCACATATAAAATCCATCAAAGGCTGTTCATCCACGCAGCTTGCTGAGCTCCTCCAGCATTTTGTATGTGTTGCTTTGGATTTCCAGCATCTACCGATTTTTTCCTGTTTGTGACATAAATGCAGATTCACTATTAGTTAAAAGTCTGGAAGATGGTAAATTCGCTCTGAAGGTGTTTACGCATTGATGGAGCGCCTACTGAATCGGTGCCCTCCTCCTTTCCCCGCCCTTTACCCCAACTCGTTCCATTCCACAACCGCTGCAGAGGCAGTTGTTTGTCTGCGGAACTTGCAGTGCAAACTTTTGTCTTCGGCGTGGGCTTTTAATTTGTTATCTACTCCCGAAAGGACGTCGATCTTTCGATCAATAGAAAAGCTGCTTTTTGTTTGTTTTGTAACAAATGCAGTGAGGCAACGAGGTCTGGTGGACTAAAAAAATCAGGAGGGAAGAGCAACGGTATCTGCAGCCGCCACCAGCCGCGGTTCTTGACAAATTAACGGACAATGGCAGACGTTGGTGTCTTGGTTGCCAGCCTCTTGGCTGTTCTGTCACTCGTGTGGTTCCTGCTGTTAAGGAGAAGGCAAGTACAGATATGTTAATCGTTTCTAGAACCTTGAGGCGAACTTTGTAATAGTTAGGTAGCATTGAAATGACGTGGGTTTGTAAATCGCAGAATTCTGATTTCTAAAAGATTTGTTCACATTGCCTGACCCTTTTGACATTTACTTTATTTTCCCCCTTTTTAAAATTCTTTGTCTGCTTTCCCTTTGAAAGCCATTATGGATTCCACCCATCCGTGTTCCTGATAGAGTTTTCTTTGGCCGATTCTCTGGTCTGCTTGTGCCAGTTTACAGAATTGTGTGCGAAAGGAAAACCTCACATTCAGGATATCTCGGCGGGAGTAGAAGGCAGAAGGGGGGCGGGGAGAGGTGGAACCGGGAAAACACACACACAGGTATTTAAATGACAAAACTCAAAATCCCTCCCAGGGATTAAGTGGCCAGGGAAATCCCTGCACTAAGATTTTAGGAGTCTACTTCCAAAGGTGATTTCGATTTTAAGATTAAAGATGAAGTTACCAACTTTTAAATACGTTAGTAATTGTTCAATTCACTTAATATCAGCAAAGGTTTTTTAAAAAATATATATTTTATGTATCTGGCCCATCCCTAATTGACATTGAGAAGGTAGCGGTGAGTCATCTTCTGAAGCCACCGCAATGCTCGTATGAAGATGCTCTTGTTGCGTCGTTGAGTGAACCAGGAGTTCATCCTAGTGACAGTGAATACTGAAGTCAGCACGGTGTGCGACTCGGAGGGTTTCGTTCAGGTGGTGGCGTTCACATGCAGTTGCTGCCTTTATCCCCCTGGGTGGTATACGGATTAAAGTCAGGAGGAGCTGCTGGATTAGTTTGGGTTAGTGACTACAGTGCATTTTGTGGATTTATATATTTATCGAGATGCAACGCCGTCCAGCTACCTCGGATTTAACCCTAGGTTAATTTATAATGACTAATTAACCTACTAACTACTGCATCTTTGGACTGTGGGAGGGAACCAGAGCAGCCAGAGAAAACACACACATTCGATGGGGAAGACATGGCGCCTTCACAGAGGACGTTCTAGTTGAACTCTAAACTCTGACGCCCTGACTCGTTACGCTACAGTAACGCTTAATGCAGCTGCTGTGGAGAGAATGAATATATGTCCAGCAGGTTATTAACCCCAGACAGAGTAATGTTTCTAGCACTGCGGCAGTCCAGATGCAGAGTTCATGGTTCATTCTGGTGAATGTCAATTCGTAACTGCCTGAATTCTTGCGTGAAGGAGAGGGTTGATGCTTGACGTTTATGTGGTTTATCAGCCAGTGCCTAAATGTTGTCCAAGAATTGTTTCATATGGCGAGAATTGTGAATGGGATTAGTCAATGTGCAAGTCAGCAACAATTCAGGGGAAGGGGGTGAGAGGTTTCAAGAAGGCCTGAGGAAGGCCTTTTTGACCCAGAGAGTAGTTGGAATCTGGAAAACATTTGTGGAGTAGGCAGGTACACTCACACATCTGTCCTTGATGACTCTATGATTGGATTACTAACTTCGGGGTCAACAACCCACATAGTCAGTTATGTTACAAATATTTGCATGAGTGCTTCTTTCTCAAGTTCAGCATTCAAATGCTGAATTAAGGTTCCCAAAATTCTGTTGGAGGAGTTGGGCAGATTCCGATTTAGTTCCGCATGTGAGCTGATAACCAGAAAGTGCTTGAGACATTCTAATAGTCAAGCAGCACGGAAGAAAGTACAACAGAGCCAATTCTGAAGTCAATGACCTTTCACTTCTCCTGGGAAAAGTTATAGAAAATTGTTTTATATGATTTACGTTGCAGAGAAAGAGGAGGGGTGGAAAGGAGTGAGGAAAATTGTCAGTATTTTAGCAAAGCCCAATGTAAGCTTGAGAAACATCTTGCCCCCTGACTAATATTGCTAAAATCCTGGATTTCAACATTGAATTCAGCAATTTCGTATATCAAAGTTTTCGAGTTTGTATCAGAGCTGATCAGTTCTGGTGCAAGATCAGGGAATGCTGGGAATCAAGTTGCACCTATGAGGAAGGGATAACCTAGCATTTTGATTCATTGTTGTTGTTTCCTCATGGAAGTTTTTTATTTAAAATTTCCAGCATTTTCAGTTCTGTTTTCTGGTTTTCATTTACTGAGTTTTCCCAGAATTCTGTTTATTTCAGATTTCCAGCAACATCTATGTTCTGTATCAGCACTCTCTCCATCCCTCCGTCGCTACCTCTCCCCCTCTTTCCCCATCAGTCCACTCTTCCTCCAGCCAGGTTGGTTGTCATTAACGAGGTTTTAGCATTCTCTCTCCATCCATCTCTCTTGATATTCACCATATCGCAAGTATTCTCCTTGATTTCGCCAGTTACTCCCACTTCTCTGCATTCGGATCTCCGAGTAATGACAAAAGGTCATAGACCTGACTCCTCTTCACGTTCAGCAGTGTGGCCTGGCACACAGTATTTCCAGCGTTTTCAAAGTACTTACTTAATATTGAGTAGGCCCCTCTGGCCCTTTGAGCCACGCTGCCCAGCAAATCCCCCAATTTAATCCCAGCTTAGTCACGGGACAATTACAATGACCAATTAACCTACCAACTGGTACATCTTTGGACTGTGGGAAGAAAACTGCAGCAGCCAGGGGAAACCCATGCGGTCACGGGGAGAACGGACAAACTCCTCACAGGCAGTGGTGGGAAATGAGGCTGGGTTGCCTGTACTGTAAAGCATTGTGCACGCCACTACACCACCATGCCGCTTTGGTAAATGTGCAATCATGGCACACAAAGCTCTGTGACATGCGTTCCTGCTATAACATAAAATAGTATTCCATGATATAATATGGATAACTGTGACCTTAGTGAACGTCTAAAATTAACTGTTATATTTAGCTTTGGCCAAATTTCAGCAAGTAAAAGCTAAGTTTACACTGAAAATACTGATGGGGAAAAGATCATTTTCTGGATTGGATAGAACTTGGGTTTTGCTTCATGTGTAATAGCCTTCAGCTATTTCCATTAATATACATTATCCAATGACTGGTATTAACAGTTATTTTAATTGGTAATTAAATTGCCTTTTTTTATAGATTTGATTATCTTTTGTCAGCTTCCTAATTTGAAAATTATGTAGGTGAATTCCCTAGAGCTTCTGCACATGGTCTGTTGCAGTTGGAAGATGTGCAGGGGATTACTGATTTCATATTTTACTGTCCTGACGAAGGGTCTCGGCCCGAAACTTCGACAGTGCTTCTCTCTATAGATGCTGCCTGGCCTGCTGTGTCCCACCAGCAGTTTGTGTGTGTTGTTTGAATTTCCAGCATTTGCAGATTTCTTCGTGTTTGTTCATATTTTACTGTTCTACTTTTCACAGAAGAGAGGGTGAGCCTCCAGTTGTATATGGATGGATTCCATACTTGGGTTGTGCTTTAAAATTTAGTGAAAATCCTCTCAAGTTTCTAAAAACTTACCAGAAGAAGTATGGAAATACTTTTACATGTAAGATGGCTGGGAACTACCTCACATTTATCACTGACCCCTTCTCATACGGTTCTGTCATTCGGCATGGAAAATATCTTGACTTTCAGGACATTGGATTAAAAATTTCAAGAAGGGTAAGTTGTTCATACATATTCCAAGGTATTTTGTGTAATGCAAGGTAAAATGAATAGCTTGCCAGGAATTGCATTTGTTTTATCTGTTTTAACGCTAGTATCACGTTGATGAAGAAGCAATTAACAGCAAATTGGGTGCAATTATAGTAGTTAAAGCTGTTGTAATTTTATATGAAAATATAATGAATTAAATGCATATTTATTTTAAATGTTTATTCATTTTTAAAATGTGTTACATTATTGTATTGGACTTAAAAGTTCTATTAATAGAATTGTAAAAATCTTAAAACAGATTAATCAGAATTAGCACTAGCACATAATGTTTAACAGTATTTTCAAAGCAAAATGTATTTGCCCTTTAGATCTAAGGGTCTGGTCAACAATGAAGCAATTGTAATATTTGACTCTTGTATTATTGGTTATAGGCATTATTTTATTTAATTTGGTGTAAGTTAGAAGTAATGCACTTTAGCATTTTACATTATTTAAAAAAGATAACTGGGAATTAAAACTTCTGGTTTAAGATTGTGCTGAAGATGGGTGACAGCCTACTGGTGCTTCATAAAGCAAGGCATACAACTAAATACTGAACACTTTTTCTGTGGAAAATTGTGGTAGGCTATCACTGCAAGCAATGAAGGGGCGAGCAAAGGTGAGGCTGACCAGAACGTTGAGGTGTGTAGGTGCGAAGCAAAGTCGGAGCAAGGTTGACACCTGTTCGATTTGGAGTTGGAGCGAATGGTGCAGAGAAAAGTTGGAGTGAAGGAGTCTTGGAGCCTGTCCAACTAAACCGAGGGTGAGGTTGGATTGATCTAAGCACTGGGCCAATTTGGAAAGATTGGGCCCGGGCCGAAACGTGGTGGCAGGGTCTGGACCTAGAGTGTATTGTTGCGGTGGGGCCTGGGTCCAATCTAGGGTTTGGATAATTTAAATGCTGCGCCAGATAGACTGAAAAAGCAGGGTGTTGGGACCAGAGGCGAGGCTTGGGCTGGTTCTACTCACTGCTCTCAGAGGTTTACTCTGCTCTCCACAGCGCTGAGCTTGTGTCCTGCCGGATCCGGGTTTTCCAAGCTTCGTGACTGACGCCGAATCTATTGGCCTGGTTCAGCTGTTCTGGGTTTTGTGTCTATGAACTTCACTTTTTACTTTGCCATATCCTACAGTTTTGTTGTTTCATCTTGCTTCTAAACACTTAATCGTTCAAAAATAGTGTTAATTTCAGTATAACTCTTTTCAATAATCCTAAAAGATGGCATAAAATAAAATGAAACTTAAGAATGAATTATTCCTTCAAAACTTAATACTGGAAGATAATAAAAAAAGTTAATTTTACTAATAACAAGTTTTTGTTATAAAACTTTTGCAATAGAGAACTGGGCAAAAAATAATGGTATTGCCTAGTTCAGTAAGTTCCTTGTTTAGTTCGCATCAGAATTTTCTAGCACATTTGAACTGCATTCTCCCAAATCCCTTTGAATTCTTTATTTGCTTAGGACATTCTAGCATAGACACTATAAGTGCTAAGTAACAATGAGAATCTACATTACCACGGATGAGCTGCTTTTCACATTAACGCGCGCACACTAGTCACATTGATTTCCACAAGTATTCGATCCATCCCATTTGAAGAACTGGGAAGGACTCTGAAGCATCAAAGAACTGGTTGCTAGGTGATTTTTCACATCTTTGCAGAAGTGTTTGTAGGCAGAGTTCAATATAAATTGGCTATTGTTGAGGACCATTGCCAAATATTTATGATTATAACTAATTTAAAGATTAATTGCTTCTATTAATAATTTTTAATGGAATTGTGAAATAAGTAGTAGGAATATTTTCTCATTTTGTGAAGAGGTACATAAGTAAGTGCGTGAGTGTGTTTATTAGAAAAGGGGGACTATTGACCAGTCCTGAGGTAACTCTAATTCAAAACAAGTGATTAGGATGTTTGTAATGGAAATATTTTAGAAATTCAAAAGCACACTGTAGATGCCACTAATCTGAAATAGAAACAAATTACAGGAAGCTATCAAAAAGTCAGATGACGCTTAGAAACATTTTAATGGTTCATGTAAAAAGTCCTTTATCAGAATTTCCTATTCTTTTTGGGGGTTATTTGGTAGCACAGCTCAAAGAGCTGACTTAATGATGTTACGTACCCCGTAACTGGGTGTCTGACCAGCAGAGAAAGAAGAATCCGTTGGAGTCTGGTGGTACTATATTCAAAAGTGTTTATTAGTAAAATAAGCAAATCAATATCAATAATGCAAATATATAGATAATACACGTTAGCAATAATAACCCTAAAAGTGTGGGAATAATAATCAATAATATACAAACTCTATCGATGTCTAGAGGATAATGAATTGTCATATAAAAGTATAAAGTTCAGTTCAGTTCATACGTGCTGAGGTAGATATGGTTGTTGTGTTGTAATTGTTGGAGAGATTGAGAGAGAGAGCGAGCGAGGAGTAACAGCTACAGTCAGGCAAACCTTCCTTTTCGCTCTTGATCCGTCGTATCGTTGTGGCCGTTCAGTTATGACCCCTCTGTCCTTCAGCTGGACCGTTCTTCTGTGGTGGACTCGTCACTCTGGCATGAGTGGACACACACACAAGTCCCCACCAGCCCTGCTATAACACTGTGAGTTTAATTGACCGATCTCTTTGTTCGGTCTCCGACGCCCCACACCTTCCCTTGGGTTCCAACACTCAATCAGTGCTCAATGGTGTGTCTCCTGGTGTGTCTGAAAGGTGTCTCTCCAGACCTCACTTTTATCCTTACTCACGGTGTCTCAGTTGTCAATCAATTTCAAATGGCTGTGTCCATCAAACCAGCCCACTCCGGCTGTCCACTGAGGAATGTTAATGAACAGAATGGTACAAGATAAATAACCCTAACAAGTCATAATACAGTGAATCAACAAGTCTCTCTCCCCTCTCTTATCTGTAGCAGATGTTCTTGCATGTTTTCTTTCCCATCTCTCTCTCTCATGAGCAGCATAGCAACAATAACGGTTTGTGATTCTCCCCGGGGTGGGGGGAACATGGGCAACTCTGCACCCTTCTGCCCATCAGAGCAGTTCATCCTTCATAACAATGACCAACACCCAGTAGCACTCGCATCTACAATGATGAAATGCTTTGAGAGGTTGGTCATGACTAGACTGAACTCCTGCCTCAGCAAGGACCTGGACCCACTGCAATTTGCCTATCGCCACAATAGGTCAACGGCAGACGCAATCTCAATCTCAAACACTTACGTCAGGATGCTGTTCATCGACTATAGCTCAGCATTTAACACCATCATTCCCACAATCCTGATTGCGAAGTTACAGAACCTGGGCCTCTGTACCTCCCTCTGCAATTGGATCCTCGCTGACAATTGGTGCACCTCGCGTGTGTGCTTAGCCCATTGCTCTACTCTTTCTATATCCATGACTGTGGCTAGGCATAGGTCAAATACCATCTATAAATTTGCTGATGATATAACCATTGTTGGTAGAATCTCAGATGGTGATGAGAGGGCGTAGACGAGTGAGATATGCCAACTAGTGGAGTGGTGCCACAGCAACAACCTGGCACTCAACATCAGTAAGACTGATTGTGGACTTCAGGAAGGGTAAGACGAAGGAACACATACCAATCCTCATAGAGGGATCACCAGTGGAAAGAGTGAGCAGTTTCAAGTTCCTGGGTGTCAAGATCTCTGAGGATCTAACCTGGTCCCAATATATCGATGCAGTTATAAAGAAGGCAAAGCAGCGACTGTACTTCATTAGGAGTTTGAAGAGATTTGTCATGTCAACAAATACACTCAAAGACTTCTATAGATGTACCATGGAGAACATTCTGACAGGCTGCATCACTATCTGGTGGGGTGGGGGGGGGGGGGTGGTGCGGCTACTGCACAGGACCAGAAGAAGCTGATTGTAAATTCAATTGGCTCCATCTTGGGTATTAGCCTACAGAGTACCCAGGATGTCTTCAAGGAGTGGTGTCTCAAAAAGGCAGCATCCGTTACTAAGGACCTCCAGCACACAGGGCATGCCCTCTTCTCAATGTTACCGTCAGGTAGGAGGTACAGAAGCCTGAAGGCACACACTCAGCGATTTCAGAATAGTTTCGTCCCCTCTGCCATCTGATTCCTAAATAGATATTGAACCTTGAACACTACCTTACTCTTTAAATATATATTATTTCTGTTTTTGTGTGATTTTTAACCTATTCAATATACATGTATGGTAATTGATTTATTTATTTTTTCTTCTGTATTATGTATTGCATTGAACTGCTGCTGCTCACTTAACAAATTTCATGACACATGCCGGTGATAATATCAGATTCTGGGAAGGGCTTGTTCCACGGTGTATCTCAATCAATGAATAAATAAAATGATACTGCATCTCACTGATACACAGAACAGCTGCCCATAGATATTAGTAGGGGGTTTATTATTATGACAGGGTGCAGTAAAAACTGTTTGCATGTCATCCACACAGATCACTGCATCAGTACATTGAGGTAGTACAAAGGAAAAGGAATACACAAATGCGGAACATATAGTGTTACAGTTACAGAGAAAATGCAGTTTGTAACCAGGCAATATGATGAGGTAAATAGTGAGATCCAGAGTCCATTTTATCATGAGTTCGATAGTCTGAGAACAATGGGATAGAAGCTTTCTTTGAGTCTGGTTGTATGTGCTTCTGGGCTTTTGTATCTTCTGCTCAATGAGAGGAGGGAGAAGAGAGCATGTCCAGGGTGGCTGGAGTCTTTGATTATGTTGGCTGCTTTTCCAGGGCAATGAGAAGTGTAGCTAGAATCCATGGAAAAGAAGCTGATTTCCATGATGTGCTGAGCTACTTCACTACTTTGTGCAGTTGCCTTGCCAAGTCACGATGCGCAGGATAGAATGTGTTCAGTGGTAACGGGGACATGCCAAATTTTCTTAGTCTTCTGGGGAAGCAAAGATTCTGATGCAATTTTTTGGCAATAGGATTTGTGTTGTTGGACCAGGACAAGCTATTAATGTTTACATCTAGAACCTAGAAGGAGAGGACAGCTGGCAGAGATTGATGTGAATAGTCTAAGCAATCATTTAGGGGAGTCATTTCACTCGATCTTTTGAAGGTGCTATATGAGTGGATTGCCATGTTGTTGGAGATGGTGTCCAATAATGGGAGGGACAGAAGAGTGAAGTATTAGCCTTAAGACCTTATCAAAGGAATCTTCAGAGAACTACAGATTTGCCTTCTTCTGTTCAGTTGTCCCACGCATTCAAAATAACAAGAAAGGTGGGAGAAAACCTAGTTATATAAGAAAACAAATTTTAGACCAAGTTCCAAGTCCTGCAAATTAATGGCTCCCGGCAGTCCAGCCTGTAATTCCACCAATCTGCCACTGGAGGGCAGCAGTGGTTGGGAGAGGCCAGCTCCCAACCTAGACTAGACACCACTCTACAACGCAAGCCCAAGGACTGAAGCCTGTTTCTAGTTACAAATGCAGCAGCATTGCTTCCTCATTGTCTGACCCCACCAAACAAGGGAAGCAGAACTGTGACAATCAATGTGTTCGCAAAAGAAATGTCCAATAATTTGCTGATACCGTGAAAGTAAAGCAGGAACACCTAGAATAAACCATTTATGTTTCTTAACACTTTAGGCTTCATAAGTGGAACAAAAGGCAGCTTATTCAGTTTATGTGGCTAAATTGACGAAATCATCTGAGCTTTGCCAGTTCACTGATGGGCTTAATGATGCACTGAGGTCATTTAGTTTGTGGAATCTAACAAGGAAGCATTCAAAAACAACTCACTCACATTTAAAAGGGCAGTAGAAATTGCTGTATCAATGGAAACAGTAGCCAGACGCAATTAAGGAATGAAAATGAATGTGAACAAAATTGCAGCATCTAGACAGAGACCTGCTTGACTGAACATAATGTATTATGATTGTGGCAGGGGCTCATATGTACCAGACCAATGCAAGTTTAAAAGCAAAACTAGCAGAAAATTCAACCAAATGGGACATATACCAAGTAAATGTTGGGCAAGCAAAAATAAATGGACTGCTTTAGGGAAGAGAAAAAGCTAAAAATTCAAGCTGAAGTTTCAAAAAGAGCCCTAATCTGCATGCTGTTGAAAAATCTGATAATGATTTGAGTGACACAGGACAGAGTAGCCTTGAGATTTACAATTTAAAAACTAACGTGAGACAAGCAATACGGCTTACACCAGAAGTGAATAACAAATTAATTAAAATGGAATTGGACACTGGCTCAGCTGTTTCAGCCATTCCACAAAATGAGTTTGAGCAGCATTTCAAAGGTACTGAACAGAAGCCTGCAGTTATCCAACTATTAACTTACTTTAGAGAAAAATAACTCCTGTGGGAATGACATTTGTAAGTGTGAAATAAGCAATCAACAAGCCACATTGGGTTTGTATGTGGACATAGCAGGAGGGCCAGCATTGTGGGCCTGTGATTGGCTAATGCAAAAACAAATTGACTGGCTGCAACACGGCCTGCCGTGGAAACACAATCAACATACTCTTTACCGTACATCTATAGAAGTTTCACAAATTTTTAGATGTCACGTCGAATCGTTGCAAACTTGTAAGGAAGTAGAGATGCTGGCATGCTTTCTTTGTAATTGCACTTATGTGATGGGCCCACAATCAGGTAATAACACCTAGGAATTTAAAGTTGCTGACTCTCTGCACCTCTGAGTTCCCCCAGTGAGGACTGGCTCATGGACCTTTGGTTTCCTTCTCATGAAGTCAATGATAGGCTCCTTGGTCTTGCTGAGATTGAGTGAAGGATGTTGTTGTGACACCAGTCAGCCAGGTATTCAATCTTCCTCCTATGTGTCTGGACATTTGCCACTTCTTTTTAGATCGCCAACAATAGTGATGTCATCAGAAAACTTAAATACAGCAGTGGAGTTGTGCTTAGACACACACTCATAAGTGAGTGGAGCAGGAGGCAAGTTACATGGCCATTTGGTGCACCTGTGCTGATTGTGGAGGAAATGTTCTTGCCAACCCAAACTGACTGGGGTCTGCAAGTGAGGAAATCAAGAATCTAATTGCACTGCTATGTATTGAGGCCAAGGTCTTGAAGCTTATTGATTAGTTTAGAGAGGATGAGCTGTAGTCAAGAAAGAGCATCCTGATGTATGCAGCTTTGCTGTCCAGATGTTCCAGCATTGAGTGAAGAGCCAATGAAATGGCACCAATTGGAATGGATCCAAGTCGCTTCTCAGGCAGGAGCTGATGTTTCAGAAACCTCTCGAAACATTTCATCACAGTGGATGTAAGTGCTACTGGACGATAGTGAGGATGTGACGAAACACATTGATGAACGAAGAGCAGTAGATGTAGTTTATATGGATTTCAGCAAGGCATTTGATAAGGTACCCCATCGAAGGCTTATTTAGAAAGTAAGGAGACATTGATTTGTGGATCCAGAACTGGCTTGCCCACAGAAGGAAAAGAGTGATTGTAGATGGGTCATATTCTGCATGGAGGCCGGTGACCGGTGGTGTGTCTTAGGGATCTGTTCTGGGACCCTTGCTCTTCGTGATTTTTACAAATGACTTGGATGAAGAAGTGGAGTGATGGGTTAGTAAGTTTGCTAATGACACAATGGTTGGAGGTGTTGTGGATAGTGTGGAGGGCTGTCAAGAGGTTACAGCGGGACATCGATAGGATGCAAAACTGGGCTGAGAAATGGCAGATGGAGTTCAACCCAGATAAGTGTGAAGTGGTTCATTTTGGTAGGTCAAATATGATGGCAGTATATAGTATTAATGGTAAGACTCTTGGCAGTGTGGAGGATCAGAGGTATCTTGGGGTCAGAGTCCATGGGACGCTCAAAGCAGCTGCACAGGTTGACACTGCGGTTAAGAAGGTATACGGTGTATTGGCCTTCATTAATCGTTGAATTGAATTTAGGAGACAAGGTAATGTTGCAGCTATATAGGACCCTGGTCAGACCCCACTTGTACTGTGCTCAGTCCTGGTCTCCTCACTACAGGAAGGATGTGGAAACCATAGAAAGGGTGCAGAGGAGATTTAAAGGATGTTGCCTGGATTGGGGAGCTTGCCTTATGAAAACAGGTTGAGTGGACTCGGCCTTTTCTCCTTGGAGCGATGGAGGATGAGAGGTGACTTGATAGAGGTGATAAGATGCATTGATCGTGGGGATAGTCAGAGGCTTTTCCCCAGGGCTGAAATGGTTGCGAATTGGGCTGAAATTGGATTCCGGTTTAAGGTGCTGGGGAGTAGGTACAGAGGAGATGTCAGGGGTAAGTTGTTTTTTTTCCTCAGGGAGTGGTGAGTGGGTGGAATGGGCTGCCGGCAACGGTGATGGAGGCGGATACAATAGGGCCTTTTAAGAGACTTTTGGATGCGTACATGGATCTTAGTGAAATAGAGGTCTATGGATAACAGCAGTAACTTCTAAGGTAGGGACATGTTCGGCACAACTTTGTGGGTCGAAGGGCCTGTATTGTGCTGTTGGGTTTCTATGTTTCTACTCATAGAGGCAGGTTACCATGTTCTTCTTAGGCACCGGTATAATTGAAGCCTGTTTGAAGCAGTTGGGTGCCTCAGACTGCCAAAGAGAGCACTCCAGCCATGGGTACAGATTTCCTGGTAGTAGTGGATGCCACCATAAAGTGGGTCAGATGTGTTTCCAATACCCTCCACTACAGCGTTCCACATCGTCGATGTGTGGAGAAGCCTCTTCCAAAGGACTGGTGTTCCAGAACATTTAGTCAGTGAAAATGGGCCACAGTTTGTTGTGGCACAGTTTCAGTCATTCCCTAAAATGAATGGTATAAGACATATTACATGGGCACCATACCACACAGCCACAAATGGCTTGGTGGAAAGGTCAGTCCAGATCTAAAGAACGCACTGTGAGCAGTGTCAGCAGAACATGTTACATTGCACTGAATCAGCTGCTTGCCAGTTTCCTCATATATTGCACTGCAGAATCCACAACCAACAACTTGCCTGCAGTGCAGTTCCTGGGTCGTCCCTTGTGCTCACGCTTGGATCTCTTCAAGCCCAATCTCAGAAGGAGAACGCAGAACAAACAGCTGAAATAAAATGAGGGCTCCTCAAACAGAGAGGTTCAGTGTTTTACTCCTGGACAAGTAGGCCTTGCGAGGGAGTACTGAGGTGATCAAAAGTGTGTGCTTGGAAAGATTATGGACAGAACTGGACCACTCTCCTACTCAACAGAGATTGTGTCATCATCTGGAGACGACACATTCCTCAGTTGAGGAGAGCAGAGTCAATTGCTGGTGTAGAAAGGTGTCCAAAGCTGTTTCCTGCTGTCCCAGAGTCAACACATACAACAACCATGGAGGAGGCCCCAGAACATGAGATTGTTTCACAGTCACAAGTCTCACCTGCCAAGCAAAGTGACCTCCACCCCCCACCAGTCAGGAATGTTGTTATTCCACAGAGATTAAATCTTTTGGCCTCAATGGGACAATTTGAAATGTACTGTGATGCGGATGTCCATATAATAAATGTACTGTATAGTTCAGGTGACATTCTATATTGAGTTGGAGTTTGTAGCTAAGTAGAGAGGAGTGTTGTGTATTTAATATTTCAGTAATATTCAAGTAATCTTGTATGTCTTTTGATTATTTTTTTAAATTCTTTGGATTTAATGTAAAAGTTAGTGAATCCTGCCTGTTTCCATTTTGTTCACCTTTGCTAGATCTCTTAAAATTCAAAAAATATTTTCGTTTGTACTCTTTCAGGATCCTTATAGAAATCCATCATTTGTGTTTATTGCTTGTTTTTTAACAACCTAAAAATGCCTTTTTTTTTCTTTCTGACTTCATCTCTTAGCCTTAAACTGCTTTCGGGTATCCTTTTCAAATGAATGCAGATTGTTTCTGCATGTATAATTAGCTTTTCTAATTTACAGAAAGCCCTTGTGATTTCCATCAAAGCAGTAATTTGTGCTTTAAGCTGCTGAACCATGTTCAAGTTTAATCTCTCTATTCTCTTTGTAAGAGGTTACCATCTGACAAACTTTTATTTGGAATAGAATTGACATTGTTAAAGATTTGCAACAAGCTCACATTGTGAGCTAAGCACATGTAGCACCAAACAGTAAGTATTTGTGTGCTAAACTTCTGACAGTAGAATGCACTAGTGTGCTTTTGCTTTAAAGCTACAATTTGCTTTATTTCTGTTTAAGATGATAAATGGAATTCTGCTTTGTCATAATCAAAGATGCATAGTAAGTAGTAATTTTAATTGATTTTCATATTAAAACTTATGCCATATCTGATCTATCATAGGTATTTAATCATGTAGATTTTAAAGATGCTAAGTACGGGGTAGATTATGAAGACATTCATCAAATCTTCAACAAGACCCTGCAGGGACATGCCTTGGGCCCGTTGGCCGCAAGTATGATGGAGAATCTTCAGTTTGTAATATCACAAATGAAGTCTTCCTTAGACTCAGATGCATGGACCACTGGATGGCTTGAAGAGTTTTCATTCAAGATAATGTTTCAAGCTGGGTTTCTAACAATCTTTGGAAAAAATGAAAAGGCAATGAAAGCAAAGGATATTGAAAAGATCAATGCACAGAATGCCGCCATTCTGACTGCAATGGAGAATTTTAAAGTGTTTGACGCATCATTTCCTGCTTTAGCCAGTGGTATTCCAGTATTGTTTCTCAAAGCAGCCAAGAAAGCAAGATTGGCTCTAGCACAAATGTTGATGCCTAAAGTCTTAAATCAGAATGACAATAAATCTCTCCTCATTGAGGGAAGAATTAATATTTTTGACCGTTCACCTGTACTTGATGATCTTGAAAAGGCAAAGACACACGTTGCAATGCTGTGGGCTTCACAGGCCAATACCCTCCCGACTAGTTTCTGGAGCATTTATTATCTATTAAGGTACTGTTACTGGTAATCTTCCTTGTGCAAGATTAATCTGTAATATTTAAAGATATACCTACTTTTTTCAATCTACTTTTCTAATAATATACCTTCTCTCAGGCACAGTTTTATCTTCATCTCCTAGGTGAAAATCTAATTTGGAAATAAACTGACCATTATAAATGGGATGAAAACCATGTGACTTCTTTAATGAACAATCTGTTTTGTTTAGAATACAATTAAAACAGGAAGATTTTTTTCCCCCAGTGCCTATTCAAATAGCACAAATTCAGATTGTTTTACTGTCTCACAATGATCTGTTTGAAGAGTCTGTGTCTGCTCCCTGTTTTTCTCATTGATTCGAATGCTCTGACATTTTGTTGCATCCTTTTCCAATCTACCTTCTTCCTCCCTTTATAACTTCAAACCCCTTTTCCAAATCTTCCATGATGTATTCTGTTCTGACACAGACAATATTTAAAGTTTTTTATATTTTTCATTTGTCCTCTATTTTATCAATTTATTTGATTTTTGCCATATTGTGGACCCAAAATGTATACACAATTGTCATCAAGGCATCAAGAATGTACCATATTTTGTTATAAAACCTGTTATTCCATTAATTTTTTAAGATGTTAGCCATTGACTAAGTTTTCATAATGTCTTTTTCAAACAGAATCATCAAAGTACAAATGGTTTTCTGCATCATGCAGCCTTATTCCCTCAGTTAAAATACAGTTGCAGTTCTCTTGCAGACTGCATCAGGTTTCCCTCCAGGATTTCCCTGTATTTTGCTGCATTCATTTTACCCTCTACCTTCACAAGCCTTCCAGGGCCTGCTGCAGGGAAGCATCCCCACAGCATGATGCAGCCACCAGTATGGTTCACGGTAGGGATGGTGAGTTTTTGATGATCTGCATCATCAAACAGCTTACATCAAACATAGTGTTTAGATTGATGATTTAAAAAGCTCAAATTTGGTTTCATCAGACAACAGTACCTTCCAGCTGACTTCAGAATCTCCCAAATGCCTTCTGGGAAAACGCTTGCTGAGATTTCATGAGGTTTTTTTTCAGCTTTCTCTTTGCTACTCTCTCATAAACTGTGACTGGTTAAGCAGCCATGCACCAGTTGTATGCACAGTCTCTCCCGTCTCAGCCACTTAAGCTTGTAAAACCTCCAGAGGATAGGTCTCTTGGTGGCCTCCCCTTCTTGAATTGTCACTCTGTTTCTGAAGACATAGAAGCATAGAAAACCTACAGCGCACAATGCGCACAAAGTTGTGCCAGACATGTCCCTACCCTAGAAATTACTAGGCTTACCTATAGCCCTCTATTTTTCTAAGCTCCATGTACCTATCCAAAAGTCTCTTAAAAGACCGTATCATATCCGCTTCCACCACCATTGCCAGCAGCCCATTCCACACACTCACCACTCTCTGAGTAAAAAAAAACTTACCCCTGACATCTCTGTACCCACTCCCCAGCACCTTAAACCTGTGTCCTCTTGTGGCAACTATTTCAGCCCTTGGAAAAAGCCTCTATCCACACAATCAATGCCTCTCAACATCTTATACACCTCTATCAGGTCACCTCTCATTCTCCATCGCTCTAAGGAGAAAAGGCTGAGTTCACTCAACCTATCCTCATAAGACATGCTCTCCAATCCAGGCCTGCTCGAGACAAATTTACAGCTGAGCCATGTTCTTTCTAATTTTTGATGATTGAATTAACTGTATTCCAAAGGATATTCAGTGACTTGGAAATTTCTTGTATCCATCTCCTCACTTGAGCTTTTCAATAACTTTTTCACAAAGTTGCTTGGAATGTTCTTTTATCTTCATAGTGTACTTTTTGCCAGGATACTGTCTCACCAGGAATTGGACTTTCCAAATACAAGTGTATTTTTATTACAATCAATTGAAACATCTGGACTGTGCACAGTGATCTCCATTTAACTAAATATGTGACTTCTAAAACCAATTAGCTGCACCAGTGATGATTTGGTGTGTCATATTAAAGGGGCTGAATAGTTATGCAATCAATAATTTTGTGTTTTATATTTGTAATTAATTTGGATCACTTTGTAATGACCTGTTTTTACTTTGACATGAATCTTTTTTTCTGTTGATCAGTGTCAAAAAAGCCAGATTAAATTATGTTCTCAATATTAATCTCAAACTAAGGATTTAGATAAAATTTTCCTTTTTTTTCTATTTGCGATATTTTTCTGAGTATCTTCTAATTACCTGGATCAAATATGCTACAACTTTTTTGAAAAAGGGCATTCTGTTGACAACTCAGTCTTGTGACACTTCCATTCTAAATGAAGCTCTTGAGGAATTTTCCACAATTTTGTTCTCTTTACCTTAATTAACTTCTCTGCTATGTTTTAGTTACTTGGTCTCTCAACTTTGTTTTAAATAATTTAAGATTTATCTACCTTTTTTTGTATTATTGGGAAGTTCCATTTGACCTTTACAAATTCATAGAACAATTAACAGTTCTTGTGATGTTGATCACCTTGTATTAAAATGTTTTATTTTATGTTTTGAACCATTCTCCTTGAATTTGTTTTTTTTATTTTTCTTTCCTTGATCACTTGTATTTTTTACACTTTTGTCATATTAATATTATCAGTAAATCTGGGTAACCTGGTCTAATTTTTGTTCTATTTATTCTCTTCTGTTATTCTGAAATTAAGTGCTGTCTCTATTCGGCAACTTTACAGTATTCCTTTCTAAACTATCCCACTATTGCTCAATGGTCTAGTATGTCAATTTCCAATTTCACCTGTTGATATTTGACTCACTCCTGGGGCACAAGTTCAACATCTGTTTCTGTTCCAAGTCATAAATTTGCATTACAGACCCAAATAAGTGCAAATGGGATTCAGAAAACCTAACACAATGTAATTGTTTTTAGCAATTTACAGCTGAGACAGTTCGCTCCTTGATGGCAGCTACACTGTTGACACGTTGGACAGATTGTGCTGTTCTGTGGTTGCAAAGAGAGCTATTGGCTTGCTCCAGTACACAGCTCAGTTTGTTGCACATGTCTCTGCCAACTCATTGCAGCACACAACAAGATTACATGTTGGAGGTTGGCACACTTGTCTCAAAATTTACCACTGGACAGTATGCTGAGTCTAGGAGTGGAGTTATTTTGCATCTGGCTTCCTACTTGTTTTTAAAATGTGACTGCTATATGTAGGACAATTACATTGAAAAGCTAGATTCAGTAGTTCTTACTTTATTTGACTTAATATTTCAAATTATTTCACTATTTTTAAAGTACACATTATTTTATATGGAATTTAAAATGCCATTGATTTCAATTGTTTTGATATATCCCTGATTAATGGTGCAGGAAGGGTTCAAGATTCATCCCTCGAGGCCTTGTTGCTGCCTGCTGTCTAATCTGCTTTGCAGGATATTTGCAACAGTGAGACCTGCACATTGTTTGGCTATCCAGAGCATGATGCGGCCCAGTTGTTTTTTGAAACAAAACATAATCTACCTTTGTTTTTTTGAATAAAGATGAATAGAGGGCTGAAAGTGTAAAGATGATAAACTTTCACTCTTACTGTCAGTGGCACATCATTCGTATTACCAGTTATCTAGTTTTACATGTTTTGCAGGTATCCAGAAGCATTGAAAGCAGTGAGAAATGAACTTGACGACCTACTTCGCATAACAAATCAAAAAATTGGAGACGCTAATAATCCTATCACATTTACCAAAGAACAACTAGAGAGTATGAGAGTTGTGGGTAAGATCATGATCACACATGTTACCCTGGTACATATTTCTGTAATAGATATCAATAGTAAAATTGAGACGTTGAATTAAAGAAGTCACAAAACTACAATGCTATCATGTTGCGCTTGGTGTTTAACTATTTCATGAGATGCAAGGTTGTGTTGAACACAACTAAGCTGAAAAGTTTTGCTGCCACTTCCATGGATGTGATGGACTACAGATATTCTGTAGAAAGTAGAATACACATGTCTAATGTTTAACGTGGTGCCTCCAGTTGAATTTATAACAATTACTTTTGATTAAGATCATAAGATATTGGAGCAAAATTAGGCCATTTGGCCCTTCGAGTCTTCTCTGCCATTCCATCCTCTCAGCCTCAATCTCCTACCACTCCCCGTATCCCTTCATGCCCTAACCAGTCAAGAACTTATCAGCCTCTGCCTTAAATATACAAACAGACTTGGCCTCCACAGCTGCGTATGGCAACGAACCTGCATATTCACCACTCTCCAGCTAACGAAATTCTTTCTCAACTCCGCTCTAAAAAGAGGCTCGTCTATCTTGCGGCTGAGTCCTCTGGCCGTAGGTATTCCCACCATTGGGGGGGTGGGGGGTGCGTGTTGTCACCACACACAGCAACTGCACTATTTAAAGATATAGCCGATGTAGCCAACCTCTCATAATTTCTGGATGCAATTTTCGAAGAGAGATCTTGCCAGTGACATATGAATATAGCAGTAACTTGTGAGGGGAGCCTTGGTAATATTGAGGAACAGATTGCATTTTTTACTACCTTCACCCTGAATACCATAAGACATAGGAGCAGAATTAGGCCATTTGGTTCATCAGTCTGCTCCACCATTCAGTCATGGCTGATCTTTTTTTCCCCTCCTTAACCCCATTCCTGGCCTTTTCTCCGTAACCTTTGATGCTGTGTCTAATCAAGAACCTATCAGTCTCTGTCTTAAATACAGCCAATGACTTGGCCTCCACAGCTGCATGTGGCAACAAATTCATAAATTGATCACTGTCTGGCTAAAGAAATTTCTCCGCATCTGTTTTAAACAGACGTCCCTCTATCCTGAGGCTGTGCCCTCTTGTCTGAGATTCCCCCACCATTGGAAACATCCTTTCCACATCTACTCTGTCCAGGCCTTTTATCATTCAGAAGATTTCAATGAGATTCCCCCTCATCCTTCTAAATTTCAGTGAGTGCAGACCCAGAACCATCAAACATTCCTCGTATGATGGAATATGAGGAATTCCATCCTTGAATGAAATGAATGATTCCTTTCATTCCTGGAATCATCCTTGTGAACCTCCTCTGGATCCTCTCTAATGCCAGCACTTTTTTTCTTAGATGAGGAACCCAAAACTGTTCACACCACTCAAGATGCAGCCTCACTAGTGCTTTATAAAGCCCCAGCATTGCATCCCTGCTCTTGTAGTCAAGACCTCTTGAAACGAATACTAACATTGCATTTGTCTTCCTCACCACCAACTCGACCTGCAAGCTAACCTTGAGGGTATTCTGCACAAGGACTCCAAAGTCCATTTGAATCTCAGATTTTTGGATTTTCTCTCCATTTAGAAAATAGTTTGCATATTTATTTCTACTACCAAAGTGCATGACCATGCATTTTCTAACATTGTATTTCATTTACCATTTCCTTGCCCATTTTCCTAATCTGTCCAAGTCCTGCTGCAACCTACCTGTTTCCTCAACACTACCTGCCCCTCCACCAATCTTTGAATTATCTGCAAACTTGGCAACAAAGCCATCTATTCCATCATCTAAATCATTAGTATACTGACCATTGTGGAACACCACTTGTCACTGGCAGCCAACTGGACAAGGATCCTTTTATTTCCACTCGCTGCCTCCTACCAATCAGCCAATGCTAACCATGTTAGTAACTCTCCTGTAATACCACACGCTCTTAACTTGGTTACCAGCCTCATGTGTGGCACCTTTTCAGTGGCCTTCTGGAAGTCCAAATATACAATGTCCACAGCATTCCCTTTATCTGTCCTGCTTGTAATCTCCTGAATACTTCTGTGTAAATTCCATGGATTGTGCCACATCACCAGGAGCATAATAAAAGGTGTAAGTACAGAAGAGATTTCCAAAGGAGGTAGAGATGAATCCTGTTCTGTTTCAGGGTACAGTAAACCAAAATGCCCTTCTCTTGGACAACATCAGTGGCATGGAGAGGGGAGACTTGCAGCCTGGGCAACTGCTGGTCTTCCATTTTAAAAAAAAACACAACAACAACAACAACTTTGCCCAGGCTTGTGCCCTGGAAACTTTCCAAGGTGCAAATCCATGGTCTATCAAGACCAACAAACCAAGGTCTACAAACCAAGGCCTACAATGCTATCTCCCTCTCACTGACGGGGATTGTATTCAAAGGTAGGGGGATGGACATTTACTATTTGCTGCAGATAAAGCTCCAGCCAATTGCCAATGGCTGGATTAATCTATCTTTTTTTTAAAAAAATCAATGCGATTTTGAACTTTAGCCTTTGAATACAGATGGTAGTGACTGATCTGATCTATGACGTACTTTGCTTTTTACAATATTTCTGCATTGGGTATGCTGTCTGCCAAAGGTGTGAGGACTTTATCACCTTCAGTTTTGAGTAGAGAGCAGCTAATGACACAGCTTTGCCAAGTTCAGTGAGTCACTGATTGCATTCAGGTGGTGTTCAGGGTTGGTTACATGAGGCTGGATCTTAAAACGAATCATTTTACAAATGTCAATGTTACCGGAGCCAGTGGTCGCATGGAGACAAGTAGAGAGTGCCTTTGGTGCCTGAAAGTCAAAAATCTGGTGAACAGTCCAACAGTTTGGTAAATTGAGGATAAGGTAAAAGGGAAAGTGAGGTTGGGAGAGGTTATGGAAATCTCAATATAAATAGGAAGATAAAACATTTAGAAAGAGTGAAGATTTCAACTTGTTGATAACATGGGGGCAAAATCGAAAAGGGTGATAAATACAGGTCTGTAGCTGTTCCATCTGATTGCACACAATAAATGGAATAAGGTAGATGTGGTGAACTACATATACCTGTCTGGACATGCCCCCCCCCCAGCTGACTGCTACTGTGGCTCCTCCCACTGACGTGGCTCCTCCCACAGACCCCGGTATAAAGGCGATTGAGGCCTGAGCCCCGGCCTCAGTCTCCAGGATGTAGCATGGTGGTCAATTGCTGCTTGTTCTTTCTTCCAGTCAATAAAAGCTGATATCTCACCTCACGTCTCAGAGAGTTATTGATGATGCATCAATTTTATTGACTGGAAGTTTTAAAACATGGAAAGTATTTTACATCCGGAAAAATTAGACTTGGACCCTCAAAACTCAGAAGCAGCTCTTGACTTTGAACTCTGGCTTGCATGCTTCCAATCGCACTTGGAGGAGGTTCGTGCGACTGAGCCCGCTGTTATGCACAGAATTCTCCTTTCGAGGTTCACCCTGAAAGTTTACTCACTTATCAGGGACCTGCTGACCTACCAAGGGGCACTGGACGCCCTTAAAAGACAGTACCTGCGGCCGGTGAACACCTTCTATGCAAGACATCGCTTAGCGACATGGCGACAGTGACCCGACGAGTCGAGCACCGAGTTTCTCCGAGCCCTACAGACAGTCGTGCGAGCTTGCGACCGCAAAGGTCTGATGGCGGAACAATATGCGGAGCGGCTAGTGCGAGATGCCTTCGTTATGGGGATCAGGTCAGTGTACGTGCGCCAGTGGCTGCTGGAAAATGTCGATCTTGCCTTGCGCTTGGTGATCGAGATGGCCGACATGCTGGAGGCTGCTCTGCACAATGCTGACGCTGTCCAGCCGCATGATCCCCCGCCGGTCCCGTGGACACCTCGGACCCCGCCACCCACGAGCGAATTCACTGCCACCGCTGCCAGTCGCGAGTCCACGAACTCCCTGAAACTGACCACAGCTTCTGCCAGTTGCAAGTCTGCGCTGTGTTACTTCTGCGGACTCAAAGCACCCCCGAAAACGCTGCCCGGCCCGAGAAGCGACCTGCTCAGCTGCGGGAAGAAGGGCCATTTCGCCAAGCTCTGTAAGTCTAAACCACGAGTGGGGTCAGGCAGCGCTGCGTGTGAGGCATGGGGGCCGCCATCTTGCATGCCCAGGTAGGGGCGGCCATCTTTGTCGGCGCCACCTCGCCCCGCCCCCGACCCACCGGTGCTTACCGGGCACCAAGACGGCAGTTCAACTCTGGCCTCTGTAACCCTCGACCAAAGCGCCCCACACCAGCTTTCAAGGTCAATGGTGGACATCCTGGTGGAGGAGCACAGGACTAGCTGCCTGTTTGACACGGGCAGCACTGAGAGTTTTATTGACCCGGATACGGTGCAACGCTGCGGACTCGTGACACGGCCGGTAAGCCAGATGGTCACCATGGCTTCTGGGTCGCATTCCACAGACTTCTGGGTGGGTTGTGTAGCGACATTGGTGGTGCAGGGCACAGAATATCGGAACTTTGAGCTACTGGTCATGCCTCAACTGTGCGTGCCTGTGCTATTGGGGCTGGACTTCTAGAGCCACCTCAAAAGTGTGACTATGGCATATGATGGGCCCCTCCCACCACTCACTGTCAGGAATCCTCAGTTTTGTGGGACTTCGTCATATACACAGCTACTGACCACACACACACTGACCCACACATCCCACCCAGCACCATGCTGACAGCTGCGCAGGATTCCCTAAAGGTTAACTAGCAGGCTGAGTCAGTGGTAAGGCAGGCAAATGCAATGTTAGCATTCATTTTAAGTGGACTAGGATATCAAGGCTGTAATACTGAGGTTTTATAAGGCATTGGTCAAATCACACTTCGAGCAGTTTTTTGCGCCTTGTCTAAGAAAGGATGTGCTACCCTTGGAGAGTGTCCAGAGGAGGTTCCCAAGAATCCTATTGAGAATGAAAGGGTTAATGTATGAGGACTACCTGATAGCTTTGGGCTTGTACTCAATGCAGTTTAGATGAAGGAGACAGGGGTTCTCATTGAAACCTATTGAATATTATAAGGCCAAGATAGTATGGGCATGGAGAGGATATTTCCTACAGTGGGGGAATGTAGGATCAGAGGATATCAGAATAGAGGGATGCCCATTTAGAACATAGATGAGGAATAATTTCTTTAGCCCGAGAATGATGAATCTGAGGAATTCTTTGCCATGGATAACTGTGGAGACCAAGTCACTGGGTGTATTTAAAGAGGAGGTTGATAGGTTCTTGATAAGTAAGAGTGTCAAATGTTACAGGGAGAAGTCAGGAGAATGGAGTTGAGAGGGATAATAAATCAGCCATGATGGAATGGCAGGGCAGATTCAATGGGCCAAATGGCCTAATTCTTCTTGTGGCTTGTGGTCTTGTAGTGTATAGATCAAGGATGCCTTATGCCAACTGACGGTTATGAGATCTTAATTTTTGCCATCTGGTGCAGACTGCGATTGAAGAGATTGTCTCTCCAGGTTGCTTGTAGGATGTACCATTTCAGTAAGAGGACCCCATGTCGCTGGCTTTGTTTTCAGGTGGAGAGACCATTGACAGCAAGCCTTGCCATCACATTTAAATTTCCAGTGACCGTGTAGTCTCTGGCAATTAACCTCTGCTTCATATATGAAAGTTCACTAGTTCCATTTAGTATTTTAGTTGCTTCCCCCGAGGCTTGGCAAACACTGCTTCATCACTATATCAACATTATGGAGTTTGGTTGCCAAATGACATCAAGGTACAAGGAAAAGCTTTCTGCACTGCTGTGTGGAATATTGCCAGGGCACCAGTGAAGGCATTCCTTCGCAATCCTAGTAGGGAGGCTGATATCCTGGATGCTTCAGAAGTTGTGGAAAAGTTGAAGGATGCTGTCTCTCTAAATGCAATCCAAGCTAGCAACAATCCTTCTTTGTATCTGTCAACAAGAGTACTTCCAACACCACATTGGGAATAAGTGCCACAATATGTCTATATCAGTGGCTCTTCACATGGCTTTAGATCATCTGGACCACACAAACACCTATGTCAGGATGCTGCTCAGCATTTAACACCATCATTCCTGCAATCCTGATCTAAAAATTACAGAGCCAGGGCCTCTGTACCTCCTTCTGCAATTGGATCCTCGACTTCCTAACCAGAAGACCACTATCTGTACAGATTGGTGATAATACCTCCTCGCTGACTATCAACACTGGTGCTCATCAGGGGTGTAAGCTTAGCCCACTGCTCTACTCTCTCTATACCCATGACTATGTGGCTACATACAGTGGCGTGCAGAAGTTTGGGCACCCCGGTCAAAATTTCTGTTACTATGAATAGATTAGTGTATTATTTTTGCTTTGTACAATTCTAGAGTGGGGAAAAAAAGGAAAGGAGCACCACACAAAAGTTTGGGCCTCCTAAGAGATTTGAGCTCTCCAATAG
This sequence comes from Hypanus sabinus, assembly GCF_030144855.1. Lineage (NCBI taxonomy): Eukaryota > Metazoa > Chordata > Chondrichthyes > Myliobatiformes > Dasyatidae > Hypanus > Hypanus sabinus. Next base: position 172,644,209 of record NC_082706.1, read on the forward strand.
CTTTAACCAGACCTTAATTAGCTTAAGGCAATGGTTTGTTCACAATCATCATTAGGAAAGGCCAGGTGATGCAAATTGCAAAGCTTTATAAATACCCTGACTCCTCAAACCTTGTCCCAACAATCAGCAGCCACGGGCTCCTCTAAGAAGCTGCCTAGCACTCTGAAAATTAAGATAAATGATGCCCACAAAGCAGGAGAAGGCTATAAGAAGATAGCAAAGTGTTTTCAGATAGCCATTTCCTCAGTTCATAATGTAATGAAGAAATGGCAGTTAACAGGAACAGCGGAGGTCAGGTTGAGGTCTGGAAGACCAAGAAAATTTTCTGAGAGAACTGCTGGTAGAATTGCTAGAAAGGCAAATCAAAACCCCTGTTTGACTGTCAAAGACCTTCAGGAAGATTTAGCAGACTCTGGAGTGGTGGTGCACTGTTCTACTGTGCAGTGACACCTGCACAAATGACCTTTATGGAAGAGTCATCAAAAGAAAACCTTTGCTATGTCCTCACCACAAAATTCAGCATCAAAAGTTTGCAAAGGAACATCTAAACAAGTCTGATGCATTTTGGAAACAAATCCTGTGGACTGATGAAGTTAAATGGCTGCAATGAGCAAAGGTATATTTGGAGAAAAAAGGGTGCAGAATTTCATGAAAAGAACACCTCTCCAACTGTTAAGCATGGGGGTGGATCGATCATGCTTTGGGCTTGTGTTGCAGCCAGTGGCATGAGGAACATTTCACTGGTAGAGGGAAGAATGAATTCAATTAAATACCAGCAAATTCTGGAAGCAAACATCACACCGTCTGTAAAAAAAAAGCTGAAGATGAAAAGAGGATGGCTTCTACAACAGGACAATGATCCCAAACACACCACAAAATCCACAATGGACAACGGCAAGAGGCACAAGCTGAAGGTTTTGCCATGGCCCTCACAGTCCCCTGACCTAAACATCATCGAAAATCTGTGGATAGACTTCAAAAGAACAGTGCATGCAAGATGGCCCAAAAATCTCACAGAACTATAAGTCATTTGCAAGGAAGAATGGGCAATAATCCCCCAAACAAGAATTGAAAGACTCAGCTGGCTACAGAAAACATTTACAAGCTGTGATACTTGCCAAAGAGGGTGTTACTAAGTACTGACCATACAGGGTGCCTAAACTTTTGCTTAGGGCTCTTTTCCTTTTCCAGGGTCACAGTCAGGAGAGGGAAGGAGAAGAGTCAGGTACTAGAGAGTACCCCTGTGGCTGTACCTCTTGAAAATAAGTACTCCTGTTTGGGGTGGGGGGGGGAACAGCCTACCTGGGGGAGGCAGCAGTGGCTGTGCCTCTGGCACAGAGACTGGCCCTGTGGCTCAGAAGGATAGGCAAGGGAAGAGGAAGGCTGTAGTAATAGGGGACTGTATAGTTAGGGGGCCAGACAGGCAATTCTGTGGACGCAGGAAAGGAACTCTGATGGTAGTTTGCCTCCCAGGTGCCAGGGTCCGGATGTTTTGGATCGCGTCCAAGATATCCTGCGGTGGGAGGGAGAACAGCAAGAGGTCATGGTACATTTTGGTACTAATGACATAGGTAGGAAAAGGGAAGAGGTCCTGAAAAAAGACGACAGGGAGTTAAGAAGCAGGACCGCAGAGGTAGTAATCTCAGGATTACTGCCTGTGCCACGTGTCAGTGAGAATAGGAATAAATGTGTGATAAATAAATGTGTAAATGGAGGATAAATGTGTGGCTGAGAGATTGGAGCAGGGGACAGGGATTCAGATTTCTGGATCATTGGGGACCTCTTTTGGGGCAGGTGTGACCTGTACAAAAAGGACAGGTTGCACTTGAATCCCAGGGGGACCAATATGCTGGCGGAGAGGTTTGCTAAGGCCACTGGGGAGAGTTTAAACAAGAATTGTTGGGGGGAGGGAACCAAACTGAAGAGACTGGAGAAGAGGAGGCAGGCTCACCAATAGACAAAGCTTGTAGACAGTGCGAGCGGGAGGATAGGCAGGTGATAGAGAAGGGATGCACTCAGACCAAAGGTTTGAGATGTGTCTATTTTAACGCAAGGCGTGTTGTGAACAAAGCGGATGAGCTTAGAGCGTGGATCAGTACCTGGAGATATAATGTGGTGGCCATTACAGAGACTTAGATGGCTCAGGGACAGGAATGGTTACTTCAAGTGCCGGGTTTTAGATGTTTCAGAAAGGACTGGAAGGGAGGCAAAAGAGGTGGGGGCGTGGCACTGTTAATTAGAGATAGTGTCATGGCAGCAGAAAAGGTGGACAGCATGGAGGGATTGTCTACAGAGTCTCTGTGGGTGGAGGTTAGGAACAGGAAAGTGTCAATACCTTTACTGGGTGTTTTTTAAAGGCCGCCCAATAGTAACAGGGATATCGAGGAGCAGATAGGGAAACAGATCCTGGAAAGGTGTAATAATAACAGAGTTGTCGAGATGGGAGATTTTAATTTCCCAAATATTGATTAGCATCTCCCTAAAGCAAGAGGTTTAGATGGGGCGGAGTTTGTTAGGTGTGTTCAGGAAGGTTTCTTGACACAATATGTAGATAAGCCTACAAGAATCTGTACTTGATTTGGTATTGTGAAATTAAACTGGTCAGGTGTCAAATCTCTCAGTGGGAGTGCATTTTGGAGACAGTGATCATAATTCTGTCCCCTCTACAATAGCATTGGAGAGAGATAGGAACAGACAAGTTTAAAAAAGCGTTTAATTGGAGTGAGGGGAATTATGAGGCTAACAGGCAGGAAATTGGAGGCTTAAATTGGAAACAGATGTTCTCAGGGAAAAGTACAGAAGAAATGTGGCAAATATTCAGGGGATATTTGTGTGGAGTTCTGTATAGGTACGTTCTAATGAGACGGAAGTTATGGTAGGGTACAGGTGGTGTACAAAGCCTGTAGTAAATCTAGTCAAGAAGAAGAGAAAAGCTTACAAAAGGTTCAGAGAGCTAGGTAATGTTAGAGATCTAGACGATTATAAAGCTAATAGGAAGGAGTTTAAGAAGGAAATTAGGGGAGCCAAAAGGGGCCAGGAGAAGACCTTGGCTGGCAGGATTAAAGAAAACCTCCAAAGCATTCTACAAGTATGTGAAGAGCAAGAGGATAAGACATGAAAGAATAGGATCTATCAAGTGTGACAGTGGGAAAGTGTGTATGGAACCAAAGGAAATAGCAATGATGTTATGAGTGATGAACACACCTGATATACAATGGGGTGAAGGGTTAACCCATTCCCAGCCCCCCCCTGAGAACTATGAACTATTGCTGCTGTTATGCTGCTCATGAGAGAGAGATAAAGCCCAGGAAAGAACATTTGCTACAGATAAGAGGGGGAGAGAGAGACTGTTGATTAACTGTATTATGACTTCTATAAGGATTATTTACTTCCTACTACTTTGCTCGTTAACATTCCTCAGTGGACTGCAGGAGTGGCCTGATTTGATCTACACAGTCATTCAGAATTGATGGATAGCTGAGACCCTGTTAGTAGGATAAAAAAAGACAGGTCTGGAGAGACATTCTCCAGACACACCAGTGGACACTATGAGTGTTGGAACCCACAAGAAAGGTGGGGGCTTCAGAGACCAAACCAGGAGATCGGTCAGTAAAACTCAGTGTTACAGCAGGGCTGGTGGGGACTTGTGTGTGTGTCCACTCATGCCAGAGTGACAAGTCCACCACAGAAGAATGGTCTAGCTGAAGGATGGAGGGGTCATAGCTGAATGACCACCACAACAACGGTGCAACGGAATCAAAAAGCAACAGGAAGGTTTGCTGACTGCAACTGTTTTATCTCTCGCTCTTGCTCTCTCTCTCTCTCTCTCTCCAATGATTAAAACTCAACAAGCATAACTCAGCAATCATGAACTGAACTGAACTTTATACTTTTCTATGACAATTCATTTACCCCTAGACATCAATAGAGCTTGTTTATTATTGCTTATTATTATTCCTACACTTTTAGGTTTATTACTGCTAACTTGTGTTGTATGTATATTTGCATTATTGGTGTTGTTTTGCTTATTTTACTAATAAACACTTTTGATATATAGACTCCAACGGATTCTTCTTTCTCTGCTGGTCAGACACCCAGTTACGGGGTACGTAACAATGAATACTTCAGTATTCACTATAGAAAAGGATCTTGGTGATTGTAGTGATGACTTGCAGCAGACTGAAAAGCTTGAGCGTGTAGACATTAAGGAAGAGGATGTGCTGGAGCTTATGGAAAGCATTAAGTTGGATAAGTTGCCGGGACCAGATGAGATGTACCCCAGGCTACTGTGGGAGGTGAGGGAAGAGATTGCCGAGCCTCTGGTGATGATCTTTGCATCATCAATGGGGATGGGAGAGGTTCCGGAGGATTGGATGGTTGCAGATGTTGTTCCTTTATTCAAGAAAGGGAGTAGAGATAGCCCAGGAAATTATAGACAAGTGAGTCTTACATCAGTGGTTGGTAAGTTGATGGAGAAGATCCTGAGAGGCAGGATTTATGAACATTTAGAAAGGTATAATATAATTAGGAGTAGTCAGCATGGCTTTGTCAGGAACAGGTTGTGCCTTATGAGCTTGATTGAATTTTTTGAGGATGTGACTAAACATGTTGATGAGGGAAGAGCAGTAGATGTATTGTATATGGATTTCAGCAAGGCATTTGACAAGGTACCCCATGCAAGGCTTATTAAGAAAGTCAGGAGGCATGGGATCCAAGGGGACATTGCTTTGTGGATCCAGAACTGGCTTGCCCACAGAAGGTAAAGAGTGGTTGTAGATGGGTCATATTCTGCATGGAGGTTGATGACCAGTGGGGTGCCTCAGGGATCTGTTCTGGCACCCTTACTCTTCATGATTTTTATAAATGACCTGGATGAGGAAGTGGAGGGATGGGTTAGTAAGTTTGCTGATGACACAATGGCTGGAGGTGTTGTGGATAGTGTGGAGGGATGTCAGAGATTACAGTGGGACATTGATAAGATGCAAAACTGGGCTGATAAGTGGCAGATGGAGTTCAACCCAGATAAGTGTGAAGTGGTTCATTTTGGTAGGTCAAATATGATGGCAGAATATAGTATTAATGGTAAGACTCTTGGCAGTGTGGATTAGAGGGATCTTGGGGTCCGAGTCTATAGGTCAAAGCAGCTGCGCAGGTTGACTCTGTGGTTAAGAACACGTACCATGTATTGGCCTTCATTAATCGTAATTGAATTTAGTAGCTGAGAGGTAATGTTGTAGCTATATAGGACACTGGTCAGACCCCACTTGGAGTACTGTGCTCAGTTCTGGTCTCCTCACTACAGGAAGGATGTGGAAGCCATAGAAAGGGTGAAGAGGAGTTTTACCAGGATGTTGCCTGGATTGGGGAGCATGTCTTATGAGAATAGGTTGAGTGAACTCGGCCTTTCATCCTCTGTCGCTCCAAGGAGAAGAGGTGACCTGATAGAGGTGTATAAGATGATGAGAGGCATTGATTGTATGGATAGTCAGAGGCTTTTTCCCAGGGCTGAAATGGTTGCCTCAAGAGGACACAGTTAAATTCACTGCAGTCCATCTGTGAGGAGGCTTTTGGGGTGGGGGGAGGGCACAACGATGGGTGAGTGTCACTGACAAACACAAAGAAAAAGTGGAGTCCCTCAGGCCATTTTGCTGTCTAATCTGTATCTAATTCTGAATGTTGATCGAGGAGATGGTTCCCTCTGACAACTGCAGTCAGTGCAAAACCATACCTGCATGAAAGACTCAGCTGCACAGGAGGGAGAAGAAAGGAATATTTAACTGGAAATTCAGCCATTCCACAGTTGGGAGAGCACTTAGATACTTCTGTGGCTGTACATGTAATGACAGGGAACTTGCGTTGTCTTCCTGGCACCATAAAGAGTAAATGGCTGCAGACTGTTCTTGAGGGGAAGGTCAAATCCGGAGATCATGGTCCACGTTAGTATTAATAATAGAACCTAAGTATGACAAAGGATTTGTGTACCCAGAATCTAAATTATTTCCCCTGTAGCAAGAATCCAACCATATAGTTAGATGAGCTTTCTTCTTTCTGTACTCAATGGGCCATGCTGCAATCTGGAGATTACCATCTTCAATGTTGCATTTCATAATTCCTTACATAATTGGACCTCTCTACCTCAATGTACAGTACAGCCAGAAACATTCTTGATATTTGTGAAACACCTGAATGTGTGTTGGAAGAGCTGAAACCTACAGGGCTGCTAAAAGCTTTGATTAAGCCAGGGAGTGCATTATCAACTGGCATGACCAATCTCACTCCATATACTAAATTCTGTATGATTTTTGTGAATAAATTAATCTCCAGGTCCAGAAACATTTTGTAAGACGCTTGTATTTTGAAGTGCTTTGTAATTTTGTTAAAATTAGATGTTTAAGCAACAAATTAGTTGTGGTTGCAGTGACATTCATAATCTTCTTAAGTGCTGTGCTTTACACAACATAGGAATTATTCAGTTGAAGTAATGTTTTATACCATACTGCCTGACATCATTGCTACAGTATTTAAGGTGTAGACTTGTTATGTCCTGTGAATTTTTGCTGAAGAATTCTTTGAAAAAAATTCTTACAGGTAGTTGTATAAATGAAGTTCTCCGCTTATCCAGTGCATCAATGATGTTGCGTGTTGTCACTGAGGACTTTGTGCTGTCACTGGATTCTGATGTAAAGATGGCTCTGCGAAAAGGAGACCATATTTGCTTATATCCACAACAACTACATTTGGACCCAGATGTCTATGAGGACCCTTTGGTAGGTAAAATAATATCAACATTTTGAACCTTAAATCCTGTATGAATAATTTTATGCATTGAATTCTGAGTGTTATGATCCAGTAAATCACTTAAATTTTATTACCGTGACAGAGATTCTTAGCATGATGTTGAAAGAGCTGTCTTGTGATTTAAGTGTGGGTTTCCATTCATTTTGTTATTGTCCTACAAATGTTTTCCTTCATATTGCTTCCAAGTGAATGATAATTATTGACAAATATTTCATTCCTATTGAGTCTATATAATTGGCCAAACAGGTCAATGCTAATGTTAACCTTCAACACAACCCAATTCTGTTTTACTTCCCCCTCGTCTATCAACATTTTCTTTATTTACTTCCTTCTCTATGCGCACTACCTTTAAATAAATTCATGCTATTTTCTTATGGTAGCAGGTTTGAATACTTGTGACGGGCAAATGTTATTTTCTAGTTATGGTTATGAGCTTACGCATTGTGCGGATTCTTACATAGGGACTGTGTTGTAATCCGATGTTAACTGGGCACTGCAGAATCATCACAAACTTCCCAGTCCAGAAATTATGTTAGTGCTAATATCATTGATGAAATATCTAAAGAAGGAGAGATTTCATATTTTTTAAAAAAAAAAGCTGCAGGATATCCTCGGAGAGTGATAACTTCCCTCTGACACCCTCAACCAATTTCTTCTACAGCAGGTATGATTCCAGCCACCAGATTGCTTTCTCCTTGGCTCCCACAGAAAGTTGTGCTGTAACCTTTTTGTCAAATGTCATCTTGATTTTGTATTTGTAACAGGATCTGAACATCTGACCAGCACAGTGAAGCAACTAATTGAACCACTGCCTATCAGCACCAGTATTCTGAGTTTAGTCCTGACCTTGGACAATCTCTGTAGAGTTTGCATGGTCTCCCTATTGGTTTCCTCAGGATACTCTTGTTTTCTCCCATATCCCCAAGGCCAAAAGGCTAATTGACTACTGTAAATTTCCCCTCGTGTGAGTGAGTGGTAGAATCTGAAGCAAGCTAATGAAAATGTGGTGAGTTTTTCTTTAAATGGGATTAGTGTAAATGTGGTTGATGGCTGGCACAGACTCAGTGGGCACAAAGGCCCATTCCAGTGTTACAAGACCACCAGGTATAGGAGCAGAATCAGGCCATTTGGCCCATTTGAGTCTGCACTGCCATTTCATCATAGCTGATCCAATTTTCCTCTCAGCCCCAGTCTCCTGCCCTCCCCTTATCCCTTTATACCCTGACCAATCATAAATCTATCAACCTCTCGCTTAAGTATACATAAAGACTCCACCTCCACAGCTGCCTGTAGTAAAATTGTCCACAAATTCTCTGGCTAAAGAAATTCCTCCTCATCTCCATTCTAAAAGGAAGCCCCTCTATTCTGAGGCTGTGTCCTCGGGTCTTTGGTAGATTTTCTCACCATAGAAGGCATCCTCTCCACATCCACTCTATCAAGGCCATTCACCATTCAATAGGTTTCAATGAGGTTCTTCTGAAATCCCATGAATACAGGTCCAGACCCATCAAACAGTCTTCATATGACAAGCTATTCAATCCTGGAATCGTTTTTGTGAACCTCCTTTGAACACTATCCAGTTTAAGCACAAACTTTCTCAGATAATAGGCCCAAAACAGCTCACAATACTCCAAGTGAGGCTTCACCAGTGCTTTATAAAGTCTCAACATTATATCCTTGCTTTTATCTTCTAGTCCTCTTGAAAAAGAATGCTAACATCACATTTGCCTTCCTGATCACTGATTCAACCTGTAAGTTAACCTTTAGGGAATCCTGCACAAGGACTCCCAAGTCCCTTTGCACCTCAGTTTTTTTGTATTTTCTCTCCATTTAGAAAATAATCAACCCTTTGATTTCTTCTACCAAAGTGTATGACCATACACTTCCTAATACTATTCCATTTGCTACTTCTTTACCTATTCTCCTAGTCTGCTGAGGCCCTTCTGTAGCCTCTCCACTTCCTCAATATTATCTTCTCCTCTACCTATCTTTTTATTGTCTGCAAACTTTGCAACAAAGCCAACAATTCCACCATCCAAATCACTGAGATATAACTCAAAAAGAAGTGGTCCTAACACAGACCCCTGTGGAACACCACTAGTCAATGGCAGCCAACCAGAAAAAGCTCCCTTTGTTCACAGTCTTTGCCTCATGCCGATCAGCAACACTTTATCATGCTGGAAAAATTCCTGTAATACCGTGGACTCATAACTTGTTAAGCAGCCTTGTATGTGGCACCTTGTCAAAGGCCTTCTGAAAGTCCAAGTACATAACATCAAGTGATCCTCCTTTTTCCATCCTGCTTGTTATTTCTTGAAAGAATTCCAACAGATTTGTCAGGCAAGATTTTCCCTTAAGGAAAACCTGCTGACTATGGCCCATTATATCATGAGTCTCCAAGTACCCCGAATCCTCATTCTTGATAATCGACTCCAACATCTTCACAAACATTGAGGTCAAACTAATTTTTGCTCTATTATATGCCCTCTCTTTGGCTTATGTCTCTATGGTTCTATGATTACAGTGAACTTTGGAGTTGAGTAATTCTGAAGTAACAGATGAAATGTTAGCAGATTATTGAAGTGTCTGACCTTTAGTAATTGTGATAATGCCATCACTTTACTGATGATTATCAGGAGACTGAAGGAGAAACACTTGGCTGAGTTATATCAGACTAGTGTTTGTAGAACTATTCAGGTAATTTTTCACGTTGATGAGTTTCACTGTAAGACCCATGGTAAAAGACTAGTTAATTCTGATTTATAAGTCATAAACAACTTGGTTAGGATGTTGTCTTACCCCATATATTTTTCTATACCACTGTACTGATCGTTAATGTCACTTGGAGTAAAATTAATTTCTAGAACAATGACTTGTATGAGGGTGAGATTCTTGTTTGTCGGAAGATCTTTGCAAGGTATGGTTTATTGCATTTTTATGCCGTGTTGCAGTATTACTGAATCTATTCAGTGAGTTTCTCTCCTTTCTTTCTTGCTACCTTCCCATGCCATATTTAATTTTCTGTTCACTTCAACCAGCTCTCCCAGTAGAATATGCAAGACCAGCTCATAATCACTGCTGAGCCTATTGCACTTTTACAAGCAATGCAGAGGGATGAAAATCTCAGTCTGGTCCATATTATATCTGTGGATAATCTAAGACACACATTTTCTTACATGTAGTCAATTATTGGGGAACTTCTGCTTAAAGTTTTCAAATGTATGACTAACTGATCAAATCAGTATATGATTACATATTTTTACCTTTCAGTTCAGCCTTAATTTAAAAGACTTTCAACCACCGAATCTTATCATCTATCCTAGCCTTCTTCCTATTTTAGTATACTTCTCATATTATTACAGTAATATAAGAAGCTACATATTACAAAATTATAGGAGGATTCATTACATCTTTAAAATATTGCTAAAAGGTGATTTTTCTGTGATTCTTTTTAAGTATATTAAAGCAAAATATTCTTTTCTTTCAGGAATTTAAATATGATAGATTTTTGGATGAGAATGGAAAAGAGAAGACTGCATTCTATAAAAATGGTAGAAAGCTTAAGCACTGGCTTTTGCCATTTGGCAGTGGTGTCAGTATGTGTCCTGGTCGTTTCTTCGCTATCAATGAGATCAAACAGTTTTTGTCTATATTGTTATGCTATTTTGACATGGAACTACTTGATCCCTCAGGACCCATTCCAGCCAAGGATAATTCAAGGTGTGGGTTAGGAATTCTCCAACCAGTCCATGATGTTCAGTTCCGTTATCGTCTGAAATAATAACCTACTGAAATCACAGGAAACTAGATTCTGGCACAATGCCTAGTATAGTATAGAAGAATTCTTTATTATGCTATATAAAGAACTAATAAAACTAATGTTTTATAGTTCTATGCTAACCAATTGTTATAACAATTTTATAGTAATTAAAGTTTTCAAAGTGTTGCATGTATCCTACTGTTACTTAATTTTTGTACTACCAATTGTAGAAAACAGGATTGAATTTGTGAAGTAACAATTTGCAGTATTGCAGTTGGGTGTTGGTATCAGTGGCAATGTTTCATCAATAAAGAAATATATGGAATTATATAATAATATTCAACATGGAAAATAGTAATTCTGTCAGTCTAGCACGTGCAGGTGTTCAGAATGTACACGTCTTTCTTCTACCAATATTATCTCAGCCCTTTAGCATATCTTCCTATTTTTGTTTCTTTTAATAAATATATTCAACTAAATTCTTTCTGAAACCCATTCTTTGCCCAAATCTCGGTGCAATGAAAACAGTCTTTAAGTGAACCCATTTCAGGATACCTGCCCTTCACAAAGAGAATTCTTCCGGTGGCTCTTGAAGGCTTCTCCAGGATCATTTGTGTTGAAAATATGATTCAATGTAAATGATCTTCACCTTACCCCACTCACATTCTTCTGATCCTTTAGGCTTGCCATTTTGACCCAGTCTTCCCCTTGTCCTTCCTTCATCCACCTTTGTTCCCTTCCTCTTCCCCCATCCACAATCTTCACATACATGTTCCTGCCCCCAACACCCATCTGCTTCAAACTGTCATTCACCTTTCCCTTCCCTGGCTCCCATTCTCATCTCCATTATTTATCAGAATCCTCCACTGGTTTTCCTGTTTATCTCTGTCCAGCAGCCATCTACCATCTTTACACTCTCACCTTTCACCTTTATTTGTTGTTAGCCTCTCCTTTTTCTTCTCTCCCTTTTGTCTACCTCAAACCATCATTCATCTACCATAGTCATCTGACTCCACCCTCTCACCTCCCCTATCATCTTATATTATGCTGGAAGTTTGATAGTGTCAGGGAGCAGCAGTGTGTGAAGTTGCCATTAGCAGGGACAGGGTTCTTGGGAAATTGAAAGGCCTGAAAGTATTTGGTACAGATGGTATATATACTCCAGGGTTCTGAAAGAGGTGGCCAAAGAGATTGTGAAGGCATTAGTAATGATCTTCCAAGAATCAATTGGTTCTGGCATACTTCCAGAAGAATGGAAAATTACAAATGTCACTCAGCTCTACAAAAAAGAAGAGAGGCAGAAGAAAGAAAACTATAGGCCAGTTAGTCTGAACTCAGAGGTTGGGAAGATGTTGGAGGCGATTGTTAAGGATGTAGTTTCAGTGTACTTGGAGGCAAATGATAAAATAGGCCAAAGTCAGCATGGTTTCCTTTAAGGGAAAATTATTGCTGAGTAATATTGTATGTTGGAAGTCTTTGAAGAAGTAACAAGTGGGATAGATGAAAGAGAATTGCTGTATGTTGTGTACTTGGATTTTCAGAAGGCCTTTGATAAGGTGCCACACATGAGGCTGCACAACACATTAAGAAAGATACTAGCATGGATAAAGTACTGGATGATTGGCAGGAGGCAAAGAGTGTGAATAAAGGGAGCCTTTTCAGGTTGGCTGCCAACGAATAGTGTTATTTTGGTCTGTGTTGGGACCGATTCTTTTTACATTCTGTGTCAATGACTTGGATTGATGGCTTTGTGGCAAAGCTTGCCGATGATGCAAAGATAGGTAGAGGGGCAGGTAGTTTTGAGGAAATAAGAGAGGCTTCAGAAGGACTTAGATTAGGAGAGTGGACAAAGAAGTAGCCGATGGAATAGTGTGTCAGGAAGTGTATGGTCATGCACTTTGGTAGAAGAAATATTTTCTAAATGGAGAGAAAATACAAAACTGAGATGAAAGGGACTAATCATTGTGCAGGTTTCCCTAAAGGTTAATTTGCAGGTTGAGTATGTGGTCAGGAAGGCATTTATTTTGAGAGGACTGGAATATAAAAGCAATGATGTAATGCTGAGGCTTTATTAAGGACTGGTGAGGACACATGGGGAGTATTGTGTGCAATTTTTGGCCCTTTATCTAAGAAAGGATGTGCTGATATTGGAGAGGATTCAAAGGAAGTTCATGAAAATGTTTCCAGGATTGAAAGGCTTTTCATATGAAGGGCGTTTGATGGCTATGGGCCTCTACTCATTGGAATGAGGAGTAACCTCATTTGAATCTATTGAATGTTGAAAGGCCTTGATAGAGTGAATGTGGAGAGGATGTTTCCTATGGTGGGGGAGGCAGAGGATGATAGATTCTTGATTAGTCAAGGCACAGAGGCATATGGGAAAGAAGGGAGGAGATTGGGCCTGAGAAGGAAAATGGATCAGCCATGATAGAGTGGTGGAACAGATTCAATGGGCCAAATCGCCTAATTCTGCTCCTATATCTGATGGTCATGGTCTTATAACCCTCCTCAATACACAAGTCTCCCTGGAGTCCTTTATTGCTACTCCCTTTCCCCTCTGTATTTTGACCATCTTGTCTCTTCACTCTTAATCTTGATGCTGAGTTCCAGCCCAAAACTGTCAACAGTTTTTTCCTCCCACCAACCCTGATTTCTTCCAGCATACTGTATGTTGTTTCTAATACAAATGATAATTTAAACAAAAATTACTCCAGCTTCTGGTTATGCTTCATTTGAATTATTTGCAAATAATCTTTCATTAAAAAAAAATTAAAGGAAGATATAAATGGGACCTCCAGTCCTTTGAGGGCTTTACAGCCTAATCCACTTACTTTATATAGTAGTGACGAGTTGGAGTTGTTCCTGGAATTGGGAGAGATGGTTGAAGGGAAATGGAGATTAAAGATATGACTGAGCCACCTTTCTGTGGCCTTGTAGAATGTTCCAGGTAGTAAACTTGGTAGTTATCTCATTGAGTTTCTATTAATATTATTATTCCTAACATGAATCGCCTGGAGAATGTCGCTTTCTTTTTTATGGTATTTAAGCAGTAAATGCCCTTTGAAAGTTCAACATAAATAAATTACTTGGAGAATTTGTCATTCTTACTGTGCAGATTTTTTCCAACCTTCACTTAACATTTTGTGATTATATGATCTCAGGCATGTCATGATAGGTCGTGCATCATGGTGGTGTTGCAAGCAGTGCAGCTGTCTCAAAGCTCCAGCTTTTGGAATTCAATTCTAACCACCTCTGTCTGTATGGAGTTCACATACTGTTGTGGCCACTTGAGCTTCTGTTGAATGCTCTATTCTTCATTTCAGTGACCCACAAACTAAAATAATGACAAAGCTCAGCTGCCTGATGTTTCCTTGGGAGGAAAGCAACCAATTTCATTTTATTGGGGGTGGGGGGAAGCAACAATTAACTCCTGAAGCTTGTAGAGGCAGCAAAAATGGAGTAGCAATTTATAACTGACCTGTTTTGGAGTCTGTACAATGACACTTTCCATGAAGCCTTCAGTGCTTGGCTGTCCGAAGAGGAGAGGGCCCTATATTTTCCACAGAACGCTGGAGAAGGAAGGGATGTGGATCTAATTCCTGGGGATTTTATCCACCATAAAGGTAAGAGTCTACCTTCAACTTTTCAAAGAGCAATGCACTGGGAAATGGAAGTTTTTTGGAGTTAGTGTTGACAGAAACCTATCACCTTTGCAACAGTAAGAGATCATTCTCATTCTGTATTTCTTAGCCAGCAAATCATTTCAGATGGGGGCAGCTGAGCGTTTCCATAGTTCCCATTTTATGGTTCACTAGTGCTCTCTACCTAAAGAGAGTATTTCATCTACTTAAGCAATATCAGCAAGCGCAGAGATCTAACAGCAATAGAGAATTGATTTACTGCACTTGTATAGGACTCCAGGTTTCCTCTATGAACCCAGAATGGCCTACCTAAACATGCAGCTGCTGTGTGACCATCAAATGAAATGCCATATTTGCAAGGAGCTTGCATTTTTTATTCTACGGGTAGCTGTGGTTCCGGCCATATTTTAGCACCAGACTACTTAAAGGGATTTATTTGTTCCTCAACTCTTTGGGGTGTTGGTCATGCTGAGCCACAGGAATCAAGTGCAGAGTTCAAAGTTTAGCCATCAATGTCTTGAAATTCTGTTATCTGGGCATTTGGAACACTTGTGAGTGTTGTGTTGGGACACTTGTTACCTGCTTCACAATCATGTTGTTATGAGAATACATCCCTTCCATGACGAGCTGCAATCGCAGCGGCAGGAGGAGACGGAAAAAGGAAGTATCGGCACACAAATATGGATTCAATGTGGACTTCCTGTGAGGGTGTATTCATATTCTAGAAACCATGTTTGTACTGGCTCTACATCCAAGAACCAGATAACAATCTTGGTACCACATAACAATGGAATTTCAAATGATAAAGTACCATTTTGTTATTCCTGTTTTTAGAGATGAATACTGACAGAGTGAATTCGACTTTTACGTCACTTGACTATCCAGGGCCCAGTCAAACATTTTGCAAGAACACTTGCCTAACCTCCTTCCTCACAAACACCAAGTGTTGGAGTTGGGAGGTCATCTGCCCACCTTCAGACACAGCACTGAATGAGGGAAAACAATGACAAGAACAAATATGCCACATTTCCCATGTTCTGCTTCTCCTGTTGTTGGCCATTTCCAAGACTCTTACAGAACAAGCCATGGCCAAAGAAAGTAAAGACTTCATAATCAAAACAATCTTACTGAAGGAAATCTGAACACCCAAAATGAAAATGAAACTGAAACTGAAGATAAAACTATGTTAAAGATTAGCCACATAGGGAAGTGTATGGTTACCTACTTTCGTAAGAAGGAAGAAAGGCATTGACTATGTCTAAGAGGGAGTGACAAATTCACAAATTTGAGGTGCAAAGATGATTGGCAGTGGATGATAGAAAAACAGAGGGCTATGTAGCAAGGAAGGGTTAAATTGATCTCAGATTACATAATAAAGTAAGCATAACATTGTGGGCTGAACAACCTGTACTGTGCTATAGAATTCTGTTTTCTAAGGGACTTGGGAGACCTAGTGCAGTGTTTCCTACAAGTTTCTAAAGGTTAACATAGGTTAGGTTGGTAGTAAGAAAATAAATCCAATGTCAGCATTTATTTTTGAGACTCTATAATCCTCTGAAGCCTCTTGCAAACCTGTGCATTTGAAGCTTTATACCAGGCTGTGTTGCAACCAGTGAGAATATTCTGCATCATATATCTGAAAAAAAAATTAACAAGATATACCAAATCTCCTCAAACTCCTACTGAGGTGGAGCCACTGGCATGCCTTCTTCATGATTGCATTAATGTGTTGGGTCCAGGATGGATCCTTTGAGATGCCGATACTCGGGGATTTGGAATTGCTCACCCTTTTCATCAATGACTCCACAATAGGGACTGGTGTGTGTTCTCCTTACTTCACCTTTCAAAATCAACTCCTTGATTTTGCTGATGTTGACTGTAAGGTTCTTGTTGCAGCACCACTCAACCAGCCAATTTATCTCACTCTGATACACCACCTTCTGAAATTCCAACAACAATGTCAGCAGCAAATCTATTTATATAAATACTGATTTATAGTTGTATATAAAGTTATTGATTATAAATTCAATAAGTTTATAGAATTTAAGATTCACTTCAGGTACTAAGAACTTCCAGTCCTCAATTTTCCCTTTATAAGAATTAACCTTTGGCTCAAGCACCACAAGAAAGCAGCATCCGTTATCAAGGGTGCCCACCATCCAGACTATATTCTCTTGTTGCTGCTATCTGTTGGTCCCAACCCACCAGGCTCGGGGACAGTTATTACCCTTCAAACATCAGGCTCCTGAACCCACGTATATAACTCACCTCAACTCTGAATTGATTCCACAACCTATGGACTCACTTTCAATGACTCTACAACTCTTGTTATCAGTATTATTTTTTTTGTATTTGCAGATTATCTTCTTTTGAACATCCATTGTTTGTGTGTAGCTTTTCATTGATTCTACTGTAATTCTTTGTTCTACTGTGAATGCCTGCAAGAAAATGAATCTCTGGGTAGTACAGTACACACTTTGATAAAACATTACCTTGAACTTTGAAGTAGCACATTGGTTGATTCAGGAGCAGCTTTAGTTTTTTGTATAAATGAAAATATATGTCCCATATTTTATAGTCAGAGGCAAAAACAAAAATTGTTTACTACATTGCTAACTGCACACAGATTTCTACAGGGATTGAATGAAACTTGTTAGTCAGCACTTGAACCATTGAAATGCTCTAAAATGGGCATCTGTATATGAGAGCAGAATGAACAACAGTTTGTGCTCTTCAACCCATCAATCTGAACAATACACTTTGAGGTAGGTAAGATGGAGGTTGCAGGAATTGTGGCAACCCACTGTCAATCTGCTGACATCAGCAGTTAATTCAAATGTGCCAGGAGAGGAAAGTTATTAATTTAATTATTTTTAATGGATGATATTAACCGAGAGGACAAGAGTAAGAAAAGACAAATCTATAAGTAAGTACTTAAGATTTCAGTGGAGGACAATGATGAACATCATCAAAAACTGCCAGATTTGCTCCGTCTAATTTTAGCTGGAATGGAAAAAAAACTGTAAAGAGGTCCAACTAACAGGTGGTTACTGCATAAGGTGTCCAACAGAGGCTTCCTTCACCTGTTTCTGAAAGAGATTGGGAATCATGTTAGATGATGGTGGATTTTTGTGTCTTACTAGAGAAAGGCCTGAAGCTAAATGGAGCTGATAACTTCACTTTCTCAGTAGCCATCCCCTTTGATCAGCCCCTTCAACTTTGTCTTGGGATTTTTCCAGAAAACTGCAAAAGATGTATGCAGGATACTGTTGCACTCTGTTAGCGTGTGCAGTGGTCTCTAACCTATGTTACGTCCGTGGCCCCCTCCTTTTTGAGAATCGCAAGATCACTATTAAGTCAGTTCAGGAGACCCAGGAAATGAGAGAAAGACATGCAGAATCCACAAAGAGTTTGGAATGTGTCCTGGCCTCCGAAAGGCAGAACCATTGATAACGGCTATTGTCTCTTGGAGACGGAATTGTGTATTGAATACTGTATGATGCATCGAAGCCCCCAGGCAATGTACCGAGGGGGGGGGGGTTGGTGGAGGGATTGCATCATCCCAAGCTGATTGACATCTGAGACCCTGTGAGTCAGGATAAAAGAGGGTCTGGGGAACAGCCCCTCAGACACACCAGAAGAAATGCTAGAACTCCTGTAACAGAGTAATAGCAAAAGCCAGTGGAACAGCCCACGTGCGTCCTTTTCCATTTGCCTCGGAATTGGTGGACCTTTACCACGGAAGCACGGCTTTAGCTAACCACAAAGGGGAAACCAGTCCCCAACGACTCTTGAAGGATTGACATCATAAAAGGAATGGGCAAGTTAAACCTCAATCTTTCTCTCCAACCAAAAAGCTGCAGCTTGAATTAACTTGAGTGACTTTTATATTTCCAATGGACAATACATTATCCCCTAGACAACGATAGAGCTATTTCTTATTGATTATTATCATACCCGCGCTTTTAGATTTAGTATTCACGATGTATATTATCTGTATGTTTGCATTGATATTATTTTTGTATATTTTTATCAAATACTGTTAAAAATAGTACCATCAGACTTCAACGGACCTCTCTATCTTTGCTGGTAAGTGACCCAGTTACGTGGTATGTAACACTTATAAGAAAATCTTTTTACAGCCTGCACAAGCTGACAGAGTGCATACATCTTTTGCTTTTTCCTTATAGTAAACCATCCTTTCCAATCTCTTTATGCCACTACATGACTCAGCGGCCTGCCACTTGGAGACACAAGTGTTTGATATAACTTGTGAGGAATCCAAGCAATATTAACAAATCCAACAGGAAATCCAGTGGACAGTGCTTGGTGCCTCTGGAGGAATTTTTAAATATACAAGTCACAATTTGGCACCAAGTGTCCAAGGCACGAACTAGAATGAGTGGAGTCCCTTCAGACAGTGACGGTGAAAGCAATTGACTCCAGTACTTTTTAGAATACTCTCCTTACTGCGAACTTTTAACAATTAACCTCTCTGATACCTGCATGACAAAGCGACTATCACACCGACACAACAAAAACTGTTATTTGGCAACAAGTCATATTTCATCATTCCACACAAGTTGAAAGTGTTTCAGATCGATAAACGACATTAACAACTTTGATTTCCCCAAAAAATACAACTTATGGCAACATCATTTAAAATGAGCTTTTGCAGTCTTGGAGAAATTTGTCTCGATTCCTCACTTCTTAAATCTCCAATTTGGTGCCACTTTGTAGCTTCAACAGAGGTAAACACTACATCCACGGGTGGTGGACTCAGTTACGGAGCAGAATATGGAAAATGGACTGCTAGGGATTTGTGGGTTGCGTGCCGTAGCAAGGATAAAGTGAAAAGTAAAGTACTTTGTTCCCGGTTACCCCATGTTGTTCCTGTCACTAATCCCTCATAGTCCTCAACACTTTCAAAGCAAAATGTGTTGTTATGCATTTCACCGCGGATCCGTACGATGCTGAAGGTTTTAGGATTGGTGACCGGTTTTCACACCCCCCCCCCATCCCCTATGTTAAATCCTGCGTTATATTTATGACCATTTAAGCAGTCAATAACCCATGAAAAAAGACTTCCTGTGAATGACAAATTTACTTGTCTCAGCAGACCCCACCCAACTTTGTCGAACGTCCAGATGCCTTCTCCTGAGAGGCCCCACTTTTAAAGCAAAACTCCCAGTGCCAGACATCGTTATTGCAGTCTTCCCTCCCTCTAGATCTTAGTGAACAAATTCTGAAGACAAAATATTCCCAGAAGATGGTGGTCTATGGTGTATTTCTTCAAGGAGGCTTTGAAGCTTTTGCCCTATCTGCTCTGCAAAAAGAAAAAAGAGTTGCCAGCTGATAAGCAGGAATGATCAGCTGTGCACTAAATATTTGTACAATTACATGAGAACAGTTACATGCTCCTTATTTTTAAAGCAATACACATATTCAATACAGTAATATATAAACTTCGTTAGGGTCCCGAAGCACTTTATGAAATGATGTGTCGACAGGATATATGTAATACACACAGTAGTAAATTCTACAATCAACAGTGCGGCCAAGATCCGATGATTTGTTTTATGCGGATGCATTACACATAAGCACCTGATAATGTCTAAAAACGATACTCGGTCGATGATTGCGGAAGTATTTACACTAGACGATAACCGCCGAGGGATCTGCTGTGACTGTTTCTCCAGCTGTTGAATTAAACAGTGCCATTTGCACCCTGAACGTGTTGACATCTGGCTGGGTCATTGACCGAGGGTCCAGCGGCGGACTCGACAGCCTTATTATTCTCCTTGTTAAACAACCCACGTCGCAATTGCCGCTGACCCCGCACCGCCCATGAGCTGGTTGCCCAGCGACCGGGGCTGCCTGTTTCCGTGACGCGCTTCCTTCCTGCGTCACGGGACGGTCTACAGTCAGATCGAGAGCAGGAAGATTCGGGGTGGGCTCGGGCTGGTCGCTGCTCCGCGTTTCAACTCAGGTGAGGCCGCCCCCCCCCCCCCCCGCTCTTCTTATTCTCCATGAATGCCTTTGTTAACGTGGCGGGGATCACGGAAAACGGAACGCAGCGGGAATTGCGGGCCTTGAACATGAGTGCGGGGACTCCTGCCCTAGGCCCGCCGAATGCGGGGGTCCCGGGCTCCTCGCGGCCCGCTGAAGTCGGGGCCCCGGTTGCCCCCCGAACCGGCTCGACAGATCCGTGACGTCGCCGGGCAAGGAAGCGGACAGACGGCTTTCGCCGCCGCTGTAATTCTGAACTAAAGCAAACTGTAAGCGAGCCGGGCGGTACCTGGAGCCGCTCATTAAAAGAGGGGTGACCTGACAATTGCGGAAAATTGTTTAGATGGAGACAAGTTATTCCTGCTTGTTTGAAACAAAATGTAAACAATTTGAGGCTTAAGATGCTGAAGTTTGTGAGATTTTATCGCGTTTCATGGAAGCATTTAGGCTTGAGAAGATATGAATAATAAGGAGCGAGAGCAGCTCGAGTTTACATTATGCGCCTATTGAAATGTGTAGCAAAGGTATAACCTTAATCTTTATTTGTTTCTCTTGGTTAAAGGATTGAATCACTCGTGAAAATAGTGTATGCTTAGTTGTAACTCGATTTTGAATCTCCCTTGATATTGAGGTCATATTAGGTAAAAGTATTGATCATATTTCTTTTAATAGGGAAGACAGATTGTGTTGTTAAAAGTCTGTGGCAAATCTACATGTACACTGTAATGCAAAATATTTGGGAATTGTTTTAACTTTGGAAGGAGGAAGAGAATAAATTAGTACAGTTGTAGTTTTGCTAATATTGTGTTTTCCATTTGTGGGAAGTCTGCTTATCTTTTGATGTTTCTCAGTGTTGAAGATAAATAACAGTTCCATATGATGACTTGGCAAAACATAATTGATGTCATCTGAAAATGTGCTTCTATAAATATCCATTCCACCTTCTGTCATCATCCAAAAAAGAAGATCAGTTTGAGCTTGATGCAGCCTAATGGCGAGCTTTCATATTTAATTATTTTCCCCTGCAATCTTTGCCAAGCAATAATAATATTTTACTGTGGGGTATGCCCTAACTGGGCTTAAGGGTATGACTGAATTGTTTTGAGGTAATAATAGTCTGAATCTTTCCCACTCCCAGCTCTGGTTTAACCATTCCAATCTAATGTTTTCAACATGAAATATTCCTTATGGTAATTTTTTTGGATACTTATCATATGTAGTATTTTTATATATGGAGTAGGATTCTATTCCATTGTGTCTGCTGCTGAGGGAAAAAATGCCTATATTTTTCCATACTGTGCTCTACTGATTCACCCAGTTGAAATAATTAAAAGTGTAATATTCATTGTTTTTGCTCTGTTACCTCACATTGGATTATTCCACACAGTATTGATTTGTTAATGCACTGTTAGTCTTGGGAGTCTTGCTGAATCCACCTGCTTGCCTGCACCCTGCTGTACCAGGAAACCTGATTCCACCCCCTGTCTACCATGATGCTAATCATTGTTGGTCAGTAAGCTTGTATCCTATAGAAATCTGTGGTTTTGGGGAGAGCTCTGCAGCCAAATGGGGAGACACCAGCTTCAATCACATACAATGGAGCTGTAGAATATGGTAGTTCTTTCCACATATTAGACCAGCCACTACTAGTCCCAGGCAATGCCAACACTTGTATCAGCCAGGATGCAGTCCTGATCCCCACATCTCACCAATGAATAGCTACACCATTTTCCCTAGTTTGCCCCACACCAGCACTCAAAGGGTAAAGTTCACTTCATTCTGAGCAGTGGGATGATATGATCATTCAGTGTAGGTCTGTAATCTGGTGTAGCTTTCTCTGTTTTTTAAAAAAAATTATGTAGTTCAGTCTAGTTTTTTGTACTGTGTTATGGAACACCGTGGTCCTGAAAAACATCTCATTTTTACTATGCACTGTACCAGCAGTTATGGTCAAAATGACAATAAAAGTTGACTTGACTTGATTATTTCATCACTGTGGGATTGCCTGCTGTGGGCAGGGTTTTGCACCGGCACAGCAGTGTACTCATTTCTGGGAATACATTCTTAGTGCTAAATGAGATACAGTTGTAAATTCCCTCGACACTACCTTTTATTTTTTTATCCCTCCCAATTGCTACAACTTTCTTTTTATACCTGAGGTTTCCTTTGTTCCAAATCTAATAGCTTGCTACCTCTTCTTTCAGTATGTCTTTGGGTTTCTAAGCCTTATTTACTGAAATATTTCTCTTAAACCACTGGACTTGCCTTTCAAGTCCAGTTTTGAACAAGCTACTGGTCATCTTTGGTATTCTCTTTTGTGGCCTTTAGGTAATGCCTGTAAGGCAGTAATCAACACTGGTGCCATTGCTACATTTAAGTGGTTGTTTCTCATATTTTCTTTTTGCATTGAGAACTTGGTCCTTCTGGATATGCACGCAGAAGACATTACTAAGCAAGTAGGCTTTCATATACGTACTCTAATCATAACAGTTTCAACCCCGGGTACTTGATTCCTTTGATTGCCTTTGTTCAGTAACCCTGCTTGCCAAATTACACATTTTGCACGAGTCATAGCATTCTCCATTTTTAACAAGAGATAACGAAACCATCATGTTTGACTGATCTGAATCTCCCCAGTCATTTTGACAGAATAATTTGACCAAGCACCTGGCCCTAAATTAGGGTAACTACATGTATTCGAGCTAGACTGACTATTGTGCCTTCTGCCTGTTTGAAAAGTGTATTTTG
Source organism: Hypanus sabinus (assembly GCF_030144855.1). NCBI lineage: Eukaryota > Metazoa > Chordata > Chondrichthyes > Myliobatiformes > Dasyatidae > Hypanus > Hypanus sabinus. The sequence continues at coordinate 172,667,165 of NC_082706.1, forward strand.
GCCATGTCTTTACAGAATTTAAACCACTTGTACAAATCCCATGCAAATTCTTGCCTATTTGCAAACTACTATGGAATGATCTTTGGATTTAACCTGATAGATTGTAGATTGAGCTATTGTAAGCATAGAACTAGTGCTTTACTTTGTTTTCTATGCATTTAAACCATGAGAGCTCTTTGTGTACAAATGTATGAATTAGGAGTAGGAGCTGGCCACTTGATTCCCAAAAGTATGCACCAACATTCAATAGGATTGTAGATCATCTGAGTGACCTCAAGTTTGCATTACTATTTACTCATGTAGCCTTTCACCACCTTGCTTATTACTGATTTTTCCAATGTGTCTCTGATGAAGAGTTCTGAAGACCCTGTCAGGTGATATTTTTTTAAAAATCGTCTCTATCTCACACCAGTGAACCTTCATTTTTAATTTGCAGTCCCTAGTTTCAGATTCTTTTACAAAAGGAGTCATCTCCATGTTCCCTTTGACAGTTTCCATTGGGATCTTCTATTCTTAATCAAGTTCCCTCTCACTCGTCTAAACACCAGCAGGTGAAAAACTTGACCTGCTCAATCTTTCCAAATAAGAACACTTACCTGTTCCAGGTTTTAGTTTAGTAAGCTACTTAAAATTGCTTCCTCTGCACTGATATTCATCCTTTAATAGGGAAACCATTACTGTACACAGAGCTTGAGTTGTTGTGTTATCCTTTGCTTTTCTAACTGAAGTCTAACCTTTCTACTTTTGTGTTCACCTCCCTAATAATGATAGCATTCTGTTATATTTTTTAATTACTTGTTACACCTGCATACTAGCCATTTGGGAATTGAGCACTAGAACATCTGGATCCCATAGCAGCAGAGAACTCTTCCGTCTCTCACAGTTTAGATTTTCTCCCTTGCAAAAATGGGCAACTTCACAGTTTCTCGTTGTCCATTTGCTAGATCTTTGCCTACTTGTGTAGTGTTTATAGCCTTCTATTGTCCTGTTCACAGCTTGCTTTCCTGGCTAATTTTGTGTCATGAATAAACTTAGCAGCCATGCATTTGATGCCTTCATTTGGTTCTGGGATCCCTCCCCTTTGTGATTTTTATAAATTAATTTGATGAGGAAGTAGAGGGTAGGTTAGTAAGTTTGGGAGTGTTGTGAAGAATCTGGAGGGTTGTCACAGGCTACAGTGGATATCGATAGGATGCAGAATTGGGCTGTGAAGTGGCAGATGGAGTTCAACCCGGATAAGTGTGAAGTGGTTCCTTTCAGTAGGTCAAATTTGAAGACAATATAATGGTAAGACTTATTGCAGTGTGGAGGATCAGTGAGATCTTAGGGTCTGTGTCCATAGGACACTCAAACCTGCTGCTCAGGTTGACAGTGCTGTTAAGAAGGTGGATGGTGTGATGGTCGTCTTCAACCAAGTTCAAGGACCATGAGGTAATGTGAAATCTATATAAGACCTTAGTTAAACCCCACTTGGAGTACTGTGCTCAGTTCTGGTCACCTTACTACAGGAAGGATGTGGAAACTATAGCTAGAGTGCAGAGGAAATTCACAAGGGTGTTGCCTGAATTGGAGAGCATGTCTTGTGAGAATAGGTTGTGAACTTGGCCTTTTCTCCTTTGAGCGACAGAGGATGAGAGGTGATCTGATACAGACATACAAAATAATGAGAGGCATTGATCGTGTTGATAACCAGAGGCTTTTCCTCAGGGCTGAAATGGCTAACATGAGGGGGCATAGTTTTAAGGTGCTTGGAAGTAGTTATAGGGGGGATGTCAGAGGTAAGTTTTTCATACAGAGTGTGGGTGTGTGGAATGCATTGCCAGCAGTAGAGGCAGATACAATATGGTCTTTTAAGAGACTCTTGGATGGGTACATGGAGCTTAGAAAAACAGAGGGCTATGGTGTAGGGAAATTCTAGGCAGTTTCTAGAGTATGTTACATGGTTGGCACAAAATTGTGGGCTGAAGGACCTGTAATGTGCTGTGATTTCTAAGTTCATCCAAGTTCAATTATATAATGTAAAAAAATTATACCCTACCATCAGTCTTGTACAACACACAGAATGACCTGCTAACCTGATAAATCCCCATTATGCCTATTTTCTGATTGATTGCCGCCCAATTTTCTATGCACACCTGTGTTTAACTCCTACACTGAGTTTTTATTTTCAACAATAATCTTTATGACACCTCATCAGGTGGCATCTGGAAATCTAATTATTGTAGCTTCCTTGGTTCTCTTGCATATGTTAGTTCTTCAAAGGACTTCCAATAAGTTGGCCACAAACTGCTCTCTTTAATAACAACTTCTGCATTTAATCTTGTATCTTTGTCTCCTCATTTTATTTGTTATGGCAGGAATGGTTGGTTTCTGAATCCCCTTTACTATTGCATTTATATTTTGGAAAATCTTCAGTTCCCATAGTTTTACAAAACTTAAAAAAAAATTCTTGTTTAAGGAATCACATTGTGATGATTTCCTTAATCTGTCTGTGGTTGTTCAGGATTGCATGAATATTGGAAAAGTTTCCACGAATGAGGCTCGGATCCTTGCCAAATAGCCATTACTCATAGGAAAACTCTGAAACGTTCCTGGGGGAAATGGATGCCAAATGACGGCAGAATTAACCTAGTGAGTGTCCACATTGTACATTTCAATTGCAGTTTACTGAAATATAATCAGAAAAATACCTGGCTAATCCTCTGACATTCCAAAATCCTGGGATGAGAAGTTATTTCCCAACTGAGATCAGAAACCAAGGCTCATGTTTTTTGGACTTCATTGTTCAAGCACACTAGCAAAAATTAAATATTCTTGTGCATATGTTGATACTGATAATTAACAAGTTAATATGGTGTTTTTGTTAGGCAGATGATGAAATACTAGTTTGCCAAATATGTAATTGTGAATTTGCAGCACTTTTCCCCAAGTAGCTAGCAGTTAAAAAATCAGAATGGAAGTGTGAAGAGTAGAGATTGTATAGATATGTATGTCTGCATGGTGTAGTAGATTTGGCAAAAGGCACAAGATATCTGTCGGTCTGCTCGCTGTAACCAAGCGCAATTGTGCACCACCTTAGGAAGGAGAAGAATAGGACTTCTTTAAACAGAAGTTTTAGGTAAAGCCTGTCTCCATAACAGCTTAGAGTTAGTCCTGACGAAGGGTCTCGGCCTGAAACATCAACTCTACTTTTTCCTGTAGATACTGCCTGGACTGCTGTGTTCTGCCAGTATTTTGTGTGTGTTGCTTGAATTTCCAACATCTGCAGATTTCCCCACGTTTGCCTCCATAACGGCTCTTTCCAATTGCAGTAATCTCTTCCCAAATTATTTATCAAAAGTAGACAGGATTTTCCTTTCAGTAAAAGTAAAAAGATAACGCTTTTTAGAAGGCTGGTAAACTTTCATTGGATTGATTGTTGTTTGCTTGTGGATTTTCAAGCAATTAAGTGGTTGGCAAGCCATGGAAATTAGAGACCACTTTATTCACAAAGTTTATTAAAAATACTACATTTGTTATTGGATTGATTGCTAGTGGGGTGAGGAGGGGAGTTGAGTGGCAGGGTATGGAAATACTTGCATTCTTCCTGGAGATGATCCATCAATATCTTTTAGAGTGTAGTTTATCACAGTGCATGTTTCAAATTATGAAATGTTATGGGTGATAATGAGTTATGCATGTACAGAACTCTGTGCATGGTTGATTGTAATGGCAAATCCTAGCACTTGTACAATATTCAAGATTATTGCAGTGTCATACTTTATTCCAGTTTGGTTAGATTACTGTTTCCTGTTTTGCTACTGACATTGTTCTGAAGATAAATAACAATTACATCCCTGTGTTTGTTCAAATTTCACATTATATGTACAAGAATCAAGAGCATGACCAATGATAAATATTGTAGTAGTCTCTTGAATCAAGAAAACATTTAATGTTTTAGAAGCTGTTTCTTCAGTATTTTAAAGTGTATCTATGTATATATTTTTTATATAAAGGAACAGTTTCTAAATATTTTAAATCTGAAGGTTGTCTGCTGAACTAAAGGATTTCTTTTCTCTTTAAGGCCTTTTCCCCATTTGAACAAACATGTCTTTGTATCCATCCTTAGAAGACCTTAAAGTAGACAAGGTGTTTCAGGTAAGTGCTAAAGGAAGTATTCAATATTTGTCTGTTTATGATTCTGTTGTTATGCATCAAAACAATCAATCAGGTGCAATATTATGTTTAGTTCAATTCCTTTCCTCCTATTTGAATGGGCAATTTATAGCTGCTGTCCCAAAATTTGATCTGCAGAGTAGAATATAAATAACTCCATTCCTGTGCTAGAAAATAAATCTCAGGTTGTATATAGTATACATACTTGGATAATGAATTTAATTTGAAATTTGGAGCTCTTTATTATTTGTCACTTCAGCTACTTTTCAGTCCTTCTCTGAATTTTGTTTCCTGTATCATGCCATCTTGAGTTTTGGAATTTAATTGGTTAAAGAGACATGGCGTCAAATTCTACACCTTGGCACTTCCCAGGTTGAAGCTGATATTGCAATGATTTCAATCCTTCAATCGTAAATTCCCCACAAATACAAGTAGACTCTTTTTGCTTGTGGATGAACATCTCCTTGGTTTCAAATGAATTATTTAAGTTTGTGGTCCAGGAGAACTGCAATCTAGTTTAAGTCTCGTGGTTAAGTTACCTTAGTATAAAAGATACCCTGAATTTATTCAAGGATGTTTTGGTACCCATCAATTTATCATCCAACTCAAAGTGATTTAGTTATTGCACAAGTAATTCAGAGGCCTGCTCTAAAAATCCAAATACGTGAATTTAAATCTCACCACAACATATGGGACAAACATTTGTTTTCTCCCCTAATGCTAATCTCAATAGGGATCTCCTTCAGAGTACTGGATTCTTCATATTAATGTTCTTCATGAAGTTGTGTTCGATGTCCTGTTTTGCTTCTCCTCCACAACCATTAGCAATGTGTTTAATTCCTAATGTAAAGGGTTTCTTATGTTACTGCGTATGTTAATCAAAATTGCTTCTTTGTTAAGTAAAAGTAGGGATGCTTCTTTATTATTGTAACTGGTGAGAGAGTGCTTTCTCTCGCAGCTTGTTTGGGTTATAATTACTGATAACGAGAATTGTATTCATTTGTTAACCAATTGGGGTAAATGTTATTCTTTCTTGTGGTTTTGCGGACTTTTGGGGGGTTGGAGAGGAGATAGTGAGGAAGGTGGACGGTGCTGGAGGCGCTCTGGTCTGGTCGAGGGTGGTCCCAGGCGCGTGGGTCGTGGAGGTCGGAGAAGATCAAGTAATGGACGGAAGACTTCGATGGTTGAGCTCCAACAATTGTGCACTAATTGACTGAACCCTGATAAGTTCTGGCACCTTTTCTTTCATATATATTGTATTGCTATTAATCACTTAGTTCTAGTGAGATTTATAAAGTGTATTCGGTAAACGTACATGGTGTGCAGTTTGATTTTGTGTGTGCAAGTTGTATTAGTGTGCATTTCACAGCATCCATGTATATGGGATGCGAGGTTTGGTGGGTGGATGAATTTTCCCCTAGACATACACCAGCCAATCGCATGAGCGTTACACTAGTGACCCTCTGAATAGCTTAATAAGCTATTCTTACATTAAAGTAAGAATAAGTGTAGAACTTTGAAACAGTAAATATAAAGCTGGGTGGACTAACTGTTTTTCTATCACATGCAGCCATGATTAAATTGCTCTGACTCCATTTATCCTTGCAAAGTGCTGTTAGTGAGAATCAGCCTGCACAAATGTCTTTGACAGAAAAGGAATCCTTAGAATGTCTAGTACCTCCACTATTAACATACTGGAGTGGGCTGGTCAAAATTGACTGGAGATCAGTTTGAACAGGCTTGTAAATAAAGTGGGTACAAGTGGAAGCCAAAGGCTGGATATCTCGATGCAAATAACTTGATGCCTAATTCACCAGGGTCCTCATAGATTTGCCCTCACCTACCTGACACAGGTCATGAGAGTAATGGAATGCTCTGTTCTTGACCAGATGAATATAATTCCAGCAACTCATAAGGTCCAACTCCCATCAAAAACAAAGCAATGTGTGTGGCTTGGATTTCCAGTATCTCTTGTTTTTGCAAGAACAAAGCAGCTAATTTGTCTGATAATCCTCCCACCATCATAAACATGGACTCTTTCCACTACCAGTCCATCATCGATGAAATGAATTAAAACAGTTTTTAACCTTATTTTCTCCAAAAGTATATAATCGGCTTTGAGACTTGAGACATGAAAGATATTATGTATATTATGTTTCACATTCCCCTCATTATTCTTTACTTTTTATTCATTCTTTTTCCTTTAGCACTCAATAGAAACATGTAATTATGCAAAAATAATGTTGAGGGACTTATGTCAAATGGTTAACATGTTTTTCAGGCTCAGTCTTCATATGTGGCAAATTCTGGAAATCTTGCAATCTTGCCTGAGACTGCAACCTCTGAACAATCAGATGGAGGTAAGTTGATGGTGGTGGGGATGAAAGTTTATAATCTGGCACTACTCATTATAATTTTGGGTCTTAATAAGACTTAAGTCTTGTGCCATGTAATGGCATAATTTGCGTTAACTATTGTACTCCCTTGCATTGCTCCTCATGCTGTGTCATAGCCTTAGATTTCAGTTACGAAAAGTGAAATTAGTTAAGGACTTGTGGAAGTTCAAATTTTTTTTTGGGGGGGGGAGGAATATTCTACTTTCTTTCTAAGTAACTGTTTTTGTTTTTGTTTATGGAAGGATTCCAAATTTCTACCATTCCCAAGAAGTAAAAGTTCCTAACTTTATTTCTGAAAGATCTGATTCTCTTTTTTGGTTATGGCCTGGCATGAATTGATTAAATCATGTCATGACTACTTAATGCCACTGTTAATATTGCTGTTTCATTCATCTTTTGTACATTTTTATGTTTTGACAAATTTGGCTATGTGGCTTTGATTTCTCCCAACTCCAACCAATGTATTGTTTATAATTATCGTAAATGTTGATGACCTCAGGAAGAACTCCTTGCTAAAGTTCTCTAATCACATTCTGCAGATTTGGTCATCTTGGTCAAAGTCTATCTCATTGGCATGTTTTTTACCAGGCCAATGAGATGTAAATACGTTTGCACAAAATTGTGGAAATTAGAGTTCCAGAAAGATTGGTGCTGGGACAACCTTTGTTTGCTTTATGAATCTAATTAAATGGATTGGGTAGAAAAGGTGTCTCTGCTAAGGCTAAAACATAAGTAAATTAAGCATTAGGAATGATTTGTAGATTAATAGATTTGAAGATTTGGTATTAAAGCTTATTGTCATAGTTATGCATACGTAGAGTATAAATTAGTTAATTGTATCAGCAAATGTTGAATCTGGAGATCAGAGCAGAATTAGGTCACTTGGCCCATTGACTGTAATCTGCCATTCCAATCATTGCTGATTTATTATCCCTCTCAACTTCATTCTGCCTTCTCCCTGTAACATTTAATGCCCTGACTGCTCGAAATATACTTAATGACTTGGCCTCCACAGATGTCTGTGGCAATGAATTCACAGATTGTCCATCTTCTGGCTAACAAAATTCCTTCTCATCTATGTTTTAAATGGATATCCCTCTATTCAAAGGATTCCCAACCTTTTTTATGCCATGGATGTTTACCACTAACTAAGGGGTTGGGAACCCGTGTTCTATTTTGATGCTCTGCCCTCTTGTCTTAGACTCACCCACTGTAGGGAATATCCACCGTCTAGGTCTTTAACTATTTGATAAGTAGGTTTCAGTGTAATCCCTGCTCATTCTTATAAATTCCAGCGACTATGGGCCCACAGCTACCAAACACCCAGTTAACCCTTTCAATCCTGGAGCCTTCTTGGGAACTTCCTCTGGACCCTCTTCAATTCCAGCACAAATTTTAGATAAGGGGTCCAAAACTGCTTCCTATACTCCAAATGCAGTCTGACCAATGGCTTGTATATCTAAGCTCTTATATTCCAGTCCTCTTGAAATGACTGAGCTCTTTTTATTTCCACTCTTCGCTTCCTGTCAGTCAGGAAATCTTCTATCCAAGCTTTCTTGTAATACCATGGTTTTTTATCTTGTTAAGCAGCGTATGTGCAGCATCTTGTCAACGTCTTTTGGTTTGGATGCCCTTTATCCAGTTTGATTTCTTTTACATCATTGCAGTTTCAGTTTAGTCAGTTTAGTTCATTGAAGTCATTTATGTCCTTGATCATTAACATCCTGTTTGTTATTTGTTTAGTCACGCACTGGGCTATATTACGCCTACAAAATAATCAACTTTTTATTTGAAAAGTGGTTTATTACTTGTTACTTCCTTTAACAAAATACAAGCATTTCTCTAACATTAATCATAGTCAGCATGGTTTCCTCAAGGGAAAATCTTGCCTGACAAATCAGGTGGAAGTCTGAGCAAGTAACAACCAGGATAGACAAAGGAGAATTGGTTGATGCTGTGAACTTGGATTTTCAGAAAGCCTTGGACAAAGTGCCACACATGAGGCTGCTTAACACGCTACAAGCCCATGGTTACAGGAATGATTCTTGCATGGATAAAGCTGTGGCTGATTGGCAGGGGGCAAAGAGTGTGAATAAAGGGAGCCTTTTCAGGCTGGCTGCAGGTGACTAGTGGTGTTCCACAGGGGACTGTTGGGACTGATTCTTTTTGCATGACATCTCAATTGATGGCTTTGTTGCGAATTTTGCAGATGATTAAAAAGATAGGTGGAGGAAATAGTTTTCAGGATGTAGCGAGGCTGCAGAAAATCTTGATTAAGAGAATGGGCAAAGAAGTGGCAGATGGAATACAGTGTCAGGAATTGTACGGTCATGCACTTAGAAACGAAAGGGTTGACTATTTTGTAAATGGAGAGAAAATACAAAAAAAAACCACAGGGCAAAGGGACTTGGGAGTCCTTGTGCAGGATTCCCTAAAGATTAATTTGCAGATTGAGTCTATGGTCAGGAAGGCAAATGTGATGTTAACATTGATTTCAAGAGGATTAGAATAAGAAAGCAAAGCTTTAACTCTGAAACTTTATAAAGCACTGGTGAGGCATCACTTGGGGAGTATTTGTGTGCAGTTTTGGGCCCCTTATCTCAGAAAGGACGTGCTGAAACAGGAGAGGGCCCAAAGGAGGTTCACAAAAATGATTCCAAAATTGAATGTTATATGAAAAGCATTTGATGGCTCTGGGCCTGTACTTGCTAGAATTCAAAAGAATGAGGGGTGGCCTATCAAATGGTGAAAGATCACAATAGAGAGGATGTAGAGAGGTGGAAGAGTCTGAGACCAGAGGACACAGCCTCAGAATAAAGGGGCATCCTTTTAGAATGGAGATGAGGAGGAGTCTCTTTAGCCAGAGAGTGGTGAATCTGTGGAATTCTTTGCCACAGGCAGGTATGGAGGCCACGTCTGTATGTATATTTAAGGCAGAGGTTGATAGTTTCTTGATTGGTCAGCATATGAAGGGATACAGGGAAAAGGCAGGAGATTGGGGCTTAGAGGAAAATTGGATCAACCATAATGAAATGGCAGAGCAGACTCAATGGGTCAAATGGCTTCTCTATCTTATGGTCTTATTTAAGTTTTTTGAAAATTAATATTTCTAAATCTAAAACCTGTTCTTTTCTATTGACACACTAACGCAGAAGATAAAGTAAAAATTATATAAAAATGTAGGGTGTTTAAGGCTTTTGCACAGTACTGTACATTTGAATAAATTTTTGGTTAGCTTATTTTCATATTTCATCTTTTCTCTCCTTATGGATTTTTTGTTGCATTGTTAGTTTTTAAATCCCCTAGCTTCCCATTAATTTTTGCTATATTAAGTTCCTTGTTCTTGACTTCTATGCTGTCTTTGATTTCCCGTGTCTGTCACTGTCATTCCTCCCTTTGGAATACTTCTTTATCTTTGGGATGAATCTATCCTGTAGATAGATTTCTGAATTGCCCCCAGAAAATCCAGCCATTGCTATTCTGTCATCCCTGCTAGTGTCCTCTTCCAATTAACCTTGCCCACTCCTCTCCCATGCCTCTATAGTTCTCTTTACTCCACTGTAATACTGATACATCTGACTTTATTTTCTCCCTCTCAAACTGCAGGGTGAATTTATTATATTATGATCATTTTCTCCTGAGGGTTCCTTTACGTTAATCTCCTACTGCTCTGTCTGACTTTATTATTTCCTGCTGAGCCTCAGAGCTGGCCCCAGTGCTGCTGGGTTGGTGGCGGCTGCTGCTGAGATGTGGGTCTTCAGGCTCCTGTACTATTTGCCTAATGGCAGCATGGAGATGAAGAGATGGCCCAGATGCTGCCTTCCTATGACATCGCCTCTTATAGATGTCCTCTATGGTGGGGACTGGCCTTGTCCATCACTCTGTTGCTTCTTGTTACTGTGCGCTGGAGCTTCCACAACAAACCAAGAATAACCATTCAGAATGCCAGTTCGTCCATCTTCAATGGCATGCTGAATATCCTTACTCTTCTGAGTAGAGATAGTATCATGCCTTCCTCATGGTTGCATCTATGTGCTGGGTCCAGGATAGGTCTTTGGAGATATTGACACCTAGGTACTCGAAGCTGGTGCACTTTCTAAGAGTACTGGTGCGAGTTCAGCTGACTTCCCTTTCAATCAGTTTCTTAGTTTTGCTAATATTGAGTGTAAGGTTATTGTTACAACAGCACTCAACCATCTGATCTGTCCTCCTCCTTGAATGCTCCCTTTTCTCAAAATTGTATTAAACTGTACTTAGACTGCTGTATGCATTGCTGGTTGCCAATTCTTTAAAAAGAGGCAGGATCGTGGAACCAGTTTCTCTGGTACTTTGCTAATTTCTATCTTCAAATCTAATTTCTAAAACTGATTATCCACTCACTATTACATAACTATTTATGAACATTTGCTGTTTTATTTCTATTTTGATGCATGTCAAAGTAACTGTTTCAAAAAGTAATCCATTGGGTGCACTTTTAGTTTGTAATACAAGTTTTTAAAAATCTTTTTTATAAATAATTTTACAGCCCTTTATCCCCGTTTGTATCCTGAATTGTCCCAATATATGGGGCTGAATCTGAATGATGAAGAGATACAGAGGAATATGAGTCTGGTTGCAGCTTCAGATGTAAGTGATGATGTATTTGTTGGTCTTTATACTGTAAATGTGAGAAATTGATTTCCAGTTTTATCTACAATGTAAGGCAGCATTTAAATTTTAGCTAGAATGCTTGACCAGGTCAAAATCACCAGATCAATTGTACTTTAAAATAAGATTGTAATTTTTATATTTTAAAAATATGCTTTAATCTACACAGCAAACTGTTGCAAGGCCATCTGGTGTAAATTACATGGTGGCACCAGTATCTGGAAATGATGTGGGTCTTCGGAGAGCTGAAGTGAAACAAGGTATTCGAGAATTAATTCTCTGCAAGGATCAGGATGGCAAGGTTGGCATTCGTCTGAAATCAATTGACAATGTAAGTACTACTCATATAATTTCAGTTATTAAGAGGTTTGCAATTTGAGTTTGTTCTGGTAAACAGTACTTTAGATTCTTTATACAGACAGACCCTGAGTTACGGCCATTTGGGTTGTGATGTTTATCCTTGCAGAATTTGCAAAAACTACCCAATAATTGAGGTATGGAATAAAATACACTTATGAAAATTATGGGACAATAAATAAACAATGCAAAAGAAAGATTATGCTAAGTTTTATTGTTAACCACTTAGTACTGATTAGCTTTTAAATTCTGAAATTATTCATCAGCTAAAATAAGACTTTCCCAGACCAGTAAAAGATTCTGTACCATACAAGTGAGAAAAATATTTTAGCTATTTTTGGAATAGCATTTTGACTTTTTAGCATTCTAACCCTAAATTGAAAAGCAAAAAAAGCCACAGCTTCTCAGATGGTTTCTATTTCTAGTATTTCTGGTTTTGTTTATTTATATGTATGTATGTGTGTGTGTGTATATTTATATATATATATATATATATATATATATATACATACACACATACACACACACATACACATACATACACACACACACAGAAAGATTTATAGTGTGTGCATCTTTGCCTGGCCTACAATTCTTGTCCTTTATATGCCCAGCGAACTTCATGTGGTGTTCTGTAAACTGTTAATTTAGTTTCTATCAAGATGGCAACTTGATAGGAACTAAATTGTTAGCAAAGCCACAATAGAGGAGAGTTAAGGGAAGCTCCAGTAGAATCACCTGAGAACTTTTTTGGTTGGGGGGGGGGGGGGGTGGATTATGGTGGTAGGCCATTATTGCTCATCTGTTAGTCTCATGAAGGTAGTGGTGGGTCACTTGAACCTGCTGCAGCTATTTTAGAGTAGGTACTGCCACAATATTGTTGGGAAGAGAGCTCCAGGATTTGGATCCAGTGACGATAAAGGAATGGTGATTTTTCTCAAAGTAAAGTTGTTCTGTGACTTGGAGGGAAGCATGGAGGTGGTAATGTTCCCATGGACCCTTTTGTTCATCTTGACAGTGCGTGTTTAAGGGATGATAAGAGCAGAGGAGCTTGGGTGCATCTCTGGATGATTCTTCAGTAGTGTAGGAAGTGCTAATCAGTTGGGTTGCTTGGTCGTAAATGGTGTAGAACTTGAGTTTTGTTGGAGCTACACTACAACTCCACATACCCGGATGAAAGACTAGGGCTCTCTATGAATGAACCACTTGCAAGATACTTGTTCTCTGACTTGACCTTGAAGCTATCGTATATGTGGCCTGTTGGTGGTCAGAGGTGACCCTTCAGGATAGTATTGATAGAGGGCTTGCCTATGGAGTGTTATTGAATATAAAAGGTAGGTGGCAAATGTCCAACTGGAGGCAGCCATTTTCTGGAATTTTCATGGATATTGTTTGATGTAATAATTATGCCAGAATGTTGTCCAGTCCATTCTACATGTACTTAAGGATTATTTACTCAGGAGTTGTGCTTGGGATTGAACCCACACAGTCTCAGGTAGAATGTAAAAAATTTCATGATAGCATCCTTAATAAAGATCAATCAGGTACCTGGAGCTATAAGACTTAAACTGCTGGCTATCAATAAAACATATTTGCAGTGAAGTATCTAGCTGTGGAAATTATTCTTTTTAAAATTTATATTTTGTATTTTTTCTAAACTTTGTTCTGTTAGATTGAGGTGGTGAATTTACATTGAAATTTCCATTGACACTGCTTGGCCTACTGAATTCCTCCAGCACTTTGTGTGTTGTCCAGTTATCTTGTACCTTTGTGCCATGTGTCAATACATTGTTCTATCTAGGTAGCTCAATAGCCGCTGCCTAACTGTCATCCATGCTAAACAAATTTGTTTGTGGGCATCTTCTCTTCAAAATGAAAGGGATTTCTTGATTTGTTGAAATCTTTGCACCAGATTTGTAGCTTTGTATATGTTGAATTAATCTAATGTTCATGACTTTGTACCTTGCCACACTCTAATAAAGATTAATAGAAGTTGTGATATAAATGCAAGTCTATGGCACTTTTTTTTGTCAGAGAATTTAAGTGTTCTTCCATGTATAACTGATTTGTTTCTCCCCCTGGCAGGGTATCTTTGTTCAACTTGTACAGGCCAATTCTCCAGCTTCTCTGGCTGGCTTACGGTTTGGTGACCAGATTCTGCAGATAAATGGTGAGAATTGTGCAGGTTGGAGCAGTGACAAGAGTCATAAAGTGCTGAAACAAGCTTCTGATCAAAAGATTAGCCTCATTGTTCGTGACAGGTAAAAACTGGGCTTCCAATTTTAAAATTAAATGGGAAATGAAAGTTAGTGTTTATATTTACATTTTTCTGCTGGTCACATGCTGAGTGTAAGTGTGAATTTAGTTATCACACATTTGTACCCGAAATGTCAACTGTTTATTCATTTCCCTAAGATGCTGTCTGACCTACTCAGTTCCTCCAGCAGTTTGTGTGTGTTGCTTTGCTTATTTGGTGAAACCCAGCATGGTTCCCGGGGGTGTCCGTGTGCCATTTGTGAAGGGAGTCCGACAAACCTGGTTGATGGAATTGACCAAAATAATGAACTGAGTATGGATGTTGTTAATCCAGATGCAAAAGGTATTTGATAAAGTTGAAGCAGGACAGTTTTAGAGTAGATTATCGATCTGCCAAGCAAATGAGTGATGGGAGAGAAAAGGCCCATTCAGGCTGATCAGATCTACCCTCAAACCCAGTGAATAGTGATCTGCATAACCCTTGATTTCCCTGTTATCTGAAAATCTACCTTGGACATGAATAATCATAAATGAATCCGAGATGTGAATATTAAATTCAGATTAGCTTGTCATTTACATGGAGGTGCAATGAAATTCCTTGATCACATGAAGTTCAAAATTAGGCCATTTGACCCATTGAGTCCACCATGGTTAATTTATTATCCTTCTCAATCCCATTTTCCTGCCTTCTCCCGTGACTAATCAAGAAGCTATCAACCTTTGCTTCAAAAATACCCAAAGACTTGGCCTCCTCATCTTTGTTCCAAATGGACATCCCTCTATTCTTAAGCTATGCTTTTTGGTTCTAGACTCCCCCTACTATAGAAAATGTCCTCCCCACATCAACTCTATCTAGGCTTTTCAATAGTCGATAGGTTTCAATGAGATTACCCTCATTTTTCTAAACTCCAGTGTGTACAAGCCCAGAGCCATCAAATGATCCTCCTGTTAATCCTGCCATTCCTGGAATCACTCCTGAACCTCCTCTGGATCCTCTTCAATGCCAGCACATCTTTTCTTAGATAAGGGGTCCAAAGCTACCAATCCTTTATAAAGCCTCAGAATTTCATCCTTGCTGTTATATTCCATTCCGCTTGAAATGAATGGTAACATTGCATTTGCCTTCTTCACCACTGACTCAATTTTATAATAACTACAGTGATGAGTACAAAACCACAGAATGGTGCAAAGATTGTAGTGCAAACTGGAGTATTGCAAAAAGAAATGCTGAAGTGACAATAATGGAATAACCAAACTATGTACAATTAAGAGTAGGGGGAACATGGCATCACAGTTTTAAGTGTTTGACCTCCGGTCCTAGACATCTTCATCAGAAGAAAGCATTCTTGCAGAATATTACCAGTTTAGATTGCCCTTATTTTCTTGTATTTTATAGTACATTCTGGTTCATTGTCTACACACCAAGACAAGGGCCTTCCTTATAGAAGGAATTTTAACCTAAGAGGAATGAAAATTCTGCTTGAGTTCAAAGAATATTGTGAAATTGTCACTAAAACTTTGAGAATGCAGTATTTCCAAAAGATATGAAATTAAAGATCATTAATATGAAGAGCAATGAATAGCAGTGAAGTAGATCATTTGAGTTGTAATGAAGACCTGACTGATAATTGGCTTGAGTAATGAACATAACAGGCTTCTTGACCCACAATATCTGTACCAACCAAGATGCCGTTCCAAAGTAATCCCTTCTGGTCTGCCCAAGTTATATTCTTTATTCCTTGCCTGCTCTTGAACATGTGTAAATATCTCTCCGATGTTTCGCCACTTCCACAGGCAGCACATTCAAAGTACCTATCACTCTGCCTAAACAAGTAAAAAACGCCTTGCTCATTAAATCTTTTTTAAACCAATGTTCCTCTTATCTTAGTATCTGACATTTTCATTCTGGGGAAAATGTTCTATATAACCTACCAGTCAATGACTTTCATAGTTTTGTATACATTCTATCAAGTATTCTGACAATTATGACATCTTAAAGATATTTGGACAGGTGTAGAGGAATGTTTGACAGCTTGGTTGATGATATTGAGTTGGGTTGAAAGATTTGTTTTATGTACTGATAGTTCTGTGACTCCAATCCACCCTCCTATGTGTTGTCCAAACTATTTGATATATATCAAGCAAGAGATCTCAACTTCAATCCTTGCAGATCTTCAGTTAGAGTAGTATCCTCTGCCATTACCCATTATTTCATACGGCCAAGCCTATTTTAGAATCCAATGTAGTAGGAGTCCATGTGCCTTAATCTGGAGCAGCCTAGCTTGTACACTTTACTAATGTTCATAATTACATTCAATGCCTTGCCCTCATCTTTATCACCACCTACAAAAAAAAAACACACACACAGGTCTGTAATGTTTGAAAGAAAAGCTGTTTATATTGTTCTTTTGATAAATGATTACATTTTAACTAATACTTGATTAGCTGTGGCAGCTATACAGCACTATTTGATTGCAAATATTTCTGAAGCAAGGAAATCCAGCTTTGACAAATGTTCAAATATCTAAATGACAAGTAAAATTTGTGAATTAGTGTTTGTTATTAGTCTAACTTACTTTTTGCACAGGCCTTTTGAACGTACAATCACTATGCACAAAGACAGCACAGGACATGTTGGCTTCATTTTCAAAAATGGAAAAATTACCTCAATTGTAAAGGACAGCTCAGCAGCCAGAAATGGACTCTTAACTGACCATAACATCTGTGAAGTTAATGGGCAGAATGTCATTGGGCTTAAGGTGAGATAAATGGTATTTCACTTGCTAAACTACAAAAACCATTCAAAATAATGTAGAATAACTGGAAATGAACAAATTACAGATATTGTCAAAACTTAGCAACTCTGGAAAGTGTTAAGTTTCCAATTGTTTGTCTCAAGTCAAAGACCATTTCTTTTGTTCCATTTTGCCTGAGCTGCTGAATATTTTCTGTACTTTGCTTTTACTTAATATCACCAGATAATCTTCTTGAATTTTGCACACAGATTTATTCATTTTAATTCACTGTGCTTAAGCTTTGTTTAAATTCAGTGGCTCATGAATCTTGTGGTTTATTGATTGTGTATTCTTTTTACAGCGTGAATTGTTCAAATCCAATCCTCCACTTTTTCTTTGTCTCAGCTGTTTTACTACAAATCTTACTTCTGTAAACTTAGAGAAGATTGAATTGACTTTATTACTTACATCCTTTATATTCATGAGTAAAAATCTTTGTCTAAATGTGCAATTTATAGTAACTTATAATAAATATGTACAATGGAATAGACAATATAACAGAAGTACAGTTAAACTTTAAAATATTTACTTTAATTTCACTTCAGATTCACTTTAAAATATTTTTTTCCTAAAAGGACCCTACCTGAAAGTAAATTTGCTTCTCCCTCTCACTTGCTATTTCTCCCTCTACTCAAAACCAGTAGGTAACTTCAATTCTGCCACCTTTTGGGACCACCTGTCACTGGGTAAAATTTGTGGTTAAATTATGATGCAAATCTATCTAATCATCTTCACAAATCTGTTCAAAGCAACTGCTCATATCCCACAAACATTTCAAAACTTGAGCTGGGTATATAAATTCGAGAGATTCTGAAGATGTTCATGAGCAAGAAGTTAAAACTGAAATTTCTGTCAGCATGTGTTTTTAAGGTACGATATTCTATTGATCTTTATTTTCATAATGTCTGAACAGGATCCACAAATCGCTGATATTCTGGCAACAGCAGGGAATGTAATAACCATTACCATAATGCCTTCATATATTCATGAACACATGATGAAAAGGTAAATGTTGATTTTTAACTGGCTTCAGAGAAACTTGGTCATGTGCTATTTTACATTCATGCTACCTCAGCTAATTTTAGCACCATCTGTGTAAGAGTTCAAGACTCTTGCAGCAGGCACAAGTGGATATGTGATTTAAAAATGTGTCTGTGCCACTATCATGTCCAAATGCATGAATTTTGACATTATAAATATGTGAAAGAATTTGTTTAATTAAACATGGTCAGCTGGTCAAATAGCATCTATGTAGACATTGAGTTAATATGCAGGATTGACTGAGGTATTAATTGAATTTCCTTTACAAATGTTGCTTGACCTCTTTGTGGTTATTGTTTTAATTTTCCAAATTCTGGAGCAACCTATCGAATGATGGGTGGGAGTACCATTAATGGTGCTGTTTGCTGCTATTGCAAGTAGCAGCTGAGCACCCCCATCAAGGAAAGTATGCCAGTAAAATATCCACGTGGTGCCTATTTAAAAAAATTATCAGTGGACAAACTCGACCTCCAGGATGACTACATTCTAAAGAAAAGTAGTGGTGGCTTAAACATTAATTCTAATGTTACCCAGTAACATAAGCAAGACCATTGTTTTGTTTATATAGCTGATTAATTTTTCGGTTAAACTAAAAGCTTCTGTATTACAAAGATTAAGAC
Source organism: Hypanus sabinus (assembly GCF_030144855.1). Taxonomy (NCBI): domain Eukaryota; kingdom Metazoa; phylum Chordata; class Chondrichthyes; order Myliobatiformes; family Dasyatidae; genus Hypanus; species Hypanus sabinus. The sequence continues at coordinate 172,685,432 of NC_082706.1, forward strand.
CAGGAAGGCAGATTACTATCTAAATGGAGTCAAGTTAGGAAAAGGGGGAGTACAACGAGATCTAGGTGTTCTTGTACATCAGTCAATGAAAGCAAGCATGCAAGTTGAGCCGGCAGTGAAGAAAGCTAATGACATGCTGGCCTTTATAACAAGAGGAATTGAGTATAGGAGTAAAGAGGTTCTTCTGCAGCTGTACAGGGCCCTGGTGAGACCCCACCTGGAGTATTGTGTGCAGTTTTGGTCTCCAAATTTGAGGAGGGACATTCTTGCTATTGAGGGAGTGCAGCGTAGGTTCACAAGGTTAATTCCCGGAATGGCGGGACTGTCATATGTTGAAAGATTGGAGTGACTGGGCTTGTATACACTGGAATTTAGAAGGATGAGAGGGGATCTGATTGAAACATACAAGACTATTAAGGGATTGGATACACTGGAAGCAGGAAGTATGTTCCCGCTGATCGGAGAGTCCAGAACTAGAGGCCACAGTTTAAGAATAAGGGGTAGGCCATTTAGAACAAAGATGTGGAAAAACTTTTTCACCCAGAGGGTGGTGGATATGTGGAATGCTCTGCCCCAGAAGGCAGTGGAGGCCAAATTTCTGGATGCATTCAAGAGAGAGATAGAGCTCATAGATAGCAGGGTCAAGGGATATGGGGAGAGGGCAGGAACTGGGTACTGATCGTGTATGATCAGCCATGATCGCAGTGAATGGCAGTGCTGGTTAGAAGGACTGAATGGCCTACTCCTGCACCAACTGTCTATTGTATTTTGCATTCTAGACGCTGGGATTTTGGTAGAATGGAAGTTGCTTACAACTTGTAAAATACAGCAAGATAAATTGCACGATCAGCAAGGAGCAGTTATTGTCAATGTTTAGGTTATTATACAGGTCTATATAGCATCTTAATCTTAATCCATTGTCTTTATTGTTTACTTGGATAAAGGGATATTACTATATAGTCAAACCTGAAGCAAAGATAGAGTGTTAAGGACACAGCTGGCAGAGGGATATTGAGTGAGTAAGGAATTGTCAACTCTAGTACAATGTGGTTATAATCTTAAGAATGAGAAAGTAGATTGTAAATTCCCCTCGTTTAAATAATATCAAATTATCACTTTGCATTACAGTTAGTATTAGGTAAGGAAAATTAATGATATTAATTGCACAGGCATAGAGTATCATGTAAGTTTTGATGTAACTCCACAGGACATGGGTGAAGAAATTTAGAATATTACAGTTTTGGTCCTTTATTTAAATTGAAGACAAGAATATTTGAGCAAGTTTAGTCTGTGCTTAGAGAATGAGAAGTGATCTAGACCTGCTGTGGGGCACAGTTTAAAGATCATTCATTGCAGAAGGAAGAGAGTAATTGAATGTATAAAGGCTTGCAAATGTTTAAGGCACAAAGGATTAAGAGAGCAGCAGAGAGTTGGAAAATGGTGTTGAAGCCAAGGTTGGATCAGGTATAAATGATGAACATAAATAGGAGTAGGGCATTCATCAAGATCAGGGCTGATCTTTTATCTTAGTACACTTCTCTTAAGATTACTGGTTCAGGACTGCAGCAATAATACACACAACCTTGCTTAACCCCCTATATAATTCTATACCTTCACAGTATGGTCCAGGTCAAATTTGACCCGGCCCAAGAATCCCTTCATAACAAGAGTCTATACCAAATTTTGAACTACATAGCTATTTAGAAAGTATAAAGAGCCTATCTGACATTAATAAGTGGGTGATTAATCCTTAATGTTTCAGAGATCTAAAATCCATTTCAGTAGATACAGGTCAAATTTGATCCGGAACAGCCTCAATGTACAAAAGTATAAAATTTTTAAGTATTTTCATTTTTGGGTCACTTTAGAAATCATCAAATTACGGTTAAAAAATGGCATTTAGGGTGTTTTTACTGCTCTCAAATGTCAAAACGGGTCAAATTTGTCCCGAACAGTATGTAATGATTATATAAGTATAATTTTAATTTTAACCATTTAAAGTATAACTAATCACTTTAGAAGAGAGCAGGTATTGGTCTAAAATAACTTATTGCTTTGTTATTCCTAGGATGGCTTCAAGCATTGTCAAGTCTTTAATGGACCATGGTATTCCTGAGGTGTAAAGTCCAGGAACATCTGATGATTTATGTTGATGCAACTTTTTAGGCTTTTAGCTGACCATACTATAGTTAAAACAGCAGCCCAGATTGTACCTAGCTCACAAGATTAACTCTTGCAATCTAACTCTGTACCCAAAATAATATACAAATTGAGCTGTTTTATTTACTCTGCTACCCGTTTACAAAGCATTGACACAGACTGCCTCTGATCATTCCTTTTATACACTTCATTGTTCCATATTCTTTTGATTTATATATGGTGTGGAATAGTAATTTGACAGTATTTAAACTCTAGTGAAATTATCAACCTTTGTTTCCTTATTCTAGTTAATTGATAGTTTTAGTTCTGTTCTTTCTTTGAGTATTAGCACATTTATGTAGTATGTAAAGAGAATTGCGATCATTGGAATTCATCTACTAAAATGATCAATGTAGTTTGATGTAGAAATAAAGTATCTTCAACATTTTTCATTAGGTGTCTTAGTTCTTTACAGGGGAAGATAAATTGACACCATGGCTTATGCTCTTAACTACAATATTTTAAAACAAAAGGAAAATGTTACAGAACTAAAGCACTGAAGTGTTCGAATACTTACAGTACATTCACAGATAAAAGGCAACTCAGAGCATCAGTTATCAACTAGGGATTAAAAAATCTTACCAGCCTATCCCCAGGTTTTGGTTCATAGTTCTGTAGATTTATTTTCCTATTTACAAACCTTTTTCAATCATCCATCATAAACCTTCCACCAATGAGTCAAGTGTATCTCCAAAAACCTTTATATCTTGGAAATTCAGCAAGCACCAGGGAACTAGATAATTCAGTCACAATAAAACTACTGATGAAATGATAAACTTGTTTATCCAATCTCAGACTAATTTAGTACACCCACCTTTCAAGTTTGCTGTTGCTCATCATACAACCCTAAAACAGCATTTTCCTAGTTGCTGCTTAATTATTGGTGAAATACAGTGAGGAGGGCCATACAACCCAAGGCGGTACCTCAGAACAAAGCACCATGAAGTAGTGAGTTACACAAAATGCTGGAGGAATTCAGGTCAGGCAGCATCTATGGAAAGGAATAAACAGTTGACGTTTCAGGCTTAGACCCTTCTGTGCTTATGAAATTACGGCAGATCCTTTGCATGTAAGTATCTAGAATCATAATGGCCTTGTGTTGCTTGTCACACACTCACCTCAGTGTAATGATGCCTCAGCTGCAGTTTTAATGACAACAATGGCCATCAAGTGTTGTACAAGAATAGATTCTGAATTGCAAGGAGCATGGAAATAACTGACAACAAGCTTTACTCATCCTCACACCTCTATTTACTTAAAGCTTCAGCTGGTGCACATCCCAATGGAGGCATTTGGTTTATACTTAAAAATGAAAACATAACAATTATTGTGTGATATGTGAAAAATACAGCGATGTTGAAATTCAATCATTCTCTATATACCGTTACATTATGAATACTTCACCATTTCCAATCCATTTTACAAATACTTATGCGTGTCCACAACAACCTTAAACAGAATAAATAATTACTCTTCAAAAATACCAGCTCCAAGTTGAAGTAAATAAGCAGAAATTTTACATTTCTAGTTGTCAAATATTTACATAAAGTTACCTAATTATATATTCACATTCCACCTTGTCCTGAGATTATCTTTCTAAATTAATCCTGGAAGACTATACAGAAATAATTCAGTGCTAATAAATCATAAGTGCTGGTTACATAAAAATCAATTTTAATGCACCATTTCAAATGGGTCAAGATTTGGAAAAAGTTGCTGGTATGGTTCCACAGATTAATAGGATCTAATATTTACCATTAATACATCTAAATTATTGCAATAAAGAAAATGTCCATTTCCCCCAATGATATTGAAAATATATTTTTGTGATACCTTGCATTAAGTGATGCAGAAGTTTAACTGGGATTTTACAATTAGAAGTTGGGACTATCAAAAAAAGTCCTAGTACAGAGATTCCTACTACAGACATAAATCTAGCAATCTGCAAGGGCTTCTCACTATAGTGCAAAATAGTTTAGAAAGGTTGAGGAACATATATTGATGTCTGCTCTTAAATAGCCAATTTTAGTAAATTTGTGCCTTGTACAGAACAGAATCTAAAAGCCAGGTAAAAGCGAAGTCATTTTGAATGTACAATCTATTAGCAGATAAACCAGTGTATTTACATGTAGCTACACATTTCAAAATTTACAACATTCCAATGTCATAACTGTCAGTTAACAAATTACTTTAATACCATTTGTAATTGATTTTGCCGCAATTACTTGTAAATGGCACATTTACATCAGCAACCCTCCACAACAATTTCTCAGACCTACTAGCAAAGTTTTTTTCATCTACTCTACATGAAATTACTTTTCAATGCATTTAATCTTTGTCAGTAATTATCACAGATTCTTATGTCTTCAAGAATTTGATTTTAGCCTCTAAAGGCATCAAGGCACAACATTGACTGTGAACAGCTGACCATATTTCTATCAACAGAACAGAACTTAAGAATTCATCTGACTGTAAATGCTACAGTCTAAAGATCCATTTTCACAAATAGCCAATCTGCACTGATGTGAATGGATCCACATCAAAAATGAAACAAACCTCAGTTCATGATCAGAATTACAAGACATGAGCCTACCAAATCATGACTAGTCCTATCTCAATATAATTGATTAGATTCACATGCATTAATATTAATTGAGGTTCACAAACTTATGATAAATGCATATTACCAGATTGCAATGCCAAACAGCAACTAAAACTCAATAAATAGCTTTAAAATGTACAAATTTTAGTCAATTCCAAGTAAAATTACTGCTGAAACCATTCTTTCCATGATGGGAAACATTCAAAAATATAGTTTCTGTGCTGCAACATGATACAGGATTTGGGGGAAAAAAATCAATGAAAGATCTTGCAAGGAAACAGTCTAATAGGTTATCTAAATGAATATTAGCATTTTTACAAGGACAGAGTTACTTAAAATGATTACTCATCCATACATTTGTGGATACACAGTTGCAATAAGTCAACCTGTTAGAAAAAAGGGCTGGATGCTAAAGTTTCAAGTATTTTTCTCCCAGAGAAAGGCACTTAGTATTTCAGTTTCCAAAAAATAATCTGTTTATCTTCTCCTCCTGTTATGATACTGCTGCATTGCTCATTCATCCACATACTTGTGACAGCACCTGACAAAAACAAAAGAAAAAAACAATTATATCTAGTGATAGTTTGTAAAGACTAATTCCTTTAACAATGGACAGTACCAAACGGGAATGAATGAAACAATCCAGATTTTTATTGGCAAAACATTTTCAAAATCATTGTAGTTTATAAGATTAAAATGGTGCTAGAAAGTTTGTGAACTGTTTAGAATTTTTTTTTATTTCTGCATAAATATGACCTAAAATGTGATCACATCTTCACACGTCCTAAAACTGCATAAAAAGAACCCAATTAAATAAATAACAGAAAACATTATTTGTGTTCATTTCTTTTTTGAGAAAAATGATCCAATGTTACATGTATCTACTGGGAAAAAATATATGAACCTTTGCTTTCAGTAATCGGTGTGACCCCCTTGTACGGCAATAACTTCAACTAAATATTTCCAGTAACTGTTGATCAGCTTGGAGGAATTATAGGCCATCCTCCTTACAAAATTTCAGGTCCTTCCACAACATTTCTATAAGATTACCATCAGGACTTTGAGTCGGCCATTCATAAACATTAAATTTCTTCCGCTTTAACCATTCTTTGGTAGACTGACATGTGTTTAGGGTCATTGCCTTGCTGCACGACCCATCTCCCATTTTCTCCTGAGCTTCAGTTCATGGACGGATACCCTGACATTTTCCTGTAGAATTTGCTGGTACAATTCAGAATTCATAGCTCCATCAATGACGTCAAGTCATCTTGGTCCCAAAGAAGCAAAGCAGGCCCAAACCGTGACATTACCACCATGTTTCACAGATGGAGTGAGGTTCTTATGCTGGAATGCAGTGTTTGCTTTTCGCCAAACATAACACTTCTTACTTAAGACAAAAAGTTCTATTTTGAAATCTTCTCTCCATAGAACATCCTTTCAAATAGCCTTCTGGCTTATCCATGTGGTGGTCTTCAGCAAACTTTAAACCAGCAGCAATGTTCTTCTTGGAGAGTAGTAGCTTTCTTCTTGCAATCCTGTCATGCATACCATTGCTGTTCAGCATTTGCCTGATCACTGATTCCTAAAGATTCTTTTACCTTAAGCTCCCTAATTGCCTCCAGTTCATTAGTAGGCTCAAACGACAAACTGCTCTGAAAAGCTATTTCTTAGGCATTCAACAAACTCTCGAGATCCATTACCAACCTGTTTTTCCCAATCAACCTGCATGTTAAAATCTCCCATGACTACCATAACATTGCCCTTCTGTCGTGCCTTTTCTATTTCCTATTGTAACCTGTGGTCCACCTCCTAGCCACTGCTGGGAGGCCTGTATATAACTGCCATCAACATCCTTTTACCCTGGCAGTTTCTTAACTCCATGCACAAGGATTCAGTATCTTCTGATCCTATATCACATCTTTCTACTGATTTGATGCTATTCTTTATTAGTAGAGCCACACCACCCCCTCTGCCTACTTTCCTATCCCTTCGATATTATGTGTAACCTTGGACATTCAGCTCCCAACTACAACAATCCTTCAACCACGATTCAGTGATGGTCACAACATCATACCTGGCAATCTGTAATACTGCAAAGAGATCATCCACCTTATTCCTTATACTACATGCGTTTGGATACAACACCTTGAGTACCGTATTTGCTCTCCTTTCTGATGCTGCATCCCTAATGATTTGATACTCAACCTGTTCGCTGCAATTAAGTCCTATGAGCTGCCTGCCCTTCCTGACAGTCTGACTGCAAGCTATTTTTACTTTTTCACTGTCGGTCCTATCCTGAGTCCCCTCACGCCAATTCCCACACCCCCCACCCCCACCAAGTTAAGTTTAAACCCTCCCTAACAGCTCTAACAAAGCTTCTCTCGAGAATATTGTTCCCCTTCAGGTTCAGGTGCAACCCGTCACTTTTGAACAAGTCATAATTCCCCCAGAAGAGATCCCAATTATCCAAGTACCTGAAGCCCTACCCCCTGCACCAGCTTCTCAACCACACATTTATCTGCCAGATCATCCTGTTTCTATCCTCACTGGCATGTGGTACAGTCAGTAAACCTGAAATTACTAGCCAGGAGGTTCTGCTTCTCAGCTTTCTACCTAACCCTCTGAATTCTCTGTTCCTTTTTTCTTTTCTTCTCTTTTCTCTTTCCTCTTTTCCTAAATTGCTTTTCCGTCCTATGTCATTGGTACCAATATGTACCAAGACATCAGGCTGCTCCCCCTCCCTCTACAAAATGTTACAGATGCGATCTGAGAGATCCATGACCCTGGCACCTGGGAGGCAACATACCATCCAGGTGTCCAGGTGCACACAAGCTGGTGCAGGGGGTAGGGCTTCAGGCTCTTGGATAATTGGGGTCTTTTCTGGGGAAGTTACGACCTGTTCAAAAGTGACGGGTTGCAGCTGAACCCAAGGAGGACGAATATTCACGCAGGCAGGTTTGTTAGAGCTATTGGGGTAGGTTTAATCATCCACAGAATCCCGTCTATTCCCCTCACTAACGAGCCCCCTATCACTACCACTTCCTTCTCTCTCTTTCCCTTCAGCACCATGGACCCATACTCAAGTGCCTGTAACCCGGTCGCCGTAGCACTTTCCTGGAAGGTCATCCCCCACAGAAGTATCCAAAGCGGTATACTTGTTTCTGAGGGGAATGGCCACAGGGGTATTCCACTCTAACTGCCTATTCCCATTTCTCTTGACAGTCACCCAGCTACTTGCCTCCTGCAACTTCGGGGTGACTACTTCCCTGTAACTTAGATCAATTATATCCTCGCTCTCCCGTACAAGCCAGGGGTCATCTAGTTGCTGCTCCAGATCCCTAACTTAGTCTTCAAGGAGCTGCAGCCAATGCACTTCATACAGATGTAGTTTCCCAGGAGACTGGGTCTCCCAGTTCTCCAACATCCGGCACAAAGAGCACACCACAGCCATTGAAATGGTACAAGTAAGAGAGGAGAGCAAAAAACAAAAAGGAAACTGTAACAGATGCTTTACACAGAGTCGATGCCTCTTCTTAGCTAAAGCTTCTTTTGAGCCAAAGCCCGTTGCTTCCACTCTCACCACTTGCCTACTCCCGACATTGGCTAATCCGCTTACCCTTCTGTACTTTTATTTAGCTCGTAGAGCTCTGTAGACACCGCTGATAGGTCATGTACAATGGATAAACACCCTTGATGGCTCCCTTTTCAAATAACCGCTGCTGACCTGCGAGAAATACCTCTTGGTAAAGCTCTGTTGACACCACTGATAGGCCATGTACAATGAACAAACACACCTGAAGCTCCCTTTTTAAACACCTGACTCTAATTTCCTCTTTAAATGAACTAATTATCCTAGAGATTCACGCACTTTTTCCAATACATGTACTATTGGGCAAACACGAGGAAATCTGCAGATGCTGGAAATTCAAACAACACACACAAAATGCTGGTGGAGTGAAGCTGAGATCCAGAAAGGTGATTGGCAAAAGGGATACAGAGCTGGATAAGGGAAAGGATCATAGGACGGGAGGCCTAGGGAGAAAGAAAGGGGGAGGGGAGCACCAGAGGGAGATGGAGAACAACAGGCAGAGAGAGAAAGAAATGAAAGGGGAGAGGGGAAAAAACCTAAATATATCAGGGATGGGGTAAGAAGGGGAGGAGGGGCATTAACGGAAGTTAGAGAAATCAATGTTCATGCCATCAGGTTGGAGGCTACCCAGACGGAATATAAGGTGGTGTTCCTCCAACCTGAGTGTGGCTTCATCTTGACAGTAGAGGAGGCCATGGATAGACATATCAGAATGGGAATGGGATGTGAAATTAAAATGTGTGACCTTATATACCGGCTGGGTAGCCTCCAACCTGATGGCATGAACATTGACTGATATATTTAGGTTTTTTCCCCTCTCCCCTTGTTTTTTTTCTCTCTCTGCCCATCACTCTTTGCCTGTTCTCCATCTCCCTCTGGTGCTCCCCTCCCCCTTTCTTTCTCCCTAGGCCTCCCGTCCCATGATCCTTTCCCTGCTCTAGATCTGTATTCCTTTTGCCAATCACCTTTCCGGCTCTCAGCTTCACCCCACCCCCTCCAGTCTTCTCCTATCATTTCATATATCCCCTCCCCCTCCTACTTTCAAATCTCTATCTTTCCTTTCAGTTAGTCCTGACGAAGGGTCTCGGTCCAAAACGTCGACACTGCTTCTCCCTATAGATGCTGTCTGGCCTGCTGTGTTCCACCAGCATTTTGTGTGTGTTGCTTAAATTTCCAGCATCTGCAGATTTTCTTGTGTTTTCAGGATAATTTTAGATTGGGATGGAGGGCTGGGGTCGGATATGCTGAACTAAGGGTAGGATGGAAAACAGCCAAACAGACGATAATATTTCCTGTTAAAGATGATGGGAAAATGCAGACAGATTCGAGTTGCTAATAGTGAAAATGGTAACCAGAAAATAAGCCATTGTTACATTTGGTATCATTCATTTTTGTTCCTTTAATATCAGGGAATGTATGCAGCATAGACTCTGAAATTTGTAGTCTTCACAGACATCCACGAGACAAGAGACCCCATAGAATAAATGATAGAACATCGAAGCACTGAAGTCCCCCTTCCTACCCTCCACACTAGCAGCAGCAAAAGCAACAACCCACCCACTTACACAAGCAGAAGCACCAACCCCCTCCCTCCACCATGCAAGCAACAGCAAAAGCCCCCAAAGAGACTTTGATCCAGAATCCATCAAAACAGCAGTCCATAGCCCGGCACTTGGGAATCTCAGAAAGGCTATCTCTCTCTCCAGTGAGGAAGAGAGCAGCTGCTCCTGCAAAGATAAGAGCAGAGACCAGCAACTTGCTGTCTGCAGATCAATTCTAAATATATGGGGATCCATCAAAGATCCCCACCATGCTATTTTTTTGCAGCTATCATTGGGCAGGAGGTACTGAAGCCTGTAGTCCCACACCACCAGGTTCAAGAACAGCTACTTTCCTTCAAACTTTCGGTCCTTGACCAACTAGCAAAACATTAATCACCACTACAGTTTAGCAACACTACAACTACTCTGATCATTTTGTACTAACTTAGACTTTAGTTTTGTCTAATAGTCTTTCTTTTATTGTAAAAATTGCTTTACTTATTTTTAATTTGTTTTAACAAAAGCTGTCATCACTTTTTACACCCCTGCCCAATGATGTGGATGTATATGATGCTGATTCAAGGTGATCCATTAGCTGCTTCTACCACTGCATAACACCAAGAATGAATATTTGCAACAAGGCAATCAGCTCAGAATAAGCCAATCTGGCCCTTGAAACAGTGCATTGAAGCTTGACACTTAAGTTCCTGTTTCTTAAGAGATTGAAATTTGTTGAGAAATGCTAGTTATTCACCTTGAAATTGCTGCAGTGTTTCTCCTGCATGCCAAGGATCCTAGCACGTGTAGGTCCAAAAATGGCTGGCCTCCCCTCTCTCATGTATAATTCCCCAACAATGTTCAAATAGGACTCCTCCTGGAGCCTATTGGCAGTGTGTGAACTTGCTTCAGTTATCCTAAGAAATAACTGTGCCTATGGCAAGTTAAACCTAGTGCAATCCCTATTAAGAGGATCAACTGAGGTAAGAACACCATAATCTGTATACCTCTTTAACATTATTAGCTAGTTTACCCTCCTTTCAATTGCCTTCTGTTGGGTTTTAAAAGCTTCCCAATCCTCTAACTTCCCATTAAGTTTTGCTTATTATATCCCTTCTCTTTTGCTTTATGTTGGCTTGAATTCCCTTGTCAGTCACATTTGCACCATCCTTTCTTTAGAATACTACTTCTTCTTTGGGATGTATCTATCATGTGTTTTCCAAATTGCTCCCAGAAACTCCAGCCATTGCTGTTCTGCCATCACCTCTGCTAGTGTTGCCTTCCGATCAATTCTGGCCAACCCCTCTCTCGTGGCTCTGCAATTCCCTTCACTCCACTGTAATATAGATACATCTGACTTTAGATTCTCCTTCACAAATTGCAGGCTGAATTCTATTGGTTTAATGACTCTGATCCCTGAGGTTTCTTTTAACTTAAGCTCCCAATTCCAGTTCATTGCACAACATCCAGTCATGAATAGCTGATCACATAGTGGGCTTGCCCACGAGCTGCTCTAAAAAGCCATCTTGTAGGCATTCTACAAATTCCCCCTCTTGGGGTCCAGCATCAATCTGATTTTCCCAATTTATCTGCATGTTGAAATCTCCTATGACTATCATAACATTGCCCCTTTAACATGCATTTTCTAACTCTTGTTGTAAGTTGAAGCCCACATCTTTGCTGCTGTTCAAAGGTCTGTATACAACTCCCATCAGGGTCTTTTTATCCTTGCAGTTGCTTAGTTCTACACACAATATTCAACACCTTTTGATCCTATGTCACCTCTTTCCAAGGATTTGATATTTTTTTTACCAACACAGCCACGCCTCCCTCTGCCTACCTGACTGTGCTTTTAATACAATGTACAATGTGTATCCTTGGATGTTAAGCTCCCAGCTACAATCTCTTTCAGCCACGATTCAGTGATGTCCACAATGTCATACCTTATTTCATATACTGTGTGCATTCAAGTATAACACCTTCAGTCCTTGTTCATCACCCTTTTTGATTTTATCCCCCTTCTAACATTGCAACTCATCCTGCTGACTGCAACTTTACCCTATCATCAGCCTGTCCTTGCTACTGGTCTCACTCCACAATGTCTCTGTAAACCAACTACTTCATTCTCAGCACTATCACTCTGGTTTCCCTCCTTTGTCAAATGAGCTCAAACCCTTCTGAACAGCTCTAGCAAACATGCCCACAAGGATACAGGTCCCCCTTGAGTTTAGGTGTATCTGGTTTCTTTTGTACAGGTTGCACCTTCCCCAGAAGAGGTCCTAATGATCCAGAGATCTGAATCCCTGCCCCCGCACCAGTTCCTCAGCCACGCACTTCTTACCCATTCTTTCCTTTGCTGGCGCAACACACAGGCAGCAATCCAGAGATGACCATCCTAGCAGTCCCACTTTTCAGCTTTCTATCTAGCTCCCAAAAATCTCTCTCCAGGATCTCGACACCTTTCCTACCTATGTCCTTTGTTCCAATATGTTCCAAGATTTCTGGTTGATCACCCTGCCCCTTTAGAATGTTGTGGACCTGATCCAAGACATCCTTGACCCTAGCACCTGGGAGGCAACATACCATCCGGATTTCTCTACCACGTCCACAGAATCTCCTCTCTATTCTTTAACTATGGAATCTCCTGCCACTACTGCAGTTCTCTTCACCTCTCTTCTTTTCAGAGCCACAGTGCCACACTCAGTGCTGGAGACCAGGTGCTGCATCTCCTCCTGGTAGGTTGCCCACCCCCCCCCCCCCGCCCCCCCAACAGTATACTTAATATTGAAGGGAATGTCAACAGGGGGCCCTGTACCGGCTGCTCATTTCCCTTCCTTCTCCTGACAGTCACCCAGATAGAGGCCTCCTGCAACTGAGGGGTAGTTCCAATCACTTCCCCAGTCTCAAGCTGCAGCTCCAGTTCCTTCACACGTTCTCTGAAGAGCTACAGCTGGTGCACATGTGGTTATCTGGGAGGCTGGAGGTCTCCCAGAATTTCCACATCTCACACAAAGATGTTCCATTAAAGTTGTGAAGACTACTTTTTTGTCCAGTACAGGGAATTTATTTCCTCAATTAGGCTAGTGTTGTCTGCCTTACGTAGGCCTCTAAGGGATGATTTTCAGAACTTTGTTTCTTGAAAATAGTCAGTCAATCTGTTCTCCAAACTCTGAAAAAGGAGCCTTAAATTGCACTTCAATTGTATTTGGTAAGCAACAGGTTGTGAACACCTTATTTTATGTTGTGAATATCAGACAGACATAGGCATCTCCAAAGCCAGTAGCTTACATATACATACCACATTAAATTATTAGATCATGTTTTTTTTAAACTGTTGATCAAATTTTGTAACATGTATATTCCTCTCAGCAATTCAAGGCAGCTTTGGATTACAAATTCTGCTGCATGATGATTGTCTTTGATGAGAGTGTTCAGAATATACAGACCGGGCCATGACTATTGTTTAATCACTATGATAGTCTACCATGAATACAGAATTATAAAACAAATGTAAGGCCTAGATAGTTATGTGGAGAAGATGTTGTCAATAGTGGGTAAGTCTAGGACTAAGGGGCACAGCCTCAGGATAGAAGGACACCCCTTTAGAATAGAGTTCAGGAGAAATTTATTTCGCCAGAGAGAGGTGAATTTGTGGAAATCTGCAGCAAATGGCTGTGGAAGCCAAGTCATTAGGATATATTTAAGGTTGTGGTTGATAGGTCTTGATTGGTAACGGCATCAAAGGTTAAGGGGAGGAGAAAATGGGTTGCAAGGGAAAATAATCAGCTACAACCGAATGGCAGAGCAGACTTGATAAAACAAATGGCCGAATTTAGCTCCTATGACTCCTAGCACAGTACAGGTAGTTTAGCCTATGATAATCTGCCAAACTTTTAGCCTAATTCAAGATGTAATGCTTCCCAACTGTGAAGCCCTCCATTTTTCTTTCATCCATGCGCTCATCTAAGAGTCTGTTAAATGTTTCTAATGTATCTGCCTCTATTAACACTCCTGGCAGTCTGTTCCACACACCCATTATCTGTGTAATAAGTCTACCTCTGACATCCCCACTATATTTTCCTCCAATCACCTTAAAATTATGCCCTTTCATATTAGCCATTTCTGCCCTGGGATAAAGGTACTGGCTGCCCACGTTATCGATGTTTCTTATCATCTTATACCTCTATCAAGTCACCTCTCACCCTCCCTTGCTTGCTCAATTTTTCCTCTTAAGGCATGCTCTCTAGTCCAGGCAATAAGAAGGAAGTAGGAAAGTTATTTCCATTGGTAGGTGAAACTAGAACTCGGGGACATTGCCTCAAGATTCAGGGGAGAAGATTTAGGATGGAGATGAGGAGAAAATGTTTTTCCCAGAGACTGCTGAATCTGTGGAATTCTCTACAAGGGAAGCAGTTGAGGCTTCTTCACTAAATACATTTAAGAAACAGTTAGATAGGTTTTACATAGTAAGGGAATTAAGGGTTACGGGGAAAAGGCAGGTAGATGGAGCTGAGTTTATGGACAGATGATCTTATTGAATGGCAGGGTAGGCTCGATGGGTCAGATGGCCTCCTCCTGCTCCTATTTCTTATGTTCTTATGCAACATCCTGGTAAATCTTCTCTGCACACTCTCTAAGGTTTCGATATCCTTCCTACAATGAGATAACCCAAAGTGAACACAATACTCTAAGTGTGGTCTAACCAGAATTATACAGAACTGCAACATTACCTCCTGGCTCTTGAATTTAATCACCTGACTAATGAAGGCCAACAGATATATATATACATTCTTAGCATATACCCATCAATTTCCACAGCAACTTTTTGAGAGATCTATGGACACGGACTGCAATGTTATTCTGTTCCTACATACTGCCAAGAATCTGCCATTAACCCTGCATTCTGCCTTCAAGCTAGATTTTCCAAAGTATATCACTTCACACTTCTCCAGATCGAACTCCATCTGCCACTTCTCAGCCCAGTTCTATATCCTATTCTATTGTGTTCTATTGTGACCTACTAGTCTATAATTCACAAGAATATCCTTTAATATTTTTCTTGAAAAAACGAATGATATTTAACACTCTCCAATCTTCTGGAATTACTCCTCTAATGAAGAGATCATCACCAAAGGTGAGCAATCTCTTTTCCCTTGTATTCCGTAGTAACCTAGCCTACATCCCATCCGGCCCAGGGACCTGTCTATCTTAAGTTAGTTCAAAAGCTCCAACACATCTTCTTTCTTAACAGTATATTAGTCTGTCTTCACATTCATCAAGCTCCCCCTCACTGGTGAACTCTGAAGCAAAGTATTCATAAAGGAGCTCACCTACCTCTGATTCAAGGCACCTTTTCTCTTTATCCATAGTCTGTCCTACCCTCACTCTAGTCATCCTCCTATTCTTCACAAACGCTTTAGTTTTCTTTATTCTTACTTGCCAAGGCCTTATGTCCCCTTCTAGCTCTCCCGTCCTTTCTTAAGCTCCTTTCTGACTACCCTAGAACTTTCTAGAGCTCTGTCTGATCCTTTCTTCCTAAGCCTTAAGTATGCTTCCTTTGTCTTCTTAGCTAGATGTTCCTCATCTTATCAACTATGCTAGAGAACTGCTCTTCACTAGAAAAATGTTGATATTTTTATGACTTTTACTATTTTCCTTCCATCACTCCATACAGCCACCACAAAAATCTCTCAACAAATATAACAATTCCCTGTTAGGGAATGCGATAGGTCAGCTGACAGATGTATGTGTTGGGGAGCACTTCGGGTCCAGTGATCACAATAGCATTAGCTTCAATATAATTATGGAGAAGGACAGGACTGGACCTAGAGTTGAGATTTTTGATTGGAGAAAGGCTAACTGAGGGGATGCGAAGGGATTTAGAGAGAGTGGATTGGGTCAAGTTGTTTTATGGGAAGGATGTAATAGAGAAATGGAGGTCATTTAAGGGTGAAATTATGAGGGTACAGAATCTTTATGTTCCTGTTAGGGTGAAAGGAAAGGTTAAAGGTTTGAGAGCACCATGGTTTTCAAGGGATATTAGAAATTTGGTTCAGTAAAACAGGGATGTCTACAATAGATATAGGCAGCATGGAGTAAAGGAATTGCTCGAGGAATATAAAGAATGTAAAAGGAATCTTAAGAAAGAGATTAGAAAAGCTAAAAGAAGATACGAGGTTGGTTTGGCAAATAAGGTGAAAGTAAATCCGAAAGGTTTCTACAGTTATATTAAAAGCAAGAGGATAGTGAGGGATAAAATTGGCCCCTTAGAGAATCAGAGTGGTCAGCTATGTGTGGGACCGAAGGAGATGGGAGAGATTTTGAATGATTTCTTCTCTTCGGTATTCACTAAGGAGAAGGATATTGAATTGTCTAAGGTGTGGGAAACAAGTAAGGAAGTTATGGAACCTATGACAATTAAAGAGGTGGAGGTACTGGCGCTTTTAAGAAATTTAAAAGTGGATAAATCTCCGGGTCCTGACAGGATATTCCCCAGGACCTTGAGGGAAGTTTGTGTAGAAATAGCAGGAGCTCTGACGGAGATCTTTAATATGTCATTAGAAACGGGGATTGTGCCGGAGGATTGGCGTATTGCTCATGTGGTTCCATTGTTTAAAAAGGGTTCTAGAAGGAAGCCTAGCAATTATAGACCTGTCAGTTTGACATCAGTGGTGGGTAAATTAATGGAAAGTATTCTTAGAGATAGTATTTATAATTATCTGGATAGACGGGATCTGATTAGAAGTAGCCAGCATGGATTTGTGTGTGGAAGGTCATGTTTGACAAACCATATTGAATTTTTTGAAGAAGTTACGAGGAATGTTGACGAGGGTAAAGCAGTGGATGTAGTCTATATGGACTTCAGCAAAGCCTTTGACAAAGTTCCACATGGAAGGTTAGTTAAGAAGGTTCAGTCGTTAGGTATTAATGCTGGAGTAATAAAATGGATTCAACAGTGGCTAGATGGGAGATGCCAGAGAGTAGTGGTGGATAATTGTTTATCGGGATGGCGCCAGTGACTAGCGGGGTGCCTCAGGGATCTGTTTTGGGCCCAATGTTGTTAGTAATATACATAAATGATCTGGATGATGGGGTGGTAAATTGGATTAGTAAGTATGCCAATGATACTAAGGTAGGAGGTGTTGTGGATAATGAGGTGGATTTTCAAAGCTTGCAGGGAGATTTATGCCGGTTAGAAGAATGGGCTGAACGTTGGCAGATGGAGTTTAATGCTGAGAAGTGTGAGGTTCTACATTTTGGCAGGAATAATCCAAATAGAACATACAGGGTAAATGGTAGGGCATTGAGGAATGCAGAGGAACAGAGAGATCTAGGAATAACTGTGCATAGTTCCCTGAAAGTGGAGTCCCATGTAGATAGGGTGGTGAAGAGGGCTTTTGGAACGCTGGCCTTTATAAATCAAAGCATTGAGTACAGAAGTTGGGATGTAATGCTAAAGTTGTACAAGGCATTGCTAAGGCCAAATTTGGAATATTGTGTGCAGTTCTGGTCACCGAATTATAGGAAAGATATCAATAAATTAGAGAGAGTGCAGAGACGATTTACTAGGATGTTACCTGGGTTTCAGCAATTAAGTTACAGAGAAAGGTTGAACAAGTTAGGTCTCTATTCATTGGAGCGTAGAAGGTTGAGGGGGGGATTTGATCGAGGTATTTAAAATTTTGAGAGGGATAGATAGAGTTTACGTGAACAGGCTGTTTCCATTGAGAGTAGGGGAGATTCAAACTAGAGGACATGATTTGAGAGTTAAGGGGCAGAAGTTTAAGGGAAACACGAGGGGGTATTTCTTTACTCAAAGAGTGATAGCTGTGTGGAATGAGCTTCCTGTAGAAGTAGTAGAGGCCAGTTCAGTTGTGTCATTTAAAGTAAAATTGGATAGGTATATGGACAGGAAAGGAGTGGAGGGTTATGGGCTGAGTGCGGGTAGGTGGGACTAGGTGAGATTAAGGGTTCGGCACGGAGTAGGAGGGCCAAGATGGCCTGTTTCCGTGCTGTGATTGTTATATGGTTAATATGACCTGAATGAAGAAGTGGAGGGATGGGTTAGTAAAATTGCTGATGACACAAAGGTTGAGGGTGTTGTGGATGGTATGAAGGGCTGTCAGAGGTTACAGCAGGACATTGATAGGATGCAAAACTGGGCTGAGAAGTGGCAGATGGAGTTCAACCCAGATACGTGTGAGGTGGTTCATTTTGGTAGACCAAATATGATGGCACAATAGAGTATTGTAAGAATCTTGGCAATGTGGAGGATCAGAGGGATCTCGGGGCCCGAGTTCATTGGACACTCAAAGCTGCTACGCAGGTTGACTTTGTGGTTAAGGCGACATACTGTGCATTGGCCTTCATCAATTGTGGGATTGAGTTTAAGAGCCGAGGGGTAATGTTGCAGCTATATAGGAACCTGGTCAGACCCCACTTGGAGTACTGTGTTCAATTCTGGTTGCCTCACTACAGGAAGGACGTGGAAACTGTAGAAAGGGTGCAGAGGAGATGTACAAGGATGTTGCCTGGATTGGGGAGAAAGCTTTATGAGAATAGGTTGAGTGATCTCAGCCTTTTCTCCTTGGAACGATGCAGGATGAGAGGTGACCTGATAGAGGTGTACAAGATGATGAGAGGCATTTATCATGTGGATAGTCAGAGGCTTTTTCCCAGGCTAGCAAGAGAGGTGCTTGGAAGTAGGTACAGAGGAGATGTCAGTGGTTTATGCAGAGATTGTTGAGTGTGTGGAATGGGCTGCCAGCGGTGGTGGTGGAGGCAAATACGTTAGAGTCTTTTGAGAGACTCCTGGATGGACACATGGAACAGAAAACTAGAGGGCTATGGGTAAGCCAAGGTAATTCTGTGGTAAGGACATGTTTGGCACAACTTTGTGGGCCAAAGAGCCTGTATTGTGCTGTAGGTTTTCTATGTTTCTATGACAAACTGGAAGAATGGGCAAAAAAGTGGCAGATGGAATACAGTGTTGGGAAATGTATGATAATGCATTTTGCTAAAAAGGAACAACATTGCAGACATCAAAATGGGGAGAAAATACAAACTCAGAGGTGCGAAGGGATTTAGGAGTCCTCGTGCAAGACTCCCAGAAGGTTAATTCACAGGTTGAGTCTGTGGTAAAGAAGACAAATGCAATGTTGGCATTCATTTCAAGGGAATTAGAATATAAAAACAAGGAAATAATGCTGAGGGTTTATAAGACACTAATCTGGTTGCACTTGAAGTATTGTCAATAGTTTTGGGCCCCTTACTTCAGAAAGGATGTGTTGTCATTGGAGAGAGTCCAGATTAGGTTCATGAAGATGATTCCGGGAATTAAGTGTTTGGCAGCTTTGAGCCTGTATTTACTGGAATTCAGAAGAATGTGCGGGGGATCTCAATTAAGCCTACAAAATGTTGAAAGGACTAGATATGTGGAGAGGTTGTTTCATCTGGTGAGGGTATCCAGAACCAGAATTCAAAATTGAGGGGTGACCTTTAAGAACAGAAGGAAGGAGGAATGTTCTTAGCCAAGGAGTGGAGAATCTGTGGAATGCTCTGCCACAGACTGCAGTGCAGGCCAAGTCCATGGGCATACCTAAAGCAGAAGTTGATAGATTCCCGATTGGTTGGGGCATCAAGGGATATAGTTAGGGGTATGGGGTTGAATGGGATCTGGGATCAGCCAGGATGAAATGGCAGAGCTGACTCAAAGTGCTGAATAGCCTAATTCGGTTTCTATGTCTTATGGTCTTATATGAAAATAACTTGGATAATGCAAGGTAAGAAGCTTCATGAATAAATTTCAAATGAAGGTGCTATGCCCATAATGGAAAAAAAATTGAAAAAGGGAGGTCAATATCTACAGCACAATAATTAAGTAACTTCAAAGAATACAAGGAAAAGTGACATGTTTTGGTTAAGCAAAATAGAGTAACAAAATCAAAGTCACACCTGAATGTGCAGGAATTTTCTTGGTAATTTTTGCTGCCATCAAATCCCACACTAAAAGTTCACCAGACTGACTGCCTGAAAGTACAGCGTTTCCATCCCAGCAAAAACATCTGAAAATTTAATCAAATATTAAAACTATATTTTTGTTGTACTTTTCACATTATTTTTAATTTTATAGACCAAGTTTATTTTTTTAACTATGGACATGCTGTTGTTCTTATCAAAATATTGCTACTGTAACAGTTTTCACCTTTGTTGCTGATTTGAAGGCAAGGAGGAGATCAGCATCCCTGTCTGAACATCAATCACTTTAAGACAACAATCTTCTCCTGCACTCAGAACATGACGACTGTCTGCAATTGTTAGAAGTTTAATAATTAAATATACTAGGTAGTAAAACCACTTTACATAGAACCAGCAAAAGCTAAATCTGCATTTTCTATTAAGTAGTAAATAAGCATCTGATAGAAAAAGAGCTTAAGTGAAACTACTGTACAATCATAATTTGGAAGACATTTGGCTTAATCCTTTTACTTTAGTAATACAGCAAAAAATTATTTACACAGTAGTCAAAAACAAAACAAGCTATCAAAATACATTTAAAACTAAAACATACCAGGACTGAATGCTACATCATTTACGGTGCCTACGTGGCAAGGAACCTGATGCAATATAGTGAAGTTGGTGAGATCCCAAATACTAATAGTCCCTTCCTTGTTGCCTGAAACAAGCATTGTGCCTACAGGATTCAGACTGATTGTATTTACCTGTCAAAGAAAAGTACAACACAATTACTTTTCACTGGATGCAAATTCCCCTTCTCACAAAACGTACAAAATAAATCCATCAACTTGTTTGTATTTGCAATTTGCTGTCAATTTTTCAGTTTGGTTAACACCATAAAATGAAACAATGGATTTTGAATTTGTAGTATCCCTGTATTACAGGTTTATTTATGAGTCTTACTTAAAATGAACAACTTCATCATTTGACTGAAGGAGAATATATAAGAATATATTTAAAAAATTAACCACACATCATTTTGTGATTTCAGAAAACAGCAATTTTATTTCGTAATGCCAAACCTTCTCCGGTTGCTGTTTAGGAAGTTAGGAATTAGCCAGTGAACCACAAAGCTAATTTATGCAGTATTGTTCTATTTATTAGCAAGACTTCAAAGCTGCTACACTACTCAATATGTTTTTCAAGATAGAGAACATAAAAGAAAAGCTTAACCAATTTTTAACCTTCTTGCCTGTTCTTCGTATGTTCAAACCTCATGCTTTATGCTGTTCTGAGTCTCTGAAATCAAGATACTTCAAATGGTGCTAGCACATAATTTCTCAGCAGCTCAGATACAAAACTCTTTCTCTGTATCCTTTTCTCTGATTTTGTATGTGCTTTGAGTTCCTGACTTTGCTTCTAAGCCAGCTTGTAGACTCCTTACCTGGCACTATTACAATGTAGAAGGCAACGGGGTACAAATAGCAAGTGGATTATAAAAGTATAAATTGGAAAAAGTAGATAGGTGGATAAATGTAGAGTGAGTAGGCAGGTGGAAGAAATGGTGGGATTATGGAGAAAGAACTTGTTTAAAAAAGATGAGGCAGAACTGACTGCTAAGTTAGTTGTTGAAAATAATGGTTAGAGTGTCATTATTAAACACAAATTTTCAGAACATCAAATCAGATCAGGTTGAGAAAAATGAATAAAGCTGGATAAAATGCTTAATTTAGGGAATATCCATTTAGGCATCCATCACATATATATAACCATATAACAATAGCAGCACTGAAACAGCCCATCTCCACCCTTCTAGTTCGTGCCAAACACTTACTGTCACCTAGTCCCACCGAACTGCACTCAGCCCATAACCCTCCATTCCTTTCCTGTCCATATAACAATCTAATTTTACTTTAAATGACAATATCAAACCTGCCTCTACCACTTCTACTGGAAGCTCGTTTCACACAGCTACCACTCTCTGAGTAAAGAAATTCCCCCTCATGTTACCCCTAAACTTTTACCCCCTAACTCTCAACTCTGATCAATCAAAAGAATGACGCTGTGAAGGAAAAGGCCAAAACAATTAAACAACTAATCTGAAAAACTCTGTAGCTCTCAGGTAAGGAAGCAAGACTTCAAAGGATAAATGGAGCATACAGTTATTCTTCAAAGTACAACCTTTTCTTCAGAGGAAAGAGGTTGAAGTGAGGAAAATATCCAGGCAAGAGAATGGTTCAGCATAGGAAAATAAACAAAGTGAAAATACATCTCATTATCAGACCTTTTCTAGCTTATGGACCTAAAATATTAAAATACTTTTCCTCTCTCCACTGATACTGCTTGAACAGCAGAATGTTTTCAGCACTGGCTGCTTTTTGCTTTTGACATCTTTTCCATACCTCTCAATATTTGAAGCAAGCACAAAAACAGTAGACGGCTGAACTGGAAGAGGTTTGGGCAGTGAGCAAAGCAAGTCTACACATCAATAATTCAAGATGTGCAGATGACATTACAGGATATGACAAAAGCAACTGAAGTAAGAGCATGAAGAACAATGTCTTGGCCAGTGGTGTGTGACCTTTGCCATGATTATCCTCAACACTTGGGCCCCATGAGGATGAGTCATCAGTTCCTACTCTATACCCTATTTTCATGACTGTGTGGCCAGTTGCAGCTGTGTGGCTGTGAAAACTGAACTTACTATTCAAGATGCAAAGTTCAAAGTACAGTTATTATCGAAGTATGTATGCTATATACAACCCTGAGATTCATCTCCTTACAGGCGGCTGCAGAATGAGGACCAATAGAACTCATTAAAAAACGAATGTCAAACAGACAATGTGCAAAAGAAAAAACAAATCGTGCAAACAATAAAAAGTAAGCAAAAAACATTCAGAATTGACGTTCACAAAAGTGAGTCTATAGCCATGAAGCCAGTTCATCGCTGCAGCTGTCCAGGAGCCCATTAGTTGTAGGCCATAGCCTCAGTTCAGTATAGAGATGAGTAAATCTCACCAAGTTGAGCACTGGTCTGTCACTCGCCATTGGCTCAGACACCCAAATCTTTTCAATGGGGCCCGGCACTTAAATTGGCCATACATTGGCTCGTTCCTCACTCTCGGGCCCAGGCTCTGCCGCCTCGATTCAGCTCATACCCAACCCTGCCAATGTGGGCCAGCATTTAAATCAGTCAAACATCAGCCTGTTCCTTGCTCTCGGCCCATGTTCCTCCGCCTCGGCTTGTCTCACCGTGGATCTGCCACTTCGAATCAGCTGCACGTCCACTTCAGCAATGGACAAACATTGGCACATTTCTCGCTCTTGGGCCAATATCAGAGAGCTGGGGATGAGCAAGCAGGTTTACAAGTAGATGATGGGTGTAATATGAATGAAAGGAAGGACAAGCCAATCATTGGGTACAAATGCAGACAGCGCAAAGAATTAAGTTGTACCACAAAGACAAAATTAAAAAGTGGAAAAATGCAGGACTGAAGGTGCTATATTTAAATGCACTTAGCATTCAGAATTAGGTGGATGAACCTGTGGCCTTAGAGGCGGACCAATCAGTTTGAAGAGGGAGAGCTTCGTATAGGTCAGGGAGAAGAGTTTGAAAAAAACAGTTCACGGGGCCTGGCACATCAACCAGTTTGCACAGAGAAAGGGCTTCACACAGGTCAGGGAGAAGAGTTTGAAAAAGGAGTGTTTCACGGGGCTCGGCGCACTAGTGACGGACCAATCAATTCGCAACTCATTAGCAGGAGTAAATAAAAGTAAAGCAGGTCAAAGCAGAGCAGCCACTGCGTGAGAGGACCAGTGTTGGAGTGGGAACTTGATGGTTTGGCTCCAGAGGCTTCAGTAAGGAGGCACAGGTAAGTAGCAGGTAAGGCTTTTGTAGTCGTTTGAATAAAATGGCACTAAATTACAGCTAATTAAATAAAGTAGGGTGATGCGCTGTAGCTACATGCTGTGGCAGCTGGTGGACCCCATTGTGGTTCCAGGAGACCACATCTGCAGCAAGTGTTGGCTGCTCCAGCAACTCAGGCTCAAAGTTGATGACCTGGAATTTGAGCTTCAAACACTGCGGCACATCAGGGAGGGGGAGAATCACCTAGATTCTCCGTTTCAGGAGGTAGTCACACCCATTAGATTAGCTGCCTCAAATTCGGTCTGTGATCAGGGACAAGAGGGTGTGACTACAAATGAAGTGGGTAGTAGGATCCAAGAGACAGTGCTGCAGGAGCCTCAGTCCTTGAGCTTGTCCAACAGGTCAGAGAATCTTGCTCCTTGTGTGGATGAGAGTGGGGGCTGTACGAAGGATGAGCAACCCGTGGCACCATAGTTCAGGGAGCCATTCAAAAGAGGGGTAAAGAAAGAGAAATGTAATGGAAATTGGGGATAGTATAGTCAGGGGAATTGACAGAGCTCTCTATCGCGAGGATAGAGCATTGCAAAGGCTGTGACGCCTACCTGGTGCCTGGGTTCAGGACATCTTATCTGACCTGCAAAGGAATTTGCAATGGGAGAGGAAAGGTCCAATTGTTGTGGTTCATGTGGGTATCAGCGACATAGGTAGAATGAAGAAAGAGGTTCTGTTGAGGGAATTTGAGCAGCGAGGGACTAAATTAAAAAGGTGAACCAAAAAGGTGGTAATCTCTGGATTACTTGCCTGTGCTACGTGCAAGTTGGCACAGGGCTAAGAAGATTAGAGAGTAAAATGTGAGGCTTGCAGATTGGTGAGGGAGAAGTGGGTTTGAATTTTTGGGAAATTCAACCAGTATTGGAGAAGGAGGGAGCTGTACTGTGATGGGATCTGGATCTCAGCGAACCGCATAATTTGGGCTGTGGATAGGACTTTAAACTAAATAGTGGTTGGGGGGGGGGGGGGTTCAACAGATTGGAAAAGTATGCATAAAGTAAAAAATAAAAATGTGTATAAAGATACAAAAGAGAAAAGTAAGAGTGGAGTGAAGAAGAGTGCAAAAGAGTAAAAGATTGCAAGATTTTAAAAACACGATGAGTGGAATGGCACTTTATTTGAATGCCCGTAGTATTTGAAACAAGGTCAATGAACTTGTGGCACAAATCAGTATAAAGAGATATGATTTTGTAGCCATTACAGACATGTGGTTGCAGGGTGGAGAGGATTGGGAATTAAATATCTAAGGATATCAGGTAATACAGAAGGATAGGCAGGAAGGAAAGGGAAGTTGGATAGTGCTCTTAATTAAAGATGAGATCAATGATACAAGATCTAAGGAGCAGAATGTTGAATCCACCTAAGTAGAGATTAGGAATAGTAAAGAGAAAAAAAAACACTGGTGGAAGTTGTCTATCGCCCACTGAATAAAAATATTACAATGGTACAAGCAATAAACAGAGAAATATCTGAGGCACGTAAGAATGGAACAGCAGTTATCATGGGGGA
Source organism: Hypanus sabinus (assembly GCF_030144855.1). Taxonomy (NCBI): domain Eukaryota; kingdom Metazoa; phylum Chordata; class Chondrichthyes; order Myliobatiformes; family Dasyatidae; genus Hypanus; species Hypanus sabinus. The sequence continues at coordinate 172,710,745 of NC_082706.1, forward strand.
CTTCAACTTCATAGAATGCATCCTCAATGGCTTTTTTTGAACAATGTGTTACTGAACCTACAAGAGAACGTGCTATTTTAGATCTGGTCCTATGCAATGAGACAGGTAAAAACTTAATGATCTTGTAGTTAGGGATCCTCCTGGAGAGTGGTCACAGTATGATTGAGTTTCTCATACAAATGGAGGGTGCAATAGTTCAATCGAAAACCAGTGTATTATGCTAAGTAATGAAGACTACAATGGAATGAGGGAGGATTTGGCTAGTGTAGACTGGGAACCAAGGGTATATGGTGGGATGGTTGAAGAACAATGGAAGACTTTCAAACAGATTTTTCACAATGCTCAACATAAGTATATTCCAATTAAAAGTAAGGACAGTAAGGATGGGGAGAGCCAGCCTTGGACAACTAAGAAAATAAAAGAAGGCATTAAACTAAAAGCTCATGCATATAAAAGTAGTGGGAAACTGAAGATTGGGTAAAATTTAAAAAGCAACAAAGAACCACAAAGAAGAGCAATAAAGAAAGGGAAGCTAGATTATGAAAATAAACCAGCACAAAATATAAAAATGGATAGTAAAAGTGTTTATAATTATATAAAGCGGAAATGGGTGGCTAAAGTGAATGTGAGTCCCTTGGTGGACAAGAAAGGGGAACTGATATTGTGTAATGAGGAAATGCCAGAGGCTTTGAATGACTCTTTTTTGTCAGTCTTCATGGTGGAGGACACGTCTAACATGCAAAGAGAAATGTTATGGATGCAATGGGAGGTGAGGCCCTTGATACAAAAGCTATCACTAAAGAGGTAGTGTTGATCAAACTTGTGGGACTGAGGATAAACAAGTCCCCTGGTCCTGATGGAATGCATCCCAGGGTACTGAACGAAATGGCAGAAGCTATAGTAGAGGCTTTGGTAATAATTTACCAAAATTCTCTGGACTCCGGGCAGGTCCTGGCAGATTGGAAGACGGCAAATGTCATGTTCAAAAAAAGGATGTAGGCAAAAGGCAGGTAACTATAGGCCAGTTTAACATCTGTAGTTGGGAAAATGCTCAAAGCTATAATTAAAGAACAAATAGCGAGTTAACATTATCCAAATCATTGATACAGATGGCGAGCAACAAAGGAGCCAGAACCGATCCCTGCGGCACACCACTAGTCACAGGTCTCCAGTCAGAGAGACAACCCTCTACTGCCACTCTCTGGTTTCTCCCACACAGCCAATGTCTAATCCAATTTACTAACTCACCCTGAATGTCGAGCCACTGAAACTTCTAGACTAGCCTCCCATGCAGGACCTTGTCAAATGCCTTAAATGTTCATGTAGACAACACCACTGGCTTGCCTTCATCCACTTCCCTGGTAACTTCCTCAAAAAACTCTTAAAGATTGTTTTGACATGACCCAGCACGCATGAAGCCCTGCTGACTATCCCTAATGCCCATGTCTATCCAAATACTTAAGTACAGTGTCCCTTAGAACACCTTTCAATAACTTTCCCACAACTGATGTCAGATTCACCAGCCTATAATTTCCTGGTTTATATTTAGAGGACCGAGGAATGACTGTGCGGGCGTGTTGACGTCAGCGAATTAGACTGGCAGGAGTGTTTAAAAGATCATTTTCTCTTTGGTGGTTTGATCGAGGAATGATCGCACAGGCACATGGACATCAACGAGTTACACCAGCAAGAAGTTTAAAAAGACAGCTTTATAAAGCAGGCAACAGAGTGGAGGGAGTAAGAGTAGGAGGGCTTTGGCTCGAAGGAGCTTCAGCGATAATGGGTGAAAGCGAGGTAAGTAACTTGTAAAGTATAGGAATAGCAAGCATGTCTGTGAGGCTGGTGTTCTGTACTGGGTGTCGGTTGTGGGATGTCTGGGAAACTCCCAGCCTCACGGATGGCCACATCTGTGCCAGGTGCGTCAAGCTGCAGCTCCTTAGTGTCAGGGTTAGGGAACTGGAGATGCAGCTTGATGACCCTCGTACAGGCAGGGAAAGTGAGCAGGTGACAGAGAGGTGCTATAGGCAAGTAGTCACACCGGGGCCTCGGGAGGCAGATAAGTGGGTAACAGTCAGGACAGGGAAGGGCAAGAGTCAGATACTAGAGAGTACCTGTGTGGCTGTCCCCCTTAACAATAAGTACTCCTGTTTGAGTACTGTTGGAGGGGACGACCTACCTGGGGGGAGCAACAGTGGCTGCACCTCTGGCACAGAGGAAGAGGATGGCAGTAGTGATAGGGGACTCTACAGCAAGGAGGTCAGGCAGGCGATTCTGTGGATGCAGGGAAGAAACACAGATGGTAGTTTGCCTCTCAGGTGCCAGGGTCCGGATTGTTTCTGATCACATCCACGATATCCAGAAGTGGGAAAGTGAACAGCCAGAGGTCATGTTACGTATTGGTACCAATGACATAGGTAGGAAAAGGGAAGAGGTCCTGAAAACAAACTACCGGGAGTTAGGAAGGAAGTTGAGAAGCAGGACCTCAAAAGTAGTAATCTCAGGATTACTGCCTGTGCCATGCAACAGTGAGTATAGGGATAGTGTGTGGTGGAGGTTAAATGCATGGCTGAGGGATTCAGATTTCTGGATCATTGGGACCTCTTTTGGGACAGGAGTGACCCGTACAAAAAGAACAGGTTGCACTTGAATCCAAGGGGGATCAGTATCTAGGCATAGGGGTTTGCTAAAGCTATTTGCATGAGTTTAAACTAGAATCGCTGGAGGGGTGGGAACCAAACTGAAGAGATGGAGTAAGGGGCAATTGGCTCACAAATTGAGGAAACTTGTAGACAGTGTGAGAGGGAGGATAGGCAGGTGATAGAGAAGGGATACACTCTGACTGATGTTTTGAGATGTGCCTAGATGATACTCCTTGTTTCATGCAAGGAGTGTCACGAACAAAGCAGATGAGATTAGAGCCTGGGTCAGTACTTGGAGCTATGATGTTGTGGCCATTACAGAGACTTGGATGGTTCAGGGGCAGGAATTAGAGTGCCAGGCTTTAGATATTTCAGAAAGGACAGGGAGGGAGGTAAAAGAGGTTTGGGTGTGGCACTGCTGATCAGAGATAGTGCCAAGGCTGCAGAAAAGCAGGAAGTCATAGAGGGATTGTCTGCTGAGTCCCTGTGGGTGGAAGTTAGGAACAGGAAGGGGTCAATGACTCTACTGGGTGTTTTTTATTGACCACCCAATAATAACAGGGACATCAAGGAGCAGATAGGGAGGCAGGTTCTGGAAAAATGCAATAATAACAGCTTTGTCATGGTGGGAGATTTTAATTTCCCAAATATTGATTGGCATTTCCCTACAGCGAAGGGTATAGATGGGGTGGAGTTTGTTAAGTGCGTTCAGGAAGGTTTCCTGACACAGTATGTAAATAAGCCTATAAGAGGAGAGGTTGTACTTGATCTGGTATTGGGAAATGAAGCTGGTCAGGTATCAGGTCTCTCAGTGGGAGAGCATTTTGGAGCTCGTGATCACAACTCTATCTCCTTTACCATAGCATTGCAGAGGGATAGGAACAGACAAGTTAGGAAAGCGTTGGAGTAAGGGGAAATATGAAGCTATCAGGCAGGAACTTGGAAGCATAAATTGGGAACAGATTTTCTCAGGGAAATGTACGGCAGAAATGTGGCAATTGTTCAGGAGATATTTGCGTGGTGTTCTGCATAGGTACGTTCCAATGAGACAGGGAAGTTATGGTAGGGTACAGGAACCATGGTGTACAAAGGCTGTTGAGAATCTAGTCAAGAAGAAATGGAAAGCTTACGAAAGATACAAAAAACTAGGCAATGATAGAGATCTAGAAGATCATAAGGCTAGCAGGAAGGAGCTTAAGAATGAAATTAGGAGAGCCACAAGGGGCCATGAGAAGGCCTTGGTGAGCAGAATTAAGGAAAACCCCAAGGCATTCTACAAGTATGTGAAGAGCAAGAGGATAAGATGTGAGAGAATAGCACCAATCAAGTATGCAAGTGTGACAGTGGAAAAGTGTGTATGGAACCTGAGGAGGTAGCAGAGGTACTGAATGAATACTTTGATTCAGTATTCACTACGGAAAAGGACCTTGGCGATTGTAGGGATGACTTACAGCAGACTGAAAAGCTTAGGCATTTAGACATTATGAAAGAGGATGTGCTGGAGCTTTTCAAAAGCATCAAGTTGGATAAATCACCAGGACTGGATGTGATATACCCAAGGCTACTGTGGGAGGCCAGGGAGGTGTTTGCTGAGCCTCTGGCAATGATATTTGCATATTCAATGGGGACAGGAGAGGTTTCAAAGGATTGGAGGGTTGCAGATGTTGTTCCCTCAGTCAAGAAAGGGAGTAGAGATAGCCCAGGAAATTATAGACCAGTGAGTCTTACTTCCGTGGTTGGTAAGTTGATGAAGATCCTGAGAGACAAGATTTATGAAGATTTGGAGAGGCCTAATATGAACAGGAACAGTCAGCACGGCTTTGTCAAAGGCAGGTCGTGCCTTACAAGCCTGACTGAATTTTCTGAGGATGTGACTAAACACACTGATGCAGGTAGAGCAGTAAATGTAATGTGTATGGATTTCAACAAGGCATTTGACAAGGTACATCATGCAAGGCTTATTGAGAAAGTAAGGAGGCATGGGATCTAAGAGGACATTGCCCACAGAAGGCAAAGAGTGGTTGTAGACATTGGTGACCAGTGGTGTGCCTCAAGATCTGTTACGGGATCCCTTCTCTTCATGATTTTTATAAATGACCCTGATGAGGAAGTGGAGGGATGGGTGAGTAAATTTGTTGATGATACAAAGGTTGGCATGTTGTGGAGGGCTGTCAGAGGTTACAGCAGGACACTGACAGGATGCAAAACTGGGCTGAGAAGTGGCAGATGGAGTTCAACCCAGATAAGTGTGAGGTGGTTCATTTTGGTAGGTTAAATATGATGGCAGAATATAGTATTAATGGTAAGACTCTTGGCAGTGTGAAGGATCAGAGGGATCATGGGATGAGTACATATGACACTCAAAGCTGCTGCGCAGGTTGACTGTGTGGTTAAGAAAGTGCATGGTGCATTGGCCTTCATCAACCATGGAGTTGAGTTCAAGAGCCAAGAGGTAATGTTATAGCTGTAGACGACCCTCGTGAGACCCCATTAGGAGTACTGTGGTCAGTTCTGGTCACCTCACTACAGGAAGGATGTGGAAACCATAGAAAGGGTGGAGAGGAGATTTACAAAGATGTTGCCCAAATAGGGGAGCATGCCTTATGAGAATAGGTTGAGTGAACCTGGCCTTTTCTCCTTGGAGTGACGGAGGATGAGAGGTGACCTGATAGAGGTGTACAAGCTGATGAGAGGCATTGATTGTGTGGATAGTCAGAGGCTTTTTCCCAGGGCTGAAATGGCTAACATGAGAGGGTACAGTTTTAAGGTGCTTGGAAGTAGGTACAGAGGGGATGTCAGGAAGTACACAGAATTTAGAAAATAGAAGGCTATGGGTAACCCTAGGTAATTTCTAAAGTAAGTACATACTCGGCACAGCATTGTGGGCCAAAGGGCCTGTAATGAGCTGTAGGTTCTCTAGGTTTCCATGTATTTTTTTTCAAACAGCAGCACAACATTGGCTATTCTCCAATTCTTTAGTACCTCTCCTGTCACTAAGGATGTTTTTAAATATCTCTGCTAAGGCCCCAGCAATTTTTGCATTTGCCTTCTGTAGGGTCCGAGGGAACACCTTGTCAGGCCCTGGGGAATTATCCATCCTAATTTGCTTCAGGGTAGCAAACATCTCCTCCTCTGTAATTTGTACAGGGTCTGTTCTGCCTCACTTCTGTAGACTCTGTATCCGTCTCCTGAGAAAATAAGGATGCAGTGAATGTATTTAAGATCTCCCCTGTCTGTTTTGACTCCACACATGGATTACTATCCTGGTCTTCCAGAGGACCAACTTTGTCTCTAGTAATCCTTTTGCTCTTAACTTGCCTGTAGAAAATCTTGGGATTCTCCTTCACCTTGTCTGCTACAGCAACTTCATGCCTTCTTTTAGTCTTCCAGATTACTTTCTTAGGTGTTCTCTTGCATTTCTTGTACTCCATTAGCTCCTCATTTGTTCCTACCTGCCTATACCTGCTATGCACCTCCTGTTTTCACTAGTGCCTCAATATTGTGTGAAAACCAGGCACACTACACTTGTTCTCTTTATCTTTTATTCTGACAGTAACATGCAAGCTTGGTACTCTGAAAACTTTGCTTTTGAAGGCCTCCCACCTTCCAAGTACACCTTTGTCAGAAAACAGCCAGTCCCAACTTACACTTGCCAGATCACTTCTGATACCACCAAAGTCGGCCATTCTCCAATTTAGAATGTCAACCCACAGAGCAGATCTAACTACTTACATATTTATTTTGAAACTAATAGCATTGTGGTCACGGGATGCAAAGTGTTCCCCTGAACAAACTTCTGACACCTGCCCCGTCTCATTCCATAACAGCAGATGCTGTATCGCCCGCTTTCTCTTTGGGACTTCTATGTATTGAAGGAGGAAACTTTCCTGAACACATTTGACAAACTCTACCTCAACTAGTCCTTTTACAGTATATGGAAAGCTAAAATCACCTATTTTAACAACCTTGTGTTTCTTGCAACAGTCTGCAATCTCTTTACAAATTTGTTCCTCTGACGGTGTTGTCTGAAAAGAGGATGCTGTCCAAGTTGCCTGCCATCTTGGACAATGACTCCCATCCACTCCATAATGTACTGGTTAGGCACAGGAGTACATTCAGACAGAGACTCATTCCACCGAGATGTAACACTGAGCAGCACAGGAAGTCAGTCCTGCCTGTGACCAACAAACTTTACAACTCTTCCCTCGGAGTGTCAGACAAACTGAGCCAATAGGCTGGTCCTGGACCTTTTTCCACTTGGCATGATTAACTTAGTATTATTTAATTATTTATGGTTTTATATTACTATATTTCTACACTATTCTTGGTTGGCGCGGCTGTAACGAAACCCAATTTCCCTCGGGATCAATAAAGTATGTGTGTCTGTCTGTCCTCTAAATTCCTACGACTGTTGGGTGGTCTGTAATATACGATGCCTATAAAAGGTATTCACCACCCTTGAAAGATTTCATGTTTTTTTGTTTTACAACACTGAATCACAATGGAATTAATTTTGCTTTTTTGACACTGATCAACAGAAAAAGACTTTCATATCAAAGTGAAAACAGATCTCTATAAAGTGATCTAATTACAAATATAAAACACAATTTTGATTGCAATGCATTAGTATTCACTCCCTTCTAATCACTATTTAGTAGATGCATCCTTGGCAACAATTACAGCCTTGAATCTGTATGGATAGGCCTCTATCAGCTTTGCACATCTGGACTCCGCAATTTTTCCCCATTCTTCCATACAAAACTGCTCAAGCTTTGTCAGATTGCATGGAGATTGTGAGCGCATAGCCCTTTTCAATTCTAGACACAACTTCTCAATTGGATTGAGGTCTGGACTCTGATTTGGCCACTGCAGGACATTAACTTCGTTGTTTTTAGCCATTCCTGTGTAACTCTGACTTTATGCTTGGGGTCATTATTTTGCTGGAGAACAAATCTGCTCCCATGTCAAAGTTCTATTGCGGACTGCATCAGGTTTTCCTCCAGGATTTCCCTGTATTTTGCTGCAGTCATTTTACCCTCTACCTTCACAAGCCTTCTAGGGCCTGCTGCAGTGAAGCATCCCCACAGCATGATGCACACCACATGCTTCAGGGTAGGGGTGGTGTGCTTTTGATTATGCGCTGTGTTTGGCGAATGGCAAAAATAGCTTTCAGTCTGAGAGCCAAAAGGCTCAATTTTGGTTTCATCAGACCATAGAACCTTCTTCCACCTGACTACTGAGACTCCCACATGCCTTCTGGCAAACTCTAGCTGAGATTTCATGTGAGTTTTTTCCCCCAAACAGTAGTGTTCTCTTTGCCACTCTCCCATTAAGCTGCGACTGCAGGTGAAGCACCCAGGCAACAGTTGTTGTATGCGCAGTCTCTCCCATCTCAGCCACTGAAGCTGGTAAATCCTCCAGAGTTGTCTTAGGTCTCTTCGTGGCTTCCCCCATGAGTCCCCTTCTTGCATGGTCATTTTAGGACAGTCTGCTCTAGGCAGATTTACAGCTGTGTTGTATTCTTTCCACTTCTTGATGACTGATTTAACTGTATTCCAAGGGATATTCAGTGACTTGAAATATTTCTTGTAACTATCTCCTGACATGTGCTTTTCAATAACCTTTTTGCAGAGTTGCTTGGAATATTCTTTTGTCTTCATGCACAGATTGGCCAGCAGAGTTATTTGCAGACATTTTTCATCTCCTCCAGCTTCAACTAGAGGTTCCCAAAATTTAAAAAAGACTACCATCATCAAATGGCAATACCTTAATGACTACCATCAATGGCTCTGACATCTACTATCAGAATTGCTTTGAGAATCTGGTCACTTCAACACACTGCAATTCAACTGTCACTGAAACAGATTTATAGATACCACCTCCCTGACCTTGCTCTCTCATCTATGCAGCATCTGGACAGTAAAAACACCTATGTCAGACTATTGTTTATTGATTATAATATTATCTTTCTAAGCAAATTCATTTCCTAGACCGGGGGCTCAGCAGCTTCCTGTGCAACTGTGTCAGCGACTTCCAGATTATCAGAACACAATCATTAAGGCCCGGCAGCAACACCTCCACCATGATTATCCTTAACACTGGTGCCCCACAAGGATGTGTCCTCAGCCCCTACTCTATTTCCAATATGCTGAAGACTGTATGGCCAGATTTTGCTCTACCATCATCAACAATTTTGCAAATCATAACACTGTAATGGGATGTTTTTCAAATAGCGATATCAGAGCTCAGGAGAAGATAGAAAGCTTTACCTCAATCCCAGCAAGACAAAACAGTTGACATTGACATCAGGAAGTGAGGCAGAATACAATCTCAATTAATGGTGCCAAGGTGGAGCTAGTTAAGAGCTTCAAGTTCCTAGGAGTGATCATCACCTGCCCTGGTCAAACCATATTAATACCACAACCAAGAAATTCCAGCAATTCCTTTCTTTCATACTTCAATGAAAATTGGTGAGAGTCAAAGGGGACATGCCAAATTTATTTACCTTCTCAGGAGATAATGAAACTCTCACTGATTTCACTGGACAACAAAGATTTTGCTTCCTGAATACTTTTTGGTGTATTTTATGAATTTTGGGTTGCTAATCATGAAAATCATCATGAAATTTCTCCAATATGCACCACTTATTGTAATAATTTATATTTGTTATTTTAATTCATAATTCAAGTCAATTAAAATGTTACTCACAATGTAAACTTAAGAGTTCTCTATCTTGTCCAGGCATGCTTAGGCAGGGCAGGCTTTAGAAAGGCTATTAAAGGATCACGAACATACCATTCTATGCATTATGTTTACATGTACTGTATATCAGTTTACAATTGCATTGTTGTGCCTGTTCTACGTGCATCCCATATTGTGTTGTGCTCATTATAATAAAGTAATTGGATTTTCAGGATTCTTTCCGATAGCAAATTGTCTCACCAATGTTGCAATAGCCACAATATTTCTGGCAAGTATATGCTTAAATCTCAAAAGGTGAAGCATGACTCTTGTTATTAAGAAAGCCTATCAACTCTACTTTGGCAACCAAGGCAAAGATCGGGCTCCTCACATTTGTTGCTCAACATGCACTGATGATCTTGGAGCTTGGGTCAGAAGTACTTGGAAGTCAATGTCATTCGCTGTCTCGATATGGGGAGAGCAGACTGTTGCCTCTGTCTGACCAGAATGTGTGGTTTATCTGCTAAGAACAAGAAATCCATTGAATACCTCCATCTCCCTGTGCCGCATGATGATAGTCTTCTGGTACTGAAGTCACCAGAGACATGGAGTGTAGAGGAGGCACACGAAGGTGCCATAAACGATGAGCCAGGAATGGAAAATAACATTGATACTGATAAAGATTTTGAACCCTTTATGTAAGTGAGCCCCATCTTATAAATTAATCTGAATTAAATGATCTGGTCAAAGACTTGGGTTTGTCAAAGGCAAAAGAATAATCACTGGATTCAAAGCTGTAAGGATTGAATCTGCTGTCATCACCTAAATAACTAATGCCAAAGATTAAGGAAGGCATTCGTGTTGGTCCACAAATCAAACAGGTCATCAATGACAGGCATTTCGAAGAACTTCTAGTGGGACCAGAGAAAATCACATGGAAGATGTTCAGCGAGGTTGTTGAAAATTGTCTTGGCAACTAGGGAGCACCAAACTATGTGAAGCTGGTTGTCAACATATTTCAAGCATACAAAACCAAGAAGTGCAACATGTACCTAAAGATTCATTTTCTGCATTCCCATTTAGACCTCTTCCCTGCAGATGCTGGCACTGCCAGTGACAAGCATGGTGAAATGTTTCATCAGGACATCGCAGTGATGGCGAAACAGTATCAGGGTGACTGGAATCCATCAATGCTGGCTGATTATTGTAGGATACTTAAGCAAGAAGCCTCAGACACTGAGTACAAACAAAAATCATCACCAAAACATTTTAGCTTCAGCACCATTTTGCAATTATATGCATTATATTCAATAAATGTTCATTTTTTTCTCCAAATTCCTACGTGATACAAAGAGTCTGAAATTATATTTGTGTTCAGCTTCAAGTGGTTTATCATAACCACAAAACATTTCTGAGGAAGCAACACTTTAGAAAAAGTTTGCTGTCCTGTGGTTTTATTGATGCAACACAGAAAGCATCCTATCTGAATGCATCACGGTTTGGTAGGTAACTTTTAGACCATAAGATATAGGAACAGAATTCGACCATTTGGATCTGCTACTCCAGCAAGATGGACTCTTTTTTTTTTTTAATAATTTTTTATTGCATTTTTAAATGATTACAAAGTATGAAAAAACAATGTATATAACCCATACCCCCTCCCCTTAACCCCTCCCCCCTAACTGCCCCATAGAAAAAAAAAGAAAGAAAGAAAGAAAGAAAGAATGCCTGGTGGTTGGAAGATCTCCACATGCTCCATGGAGTTCGTAATAATTTTAATATGTATATTTATTTCTTTCCCCTAATAACCAATTGTTTCATCTTAAAAGCATCTATATATTTAATCCTGTCTTTTGTAAATAAGGGCTCCAAATTTTCAAAAAATAAAAAAATTTAATCTAAATTTATCGGATCAGTGTTTCCGATGTAGCCAGGAAACTGGTACTTTTTTACATTCGACATGGTCTTGCTCTAAAATTCAACCATTTTGGACAAATTTAAGACTTTTACTGGAACAAATTACAGGAACACAATTTCCTCATAATCCAATATTATTTTTACTAGGTGATATTGAAGGGATAAAACCGAAACTCAAACTAAATAAGTATCAGAAAGAATTTATAAAAATTGCACTGGCAGTAGCCAAAAAAGCTATTGCAGTTACTTGGAAATCGGATACACATTTAAGTATAGATTCTTGGAAGAAAGAAATCTATGGTTGTATTCCATTAGAAAAAATTACTTATAATTTAAGAGATAAATATGAAACATTTTTGAAAATTTGGAGCAAGATGGACTCTTGAGCTCATTATGGCCATGCACCGTATTGACTGCTTCTAATACCCTTTCTCTTAACTAGTACATGTTATTCTGCAATTTGTTGTTTTCTATTGTTGTAACTCAATGCCCTGTTGTAATGGACTGATCATATGACTGTATGCGACACAAGTATTTCACTGTACCTCAGTACATGTGACAATGATAAACCTATTTATCGATGAGCACCCTTGACCACTGCTTACCTCTGAGCTCCTTGTCCATATTCTTGGGCATGCTCCAGTTGGCATCTCTCAAATCTGACCAAAATATTGGACCCATTCCCAGTCCCTTGTTCCAGCTACACAGCAACCCAACATCCTTGACCCCTGGTTTAGGACATATAAACGTCCCCCTTTTTTCGAATGTTCGCTTTATGACACCTCACTGTTATGAAAGACCTATATTAGTTACCTGTTTTCGCTAACAGAAGGTGTTTTCCACTGTTATGAATATAGGCAGCGCACGAGGCGAGCAGCCAAGCTCCTCCCCCGGAACTGCATTCTAGCCGGCATTGCTTAAACATGTGCCTGTGAGCATCTGTGCTTTATGTCGATTTATTTTGTACATCCGTTAGCAAGATGAGTTCTAAGGTATCGGAAAAGCCTAAAAGAGTGTGTAAGGGTGTTACACTTAGTGTAAAACTAGATATAATAGTGTTTCAATCGTGGTGAACGAAGTAAGGATATAGTGAGTTTGGCTACGGGTTTGTGGAAGTTGACGAAGATGATGTTTGGCATCCCATGACCAACAACTGACAGATGAAGAGCTGATGAAAAGGATAACAATTGAAGCCGAATACAGTAGCAAACGGCCGAAAGTGAAGTCATCCAGGAACTGCACGTGAAGCAATTGCGTGAGATTTTCACTGCGATTGACAACACTATAATGTTTGCAGAGAAAATATGACTTTAATTTTGAAAGGGTACATAGGTTTAGGGCATATTTGCAGGATGGTTTGAGTGATTTCAAAGAACTGTATGATAGAAAAGTGCGTGAGGCTAAGCAGTCAAACTGTCTTTTTTCAAGTCTTCCACATCAGCCACAGCAGGAGACGAAACTCCACCTTCGACTTCGAGGCAGGCAGACACAGATGACCTGCCTGCCCTGATGGAAACAGATGACGATGAGATAGACAATAGACAATAGGTGCAGAAGTAGACCATTCAGCCCTTGGAGCCTGCACTGCCATTTTGAGATCATGGCTGATCAATTACTATCAATACCCAGTTCCTGCCTTGTCCCCATATCCCTAGATTCCCCTATCCATAAGATACCTATCTAGCTCCTTCTTGAAAGCATCCAGAGAATTGGCCTCCACTACTTTCCGAGGCAGTGCATTCCAGACCCCCACAACACTCTGGGAGAATAAGTTTCTCCTTAACTCTGTCCTAAATGACCTACCCCTTATTCTCAAACCATGCCCTCTGGTACTGGACTCTCCCAGCATCGGGACCATATTTCCTGCCTCTATCTTGTCCAATCCCTTAATAATCTTATATGCTTCAATCAGATCCCCTCTCAATCTCCTTAATTCCAGTGTGTACAAGCCCAGTCTCTCTAACCTCTCTGCGTAAGACAGTCCAGACATCCCAGGAATTAACCTCGTGAATCTACGCTGCACTTCCTCTACAGGCAGCATGTCCTTCCTTAACCCTGGAGACCAAAACTGTACACAATACTCCAGGTGTGGTCTCACCAGGACTCTGTACAAATGCAAGAGGATTTCCTTGCTCTTGTACTCAATTCCCTTTGTAATAAAGGGCAACAGTCCATTAGCCTTCTTCACTGCCTACTGCACTTGCTCATTCACCTTCAGTGACTGATGAACAAGGACTCCAAGATCTCTTTGTATTTCTCCCTTACCCAACTCTACACCATTCAAATAATAATCTGCTTTCCTGTTCTTACTCCCAAAGTGGATAACCTCACACTTATTCACATTAAAAGCCATCTGCCAAGTATCTGCCCACTCACCCAGCCTATCCAAGTCACCCTGAATTCTAACATCCTCATCACGTCACACTGCCACCCAGCTTAGTATCATCAGCAAAATGTTATTTTCTATGCCTTCATCCAAATCGTTAACGTAAATGGTAAACAGCAGTGGTCCCAATACTGAGCCCTGTGGCACCCCACTAGTCACCACCTACCATTCCGAGAAACACCCATTCACCGCTACCCTTTGCTTTCTATCTGCCAACCAGTTTTCTATCCATGTCAATGCCTTCACCCTGATGCCCTGAGCTTTGATTTTACCCACCAATCTTCTATGTGGGACCTTATCAAATGCCTTCTGAAAATCGAGGTACACTACATCCACTGGATCTCCCGTCTAACTTCCTGGTTACATCCTCGAAAAACTCCAACAGATTAGTCAAGCATGATTTACCCTTGGTAAATCCATGCTGGCTCAGCCCAATCCTATCACTGCTATCTAGATATGCCCTATTTCATCCTTAATAATGGACTCTAGCATCTTTCCCACCACTGATGTCAGGCTGACAGGTCGATAGTTCTCTGTTTTCTCCCTCCTTCCTTTCTTAAAAAGTGGGATAACATTAGCCATTCTCCAATCCTCAGGAACTGATCCTGAATCTAAGGAACATTGGAAAATGATTACCAACGCATTCGCAATTTCCAGGGCCACCTCCTTTAGTACCCTAGGATGCAGACCATCTGGACCTGGGGATTTGTCAGCCTTCAGTCCCATCAGTCTTCTCATCACCGTTTCCTTCCGAATGTCAATCCGACACCCCAGTGTCCCACCACCCCAACCTTCAATGACTCAGCCTAACACACCATCATCAGTGTGCTCACTGTCTTCCCGATTCTAGTAACTGAAACTATACAGGACATACATTATTTCTATTTTATATAGGCTGTTTATTTTTATGTATTACTTGGTATGATTTGGCAGCTTCATAGCTTAAAGGTTACTGGAGAGAGTGTTTTTGCCACGAGTGCTGCCGGGAGCGCTTGTGCCAAGCCTTTCTGCCATGATCATTTGCGTGAGATTTTCGCTACGGTGGACAGTGCTGAATAATTCCAGAAAAGTATTCCTACTTTATGTAGGCTGTGTATTTCTTAGATCATCCCTGCTTTTATCATATGTTACTGTTATTATTTTAAGTTTTATGTGTTATTTGGCATGATGGTTATTTATGTATATATGTATACAGCAAAATGTATATGTAGGTTATTTTTTGGATCTGCGAACACTCACAAATTTTTCCCATATAAATAAATGGTAATTGCTTCTTCACTTTATGACATTCCGGTTTACGAATCATTTCATAAGAATGCTCTACCTTCAGGGGAAACCTGTATACCAAAGTGAACTGCTGTTCTGAATGCACACCCAACCAACTCTGCAATGAGCAGCAACTGAAATCTTGCTCCCATCCCTGCACCGACTCTGCTGCTCCTCTCCAGACACCTGTCAGAATAGCATCCCAAAGGGAGACAAGCCGGGTGAGCTCCTGGCTGATTTCAATGACAGGAGAGGAAGGGATACAATACACTGGTAAGGCTAGGAAGGAGTGAGGAAGATCTGGGGCATTCCTGCATACTTTTAGCATTCCTCATCATCATGATTATCCTAATTTATCAGTGATACACATATTGCAAGAACATCCTTCATCTAAGCATCAGCTCAACACTAGGTTATGTTATCATCAAAGAAAAGGGTTCCAAATATTCTCACCTGATAGGCACTCAAACTGCTCGACTGCTTAATGCACATCATTACCTCTACAATGAATCTCTAAGCATCAAAAGATATAACATAAAGAATGCAACCAAGGTAAGATTTCTCAGAAAATCCCACACAGACAACACATCAATTCCCTGCCTACAAAAGGCACAAAGTGTCCATCTATTGTGAAGGCCACCATAATTGGAACCTGTGAAGAGAGTGTTGATACTTCTTCAAACCCGCAGGACTGGTTTGATGACAATGACCCCAGATTATCATCTAGTTAATTAACCTCAAGAGTCAGCCATTTCTTGATTGGATGTTCCATCTTTTCACCAGGCAAAAATAACAGCTTTACAACTAATTGAAAAAAAAGGTACAACAGGAACAAATGGTGGATGGAGAGGACAACTAGCCAACAGCCATGAAATGCGTGGGTTCTTCAATACTGTTGGAGCCATTTGTGACCCAGAGACAGGAATTGCATAAACCTATCTGGAACAGAGTACCAGTTGCCACCTGTTGGCAGAAATACCTCAAAGACTCAACTAACCTCATCCTTAATGTGAGTGCCCTTGACTCCAGCCCATAGCCGTTCCATCCATCCGCTGGACCAACTTCAATTCAAGAAATTCATATCCCAACTCAAAAATAAAAGATCTTACATTCTATATCCACAAGACCAAAATCTAACACCAACCTTCACCATATGCAGCATACCCTGCTCTTCCACAATAAATGTTCACCGCAAGACAGTGGAAAATGTGACCCACTTCCCATATTTCAGGGGCCACTTCTTGGCATAGGAAAACATTAAAAATGAAATTCACCACCGCAGCCTTTAGATTATAGAAGAATAGGGCTTTTGAAGATCAATGCCTTAAACCTGGTTGAAATCTCACTGCCTACCAAGCAACAGCGAACTCCACGCTCACAAATGCTTTTGAAACCTGTACTACCTATATCAGGCAGGTCTAGTGTAAGAGCACAGAGAGAGCTCTGACAATACAATGGAAGCATATTAAGCCTTTGCATAAGCTGTGGTATGAGCAGACCACATCACAAACTAACCACTCTCTGGTTGCCAACACCTGCCCCATTTGTGGAAGAGTCTCTGATTTCCACCAAAAAGCCTTATTACCCACCTCAAAACCAAGAACCAGAGTGGAAATGAGTCATCCTCTATCCCGAGAGACAACCTAAGCAGGAGAGAAGACTTAAAAGGAAGGAAACAGAAAGAGGAAGAAAGTGAATAAAGTCAAAGATACCTCCTGCTCATCTTTACAGTAGCTTGGGAATGGTTCAGGGATACTTAACAATCCCATGGCATTTTCTGAAGCACAATTTCTCTCTTTGTCCTGTACAAGATTCTTTCTTCAATCACCATTACAATTTGCCAGCTGTGATTAAGTTGTGATTAATTATGATTTACGTTTAATCTCTTTAACAACTGAAGTAATTTAAACTTTATTGTGTTTAAAATGCTTATTCAAGGTGGTAAAATGCATAATAAATGCTTTTTTAAGATACAGATTGTACTTTGCTTCAAACTGGATTTATTTTTTTTCCTTTATCTGGAATACGGACACAGTCATTTTACCAATAGTTGGCAAGAAAAGAAAATCTTTGATCAAAATACTTGCAGATTGGTTACTTACACCCGCTTCATGTTCCAACTCAGCTAAGAGTTCACAGCTATTCTTCCTTGAGGTAGAGAGATCAGCAGAGGCACACTTCCAAACCTAAGGGTAAAAAAAAGGTAAAAACCAAAATATGATTATTCATCACTTGAATCTAATTTCTATATTGTTAGATTGTTTAATGAGATGACAAGCATGACTTTCAATACTGGAAAAGAAGATCTTTTTAAGAAAGCAAATAACATACTCATCAATAAATATAAAAATGCATTGTTAGGCTATGACTAATACTGAGTTTAAGTTTTTTTGTGCTTAACTCCAGCGAATACTCCAGACTACGATAGCTTCAGCATTTATTCAGCTCAGAATTTTGATCAGCTGCTGAAGGGCCCATTAGACCTTACACATCTGACAACTCTTCTTTCATTTGGCAGAAAACAGTACAACTTGTCTTTAAAGTCTCCGCCCTCAGTCCCTTTCTAAAAATATGGACTGCCCATGCCAACCCCCAGGCTCCCCTAAAGTAACGGCGATGAAGTCCATGGACAGATCAGCCATGATCTTATTGACAGGCAGGCTCGATGGGCCAGATGGCCTCCTCCAGCTCCTATTTCTTATGTTCTTATTGGGTAACGCACCTTCAGTCACGTCACTGCTAGTCTGGGCTAACACGATATCTTTACCAGTTGACAAGTTAAAATGCTGTGCAACCATCTGATTTTTCCCAATACAGGCAGTCCCCGGGTTACGTATGAGTTCTATTCCTTTTAAGTCAGATTTGTACTTAAGTCAGAACAAGTACATCCGGTATTATTTAGCGTCAGTTAGTCAAACGTTTGTCTTAGTATATATTTTACCTTTCTATATATATAAAACACTTAAGAAACGTATGTATTCCAATAATTAAACCACTGCGTTGCTTAGTAATAATTGTAGTTTTCATCAGGGCAGGGCCTTTCACATACTCCATTATTCTCACTTTATCCTTTATCTTTTAAAATTGTTCCGATCGTTGACCGACTGTAGCCTAATGCTTCTCCAATGACCGTTGGTGTTTCACCTCTTTCCAAACGCTTTATTATTTCCACTTTATTTTCAGTCGCGATTGCTTCCCGTCAATGGAACAGAAACAGTGCGGTTGGCGGGTCCCGAACTCCGCCAGCTCCCGAGGTCCGCTGGGTCCTAAGGACCACTGTACTGAGACAGGCTAAATGGGACAAGTGGGGGCTGTGCTGGGTTTGGGTATTTGATCCTCCATAATATTCTGCGTGGGAATTTAAACTGGAGGAGGCAGTGTTTTTTATACGAAGTCGAATTGCGAGCTTAACAACCCAGTACTGATGGTATGGGACTCACTGGATCAACATCAACCTGGCATGGGAGTGGGCTGTCACTGGATCGAACTCGCAAACCTCTGTTCTCCAGCCCGGCGCTGATCTCACTGCGCCACCAGCTGACCAGAATGGGGGGGGGGGGGGGTCAGGGTGAATCTTACTAAGAAAAATATAAGCCAAATACAAAGTTAAACACTCAACACAGTGTCAATGGCAACGACTTAAAATGGCGGACAGCGTTCTCATTCCTCGGTTCGTAAGTACGAGTTGTCTGTAAGTCGGACGTTCGTAACTCGGGGACTACCTGTACTTTTACAGAACTCAGCACTCCAAGTAACGGTTCATTGGGAATGCGAACATCCTGCTCAACACACAAGAATTATCTCTTCGAATCGCACCAAACTTTAATCATTGCGGTGTCCATAGTAAAGTACCTTAATCACTTTCCCAGAAACTAGTTTAACTGCAGGCTTAAACACACAAACCACTTATTCAATTCATAAATAGCATTCACACAATATTTAGCGTCAGTGAAACCTGGACAGGCACCCACAAATGTAACCTTCTCACCAAGGCTCATATACAAACGTGGCTCGTTAGCTAACATGGCCAACAGCCACGTGACTCAGTGGTGAGGAGGCCACTTTTATAAACAATATACACTTAGGGTCGGTATGATTTGGGGTTCAACTAAAAAAGGAACATCGTGAAGTTCTGATTAAAAGGACCTCGATTTGAGCGAATGCTGTGTAATACTGTCCACAATTATCAGCTGGCAAGAAGAACGAGATCATACACTGCATACAATTATTGAGAAAGTAAAATTTACCTAATTCATCTTTATCAGCTAATAGGAAAAAGAAATGACAATAAAAGGTACATGGATATGATAGGGTCTTTTAAGAGACTTTTGGATAGGTACATGGAGGTTAGAAAAATAGAAGGCTACCGTTAACCCGAGGTGATTTCTAAAGTAAGTACATGTTCAGCACAGCATTGTGGGCTGAAGGGACTGTATTGTGCTGTAAGTTTTCAATGTTTCTATGTCCCATTACAGTAAACCAGACCAATGTGCACTTACATTGGAGCTCATAACAAAGTATTCAGGGATGTATCATGCTGGACCCTGGTCGGTGTGGAAGCACCCACATTCCAAACTTCCTTCGAAGTCCATTTCGAACAATATCTCCCTCTCCAGAGTATTGACCCTTTCCCCTTGCAGGCCATTCATCTGCACAAAGCACTTCTAGCGATGAGGACTTTCCTTCCAGTGGCATTCTGAGGCATCTTCCCTTGTGTCCCACTCACCAAAAGACCCCAAATCCAACTACTGTCCATCACAAATCTCTCTCTGCCCAGCTCCCTCTGGAACTTTCTTTTGATCCCATCAACCTGACCAGCTGACACAACATTCCTAAGTTGAACAACAGGGCTTCTCATCTTTAGCTGAAACCAAGACATTCTACCAGCAGGACACACTGCTTTTATAGAAAACTGCCAATAGGATAATTATATAGGAAATAGGAAATATAGATAGGAAATCTGCTAATAGAAAACCAGCTTTTTCCCCCAAGGCTGAAATGGTTGCCACGAGAGGATACAGGTTTAAGATGCTGGGGAGTAGGTACAGAGATGTCAGGGCTAAGTTTTTTTACTCAGAGTGGTGAGTGTGTGAAATGGGCTGCCGGCAATGGTGGTGGAGGTGGATATAATAGGGTCTTTTAAGAGACTTCTGGTTAGGTACATGGGAGCTTAGAAAAAGAGGGCTATGGGTAAGCCTAGCAATTTCTAAAGTTGGGACATGTTTGGCACAACTTTGCGGGCCGAAGGGCCTGTACTGTGCTGTAGGTTTTCTATGTTTCTATATAAACTATCTCACAGCATAGCAGAAGAAATCTTAACCTGGGCATTACAAGTGCATAAAGAAGAGACTTGTTGCTGCAGATTATAGAAACAGTATGAGGCAAAGCTATGTTGGGACCTAAAGTCAGGACTACAGTTCAATGGATTAGCAATGAATTTAACTCTAGTGATAGTACTGACGTTTACACAAGCTGACCCAAGATTAAACGTGGGCTATAAAAGTTTGAAAAACTGAACCATTCAGGATTGGGTGCCAACCCGAGGAGACCTAAAAGTACAAGAATTAAGGTGGGAAGTGCACAGAAAAAAATTTTCTGCAGTAAGGCAGAATCAGATTGTATTGGAGAGGACATGAGACTGAAATTCAGCTCCAATGGAATAATATGCTAAAATTGAAAAGAATGTGAATTAAACAGAAAAAAAAGATACCTGGAGCAGAGTGTAGAATTAATACATAGACAGGAAGATGTCCTTTTTAGTCTGCCAATAATTACATACAGATAAGAATTACTCATTCAAGTTTAAGATAATCATTCTGGAAATGGAAGGACATTAGAAAGAGTTTGATAATCAAAACATCCATGTGGAAGCTGGTAAAATGGACATTTAAAATAAGATTTTAAAAATGCTCTGTGGAGTAGAGTGAGGGGATGGGCTAAGTAGAAGGATGGTAACCATAAAGAGATGTTATTCTTGAGATAATCATGTTAAGGTCAGAGTAGGATTAAACAAATGGTGATCCATAAGGTGGACATTGAACATTGAAAGAAGTTTATTGGAGTAAGATGGTGTAGTTTGTTTAAAGGATTGCAGACAAGTCAGAATAAGAAAGAATAATTCCTGCAACTCAGAAGCTGTAAATTGTAGTTTGTCTTTCCTCAGTGGCACTTTATTAGGTATGCTAGATGGGGTAGTTTGAGTATCTCAGAAACTGCTGACCTCCTGGGATTTTCACACACAACAGTCTCTAGAGATGACAAAGAATAATGCAAACAAGCATCTAGTGAGCAGCAGATCTGTGGGCCAAAACACCTTCCTAATGAGAGAAGTCACAGCAAAATGGCCAGAGTGGTTCAAGCTAACAGGAAGGTGACAGTAACTCAAATAACCATGTGTGCTGAAGAGCATCACTGAATGCACATGGTGAACATTGAAGTGGATGGGCTAAGCAGTAGAAGAACATGAAAATACTATATATATAAGCCCCTTTTACTTTCCTTGCATGTTAAATATTCTTTGGAATATGTTAAAGGTAAATTATGTTTTGAGGTGCAACAACAATTTAGTTCACAAAGAATGAATCTTTGGTCTTTCTTGTTGGTGGATACTGAACAACGAACCCATGGCATCATTGAACTTTGGTAAAAATGGAAACCCGGGGCATTTCAAGAAACATCAGTTAAGGCAGGCAAGCAGGGAGACCTCTTTAAAATGTTTATCTCATCTCTGATCATCTTAATCACAATGTAGAGATGCATGCCCTTATCTTTAATGAAGTTTTCTCTGATGATATCCATGTGGAAGCTATTTGGAGAGTTTGGAATATTTCAAAGGTCCATGAAAGCAAAATCTTTTAATATTTTTTGAAGGCAAAGTAGATAGGTGTTTATAATCAGGGTGAAGAAAGTTTACAATTAGCCTAAATCTGGATTTGAAATAATAATCAGATCGGTTATGATCTTGTTAAACAAATGAACAGGCTCAAAGTGGATGACTAATTATTTATGTACCAGCCTGCAAGTCCATACCCAAGAAAGAGTATCAGCAAGTTGGGAAACCACGACACTATGAGCACAGTTTTTTTTGTTTTTGGAAAGGCAGAAGTTCTACTACTTTTATAGGTTCGACCTATAACAGGGAAATGCAAGTCCAAACTCATTATGAAAGCCATTAATACATGGTAGCAATCAATATTGTCCACATGTTAGGTGTCATACAGTACTGTATCTTAGACACCTGAGATTTTTTTTAAACATAAATTTTGTTTTAAATGTTTACTTTTTTGCCAGTAGAAAAGAGCCAATTTTAAATTGCCAAACATTCGTTTTCCAAAACATTAAATGTAGAGAAATCTTTGTATTTCATTAAAGAAAGGAACATATTAAGTAAAAGACCACTTCTCAAATAAAAACTTGATTACTTTGTAGGTAGATAGCCCAGTGCATGATTAAACAAAGAAAACAAACAGATGCTACTGATCAATGACATAATGAATTGAATGAACTAAAATGATTAACTGAAACAGAAACTGAAGTAATCAAACTTGGCGAAGTACAACCAAACTAAAAGATGAGGGTGTGGCAGATGTGACAGTTTTACCTTAAAATTATCAGTATTTACACTAATGGCAAGAGTGAGCATAGCAATAAGACTCAAGGTGGTCATCCCACATTAGCAAAGTGTCTCCCAGGCAGAAACTTTGCGGCAGACTGGAGTTTCAAGATGTGCTGTCCAGTCTCTTCTGAAGAAGCACAAAAGAAATGGACAAAGTTGAGGACCAGAAATGCAGTGGCTGGCCATGGAAACTGAGTGCAGCAGATGAGAGATACATCAAACTGACGTCACTTTTAAATCGGAAGTAGTTCAGCACTGCTTTCAGCTCTGAGCTCACAGAAACTTCGGAACCCAAGTACACCTCTCTACAAATGCAAATGGAGCTGGAGATCTGGTCAGAATTAGTGGAATTCTCATTGCTGAGAAGTCCAACCAGATTCTCATCCATCACGCAATACTATTAGGTAGGCATTTGATCCCTGATCGAGGACGTTTGGGTTTACCTGGAGAAAAAGAAGCATGCAAAGCAGCCAAAGTCTGAAGAATTGTGGCAAGTTCTCCAAAATGCTTGAACATCCTACTGGCTGATTTTCTTATAAAACAGCACAACAGCATACCCAAGAGAACTGATGCAGTTTTAACAGCAAAGGGTGGACACACCAAATATTGATTTGATAGTTTTTGCAGAGTTTATTACTCTTTATAGTAATTTTTTGATATTTAGAAACTTCTGCTTCATTATTTTGAAATCATCTTCACTTTACAGAATACTTTTACTTTTGCACAGTACTGTATGTGTTAAGTATATGAAAAAAAAATCTAAAACCATAGATGATGAAATTGATCATCAGTCTTGCTAAGGGTGCAAAACAACTCAACCGATCTATACGAAAACTGGAGCCTTGGATGGTAGTGAAGAATTAACAACTTTTAAGAGCAGCCAGCAGCTCCAAGAAGATTCCAATTTGTAATGTTAGAATGTGAACTGCAATATGAAAGGGTTTAATCACATATCCTTGACATTCAAAGCCAATGCAATTATTATTCTATCAATTTCAAGGAATAGGTGTGGAGGGTGGTGAATCATGAAACATTAGAAACTTAAAAGGGTAAGTCACATTTCGACAATTGCTACAAAAGAAGGGCGACTGAGGACCCTGCAGCAAATTCAAAGCCCAGAAGCCATTACCCTTTGGGAATGTAGCATGAAACACTGCTCTTACTAACAGCAGCACTAACCTTGACTGTGGAATCCCAAGAAGAAGTGTATAAGTTATCACTGAACCAGCAGACTTTGCTAACAGCATCATCATGACCCATCAAAGTATCTTGTCGTCGTCCATAAGCTACTGAATAAAAATATCTAATGAGGGAAACAGAGAAAGTATCAGATTATCAGCACCACTTTTTTGATGGTCTTACTAAATGCAGGTTAATTGCAGAATTTTATGGTACAAGAGGTGGTCAATTTAATTTCACACCACACTTCCCCCAGAATAAAGTTTATGTTGTGATATGTTAGTGTCTCTAAATTAATCCAGGCTTTTCAAAAGTTAAACTACACTGCCTTTTAATAAGTTCTGACAAAATTTGCACCCTTTTCATCAAAACATTTATTCTCATTTCCCTACTAGCTATTTTGCTAATTATTTTAAACTTTTCACTTAGCTACTAACCCACTTGTCTGAAGAAACAGTTTCTCTTTAATTAAAACCCTTCAATAATTTAGAATAATTCTAGTTCCAGATTTTAATATCATATTTCATTCACACAGCATCATATATCTATTGCAAGGATAGCTACAGTGCTAACTACAAACCCTGCAAAAAGATCAAATGCATATAATTCTTCAGTTAGAATAAAACCACATCTTTTACCATCACTCTCCATTGTTTAACTTTAAATCAATTGTTTACATCTGATCAGAAACTTAACATGAACAGGCATGCAAATACTGCGGTAACCATATCAGAACAGAAGTTGATGTGCTGCAGGCCAGTACTGTAAGAGGATATGAGTGCAAGACTACAGTGGAATTTTGTACATTTCATAGAGGTCACCCCAATCTTTTTGACTCTGGAGAAGATCTCTTGCTTACTTGATCACATACGAGATAAACCATCCAAAGAACCTGTCTAATGAATCTTTTCTGCACTCTCTTGATAGCAAGAATAAATACTTCTATAGGTAAGGAGACCAAAACTGTTTACAATGCACCAGATATGATCCCATGAAGTCCCTCTATGATAATAGATAAACAGCTCACATTCCTATTTGCTTGCAGAAACCTACATGTTATTTTTCTGTGACCTGTGTATTAATTTTCTTTAATAACTCTTGAAGGTCCTATTGAAAGTTGAAGTACACTACATCAATGGTTGCCTATTCTAGTTTATAATTGTTGAAACTTCAAACTGTTGAAGGTGATTCTCTTTCATAAATCCACATTGACTTGGCTTAATAATAATTATTTTCCATTTGCTGCGACTATCTCCTTAAAAATAGATTTCCCTACTACTGATGTTAGGCTAACTGGTTTACTGTTCTCCATTTTCACTCCTTTTCTCACCTGGGTTTAAATTTGCTACTTCATAAATGTGAGAACTGTTCTACAATCTCTGAAATTCTGGAACATGACAGCAAGTACATCCAATGTCACTGCTTTCAAAACCCAAGTAAACAGGACATCAGGAGTGGACAATTTATCATTCTTTTAACCCCATTAATTTCTCCAAAATCAATTCTTCTACATACTTTCAATGCTTTAATTGTTTTCACATATTTATAAAGGAATTGTGTTATTTTTTAATATACCCATTAATCTTTTCATTCTTTCTTTGCTCTTAGCAATTTTAAAATTTCCCCTTGCAGAGTTTTATTTTATCGCCAACATTTTACTTACTCATTTTAAAAAATGTATTTTAATCATTATTTCAAAGAGCTCTCGTCTTGAAACCATTTTTTCCTCATAATGGGAAAGTGATTGATATCCTGTATATCTGAACTGTATCTACATGACAACACCCTGACAATGGATACAGGTTTATGAAAGCCAATCTCTGTCTCCAGATAAATTACTCCCGACAATATTTTTTCTTAGACCACTGAAAATGGTTCTCATCACTCGTATTTTCACTATTAATCTTTTTGTCACTTTTAATATCAATATTAAACCTCATATTGTGATCTGTATTGAGCTCTCCAACTGAAACATTTGCTTTAAATATCCTGTGAATGGATCCAGCACTGTTTCAATCCGTATTAATCTAAAAAGGTATATTAATATTTCTACACATTTTAAATCTTCAAACTCTATGCCTTTTACACTGTTTCTTTCTTAGTGTCACTCACAGTAACTGAAATTTTCAACCATATTTTATTTCACTATAATTTACTCCTCAAACCTTTGATGTTAAGAGAAATCACTGAATAAAGGGGTTAGTACAGTGCTGCTGAGCCACAAGATTAGTCATCTTATTAAATGCTGGGGCAGGTACAAGAGACTGAATAGCCCACCATTGTTTCTTTTTCATACATTCCTATGTTCTTCACATATTTGGCAATTTAAACACCCATTAATATGCCACCTCATATTCACCCGAGGTGAATTGATTCAGTCCTGAATAGTATGCCACTGTCCCTCTTCAGGACTGTAACCTTATCTTTGATACACAGTACCAAATTCTACCCCAAGACATTTTCATTCCTTATCAATCCAGAATAAAATACATATTGTTCTGCAACAGCAAGTATTTGGTTAGTCAATACTTACACATTATTATCCCAAGAAGAACATACCACAGTTGTATCTCCCAGCAATAAACAACTTGACAGGGCCTAATAAGAGATAGATGAGTTAGTTTAGCAGGCTAGTCACAGACCAACACAGCTAACATATGTGGACACAACTGTACTGGTGGAAACCTTGCACAGAGAGCATAAATCAAGATTTCATCTGTACCCCTTGGGTTACCATCACTATCTGCTGCACTAGAGAGAAACCCACCAACTTCAGCACAAGATCAGAACAACCTTAAGGAAATTGCTGTCAGTTTTACATATTCATTTAATAAATTTACGTAAAGTAACCATGATAACATGAGCCTTCACAGCCATACATTTCCCTAACTCAGACTGAAATGTCTCATCACAACCTGAAACATTGACTGTTGTCAACGCTAGAAAAACCATTTTCCAGTTCTTTCAGCTGATTTTCCTCCACATCTGTGGCAGATGGCATACAATGTCAGGAAGTGTATGCTTATGCATTTTAGTAGAAGAAATGAAAGGGTTGACTAGTTTCTAAATGGATAGAAAATACAAAAGAATAAAATGAGGCGCAATGCGACTTGGGAGTCCTTGTGCAGATTTCCCAAAAGGTTAATTTGCAGGTTGAGTCTGTGGTGAGGAAGGCAAATACAATGCTAACATTCATTTCAAGAGAACTAGAATATAAAAGGAAGGATAATATGTGTGAGACTTTATATAGCACTGGCCTCACTTCGAGTGTTGTGAGCAGTTTTGGGCCCTTTAGAAAGGATAGATAGGCAGATACTTCATTGATCCCAAGGAAATTAGTGCCACAGAAGCATTATAAGTGCACAGATATACAAATATTAGAAGGGAAAATAGAATATAAATTAGTTACCTTAAAAATAAGATTTACAAGTTCACACTGATAAGATGGAAGTTTAAGAATTATTGTAATTTTATACAGTAATGGCTACACATCCACACTGTTCAGATAAAACATGATGACAGTATTGCACAGGATGTCCGTGATAGCAGGGTGTGGCAAATAGAAGTTGATAACAGGAGGAGGGTCATCCATTCCCCGGCTATAAGTTAACTCATTATTGAGCCTAATGACTGAGAGTAAAAATAATCACATATAGCGATCTTCCGAGCAGAGCAGTTATCTGAAACTGGAGGGGGGGGTTCACAGAAGGTGCACGAAAATGATTCCAAGTTTGAATGGCTTGTCAAATGAAGAGCTTTTGATGGCTCTGGGACTGCATTCACTGGAATTCAGAAGAGTAAAGGGTTACCTCATGAAACCTATTGAATGGTGAAAGGCCTTGATAGAGTGGATGTGAGGAGGATGTTTCCTACGGTGGTGTCTAAGACCAAAGGACACAGACTCAGAATACAGGGGCATCCTTTTAGCCTGGTGCTCCTTTGTGGGGTTCTGTTCGAAGGTAGGTAAGAGGGGGTGTCTGAAGGTTGTTACTGGGCCTTAGCAAGGTAGAGGTCAGTAAACCAGACTACACAACACCCCCCCCCCCCCCTTAACTGTGGGTTTGATGATGGAGTTAGGATTAGTGCAGAGGGAGTGGAGAACAGGTTCAAAACTAGTCACACATCAGGTTAAGAATGTGTTTGTATTCTGTGGAACACTACTTCCTGTTGTGTCACAGTCTGCTTTAAAAAAAACTTGGCTTCATACTAGGATAGCATGTCCTGTTCAACAACAGGACGGTGTCATCTTTATGCCATAACATGACATTTTCATAAATGGCAAGATGACCTACACTTAACTCCTTATGCCTGCTGTATTTCACAATAAAGCACAACTTGATAATGTCAAATGGCCATGTCCTTGAAACAAAGCTTGCAGTATACTGTTCTTATTCATCCCTTGAGAAGGTTGGAGTGAAGCATCATTTTAAAACAATGAAGGTACTGACTGTTAGAGTACTGAGAGATAGTGAGTTTCAGGATTTAAATACAGCAGGAAACAGTTAAATATTTCCATGTCAGGAGAGTAACCTGCAGCATCCTGTAAGCCCACTGTCCTTGCCTTTCCTGTTGGGAGAGGTTGCAAGTTTGATAAGTGCTATTGTTGTACCTTAGGTGACTGCAGTGCATTTTGAACACTGCAGCTAGTATGTACCGGTAATGGAGTTAATGAAGGGTGATGAACGGGAAGCCAAACGAGTGCACTACTTTATCCTGTAATGTGTTGAATGGAGGGTTGTTGGAACTGTACCCATCCAGTCTTGTAGAAAATACTACATTAAGTTCCAGACTTGCATCTTGCAATTAATGTAAAGGCTTTGAGATGACAGGTGGTGAATCACAAACCTTGACATATTCAGCTTATGATCTTCCTGGAAAACCTGGATTTTAATGTAGCTAATCCAAATAGCTAACCTGTTCAATGGTGTTCTCAGAATGTTGATGGATGGTGGCCCAGCAATGGTTATGCAACTGAATATCAAGTTGGATTCTGTCCTGTTGGAGATGGTCATCCGCCAGCACTTTTGTGGCGCAAGTGTTACTAATCACCTGAAATCATGGCTGAATGTCTTGTTGCATGCAGGCACAAACTGCTTCACTTGGAACTGAACACTGCTCAGTCAACCTAAATCCTTACTTTGAAGCTTAAGATGGAAGGAAGATTGATGATGCCATTGCTAGGTTGGACCAGAGGAACTCCTACAGTAAAGTTCTGGAGTTGGGATGATTGATCTCCAACAACCAGCCAGTTTCTTCTGTACAACGTATGACACAACCACTGAAGTGTTTTTCCCTTTGATGCCCACTGGCTTCAGTTTTACCATGCACCCATCAAAGATCAAAGCAAATTTATTATCAAAGTACATATATGCCACCATATACAACCCTGACATCCATTTTCTTAAGGACATACTCAATAAGCCTATAATAGAATAATAACTGTAATAGAACCAGTGAAAGACAACACCGACTTGGGTATTCAACCAGGCTGCAAAACAACAACCTGTGCAAATCCCAAAAAAGAAATAATATAAATAAATAAGCAATAAATATCTAGAACTTGAAATGAAGAATCCTTGAAAGTAAGTCCATAGGTTGTGGGAACATTTCAATGACAGGGCAACTGAAATTGACTAAAGCTATCCCCTTTGGTTCAAGAACCTGATGGTTCAGGGGAAATAACTGTTCCTGAACCAGCTGGGGTGAATCCTTTGGTTCCTGCATCACCTTCTTAATGGCTGCAACGAGAAGAGAGTATGGCCTGGGTGATGGGGGGGGGGGTTCTCTGATGATGGATGCTGCTTTCCTTTGACGATGCTCCGTATAGATGTGCTCAATGGTGGGGAGGGCTTTAATCGTGATGGACTGGGCCATATCCACCACTTTTTGTAGGATTTTCCATTCAAGGGCATTGGTGCTCCCATATCAGGCCATGATAACGCCAGTTAATATACTCTCTGCCACACATCTATAGAAGTTTGACGAAGTTTTAGATGTCACGCCAAATCTTTGTAAACTCCTATGGAAGTAGGGGCTCCATCACGCTTTCTTCGTAATTGCACTTACATGTGGGGCCCAGGACAGGTGCTTCAAAATGATAACACTGAGGAATTTAAAGTTACTGACCCTCTCCACCTCTAATGAGAACTGGCTCATGGATCTCTGGTTTTCTCCTGAAGTTAGTAATCAGCTGTTAGGTCTTACTCACATTGGGTAAGAGGTTGTGTTGTGGAACCGCTCAGCCAGATTTTCTACCTCCTTTCTATATGCTTATTCCTCTCCACCTTTGGTTTGGCAAGCAAACTTGAATATGGCATTCGAGCTGTGCTTAGCAACACAGTCAGAAGTGTAAGGCAAGTAGAGCAGGGGTCTAAGTTAAGCACACAGCCTTGTAATGCACCTGTACTGATGGAGATTGTGAGGGAGGTGCTGTCGTCAATCCAAATTGACTGGAGTCTGTAAGTGAGGAAATTGAGGATCCATTTGCATAAGGTGTTAAAGCTTATTGATTAGTTTTGAACAGATGATGGCACTGAATGCCAAGCTGCAGTTAGTAAAGAACATCCTTATATATGAATCTTTGCTGTCCAGATGTTCCAGGGCTGAGTGAAGAGCCAATGAGATGGCACCTGCTGTGGACCTGTTGCTCCAGTTAGAAAAATGGAGCAGATCCAAGTCGCTTCTTGTTGCCACACACGATCAATTACCAATCTTTCTCACCTCACTTCCTGGGTGCAGCCATGCTTTAGACCAACTTTGTAATGGGTTCTGTAATGGAAAGGAGTCCAGTGGTTCAGGCAAAATCCAAATGGAATTTCTGTATGTAGATCATTATGTCAGCTTCCATCAATTTGTTGACACTAGATGGTAATTAGGCCAGCTAGCACTTGTTCCATTTTTGTGAGTAGGAGCAACTGCCTACATTGTTGGTTGGATACCAGAATTGACTCTGCACTGGGCCAGGTTAGCAAGAGGTACAACTAATTCTATGGTACAGATTTTTTAAATGGGTCCTCTGCACTGAAGGTGGGATAATTATTTGGTCCCATGACTTCTGCTGTATCCAATGTTTGCAGCTGCTTTTTGATATCAAATTGACTGGAAATTGGTTTCTGTGGTGATGAGCATCTTAGAAAGGAACTGAGAATGCACCACCTATTCAACATTTCCGGGTGAACAAGAATACAACACTCTTCAAACACACATGTGCTGGGCCCTGCTATTGCTGAAGATAGAATACTCTTGGAGTATCCCCTCGTTAGTTGCTTTATTTTCTACTACCATTCACAGTAAGATGTGGCAGGATCTCAGGAGAGGTTCTGCAATGCCATGGAAAAATGAACTGTTTTGTTCAAAAATGGCAAATGTAATATTTGGTGTTATGACATGCAAAGCTAAGCAGCAGTGTAAGAACAGTAGTAGATGTAAGGCAATGGAATCTTTACAATGACAAATGTATCACTTGTTTGCTAACCAGGATCTTCAAAGAGAATGTTTTTGAAAAAAAACACGTCAATTGTTGACAATAGATGTAATTTATGAATGTATGGAAAACACTCTTCAATCTCTCAGTGTGGCCGAAGTGATAATGCTCAGCACCTTCAAATGAAAACAAATAGAAGGATGCAGAACCAACTGTATGATTTCAAGTGTTTCATATATTTTCTAAAACAAAATACAAAAGATGATCATGTTCATGCAAGTTAGGGACTACATGCTTACTATTCTGTGTGATACTGACAGATTTAGAAACACAGAAAACCTACAGCACAATACAGGCCCTTCGGCCTACAAAGCTGTGCTGAACATGTCCTTACCTTAGAAATTACCTAGGGTTACCCACAGCCTTCTATTTTTCTAAGCTCTATGTACCTATCCAGGAGTCTTTTAAAAGACCCTATCGCATCTGCCTCCACCACCATCACCGGCAGCCCATTCCACTCACTCATTACTGAGGACAAAACTTATCTCTGACATCTCTTCTGTACCTACTCCCCAGCACCTTAAACCTGTGACCTCTCGTGGCAACCATTTCAGCCCTGGGAAAAAGCCTCTGACTATCCACACAATCAATGCCTCTCATCATTTTGTACACCTCTATCAGGTCACCTCTCATCCTCCGTCGCTCCAAGGAGAAAAGGCCGAGTTCACTCAACCTGTTTTCATAAGGCATGCTCCCCAATCCAGGCAACATCCCTGTAAATCTCCTCTGCACTCTTTCTATGGTTTCTACATCCTTCCTGTAGTGAGGTGACCAGAACTGAGCACAGTAAGTAAAGAGTTAGTGAAGAACCACAGACAGACTTAAAATGTTCTTTTATCTCACTTAGCTCAGGTGCATCAAACAAAAAAACAAGCTGTTAGCAGCTCCGCTGCATCCCCCTTCCCCCAACAAGAGGGGTAAAAGTAAAATTCACTGGCAATATATGTGACTTGCACTGTGAATTACTCCAACTAATTGAGGGAAAAGATAACAAATCAATAGCATATTGAACTTAATGCAGACAAATATAAGTTTTGGTGCTCTAAATTTGAGCTTAAAAATTTGTGGTTGAAAAGTTTAACTTAAGGAAAAAGACATTTGGTATTGGTTGTAGTGGTCACATTGTGAATGTCTACAAACTATTCCACTTAGCTTGGAGTGCTTTATTGTGAACCACTTTCACATTTACACTATGCATAAGCACTGAAAGAGTTCTGCTGATTTGTATTCTAAGATGCCAGTGCACACATTTCCCATCTCCTGGATCAGCACTAAACAGATTTGGAGGGACTGAAGACAGATTCCGCATTACAAGTGCCCTAGACTGTTGAAAACCATCTTTGTCAATCACTACACTAAACTGGCTTCCTTTTGCAAGTAAACAAATATCTACTTTTCAGAAGAAATGACTGCTGATAAAAATGAATTGTCAGTGAATTAGC
This sequence comes from Hypanus sabinus, assembly GCF_030144855.1. Lineage (NCBI taxonomy): Eukaryota > Metazoa > Chordata > Chondrichthyes > Myliobatiformes > Dasyatidae > Hypanus > Hypanus sabinus. The sequence goes on from NC_082706.1 coordinate 172,743,353, forward strand.
AGAGAAAAAGATGATCACATCAGACACAATGAGACTGTTCCAGTGTTTGGTTGAGACTATAAAACCACAAGATTCAGCAGCAGAATTAGGCCATTCAGACCATCAAATCTGCTCTGCCTTCTGACCATGGCTGATTTATTTTACAACCCCATTCTCCTGCCTTGTCCTTGAATCCTTTGTAGTTAAGGAAATTAGTGAAGGGGATTCCAATAATGTAGTACAGGTTACTAGTGAGGACACATCTAGAATACTGTGTATGGTTTTGATCCTCTTACTTGAGGGGGTATTGTAACATTGGAGACAAACAACATTCATTAGTTTGTCAGGTAAGAAAGATGTATGAGTAGCTAAAGATGATGGATCTGTATTCTACATATCTGAGACACATAAAGAGTGATTTTACTGAATCAAAAGTCGCCCTGAAAATTAAGTATTAAAAGCAAGTAAGTCTTGAACAAGGGAACATAATTTCAAGATAAGGGACTGAACATTTAAAAGCAGAGGTGCACAGGAATCCCTTTTCACAGTAGGTGGTGAATCTATGTAGTTTTGAAGTCCAGATGTGGAAGCTAAATAATTTGGAATATTTAAGAAGGAACATGATAATTCTTTGAAAGATCAGGAAATTTAGAGTTACAGAGAGCTGGCACAGAAGAGGAGTTAAGGTTTATGGCATGTTATCCATGATAATATTTAATAGTGCAGCATTCTTGAGGGGGCAGATTGCCAATTATTTCCATGTATTTTCAACAACACTAAGCTGATTAGCTCTACAGAAATCGGGTTGTATCGTGCAAATCACAGCTTGAGTGGGCCTTGTTGAAGGAACTTAGTGGAGTGGAATGACATACAAAGCAGCTTTGAAACTTGTCATATAAATATTGGGTGCTAGATTTAATAGATGAGAACTGTTTAATTAATGAAAAGGGCAAATGATTCCTTGTAGCTTCATCAGCTTATTAAAGAAGCCTGATTGGAACACACAGAAATTGCCAGTTTATAAAAGGTGGCACACCGTTTTTCAGAATATGGTTAGAAATCTGGTGAAGTTCTTGGATCTGGCAAAAACAATGGAGTTCATAGTACAACTAGCTGGTTGCACAATCCCAGATGAACAAGTCTTTTTATGGGCAAGTTTTGACTTTGATTGCATTGATTTCTGATAAACTGATGAAAGGCAAACAGACATTAAAAAAATGGAAAAATAAAATTTGCAGCTTGACACACAAAATGTTGGACGAACTCTGCAAGTCAGGCAGCATCTATGAAGAGGAATAAATTGATGAAAGGGTTTTTCTTGTTTGACCTCAGAAGCACTACAAGTTCAAGATTCTTTGAGTAATATTGATACTGTATTACAGAAGTGGATCTCACCATATTTGAAAAGGACATACTTCGCTGTAACAATTTGGTTTCTTTGGAAAACATCTTTAGTGTTGAATCTGTATTGTAAATTAAAGGCAAAAATTAAATGGAATTAGAAACTCTTTAGACATTGTAAAATGCACATACATTGTGAAAGCAAAATATTATGCATCAATTCATAAACATTTAATTCAGCATTTAAAAAACATCTTTCATTTTTTCCAGAAGTAACATTAGTTGCTCAACTGTAAATCATTGCAGATACAGAATCAAATCATACAGTACAGAAATAGATTCTTTCAGCCAACTGTTGGTAACAGCTGTGATGCCCATTTATGCTAATGCCATTTGCCTCCATTGGGTCCATATACTCCACTACTTTCCTCTCTAAGTACATGTCTACATGCTCTTTATACAGTATATTGCAATTATATCTGATCAACAACCTTCAAAATTCTAGATATTCATCACCTTCTGAGTGGGAAGAGCTTACTGCTCAGATCTCCTAAAACTTTACTTTCAACTTAAGCCAGCACCATCTAGTTCTAAACTCCTTTGTTCTGGGAAAAAAAAATCTGATTAATCCATTCCAACCACACCCTTCATAGTTATTATAAATCTCTGTAAGCTATCCCCACAGCCACCTACATTTCAGTAAGAATAAGTCCAGCCTATCTAATCCCTCCTTATAACTAGAGCTCTCCATTCCAAACAAAATCTCGGCAAATCACTTCTGCACGTTCTCTGTAGCACATCCTTCATGTAGCATGGCTACCGTAAATGCTCTGAATGTAGTCTAACCATTGTTTTTTTATAGTTGCTACCAAACATAATTTTCCAAAAGTATGTGCTTTGGGATGTATCTTGTACAATCCAGCCTATTGCTCTACTCATATCCTTCACCCCCAGTGCTAGTCTCACATATCTTCATTACCTTCTGTAGGTCAGACTGCCCAAGGCCTGGATGCCAATGTTGTTGTTCAATATAAGCAACAAGTTGTAACTAAGTTTCTGGCAGCACCCAAGATGGAGTTAACAATTTTTTATTTCTCTGATGGCAAACTTAAAACAGAAAAGATAAGCATAAATAAACTACTCAGCCTGTTTTGAAATTAAGATTGGCTGCTTATATTCATTGCAGCTGGCCAAAAACTGAGGGGTTGACTGTGTTTTGTCACTGGGCTCAATATGCTGGCATCAAGTGCCCAGATCATTTGATTTCTGCATTCCAGCTGGAAGTTCATGTATTTCTGACTATTTGTTTCAAATCTTGCTTGAACTCTCGTACCAAGCTGAAAACAGAACAACTTGTCGCAACAGATCACATTTCACGAGTTAAGTAAACTACCTTGTGAAGTTGTGAAGACTGAGGTTCCATTGCCAGCAACAGCGATTCCAGTTACTGCCCTGATTGTAAACAGAAGTCCAAGATAAAGTCCAAACGCATTCAGAAGGCACAATAACAACATGAAGGAATATTGTAACTTTCTGAGATAAAAATAGGTCTTAGTGAATTGTAGATCCAAGAAAACATTAATACTGGAATTTAAGGAAATAAAAAAATCTGCTAGAGAAACACTGAGCGTTGACCAACATCTCTGGGGAGAGAGGAACTGCCAACATATTGGGACAAAACTTTGCATTAGGAATCAGTAGCCCTATTTCAACAACATCTATTTATCTAATTCATAATAGAAATCAACAGCAATAGAATTAATTTAATGTGGTAAAATAACTTAATTTTGAAATAGGCCAACTATTTACTATCATGCATGCTTTAATAAGCAACAAAAGTTACAATCATCCATACCAATTGATTACATTCCTTAAAAAGGAAGGAAATAAAATTCTGGAAAGCAAAATCGATACGTAAAGGGAAGAGCACCTGAGCCTTAAAGGAAAAAAAACAGATTTCTAGATTCTAACATTAAAGGTTGGAAAGCACTTTTAAATCACTAATTAGTTTTCAGTTTTTCTTCCCTGGGGATAACTACATATGTATGATATGATTAAAATTTATAAATAAATATGTAGAAAAGGCTAACTGGCCTTTTCTCTTCCTATACACATAAATAATCACCTCTCTAGAAATAACCCATTTATTTACAACACTACACTATCAATAAAGCAAAATTGTACTGATAATTACCACAAGGAATGAATTCGTACAACTTACTCTTTGTGAATCTTTTGCTGGTACACGATGTACAGTTCACTCATATTACTCCATGCAAGCTTTTGACTTTCCTCTGTTAGATCTTCAAATGAATCTTCACAGGGAGAACCTGCATACAAAAGATTGAATACTGTAGTACAGAATTCAAAGAGAAAACACGGCATTCTTCTTTTATTAGAACACTGTACAAACTAAACTTAAAAATAGCTTGAGGAAGAATAGTGTTTCATATCCCCCTTATTGATCCTACCCTAAATTTCATTTCAATATAATGAATATATCCTATTTCAAAAGTCCTTTAACCTGTTTTATTCTGATCCCCATTCCAACATTTTGGCCCTTGGCCTCTACTGCCATGATGAGGTCACTCTCAAGGTCGCAGGAACACTTCATATTCCGTTTGGGTAGTCTCATATCTGATAGCATGAAAATAGATTTCTCCAGCTTCCAATAGTTTATACTCCCCCCCCCCCCCCCCCCGCCTCTCCTTTTTCATTGCCCTTCTGGTACTCTTCTTATCCCTTCTCTTCTCTTCACCTGCCGATCAGCCCCTTCTCCTTCCTTTTCTCCCATGCTTCTCACTTTATACTCTCTCTCCTACCCACTTACCTTCCCCTTTGTGTTGGCGCGTGGCCAAGTGGTTAAGGCGTTCATCTAGTGATCTGAAGGTCTCTAGTTCGAGCCTCGGCTGAGGCTGCGTGTGTCCTCGAGCAAGGCACTTAACTACACATTGCTCTGCAACGACACCAGTGTCAAGCTGTACGAGTCCTAATGCCCTTCCCTTGGACAACATCGGTGGCATGGAAAGGGGAGACTTGCAGCTTGGGCAACTGCTGGTCTTCCATAAAAAAAAACCCTGCCCAGGCTTGCGCCCTGGAAACTTTCCAAGGCCCAAATCCATGGTCTATCGACAGTAACGGAAGCTTACACTACACCATCTTCCCCTTCACCTGGATTCACCTATCACCTGCCCGCTAGTACTCCATCCTCTCCCCAACCTCCTTGTTCTGGCTTCTTCCTTCTTCTATTCCACTCCTTACGAAGGGTCTCGGCCCAAAATATCGATTCTTTATTCTTTTCCATAGATGCTGCCTCAGCTGTTGAGCACCTCCAGCATTGTGTGTGTGTTACTTTGGACTAAAACTCCTTGATTCAATTATTGACTGCACTCAACATTAATTATTACTAAAGTAAATAGAGTTAGTTTTCTTAAGGAGTTATAGCCAGGTGTGGTAGAGGGGATAAAACTCCCATTACCTATTAAATGCTCCAAATGGTGTGCATCTCAAACAGTTTCTGACAACCAAGCCCAGCTCCTGGCCTTCATGTGCTACTAAGCCCAACGGAACTGTTTCTATTGACAGGATAAGGGCTAAAGCTGGGTTACTGGCACCATAAAACCAGTCGCTTCAGGCAGATGGGGCTCGTCAGCAGCTCATCTAAAAGGAAAACTGATCTCAATCCTCCGCTGCCTTGTAGCTATACCCACTCATAGGGAAGGCTTCAGGTGTAAACCCCGAAGAAAAACCCAGAGCTGGAGTCCCCAAGGCAATCCTGCTTTGAGTTCAACTGACAACTCATGTGCTGGTGCCAAACTTTATCGATCTCTGGCATTCCTTTGGATTCATCAGCTGTATGGAGAAGGGGACCCTGCTACATAGACAACAGCTTGCTGTCCATATAGTACTTCCCTGGCTTGTGTATCACGCTGACATCTGGGACACATCTACCCCAACCAAAGGAGGGCCTCAAAGCAGAGTTAAAGGTATAAACATGCTCAGAGTTACAATTTGGCACAGCACAATCAAGTCAGATGGGTAACCTGCACTGAACTGAAGACCTCACAGCAAAAAAGGCTGCAAACTAATTTTTTGTTAGGTTCTATTATGGCAATCCAAAATTTGTCCTGCTGCACTGTTCTCTGCCAACAGACAAATGCAATTTTCAGAATCAGAATCAGATTTGTGTTGTGAGACTTGTTATCTTAGCAGCAGCAGCTGAATTCAATACATAATATAGGAGGGGAAAAAATAAATAAATCAATCTCTCAATTACTGTCCTGACAGCAGAACTCTCAATGGATACGATTAAATATTCTTGTTTCAGCATGATATAGCATTTTAAAAGATACCATTCCAACAGCAGAACCTGCAAAATTAATATTTTACAAAATGATTATAATTGTATTGGAAAGACTATGCATTTCAATATCAGATCACAGCTCCTTATGCTTTTTAAAACTCAGTACTGACACAAACTGTAACATTAAATCAGCACTTCATTATAAGGCATGTCAATTCCGAGCAGGACAGACTGAAGGCCAGTGGGTAGTAATTAGAGATGTTTCAATGACTTAGATTGTCTCAGAAGTGGACTAACAACAGGTGTTCCTGCTAGTTAGCAAAGTTAGTGGAAATTAGCCTAAGATGGCGGCGCGACGCAGCTTGCAGCGGCCACTCCAGAGCTGATTATCTGTTATTTGTGAAGCGGGGTGCCGCGCGCAATCATAATCGGATGAAAAACGGACGTGGGAGCACGGAGGAACATCTGGAAATCTCCAGGAAGACCTTCTTCTTTGCTGCTGCTGTAAGGTCCGGGTCTCTGCCGGGAAGAACAGGCCCCCAGTCCTTGGGGTCACGTTGCTGATGGCCATTGGCGGGGCCGTCTCAATACACTCGGCAGAGGATGGTGCTCAGAGAAGCTGTGCCGAAGGGGATGGTTGTCGGCTCGGAGGTTCGAAGGGCTCAGAGTCCGCTGCGATCAGGTCGCTTTCATTGTGTGCTACGTCCATAGTGGAAGTCCATAGCAGGGGTATTCCCTTCTGCCGCCTGCGTGGGATGACGAGTCTATCGGGACCCTGAAAACATGTTGAAACTGTGTGGTGGTTTCTTTTGAACTTACAGTTTAACATCTTTGGACTATTTTTACTGTGCCCGTGGTCAGTTTTTTATCAATTATGCTATTGTGTGCACTTTTGTAACTATACATTGTAACTATGTGGTTTTGTGCAGGTCTTGTAGCTTTAGTTTTTGGTCTTGTTTTGTCTGGTGGAATTGAAGCTCCTTTCCGGGGAACACACTAAGATGGTAGCGCGATATTAATACGCAGCAGCATCTCCGGACTCTGGATCGGGGATTGCCAAACGTCATGTGGATTTTCTGGTGTAGTCTGTTTTGTCATGTGCTTTTGTGATATCATTCTGGAGGAACGTTGTCTCATTTTTTAACTGCATTGGATTTGTGGTTTCTAAATGACAATAAACTGAATCTGAATATTAAATCAAGTACTGGGCCTCATTGCTAAAGGAAATGACAAGAAACAGTAATTTTTTAGGAACCTGGTTTAGACATGCTCGTTACACAATTGTTCAAGGCTCTGGTCTCCATATTATAAGAAAGATTTGAGACACAGAAAGTATAAACAAAAATGCTACAATCAACTATAATCAACAGGAAAGACTAAATAAGCTATTTTAGAAAAAAAAGTAGAATAAGCTGTGACTTTGACAATTAGCAGAATTTGATATAGACCCCAGAAGATGATTCTACTTTTGGTGCAGGGAGGAAAGCATGAAGAATCAGAGCTGGTGCTATGAAGAAATTAAGTAATAATCTAGAATCAGCACCCCCTTCTACAACTGAATCCATGATTTCCTGACCAAAAAAAAAATCGCCATCACTAAGGATAGGCAACAAGACCTCCTCCATGATTATAAAACCATAAGACAGAGGAGCAGAATGAGGCCATTCAGCCCACTGAGTCCACTCTGCTGTTTCATCATGGATGATCCCGGAACCCACTCAACCCCATACACCTGCTATCTCACTATATCTCTTGATGCCCCAACTTCAGTTTTAAAAATACCCATGGACTTGGCCTCCACCGCAGTCTGTGGCAGGGCATTCTACAGATTCACCACTCTTTTGCTAAAAATTCCTCCGTATTTCTGTTCTAAAAGGTCACCTCTCAATTTTGAGGCTATGCCCTCTAGTTCCAGATACCCCCACTACAGGAAACACCCTCCCCAAATCCATCTTACCTAGTCTTTTCAACGTTTGGTAGGTTTCAATGAGAACTCCACACATTCTTCTAAATTTCAGTGATTACAGGCTGAAAACGCTGTAAACGCTCCTCATATGTTAACCCCTTCATTCTTGGAATCATCCCCGTGAACTTCTTCTGGACTGTCTCCAATGACAACACATCTTTTCTGAGATATAGGGCCCAAAACTATTGACAATGCTTCAAGTGCGGCCAGACTAGTCTCTTATAAAGCCTCAGCATTATCTCCTTGTTTTTATATTCTATTCCCCTTGAAATGCCAACATTGCATTTGCCTTCTTTACCACAGACTCAACCTGTGAATTAACCTTCTGGGAGTCTTGCACAAAGACTCCTAAATGCCTTTGCACCTCTGATATTTGAATTTTCTTTCCATTTAGATAATAGTCTGCACTATTGTTCCTCTTGCCAAAATGCATTAGCACACATTCCCCCAACACTGTATTCCATCTGCCACTTTTTTGCCTATTCTTCTAATCTGTCTAAGTCCCGCAGCAATTGCATTGCTTCCTCAGCACCTCCTATCCCTCCACCTATCATCATTTCATCTGCACACTTTGCCACAAAGCCTTTAATTCCTTTATCTAAATCACTGACAAACAATGTGAAAAGTAGTGATCTGAATACTAACCCCTGAGGAACACCGCTAGTCACTGGCAGCCAACTAGAAAAGGTCCTCCTTATTCCCACTCGCTGCCTCCTGCCTGTCAGCCATTCCCCTATCCAAGCCAATATTCTTCCTATAACACCATAGGATTTCATCTTGTTAAGCAGCCTCAAATGAGTCACTTTTATCAAAATTGGCAGTCAAATGCCTTCTGAAAATCTAAGTACATGACATGCATTGCCTCTCCTTTGTCCACCCGGCTTGTTACTACTTCCTTGAACTCGTAACAGATTTGTCAGGCAAATTTCTCTTTACAGAAACCACGCTGACTTTGACTTATTTGATAATTAGTCTCCAAGTACCCTAAAACCTCATCCTTAATAATGAACTCCTACACTTTCCCAGCCACTGAGGTTAGGCTAACTGGCCTATAATTTCCTCTCTTTTGTCGTCCTCCCTCCTGAAAGAGTGGAGTAACATCCATTTCCATTACCAAGGACCTAAACATTGCTGTCAGAATCACAGATGGTGATGAGATGGTATGCAGCTGTGGGATAGTTTTAGCTGTTTGAATTGTGTCAGAACAAAAACCATGCAACCATAACAACATCAATGTAAGCAAGGCTAAGGAAATGATTGTGAACTTTATGAAGGGGAAGTAAGGCAAATTCCAGTCCTCATTGAAAGGTCTGAGGTGGAAAGGGTGAATAGCTTCAAGTTCCTAGGTGTCAACATCTTGGAGAAGCTATCTTGGGCCCAGCACATAGCTGCAACCATGAAGAACGTGCATCAGCATCTTTTCTTTACCATCTAGGAAGCTTACGGAGATTTGGTACATCATTGAAGATTCCAACAAATGACCAGATGCATCACCGCCTGGTACGGGAATTACATCTGACCGTTAGGATTGCAAGAAATGCTGAGAGGATCATCGAGGTCTCTCTTCCACCCAATTGAGATATTTGTCAGTAGTGCTGTGTACACAGGGTTCTTAGGTTTGTCAAGATTCCCTCCCACAATCTCTATGGCCCCCTACCATCAGCAGGAGGTACCATAGCTTTAGGACAAGGACTGTTAGGATGGAAAACAGTTTCTTCCCCCAGTTCGTGAGACTACTGAACTGCCTGACACCACCCACTTATGAAGAGCCAAAAACTTATAAGACTGTTTAGTTTTTTTGACTTGTGTCATAAATGCAACTTATGCTACATGTCAATCTTCTGGAGGATATTTTATTTGTTAACTTATTTGCGGTAATAGTACTTTATGTGTTGTGTGTGAGTTATATGTACTGTGGTGTGCACCTTGGTCCAGAGGAGTGTTGCTTTGCTTGGGGGAATACATGTGTATGGTTGAATCACGACCACCTTGAACTTGAAACTTCTTTGGATGTGCAGACATTCCAACTGGTTGCATTATGGGCTGGCATGGAAGCACCAAAAAAAAATGCAGGAGGCTACAGAGTGGTGGATTCAGCCACTTCCATCATGGGTACAGTTCAAGGACATATACAAGAGTTGATATCTCAGGAAGGTGGATCCATCATTAGGGATCTCCACCATCCAGGCTGCTGTTCTGTACAATGTTTAGGAGACTGAAGACCCAAAATTCAAGGCTCAACAGTAAATTCTTCCTGACTGCCATCCAGTTTTTGAATTGATATGAAGAACCTTAACACTAGCTCGGACAAGTGTTTTTTTCTCTCTCTCTATTTTATACTAGCATTACTATGTTAATTTTGTATGCGCAAGGTAAACTTAAATTTACATAAATAGTGTATGTTAACTTATGTTTGTCCTCCCCTTGTATTGTACTGTGCTGCTGCAAAGAGGCTAATTTTCAAGGCACTTATACCCTGTGTATGTATGCCCATTAACAATAAACTTGAAATTTTGAATCAGAACCTGATTCCTCAACAGCAGTGCGCACAAAGTCTTCCTGTATATAGCCCTTACTATACTCCCTGCACATTCATGACTGTGCTCAAATTCTGCTCTAACTCCATTCACAAATTTGCATTTGACACTAACATAGTGGGCCAGATAGACAATAGACAATAGGTGCAGAAGTAGACCATTCGGCCCTTCGAGTCTGCACCGCCATTCTGAGATCATGGCTGATCATCTACTATCAATACCCAGTTCCTGCCTTGTCCCCATATCACTTGATTCCCTTATCCATAAGATACCTATCTAGCTCCTTCTTGAAAGCATCCAGAAAATTGGCCTCCACTGCCTTCCGAGGCAGTGCATTCCAGACCCCCACAACTCTCTGGGAGAAGAAGTTTTTCCTTAACTCGGTCCTAAATGACCTACCCCTTATTCTCAAACCATGCCCTCTGGTACTGGACTCTCCCAGCATCTGGAACATATTTCCTGCCTCTATCTTGTCCAATCCCTTAATAATCTTATATGCTGCAATCAGCAACATGTTGCAAGATCTCAAAAGCAATGACAAAAGGGAGTAGAGGAAGGAGATAGAGCTTAGCGGCATGGTGTCAAGATAACTACTTCTCCCTCAATGTCAGTAAAACAAAAGAGCTGGTCACTGACTTTAGGAAGAGAGGCAGTGTACACGCTCCTGTCCGTATCAGCAATGCCGAGGTGCAGATGATTGGGAGTCGTACAACTGGGTTCCCAGGCATAAAAATTAACAACTTGTCCTGCTCCAGTCACGTGCATACTAGGATCAAAAAAGCATGACACTGCCCCTAAATCATCAGAAGTAAATTTGCCTATCTCATAACTTCCACTAATTTTTTACAGACACACTATAGAAAGCATCCTATCCACATATATCATAGCCTGGATTGGCTGCTGCTTGCCCAAGGACATACTTTATTTTTCATATAATTCTTTACTCTTTATAATTGATTTTTTTGTGCTGCTTGCTACACCCTGACCAACACATCCCAGCAAATTGTTAATACATGAAAATATATTTGGTGAATAAAATTGATTCTTGACAACTAATGGCAGTGAATTTTCAATGCAGCCAAAAGTCAACAATACAGCCTCTCCTCCATTGACTGTCCACGCTTCTTGTTGCCTCAGGAAAATAGTGGACATAATCAATGCCCTCTTCCATTTCAGTTACTTTTCCTCTGTTTCACTCGACAAAAGATAGAAAAACTTCAGAACAGGTACCACCAAGGTTTAGGACAGCTTCTATTCTACTGTTATAAAATTCAGTATGAATGCGTATATGGTAAAGATGAACTCTTTATCTGCCTCATCATGGCCCTTGTACTCTATTTACCTACTTGCATTGTACTTGTTCTGTAACTCTAACACTATATTCTCCATTGTGTGTGTGGTTTTTTAAACCTTTGGTACTACCTCGATGCACACAATCCTCTGGACGGCATGCAAACAAAAGTGCTTCATTCTGTCTCAACAATAATAAAACAACTAACAATTGCTAATAGAACTACCTTTACACAGAAGGTAGTTAGAATTTAGAATACATTTTTCTTTCTACCACTAGAAATAGTTGAAGTGACTATCGTAACAACATTAAGGTAAACACATGATGGACATTAGAAAGAAGGATTTCATTCAAGGATGAACTTAAGTGCATTAGAGAGGAATAATCTGGAGCATGATTGCTGAATGGACTAACCAGCCAAACAGCTTGCTTCTGTGATGTTCTCTGCTGGTAAACAATACCTTTTCCATCTCACTAGCATACACAACATGCCATTCTATCTTGTCTGTGATATACATTACCAGCTGATTTACATGCACCTTAAATTTCAAGCAAATATGCAACATTAAAAGAAACTCTTATGCCATACTAACTCTGTCATTACTGATGTGGAGTAGATACTGAGGATTCCAGTTACCTGGGTCATCAGTTTACCAGGTCAGCTACTTATTTGGACCAATTCTTAAAGAATTAAAACTAATCAAGAAAATTGCTGGGTTTCCCTTTGTTTACTGGAGACTCTATCTTGCTTAATTGGGGCAGCAGACTGTTGCCGAATAGGTTCTAACTAGTGTCAGTCACGCGTGTTTGTGTTGAAAAAGCAGTGATTTTAGTGAGGAAGCATTTAGACAATTCAAAACTGTTTTGTTCACTGCAGTTTCAAACATTCAGACTTAGAGATGCCAAAAATAGCAGGAGAGAAAATGAAACAATTCACTACTTCAACAGATTAGGGACTACAGAGAATTTGAAGGTACCAGTGATCATTTTGAATGTTACAATGAAAATGAGGATTTGGAAGATGCAATCATTGGTAGCATTGAAAGTAGTCAAATATTTGCACTAGGTGTCCACATTGATCTTTTCCTTTGCGTACACTGGATAAATTCCTCTGTCGATTACTATTAGGAAGTAATCTAGTTTTATACTACTGTAGTACTATTGGTAGTGTTCTAATTTGTTCGGCATTTCTCATTAAAATACATAATTTGTTACTCCGATTAACATTTCAATGAAACTTTGGCTAACTGGGGCAGCTGCTTAATTGACCAAAATGCTCTGGTCCCAAAGTGTCCCAATTAACTGGAATCAACTGTACATCCAAAGCTTATTTGTCTCAGAACATTACCTGGAGACAACTCTGTCAGAGAAGTACCACGGCTGTATCCCCTGGAAAGATTCTGAAATTTTGGCGTTATTCTTTGAGGATGTGGACTGCTGAATAACTGTTTTGGAGTCTGTCCAAACTCTAGGATCTGAGTTAGCATTGCTATCTTCTGATTTGGATCTTCAATGCTGAAGACAAGAGATTGTAAGACAGTTAATTGATCTCAGTAATGCATTGTGACTTATAAATGAAAGTTAAGATTTTCAGGTACACTTTAAACTACATCCTTCATCCTGATGCTTTAATTAATGAGTGAAATAAAGCAGGTTTCAATTTCAGTACCTGTCCCAGTCAACTCCTCCTTCATAGGTCAAAGGATGAAACACTGCAACAAAGTGGAATTTCAGTTAGTTCTTTTTCTGGACATTTAATCTTTCAATTTTTTCCCTAAAGTTGAAGGCAATTAACTTAAACACTCAAATAAATAATTGAAAAATCAAGATTTCTTTTATGTTCAGATTCATCAGTTAGATTCTAGCATCAACTACTCTAAGAAGCCAATTCTTGTTGGATCTAATAAAACATTGATGAAGAAAGATTAGTTAATTTTCAATGCAGTCTCATCTTTCTTTGTAGCATCATATTTCAGCAATCTCTGCCAATCAGAAATTCCATCAATTTCTTTGGCATTACATATCCTATTTATTTCTCAAGCGACTTGTAAATGTTTTGAATATTTTTATTTCTCTCCTTACCTCAAATCCAAGACTTTTCCTTTTCCTCACCTGCCCACTTTTCATTTATTCTTTACTGCCCTCCCCCTCTCCCCAGAAGACATATAGTCCTCAGAAGATTTGTTTATAACTGGATTAGCAAATAAATTTAAGCTGTTTTCACAAGGCTCTGATCAGGATTACACTTTCATGGCAGCAAATATAAGCAACAAACAGTTAACAAAGAAACAATTCAAGTACCATTAAAAGGAATCAACAAGGGACAAGACAATGCAGTTCCCACAAACATTAAGCTGCCAGCTATTTGTATGAATACATATTCTGAAGACATAGTAAACCCACAACAAAATGATGGGATCTTTTTGCCAATGAATGCCAAAAATAGTATCCAAACTGGTTTGTGTCTATCATCAGAGATTAGTCAGTTTGAATGCTAGCTTGACATGCAGAATAAATTAAAATACCCAAAATTTAATTAATTTTAAAACAAACTGTGACAGAAGAATTAAACAATTCATCATGCATCGTGAAGTCCTCAAGATTACTGAGCTACAGTGCCTATAAACAAGTATTCAGTCTCCTTGTAAGTTTTCATGTTTTGTTTTACAACAGTGAATTACAGTAGATTTAATTGGCTTTTCAACAGAAAAAGACTCTTTCGTGTCAAAGTGAAAATAGATCTCTACAAAGTGATCTAAATTAATTACAAATATAAAACACAAAGTAATTGATTGCTTAAGTGTTCACCCTCTTTAATATGACACACCAAATCGTCACTGGCGCAGTCAGTTGGCTTTAGAAGTTACATGATTAATTAAATGGAGATCTGTCTTTGGAGACCTGTGTGCAGTCAAGGTGTTCCAATTGATTGTGGTAAGATACACCTGTATCTGGAAGGTCCAAATGCTGGTGAGTCAGTATCATGGTAAAAACTACACCATGAAGACAAAAGAACACTCCAAACAACTCTGCGAAAAGGATATTGAAAAGCACAAGTCAGGAGGTGGATACAAGAAAATTTCCAAATCACTGAATATCCCTTGGAGTATAGTTGAATCAATCATCAAGAAATGGAAGGAATATGGCACAGCTGTAAATCTGCCTAGAGGAGGCAGTCCTCAAAAACTGAGTGACTGTGTAAGAAGGGGACTAGTGAGAGAGGTCACCAAGAGACCTATGGCAACTCTGGAGGAGTTACAAGCTTCAGTGGCTGATATGGGAGAGACTGCGCATACAGTAACTGTTGTCTGGGTACTTCACCAGCCGCAGCTGAGTGGCAAAGGGAAAGCCACTGTTGAAAAAAACTCAAATGAAATCTCGGCTAGAGTTTGCATGAAGGCTGTGGGAGACTCTGAAGTCGGCTGAAAAGAGGGGTCTATGGTCTGATGAAACCAAAATTATGCTTTTTGGCCATCAGACTAAACACTATGTTTGGCATAAGCCAAACACTGCAAATCATCAAAAATACACCATCCCTACCATGAAGCATTGTGGTGGCTGCATCACACTGTGGCGATATGTCACTGCAGCAGGCCCTGGAAGGCTTGGGAAGGTAGAGGGTAAAATGAATGTAGCAAAATACAGAGAAATCCTGGAGGAAAACCTGATGCAGTGTGCAAAAGAACTACGACTTTGGAGAAGATTTGTTTTCCAGCAGACAATGACCCCAAGTATAAAGCCAAAGCTTAATGTTAATGCTCTGGAGTAGCCAAGTCAGAGTCCAGACCTCAGCCCTTTTCAAGTTCAGCCACAAATTCACAATTGGACTGTTCACTCATGATCCCCATGCAATCTGACAGAGCTTGAGCAGTTTTGCAAAGGAGAATGGAGGAAAATTGCTGTGTCCAGATGTGCGCAGCTGATAGAGACTTATCTCAAGGCTGTAGTTGCTGCCAAAGGTGCATCTACTAAATACTGACTCGAAGAGGGTGTATATTTATGTAATCAATTATTTTGTCCTTTATATTTGTAATGAATTAATTTAGATCACTTGGTAGAGAAACTTAAAATTACATTCCTAAATTTATTCGACACTGAACAAGTTTTTGAATTTCCATTTAAAATGCAACTGATACTAACCACAATGTAGAATATTTTTGAAAGAAATAACACTTCTAATTCACTTGGTCTAACAGTACATCAATATCTGCAGTACAAAAGATTCATTTTATTGTAGAGAGGAAATTATAAAAATATACAGTACTGCATAAAAGTCCTAGGCACATGTAAAAAAAATCACACGTAAACACATGCAAAGAGAAGGTGCTTTCAAAAATATTGAAATGAAAAGTTTTTAAAATATCAAAAGATTTATTATAAAGAAAAGTAAAAACTAAATCAAATCAATATTTGGTGTGACCATTCTTTGTGCCTTTAAAACTGTACCAATTCTCTTAGGTACACTGTCATGCGGTTTTATAAGAAAATCAGCTGGCAGGTTGTCCGAAGCATCTTGGAGAACTTGCCACAGTTCTTCTGCTGTCTTTGGATGTCTCGCTTACTTGTGTCTCTCCAGGTAATCCCAGACAGCCTTAATGATGTTGAGATCAGGGCTCCATGGAGGCCATACCATCAGTTGTATAACTCCTTGTTCTTCTTTTCGCTGAAGATAGTTCTTTATGACCTTGGCTGTGTGCCTGGGATCATTGTCCTGCTGCAGAATGAAGTTGGAACCGATCAGACAGCTCCCTGATGGCATTTATTGAGTGATGGATGAGAATCCGCTTGTACTTCACAGCAATGAGGATTCCATTAATTCTGATCAGATCACCAACTCCATTTGCAAAAATGCAGCCCCAAACCTGCTGGAAACTTCCACTGTCCTTCACTGATGGCTGCAGACATTCATTCCCGTAGTGCTTTCCAGCTCTTCTAAGGACAAACTGCCTCGCATTTGAGCCAATAATTTCAAATTTTGGCTCACCAGTCCAAAGCAATGGCTGCCATTGTTCAGCACCTAAATCATTGTGTTTTTCTGTGTACATGAATCTCTTGGCTTTGTTTCTACTTTGGAGGAACGACTTATAAGCAGCCAACTATTCCATGAAGACCACTACTGACAAGACTTTTCTCTGGACTGTATAAGGGTTCTGGTGATTTCTGTGAGTTCAGCACCTATAGCACTGCTGGACCTCGCCTGATTTAGGAGAGATATCAGTTTGATGTATCTTTCATCCACTGCATTCAGTTTCCGTGGCCGACCACTATGTTTCTCATCCTTGCCCATTTCTTTGTCCTTCTTCAGAAGAGCTTGGACAGCACATCTTGAAACTCTTGTCTGCCACAAAATTTCTGCTTGGGAGACACCTTGCTGATGCAGGATGACCACCTTATGTCTTGTTGCTATGGTTACCCTTGCTATAGTGTAAAAATTGATGATTTGAAGCTGTCACATCTGCCACACTCTCACTTGTTAGTTTGGTTGGTCTTTGCCCGGTTTGATTTCTTCTAACCGGTTTCTGTTTCAGTTAATTATATTAGTTCATTCAACTCATATGCCATTGATCATTAGCAACCTTTGTTTAATCATGCACTGGGCTATATACCTATGAAGTAAACAAGCTTTTATTTGATAAGTAGTCTATTAATGAATATGTTACTTTCTTTAAAGAAATACAAAAATTTCCCTGTAACATTTAATCCTTTGGAAAATGAATGTTTGGAAATTCAACATTTGTTGTGTTCAACTGACTGCAAAAGACAAAAAAACATACAAATCAAAATTAATATAAAAAATCTAGGTTGCCAAAGACTTTTACACAGTGCTGTATATTTGAACGAGATCCCTAGATAAAGTTACATTACTAATCATTCTTTGATTGAGAATAAGGATTCATAAACAGTATCAGTCTATGTCACTGAAGCCGGAAATGCCTTATTGAGCCTCAAGTTGTAATTAATATTGTAAGAACAATAGGCTTCCTTTTGAAATATGTGCAAAAATATATAGTTATAGATAAACTCATTTATTTTCAAATGTATCAGCTTGAAATTATTGTGATCAAGGAAAATAGTGTGAAAATTATGGAATCAGCAGGAGTATTTCTGTAGGACTTTTGTATATCTGTGTTTCTTTTACCCCTTTGGTTTCTCAATCTCATCCCAAGCTTTAGCATCCATTCCATTCTATCCCTCGGTTTTGAACTCGTCATAATTCAAAAATTAGTACTATTTTACAATGCTAGAAAGATTTACCATTGTAGGCCGCAATGGCTTCACTTCCCCTTTGCTTGTAGCCAAATATTAGGTCAATCCACTCGTGTAGATGTTCAGAAACATACTGGCTCTCTAATGCTTCCCTGTTCTTCTGCAAAAAGTCATCAGGATCTAAAGGACACAATTAATTTTAATTCAGTTTAACCACATTAAATCAGTAATGCAATTTAATTGTGTTGAATTAATCACCCATCAGACACACAATTTTCTTGACTTTTCTATTTTATGGATGCAAACTTATTCAATGCAAGCAATACTGAATGTGAAAACAAAAAATGCATCATCAATATTAGTACAATGCTTCATTTGGCCACATTATTGTATTTAAGCTTGAGGCAAGTTTAAGTTTAATCCTGAACTTTGACTGAAAACATCAGGCATTGATTGCACAGTGTACATCTTAGAAAAGTTATGATTCAACAAATGCTACTTCTAAGAAATTGCCGTGCCCAGAATTTTTGAACACATGCAATGCAAATTTAGAATAATTTTAGAATGATTTTTGCTTTAGAATGAAGTTAGAAGTCAGAATAAACATGATTCTGAAATGCAACAAAGAAATGTTTGAATGGATCAGCTTCACGTATTTCTGTTGCTGAATGATAAGTATATATTTTTGCATCTTCTGAGTACATGCTAAACTCAGTTTAGCACAATTTCAATACTGAGAATAAAACAATTTTATTTTATCATCACTTTTAATATTTAACATTTTAATTGTTGCATTCAAATCTTGAGCATATGTACAGTCAGATATTAATATTACTTTATCTGCTGGTAGCATGGGTGAACTAAGCATTTATTAATAGAGTTCAACTTGGCTGGAGATTGTCAGCTACCAAGCTCAAATCAATTGCTTTATTTTAAAAGGTTCAATAATGCATAGAACAATATTACATTTGGTATTACGGTTGCCTCATAGGTTCATCAGTTCAGGTTCAATCTGACCTTGTGCTGATTTTGGAAGTTTTTTTAATGTTCCCCTTCTGGCCAGGTAGGTTTCCCTCAGTTGCTCCGATTTCCTCATAAGCTTTGGTTTCTCCATCTGATCCCAAGCTTTAGTATCCATTCCATTCTATCCCTCGGTTTTGATAAGCTGGTTGGCACTTTGATTACTATAAATTATGGGTTGTGTGCATAGTCACACCATTGTCAACTGCCTTTGAATCCACAAAAATGGAGTAACGTCTGATGTAGTATTTCAGTGGAGTAAAGAAAATTACAGTGGTAAGAGAGAGGAGTTGGCCAAAGTAGATTGGAAGGAGATGCTGGCAGGAATGACAGCAAAACAGCAATGGCTTTATTTTCTGGGAAAAATGAGGAAGGTGCAGGATAGATGTATTCCAAAAGTGACCAAATACTCAAGTGGCAAAATAGTACAAACATGGCTCACAAGGGAAATGAAAGCTAACGTAAAAGCAAAAGAGGAAGCATACAACAATGCAAAAATGAGTGGGAAGACAGAAGATTAGGAAGCCTTTAAAACCTACTGAAAGCAACTAAAAGAATCATTAGGATGGAAAATATGTAATGTGAAAGCAAGCTAGCAAACAATTATCAAGGCGGATAGAAAAAGTTTGAAAATTTTTTCTATCCGCCTTGATAATCAAGAATGAATATTAGAACACTAGAAAATGAGGCCACAGAAATATTAAAGGGGTCAAGGAGAAGGCAGATACTAAAGGAGTATCTTACATCAGTTTTCACTGTTGAAGACACTAGCACTGTATCAGGTGTTGAAGAGTGTGAGGGAACAGAAGTGAGTGCAGTTACTATTATTAGGGAGAAGGTGCTCAAAAAGCTTAAAGACCTAAAGGTACATAAGTCACCCAGACCAGATGAACTGCACCCCAGGGTTCTGAAAGAGGTAGTAATAGAGATTGCGGTGGCATTAGTAATGATCTTTCCAGAATCACTGGACTCTGGCATGGTTCCAGAGGACTGAAGAACTGCAAATGTCACTCCACTCTTTAAGAAGGGAAGGAAGTAGCAGAATGGAAATTGTAGACCAGTTAACCTGACCTCAGTGACTAGGAATGTGTTTGAGTCAATTGTTAAGGATAAGTTTATGGTGACACAAGACAAGAGGGGGAAACTTTTGCCTGACGATCTTGTTGGAATTCGTTGAGGAGATTACAAGTAGGATAGATAAAGGGAGTGTAGTAGATGTTGTATATTTGGATTTTCAGAAGGCCTTTGACAAGGTGCCACACATGAGGCTGCTTAACAAGTTAACAGCCTACGGCATTACAAAGTTACTAGCATGGTTAGAGCATTGGCTGATTGGTAGGAGGCAGCAAGTGGGAATAAAAGGATCCTTTTCTGGTTGGCTGCCAGTGACTAGTGGTGTTCTGCAGGGGTTGGTGCTGGGACTGCTTCTTTTTGTGCTGTATATCAATGATTTAAATGATGGAATAGATGGATATGTTGCCAAATTTGCAGATGATACAAAGATTGGTGGAGAGGCAGATAGTGTTGAGGAAACACTAACTTTACAGAAGGACTTAGGCAGGTTAGGAGAATGGGCAAACAAGTAGCAAATGAAATACAATGTTGAAAAATGCATGGCCATACACTTGGTAGAAGAAATAAATGTGCAGACTATTCTCTAAATGAGGACAAAATCCAAATATCTGAGATGCAAAGGGCTTGAGAGCCTTTGTGCAGAACACCCTAAAGATTAACTTGCAGCTAGCGTCAGTAGTGAGGAAGACAAATGCAATGTGAGCATTCATTTCAAGAGGTCTAGAATACAAGTACAGAGATGTGATGCTGAAGCTTTATAAGGCACTGGTGAGGCCTCACCCTGAGTATTGTGAACAGGTTTTGGCTCCTTACCTAAGAAAAGGTGTGCTAGCATTGGAGAGGATTAACAGGTTTATAAGGATGATTCCAGAAATGAAAGGGTTGTCATATGAGGAATGTTTGATGGCTCTGGGCCTGTACTTGCTGGAATTTAGAAGGATGAGAGGGGATCTCATTGAAACGCTTTGAATGTTGAAAGGCCAAGACAGAGTAAGCATGTGGAAAGCATGTTTCCCATGGTTGGGGAGTCTAGGGCAAGAGGGCATAGCCTCAGGATAGAGCGGTGTTCATTTAAAATAGAGATGCAGAGAAATTTCTTTAGCCAGAGGGTGGTGAATTTGTGGAATTTGCTACTATAGGCAGTAGTGGAGATGAGGTCGTTGGGTGTATTTAAGGCAGAGATCGTTAAGTTCTTGATTGGCCAAGGCATCAGAGATTATGGAGAGAAAGCCAGAGAGTGGGGTTGAAAAAAAGTCTCAGCCATGATTGAATTATGGAGCAGATTCAATGGGCCAAATGGCCTAATTCTGCTTCTACATCTCCTGGTCTTTTGCTCTTAATGCAAGTTGTATGGGTAAAAATGCAGTGAAATACAAATGAACCCTACTATTTGGAATAGCATAAACATCTTAATCCAACAGATTTAATTACCTGACGCCCACGGTGGAAGTTCCACAGAATCTACTGTCTGCCCTCCTTGCCTCGTTCCAAGATCTAACTTCAAACTGTTCACAATGAAGCTGGAACTTGTGCCATAAAACTCTGGTATCAACTGATAAGTGAAAAGTGAAAATGATTTATAACCTTGTTGGCAATACAAATACTTTATTGTCTGAATAACCTACAAGAGTTCATCTGTTACCTCTTTGAAGTCTGTGGCTCCTTCTAAACAATTTTTCCACGTCTCTGCAAAACTTAATGTAGCACAGGCATTTATTGAGAATATATCATACATTATTTCACTCAAATCTTTGGTTAATGACAGATCAGATTGATTGAAGTACTGTATTAAAACAAACCTGTTGAACATTCTATCAGCATTGTCAAATTTTCCATTTTGTAAACACAGCATGTATTCAGGGGCTGAAATAAAAACACAATAAGTTGACTCTCAAAAAAATCTTCATAAACAGTTTTTAGAAATGAAAATTGCTGCCACGTTCTAGCATGTCTGATTGCATTTTTAAAAGAGAATACACCAGGTAATATTTTGTGCTGGCTGTGTTATTCTTGCCTTCTCAGTTTCAATTTCAAGCCTCCAGAATTGGGAGCCTTTTAAATATTTAAATTGTAAATTAATTTGTTTTAATCATTGATGTGTACTGGAACATTCCAGAGAAATTACAAGTAGTAACTGTTTCACAAAATGTAGCTAATCTGAGCAAGCAAGCTAAAAAGACATGGGAATCTAACTCACCAGGAAAATTTGTAGTAAAAACTCTACACACCTACTAATGTAATATGTACTGATTTGCAGTGAATAAAAATAGCACAGTGGGGAAAGCATATGCAAAATAAAAATTGAGACAACAGGGCTTCAGGCCAAGAATGAGAAGTTCTAAATGCTTAGTTCAATTTCTCTAAAATTCACTGGGTTCAGGCATTATTGGCAAGACCAGCATTTATTGTCCATCCCCAAATGCCTTTGAGTCACATTACTGAACTGCAGCATTCACTGTAGAGATGACCCTTCCACAATGCCACTGAGAAAGGGTTGCTTTTGGCTCTGTGATCTTGGAGAGAGCAGTCTACTTCTTAGCAAGACTGGTATATAGCTTAAATGGGAATTTGCAACTAGTGATAGTCCCATGTGTCTAGGTGTAAATCATTACTAATGAGTAACCACACAAAATGAATGAAGGGAATGGCAATGTAGGAGCCATGTACTGTATCTGCTCTCTATCTGCTTTGTATTCTGTGTTGCGCTGTTATAATGATAACTAGTCACAATAATGGGGGTATTGTTAAGGTAAAGGGAATAAGTTACATGTTCTTGCTTATTTCATAAAAGTTTGCAGCTTGGGACCAGCGGAGGTCACATCTTTGCTGACCACTTAATATCGCTTCGAGATTATATGTTTACTAATTGCTAGTAATGGATCAAATAAAGGATTGAATCTTTGGAACAGAGGGTGCCTCAACTATTGCAACCCTGTGATTTTGGATTAGTTTCTGCCACTGCTTTTTCTCAGCAAAGATTTCAACAGTATTTTGTTGTTTCACACTATGTGCTTGGATTTGAAACAGTTTTGAAGTAGTTAATGTTACTATGTGCAACTGGGTTGGACTGGAAAGTTCTATAGTGGTGT
Organism: Hypanus sabinus; assembly: GCF_030144855.1. NCBI lineage: Eukaryota > Metazoa > Chordata > Chondrichthyes > Myliobatiformes > Dasyatidae > Hypanus > Hypanus sabinus. The sequence continues at coordinate 172,766,160 of NC_082706.1, forward strand.
TTGCTTGAAGTGTTCGACTATTGATTCTGTTGAAATGTTGAAGAATTGAAATAATTCCTTCCATTGCTGAAAAGCTAGACTGAAACTGCCATTATTTTGGCCCGCTTACACACTTAGAAGACAAAATGAGTTCAGCTGGAAGCAGAGACCTTGAAACTAAGAGAAAAATTAAGCAACCATGGAAGCTGAGTCATCTTCAAAAACAGCTTTATTTCTACTTTCGACATCTCTTTTTCCTTTTCAGGGTGGATGGGGTTCTGTTGAAGACCCTGATGTGGAGTTACATCTGACTTTGGCTCTTTGCGAGGACGGGATCCACTCTCAGCATCTCATGATCAGCCGCTTTTTGATATCTTAAGGATGGATATATCTCACTCTCGTTGGTGGGTGAGAGGTTGATGCCAATTCTCCAGTCACAGAACTCGGAAATAAGGACACTGTGGCGACCCATTTCCTGGCACATCCGAACCAGCTCACAATTAGCCAGCGTTCCGGCTAAGGGAGATAGCCTACGGGGGTTTGCGAGCACAGAGCATTTAGAGCCTCTGCGCCACGGGGGGCAGGTTGAGGGAGGTTTAAAAGCAAGGCTGGGTATTTCGAATAAAGTTTTTTCCTTCGACTGTAGTTACCAACTCCGTGCCGTAATTTTAGCGCTGCGTGTAGCACACCGCTACAATTGGTGACCCCGACGGTCCAAACGATTTTTGGAACAGAAATGACTCTGTTCATGCGGTTTCGTTGAAACTGCCGGGTTTCTGGACACAGCGACCTCACCTATGGTTTCAGCAAGCTGAAGCCCAATTCCACGTTCGGCAGATAGCCTCAGAGGACATCCGTTACTACTACGTGGTGAGCTCCCTCGACCAGGACACAGCGGCCCAGGTCGCGGAGTTCGTACAGTCGCCCCCGGCAGAGGGCAAGAATTCAAAGCCCTGCTCCTCAGGACTTTCGGACTCTCACGGCGCGAGCGGGCTGTCCGTTTACTGCACCTGGATGGCTTGGGAGACAGACCTCCATCGGCTATAATGAATGAGATGTTGTCTCTGGCCGACGGACACACACCCTGTCTCATGTTTGAGCAGGCATTCCTGGAGCAGCTGCCTGAGGACATACGCCTGCTGCTGTCTGACGCGGATTTCAGTGACCCCCGGAAGGTGGCAGCCCGGGCGGACTTGCTGTGGAACGCCAAGAAGGTGAGCGGGGCGCCCATCACACAGATCACCCAGCCACACTCCCAGCAGCAAACCAGTTCGGGCCCGGCCACAGAGCCTGCCAACCCCAGGGGCAGGGGTGGGGAGCCCAACGAACAATGGTGCTTCTACCACCAGCAGTGGGGCGCAGAAGCCTGCCGTTGTTGCCCGCCCTGCAAGTTCCCGGGAAACTCCAGGGCCAGCCGCCGCTGATGGCTACGGCGGCTGGCCATCGGGATAGGTTCCTGTATGTGTGGGACAAGCGGTCAGGACGCCGTTTTTTGGTTGACACCGGTGCTGAGGTCAGCGTCTTACCTCCGACGAATTACGACACCCGCAGCAGGGCACCGGGTTCCCCCCTGAGGGCCGCGAACGGCAGCACAGTAAGGACCTATGGCACCCGTCAGGTGCAGCTACAGTTCGGTTCCAGCCAGTTCACGTGGGACTTCACACTGGCTGCCGTAGCCCAACCACTTCTGGGTGCGGATTTTTTGCGGGCTCACAGCCTACTGGTCGACCTGCCCAGGAAGAGACTGGTCCACGCCGAGACCTTTCAGACGTTCTCTCCAGGTGCAGCCCAGTTGCCAGCCCCTCACCTCGGCTCCATCACGCTGTCTGACAACGACTTCACCAGGGTCCTGGCGGATTTTCCTTCGGTTCTGGCACCATGCCCCGACACCACATCCTGACCCAGGGACCACCCCTCCACGCCCGTGCTCGGCGGCTTCCCCCGGACAAGCTCCGACTGGCAAAGGAGGAGTTCAAGAGGATGGAGGAATTGGGGATCATCTGGCGGTCCGACAGCCCATGGGCCTCCCCCCTGCACATGGTGCCCAAAGCGACAGGGGGCTGGAGACCATGCGGCGACTACCGCAGGCTGAACGAGGCTACCACACCGGACCGCTACCCTGTGCCACACATTCAGGACTTTGTAGCAAACCTGCACGGCGCACGGATCTTCTCCAAGGTAGACCTCGTCCAAGGGTACCATCAAATCCCGATGCATCCAGACGATGTCCCCAAAACGGCTCTCATCACCCCATTTGGCCTTTTCGAGTTCCTTCACATGCCGTTCGGCCTGAAGAATGCCGCACAGACGTTCCAGCTGTTAATGGACACGGTGGGATGGGACCTGGACTTCGCGTTCATCTACTTGGACGACATCCTCATCGCCAGCAGCAGTCATCAGGAGCATCTGACCCACCTTCGTCAACTCTGCACCCAACTGAGTGAGTATGGTCTAACAATCAACCCCGTCAAATGCCAGTTCGGGCTCGACACCATTGACTTCCTGGGCCACAGGATTACTAAAGATGGGGCAACCTCTCTGCCCGCTAAGGTAGATGTGGTCCGCCACTTCCCCCGACCCACCACGATCAAAGGCCTTCAGGAATTCGTAGGTATGGTCAATTTCTACCACCGCTTCCTCCCTTCAGCTGCCCGGATCATGCGCCCCCTATTCGCCCTGCTGTCCGGTCCGGGCCGGGCAAGGACATTACCTGGGACCAGGAGTCTGCAGCCGCTTTCGTTCAAACGAAGGAAGCTTTGGCGAACACCGCGATGCTAGTGCACCCCAGAATGGACGTCCCTACCGCCCTCACAGTAGACGCATCTAACACGGCAGTCAGTGGGGTACTGGAGCAACTCATCGCAGGTCGCTGGCAACCCCTGACGTTTTTCAGCAAACACCTGCGGCTACCCGAGCTCAAGTACAGTGCTTTCGACCGGGAACTGTTGGCGCTCTACCTGGCAATCCGGCATTTCAGGTACTTCCTAGAAGGTCGGCCCTTCACCGCGTTCACAGACCACAAACCGCTTACCTTTGCATTTACGAAAGCGTCCGACCCCTGGTCGTCCTGCCAGCAACGCCACCTGTCCTACATCTCTGAATACACGACAGATGTTCGGCACGTCTCGGGTAAGGACAATGTCATGGCAGATGCGCTCTCTCGCCCTACCATTCATGCCCTTTCCCAAGGGGTAGACTTTGAGGCACTGGCAGAGGCACAGCAGGCAGATGAGGAGATTCCGAGTTACAGAACCGCAGTCTCCGGTTTGCAGCTCCAGGACCTCCCCATAGGCCCAGGTGAGAGGACCCTACTCTGTGACGTCGCCACCGGCCAGCCCCGTCCCGTCGTCCCGGCACCTTGGCGGCGACGCGTTTTCGACTCCATTCATAACTTGGCGCATCCCTCCATCCGGCCAAGGTGCAGCGGCACACCAAAGCCCCACCGCAGCAGTTCCATCCCGCCCACCGGCGTTTCGACCACATTCATGTGGATATCGTGGGCCCCCTGCCAGTGTCGCGAGGAGTGCGGCACCTCCTGACTATTGTGGACCGGTTCACAAGATGGCCAGAGGCGATCCCGCTCACCGACACCACCTCCGAATCTTGCGCCCGGGCACTGATCACCACCTGGATATCTCGCTTTGGTGTGCTGGCCCACATTACCTCTGACAGAGGCGCCCAGTTCACCTCCAGTGGGCTTTCAAGAATCACTATATTCTGGCATGGTTCCAGAGATCTGGAAAATTACAAATGTCACTCCACTCAAGGGAGAGAGGCAGAAGAAAGGAAATGATAAGCCAGTCAGTCTGACCTCAGTGGTTGGGAAGATGTTGGAGTCAATTGTTAAGATGCGGTTCTGAGGATACAGAACTGTTTGATTGGCAGGAGCCAAAGCATGGGATAAAAGGGAGCCTTTTCTGGTTGGCTGCTGGTGACTAGTAGTGTTCCATAGGGGTCTGTGTTGGGACCACTTATTTTTATGTTATATGTCAATCTGGATGATGGAATTGAAGGCTTGTGTCCAGGTTTACAGTAGATACAAAGGTAGATGGAGAGTAGGTAGCTTTGAGGAAGCAGAGAGGCTACAGAAGTACTTAGACCAGGGGTCGGCAACCCGCGGCTCCAGAGCTGCATCTTTCATCTCTGTGCTGCGGCTCCCCGTGGTTTGTTAGTTTTTGAAATGTAATTCGAAATTTGAAGATTATGATGATCTTGTACAATCTAAAAACGTTGTGGAGACCCCATTTCCTGGCACATCCGAACCGGCTCACAATTAGCCACCGTTCCGGCTAAGGGAGATAGCCTATGGGGGTTTGTGAGTACGTGTCTTTTGGAGCATCCGCACCCACGGGGACGGGTTGAGGGAGGCTTTAAAGCAAGGCTGTTTAGTTTGAATAAAGTTACCTTTGACTGCAGTGTCTTTATTTTAAAAGAACAAACAGTCCATGCAATACCCCGTTGCTGCCGGTTTTAAAAACAGATAAATTTAAGTGGAGATTGGTGCATGATTTGTGAGCGGTAAATGATGTGGTAGAGGACTGGCCAGCGGTAGTCCCCAACCCACACACACTTTTGACTAATGTTCCACCAAAAGCAAGTTACTTTTCAGTGATTGATTTGTGTTCGGCTTTCTTCAGCATTCCTCTGCGCTACACCACTACAACGTGTTTTTTATCGCTATTAATATACATCACCACTGCCAATGCCTGACACCCGCCAGTACGCGCTTTCTTTTAATTCTTCGATCCAAGGTAGGCTAACTATGGAGTAACCTTCAACCCAACGTCTTTTTTTCGGAGTTCAAAATGTTTTTGTTGCATGCAGAAATGTAACTTCGTTTTCTCTGCAGGAGTTCATCAATTTCATAAATGCAACACATTACAGTTTGTTTATACATAGCATAAAGGCAAAAAAAAAGTTGTATGCAGTGTTATTTCATTTTAAATGTCAAACGGGTTTTGTGGCTCCCAGTGTTTTCTTTTCTGTGGGAAATGGGTCCATATTGGCTCTTTCAGTGGTAAACGTTGCCGACCCCTGACTTAGACAGATTAGGAGAATGGGCAAAGAAGTGGCACAAAAATGAGTCCAGATTAAAAGACTTGTTATATGAGGAGGGTTAGTTGGCTCTGGGCCTGTACTCACTGGAATTCAGAAGAATGAGGTATGACCTCTATCCTACATTCTTAACGTCTAAGAAAGGCACAAGGTTACTTTCACTGACAGTGTTGACTTTATCGAAAGGCTAGTGAAGATTGTTACACACCCAGTGTTTTGGAAAATATACATTTTATTTATAAAATATATTTATTGCTGGCAGTAAAGGTGTGAACAAAACTGGATCACAAATTTGCTTCCAAGCTAAAAGAAGTAGCTTTGCCACTACTGTGGAAAGTGAAACTGAGCCTGGAGATGATCAAAAGGGTGTAGATTTAAAACAAGCCATGATTGAAGCAAACACAGCAGTGAATACTGCCCTAGTATTCAATGGTCTTACAGGGCCTGGTGATCATGATTGTAAACTCCCTATAATTGCACTTTGGATGAAGCCCAAGAAGAGTAACAAGACTGGTTACTTATGCTTTGCTCGATTAAGGAAGTACAGCAGTGTTCTGCACAGCGAGCCTCATAAACAAGCTCAACCTGACAGGAAAAGAAACACATACTCTCTTACATAAAATGGGTCAAGAGAAGGTTGTGAGTAGGTATTTCGTTTCAGAATTGGAAGTGGCTGGCTTTGACAGTGAAAACTATCGTGAACTACCTAATGTCTATACACAGGAATGTATGCTTGTCTACAGAGGAAGCATTCTTTGTCAGAGGTCTTCAGGAATGGTCTCACCTGAAGCATCTTTATCTGACAGAAATTGAATTGGAAATTGAGCTGCTGATAGGGATGACTGTGCCCAAGGCACCAGAACCATTGCAAGTGATTTGCAGTGTCAATGATGGACTCCGCAATCAGAACAAAGCTAGTTTGGACTGTTAACGGACCACTTAAAGGAGACTATGGCAGTGGAAGAGATTACGCTCGTCCAGAGTTGATTATTAATGGGACTTTAGTTTTGGATGAGCTTTGGTAGCAGTGATTCAAGACAGATTTTCCTGATCGAGTCAAGAAAGACAACCTAATTTGACAGAAGAACACAATCCAGGATAGACTGCTTACCAGAAGATGATATTTGTGTAAATGTTGAGATTTCATGTCTCCTGTGTCTTAATAGCAGGTAGCTGTAATTAATATAGTATAATAATTGGGGGGCTGGAATGTAGGAGCCATGCATCTATTCTCCATCTGCTTTGCATTCTCCGTTGAGCTTTTATTATGTTTATTATGGTAACTAGTCACATGAGTGCAAGTTACGTATTCTTGCTTATTTTTGTAGTTTGCAGCTTTGGACTGGCGGAGGTCATGGCTTTGCTGACCACTTAATACTGCTTCAAGATTGTATGTTTGCTAATAAAGGACTGAATAAAAGATTTGATTCTTTGAAACAATCATTTCATTGGAGCTGAGGGTACGTCATGCAAGTATAATGGCTCTAAGATGGTTGGAGGCTAGCAGCAATTGTTATGATTTTGGATTAGTTTTTGCTGCTACAAGCAATACATACTTAATCACAAACGAGAATATCTGCAGATGCTGGAAATCCAAGCAACACACACAAAATGATGAGGGAACTCAACAGGCCAGGCAGCATCTACGAAAAACAGTACAGTTGACGTTTCAGGCTGAAACCCTTCTGCAGGACTCGTGTTTAATGGGGGAAAGAATAGTAGCTTCTATGCTTGAACTTTAGTTCAGGCATTTCTTGACAGTGACTTTAAAACAAAAGAATAACTGTAAACCTACCTTAGCTTACTTAGTTTAATTCAAATAGATTGAAGGTCACAAAAGACTATGGTTATATTATATAATTAATATTTCCATTTCTCCTCTTGCTTTAATTTTCTGAAATGTCTATCTTTAGAGATTAATAAAGCTTGCATTTGATCATCAAGAATTCAGATTTCAAACAATTTCCATTTTAGTTCTTAATTCACCAATAATGGTAATTTCAGTTTTTAGCGAATAGTAATATTGTAACTCTAAATTTACATTTTTGTACTCAATACAAACTTTAGTTTAAAGGGTGACATGCTTACAAAGTACAAAACTAATCAGATGTTAAATAGCATAAAGGACGAACTACAGCACCTCTTTCAGACAGTTTTTCAAAGATCTTGAAACTTGATGTACAGCTTGATTTTTTTTTACAATCACAGATGGCATAAAACACATATCATTATCAGATTTTGTGGTGATCTTAACTCCTTATGCTTAAAAAAAAGCATAACTGAGATTGACTAGCAATGAGGAAAAAATGTACCCTTACCAGCTCTCACAAGGTAGAACAGGACATAACCCGGGGAAGAATAGTGACTTCCATACATAAACTTTGGCTCAGGCATTTCTCGATAGCGACTCTAAAACAAAATAATAATTGTAAAACTACCTCTGTTTACTTTGTTGAATTCAAATAGATTGAAGGAGGGCACAAAAGACTACAGATAGTGACATTCTGAAATGAGAACAAAAAACTCCAAAGGTAGTGGTGAGATTTTGCCGTATTCCTAGAGGGAAACAATGTGAATGTTACAAGTCATCAGATATAATGATGTGCTTTCTAAAATTATTATTCCTTACCATCAGGTCATTTATATTTTTCTACTGATCAAAAAGAAAAGTGTAAATACTAGGAAAAGGAATGTTTTTTTTGTATTAGGAACTGACTACTCGATAGTAATCAGGACATGGCCAGAAACAGAAACGTGGCTGCCTTTACATATGCAAACCATGAACATTAGCTAAATGGCCGAGTAGACTCGATGGGCCAAATGGCCTAATTCTGCTCCTATGTCTTATGGAATACTAAGCATAATGCCTCCTAATATGCAGCTTTATGACTTTTGAACAATTTGTAACAATCTACAGATAATGTTGTACAGTAAATTTACTTTTCAGGAACTGGACGATGTCTGTCCAAATTCTTTTCAGACCACAACATACTTGGTAACACACGCAAAATGCTGGTGGAACGCAGCAGGCCAGGTAGCATCTATAGGAAAAAGTACAGTCGACGTTTCGGGCCAAGACCCTTCATCAGGACTGTACTTCTTCTTATAGATGCTGCCTGGCCTGCTGCATTCCACCAGCATTTTGTGTGTGTTGCTTGAATTTCCAGCATCTGCAGATTTCCTTGTATTTGCATTTTTACATTATAGCTGGTTTCAACTTATGATGGAATCGGCACTTGCCGAACTATACAACTTGCATTTACAGAGCACCTTTACCAGAAAACATGCTGAAGCGTTTTTGAGGCACAGCTTATAAATCTACAAGTGAAATAAAGGACAATGTTTTAAGAGGGATAATTTAGTTAAGATGTGAGCTTTCAGGATAATAAGACCATAAGACATAGGAGCAGAATTAGGCTATTCAATGATCATTGAGTCTGCTCTGCAGACTTCTGGAAGGAGCAGAGGGATTGGCAGAAAGGGTTAACCATGTGATTCCAGAGTATGGGACTAAACAACTGCAGATTAAAGATATCAATTGTGGTGTGAAAGAGAATGGGAATTCCTTAGTTGCAAGAGATAGAGCAATGCAAAGTTGTCAAAGTATACAAGGCTGACAAAAGTTATAGAGCGAAGATGGAAGGAAAACAGGGCTGAAAAGGGACATAAGGGACACAAAATGCTGCATATGAATGCCCACAGAATGTACACAAATCAGCAGAAGAGTTACGGGTAGACAGCAGTGGGCTTTCAGTCACAGAATTTAGGACAGGGAATATTTTATAGAAGCTAGAAGATGAGGGAAACTCAGCACAGAATGCAATTTAAAAGCTAGCAGACATGATTTTCAATCAGCACAACTCTCAAGATGGCGCTCATGGGGTGAGACCTAATTAGGCATTGCTCCAATCCTTTTACTCTTTTTTTTAACCTGCAATCACCCCCTAACTGACTTATTTATACCTACACTAAAGGGGTTGATATTTAAGATATACTTTTTGACTTTTTGAATTTTTTTTTACCTCGTCAAAATGGCTGGGAGATCACGAGAAACTAAAGAAGCGAGACCAACTAAAGAACTGTTAACTCTGGACGCAATTGGGAAACTTCTGGATGAGAGACTGGATGATAAGCTCAGCCCAAAGTTTTCTCTGCTTGATGAAACTTTAAAGACAGTTGACGCAAGTCTTCAATCACTTATATCGGAAATTCAACAACAAGAAGCAAGAATTTCAGTTCTTGAAGGACCTGCCCGCCAGAGATCGCAAAAAAGCTACTAATTAAATGTTTATAAGTTAGAATATATTCTTATCTTATATCTCTTATGCTGAAGTATTCAGTCTTTTTTTTTAATTTCTCTTTCCAAGACGTTGTTTCTTCTTCCCATAAGACCTCAGTTCTTGGACACGTCACATCCGTTCGGGTGTGTCTGAACAAGACTGCTGGTCTTCTTTCGAAGTATTAGTTTAACGCTATCCTGTTTTAGGTTTTAATGGTTTAGTTTTTTTCTTCTTTCTTAATCTTGTCCTTTTTTAAATAATATTAATTTTATAGTTTTATTCCTGTTATACTAACTCTTCACTTTTTTGAATAAGGGTGGTTTGTGTCTTTTTTTCCATTTTTTTCCTGAGCCGCCGTCTTGAGAGATGGGGGTAAAATTAGTGTTAGTTTGCCTGCTGGCCTCTCTCTGGCTTTTTCTTGGGTTTTCATAGATAGGGGGGAGGCGGTTTCTCTTTTGCTTTTCGCTTAGTTTTTCCTTCACGGGCTGACTTGAAACTACCAAAAGTGTCGTAACTTCCCGTTCCTCTTTGAACCTGCTCTCCTCTTACAGGTTCATGAGCTTATTTTCTGTTTAACCTTGTGCGTTTACAACGATAAATATTAGCAATATGGATAAGATTATTAACTTTGTTTCTTGGAATACAAATAGTTTAATTCATCCAATTAAACAGAAAAAGAATATTTGAAGTATTCCACAGAATGAATGCTAATATTATTTTTGCACAAGAGACTCATGTGAGGAAGGAGGACAGTCAATTTTTTTTAGGTTTTGGAAGGGCCAACAGTATCATTCCAATTCTCAAGCTAAAATAAGAGGCGTTTCTATTTTTATAGATTCCTCAACCTCTTTTATACATTATGAAACAATTTCTGACCCACAAGGTAGATTTTTGCTCCTTATTGGTTTAGTTTTTAACCAAAAAGTTGTTTTAGTTAATGTTTATGCTCCGAATATTGACTGTCCCAAATTTTTTGTGTTTATTTTCATCCTTCCCTAATTTAAATGAGTATATGTTGATAAAGGGTGGGGATTTTAACTGCTGTTTAAATCCCTTGATGGACAGATCTAAGTCCATTCAGGTTCTTCCAAATAAATCAGCTTCTCTCATTAACTCCTTTATGGTTGATTCTGGAATTTCTGAAATTTGGTGATTTCTACACCCCAAAGATAAAGAATTTTTGTATTTCTCTCATGTTTATCATAATTACTCAAGAATTGACAATTTCTTTATTGATCATCGTTTACTTACAGACGTTACTGATTGTAAATATGACTCTATTACTATCTCCGATCATGCACCTTTGAAGCTATCTATTAAGACAACAGATTCATCCTCAAGTGTTCAATCGTGGCGGTTCAACTCTACTTTACTTCAGGATTCAGACTTTCTCAACTTTATTAAACAACAAATTGATCTTTTCCCCCCAGCTAACTTCACAGGAGAGACTTCTAGTGGAATATTACGGGACGCTTTTAAAGCATTTATCCATGGACAAATTATTTCATACTCTGCTGAAGTAAAAAAAACGAATTAACACTGAAATACTCATGTTGGTTGATAAAATTAAAGAAATTATTAAGACTTACTCTGTGACCCCTAATAAAGAACTTTATAAAAAGAGTTGAACTTCAAATGGAGCAGTTTGCTACTATCCTCTTCGATTGAAAATCAGTTAATTAAATCTTTTATATATTGGTGAGACCTGACGCAGACTGGGAGACCATTTCGCTGAACACCTACGCTCTGTCTGCCAGAGAAAGCAGGATCTCCAAGTGGCCACACATTTTAATTCCACGTCTCATTCCCATTCTGATATGTCTATCCATGGCCTCCTCTACTGTCAAGATGAAGCCACACTCAGGTTGGAGGAACAACACCTTATATACCGGCTGGGTAGTCTCCAACCTGATGGCATGAACATTGACTTCTCTAACTTCCGTTAATGCCCCTCCTCCCCTTCTAACCCCATGCCTGATATATTTAGTTCTTTTTTCCCCCTCCCTTTTTTTCTTTCTCTCTCTGCCCATCACTCTGCTTGTTCTCCATCTCCCTCTGGTGCTCCCCTCCCTCTTTCTTTCTTCCTAGGCCTCCCGTCCCATGATCCTTTCCCTTCTCTAGCTCTGTATCCCTTTTGCCAATCACCTTTCTGGCTCTCAGCTTCACCCCACCCCTCCTGGTCTTCTCCTATCATTTCACATTTTCCCCTCCCCCCTCCTTTCAAATCTCTTACTATCTTTCCTTTCAGTTAGTCCTGACGAAGGGTCTCGGCCCGAAACGTCGACAGTGCTTCTCCCTATAGATGCTGTCTGACCTGCTGTGTTCCACCAGCATTTTGTGTGTGTTGCGTTAATTAAATCTAGGACTCAGTTTTATATACATGGGGACAAATCTAGTAAATTATTGGCTAACCAATTGAAAACTGCTTCGGTTAAACGGCAGATCATTAAGATTTGTAAACTAGATGGCACTTTGATGATTGTTCATAAAGAGATAAATAATGCCTTTCAAGACTTTTATAACTCTCTATATCAATTAGAATTTTCTGATGATTCTTCTATAATGGATGAATTTTTAAGGAAACTGAATTTCCCAAAATTAACAGCCAAGGATTGTGTATCATTAGATGCACCCATTACAGAAACTGAAATAAAAGAGGCTATTTTTTCAATGAATTCAGGTAAAGCCCCTGGTCCAGACAGTTATACTGCGGAATTCTTTAAATCTTTTTCTTATATACTTTCTCCTTGGTGATGTAAAATTTTTAGGGACGCATTAACTGTAGGTAAACTACCACAATCTTTTTATGACACCTCCATTTCTTTAACTCTTAAAAAAGATAACCCTATTGAAAGTGTATCATATTGGCCTATATCTTTGCTGTGTATGGATTTCAAGATTTTCATCAAAATTTTGGACACTAGATTGGAAAATATATTACCTCAAATTAATTCTGAAGACCAGACCAGATTTATTAAAAATCATTATTCATCTTTTAACATTAGAAAATTAATTAATATAGCTTACACTCCTTCATCTAGAATCCCAGAATGGGTCATTTTCTTAGATGCTGAAAAAGTGTTTGACAGAGTTGAATGGCCATATTTATTTAACATGCTGCAGAATTTTAACTTCAGCCTGACATTTATATCATGGATTAAATTAATATATTATAAGCCTTTGGCTTCAGTTCTTACCAATAATCAAAGATCTCCCTTTTTTCAGCTGTTTCGCAGCGCAAGGCAAGGCTGTCCTTTAAGTCCTCTATTATTTGACATTGCTTTGGAACCCTTAACCATTGCTATTTGTGACTCACCTAACATTTTTGGTATTACCCGTGGGGAAGGGACATATTAGCTATCACTATATGCTGATGATTTGTTACTATACATCTCTGATCCTGAGAGATCTATTCCTGTTATTTTATTTTTGCTTGCTCAGTTTAGTAGCTTTTTTGGCTATAAACTGAATTTTAATAAGAGTGAATTATTCCCACTAAACATGCAAGTTCCAATCTATAAACATTTACTATTTAAAGTAGTTACAGATCACTTTACTTATTTGGGTATTAAAATCACCAAGAAACATAAGGATATATTTAAAGTTAACTTTTTACCTTTAATTGACCAAATCAAGCAACTTGTTATTAGATGGTCCACATTTGTCTGTCATTGGTTGGTTGAATCAATGCTATTAAGATGATAGTTTTACCTAAATTTTTATATTTATTTCAAGCACTACCAATTTTTATTCCTAAATCTTTTTTTTTGATATTATTGATTCCAAAATATCCTCATATGTATGGCAGAATAAAAATCCTAGATTAAGTAAAAAATACTTACAGAAGCTTAAGGAGGAAGGTGTTTTGGCTTTGCCAAACCTAAGATTTTACAACTGGGCAGTTAATATCTGATATTTAATATTTTGGACACAGGAATCGGCAATATTACAAAGCCCACAATGGGCAAACTTGGAGTGTAAATCTGTACAAGGCTTTTCATTGTTCTCTACTTTAGAATCTCTGCTTCCCTTTGTTTTATCTAAACTGAATAAATAACTAACCCTAAAGGTAAATATATATTACGAATATGGTTTCAATTTTGTAAATTTTTTGGTTTGAATAAGTTCATCTTATCAAGCTCTATTATATTTAACTTTCTTTTTCAGCCCTCTTTTATGGACCAAGCCTTTGTGCTATGGAAAACAAGAGGTATAACGTGCTTTCATGATTTATTTTTAGATAATTGCTTTATGTCCTTTGAACAGTTGTCCAATAAATATAATTTGTCTAGAACCCATTTTTTTTAGATACTTACAAATTAGAAATTTTTTGAATAATATGTTACGGTCCTTTCTGAATTTATGCCCAATTGATATTACAGAAAAAATTTTAGGTTTAAATGCCTATCAGAAGGGTTTAGTAGCCGTCATTTATAATATGATCATGAAAATGCAACCAGGGATGTCAGATAAAATTATGAAGGAATGGGAAAAAGAACTTCACTGTCCTTTACCTACAGAGCAATGGGAGAAAATCTTACAGTTCGTTAACTCCTCTTCTATTTGTACCAAACATGCCCTAATACAATTCAAGGTTGAACATAGGGCTCATATGTCCAAGGACAAACTTGCTCAATTTTATTCTCATGTTAATCCAATCTGTGACAGATGTCACTCTGAAGTTGCCTCAGTGACTCACATGTTTTGGTCTTGCCCTTGTTTGAAAAATTACTGGAAAAATATTTCTGGCATTATTTCAACAGTTTTGAACATTAAATTGCAACCTCATCCTATTACTGCAATTTTTGGCTTACCAATGGTGGATAACAGTCGTTTATCCCCCTCAGCTTGGTGGATGATTGCATTTGTCACATTAATGGCTAAAAGATCTATTCTATTGAACTGGAAAGAAATTAATCCCCCAACTACATTTCAATGGTTTTCCCAAACTATTCCTTGTTTGAGTTTAGAAAAAATTATAAGTGTCATTTTTGACCCCTCGGTCAAATTTGAAGAAACCTGGAGACCATTTATTCAATATTTTCATTTGAGTTAAACTGACCTTTCCCAAACCTTTTTCTTATCACCTTTAATTATTTGGATAGAGGTGAGGAGTTATTGACACTACCATGTACATTTGATATGATACAATAGCCCATGTCAGTTAGGTTAGTTGTTTTTTGTTTTTTTTTTCCATTTTTCTGTACCATACTATGAGTTTGGGAGGTTATTATATTTGGATTATTAACTGTTTGTATTTGTAACCCAGCCTTAATTATGTACTCTCAAGCTCTCTGTACTCGATGTTTTTCCTCTTATGCTTGTTTGAAAACTAATAAAAAGATTTAAAAAGATTTTCAATCAGCAACTGGTAATTTTGAATGCTACCAGTTTCAATTCTTTCCTGCTTGGAACTTTGCCATTCACAATATTTATTTCATTTGCTGGACAGAAAGGCCCTTAGGCTCTGATCACCAGCTATACTTGAAGAACTGCTTATCCTTAATACAAGGTTCACTGTGAAAAGAATAACCCGCCTGGAAAGCACAGTTGTTTAATCATCACTTTATCCCATGATAAAGATCATAGATCAGGCAGATAGGCAAAAAATTAGTGCTGAATATAAATGGTGAACCCGGCTCAACACACACAAAATGCTGGAGGAACTTGTGCGTGCTGATCCAGATATCCCACATCTGCAGTCTCTATAGCTTGGTTTCACTGAACATGGCTTATGATTTCCAATCTGTCTTAGCATAGACATCAAGATCTATTGTTACCCAATGTTAGTTTTATGTATTTTTAAGTACACAAGAGGTTGAATATAAATTTAATTACTAAAGCAGCAAGCATTGTTCAGTTACTGTATGTTAATTTCATGGTCTTGCTCTGAAATCAGGAACACTAAAAGAGCAAAATACCATATAACCAATCGTAAGTGAGAGGGGAGAAGAATGGACAGTATTTATCCAATAGACATTACACCTAGAGTTAGGTTCGGGCCAATGTAACACATACATATCATTAAAAAAAAGCAAAGCAACTTTGGCAAATGAAGATTCAATAGGAGCTCTGATGATTTGAAATCAGTAATGGAATGAATAGATTTACAGTAACCGTGTGAAAATTTTACTTCTGTGCTCACAGCAAGTGAAACATTTACTGGCACTACAGTGTGTAGTTTAACTACTAACACTAAGTAGTCCAGAAGAGTCGGAAAATGTCTCAAGTTATAATGAGCATCTTATCGGTTTTAAAAGCTATTAACAGCTTGAAACTCAAATTCTCTGCTGTATGTCACATAAGCAACAAAAAAAACCTGGAATTATCAGTAATTGCTCAATTAGTAAAACACAATCACTTCAAACTTCTTTAGAAGAGTCATTCATATAACAAACACGCTTTTCTTTCTGAATACAACTCTTACCAACAATCGAAGAAGTCGTTCTTTATTTAAGGCACCTACTGGTTTCCCCAGGTCACGAAAAGTTCCAGGATTTGTAAGATCTGTTCCGAAACAGAAGTTTGAGTTATGTTATTATAAATGCTCAGGTAAAAAGCAGAAAGTGTATTTAATGTGACCCTCGTCCTGATGGCTACATCAAGGGGTTGCATGATGTTTTACTTATGCTCACTGTTGCAAAGGAGAGGTCTGGTTATTTTATTGAGGAATATTCCATTCATTTGAACAATGCTTTACCACCTGTCCATTGGAAAAGTGTTTGCACAGAAATGGCTGACCACAAGTCAATCAGATAGTGGTCTGCAAAGAGTTCCTTGATACTCTCCAGAGAAAGGCGCAGGTGGATTCTGTTGGGCAGGTTACCCAAGTCATTTTGCTCATTGGAACCTTCACACAAACACTTGCAGCTTGCCTAACTGGTGATGAAATCTGTTAAATAATTCTGGTATAGCTAGAATGTCAAAGCTACAGGGCAGTGCCTGCAAGACACCATGTTGGACTTGATACCATCATTGATCTTCGATTGAAATATGTTATCTGAAAAGGAATGCAGCAGTCTTTGTATAGGCTTCATCCTCTATTCCTGCTTGACAAAGGAGTACATCCTGCAATTGTTCCCAAGGACACAGACATACATCAGTTTTGTAAAGGATGGACTGTGGTCTACTCTAAACTTGATCTTCCATTGCAAAGAACTGTCCTTGATTAAAAGCTGCAGCATGAAGCAATAGAATATGCCACATTGTGTATTGTTAACAATTATTGTGTAATCTTTGCATGCTGCAGTCACCAGAAATGTGATATGGCACACAACTTAGCACCTTACAGCATTGCACTGAAGTTCTGCAAGACGTTGGTGAGGCCTATTGTGTGCAGTTTTGATCACCGACCTAGAGAAAAGATGTGAACAAGGTTGAAAGAGTGCACAGAAAATTTACAAGGATGCTGCTTGGTCTGGAGGACCTTTCACAAGGAAACACTGAATAGGATAAGACTGCATTCTTTAGAACATAGAAGACTGAGAAGAGGTTTGACAGAGATGTGCAGAATTATGAGGTGCATAGATAGGGTAAAATGTAAGCAGGCTTTTTCCACTGAGAATGAGTGGGACTACAACCAGAGGTCATGCTTAAGGATGAAAGATCAGAAGTTTAAGGGGACCATGAAAGGAAACTTCTTCACTCAGAGGGGCGTGAGAGTGTGGGATGACCTGCCAGCCCAGTGGTGGATGTAAGCTTGATTTCAATGCTTAAGAGAAGTTTGGATAGATACGTGGATAGTAGGAGTATGGACAATAGCTGTGGTGCAGGTCGATGAAAGCAGGCAGTTAAAATGGTTTCGGCATGAACTAGATGGGCTGAAGGGCCTGTTTCTGTGCCGTACTTCTCCATGTCAGAGGGGCTAGAATCTGTGCAAGAATTCCTAGATTTAATGATCATATAACATATTTGAAATATAAATTAATTCAGAATCAGAATCAAGTTTATTATCACTGGTATGTGACATGAAATTTGTTAACTTAGCAGCAGTTCAATGCAATACATAATATAGAAAAAATTATAATAAATCAATTACAGTGTACGTATATTGAACAGATTAAAAATCATGCAAAAAACCAAAATACTGTATATATTTTAAAAAGTGAGTTAATGTCCAAGGGTTTAATGTCCATTTAGGAGTCGCTGAGTGTGTGACTTCCAATTCTATGATAATATGTAAACGTTGAAAACAATGTCTTCTGTTGTGAATGGTGACACACACTAAAATCTTAAAGTTTATGCAGCCCCCTTACTGGGCTCGTATGGAGACTTGGCTCATTGTTGGCCTCATTACTGCCACAGGACTCAGCAGTGAAAAGGCCACCTTTCATAAACAATAGGTGTCTTGGGTCAGCATGATTGGGGATTCAACCAAACAGGAACATCGTGATGTTCTGATTAAAGAAACCTCAATTTGAGCAAATGCTGTGTAAATACTGCCCATATACAATTATCGGTCAGCTAGAAGTAACAAGTCATACACTGCATAAAATTACTAAAAAGCATATTTACATATTTCAGCTTTATCAAACAGGAGAAAGAAAAAAAAAGCTCATTACATTTAAACCAGTCTAAATGTTACATTGTTGGAGTTCATCTTGAAGTTGTCATTTTACTTGCACTGGACCCGTGGTCCATGTGAAACCACACACATTCCGAACTTAGCACAAAATCCACCTCAGGAGTATTGGCCCTTCCTCCTTGGAGCCATTCATCTGCACAAATCACATTGTGCAAAAGGGACACTGCTTCCCACAGTATCCTCAGCCACATTTGTTCCCTCAAGAATGAAAGTTTTTTGACCGGATCTAGCAGACCATCATTGGTGTGTCAATAGTTTGTTACTCCAACATCTTCTTCCAAAAACTCCAGTTGAAACAAGAAGTAACTATCGTATGGGTACTCATCAGTACTAAGCCCCTGAATCTCAAGGGCACTGAGTGGTGTCAAAAGATATATAAAGCAAAGTAACTTGAGAACTTGCGTCAAGTATGGCTCTCACATAAACACCTTCATTCCTTATGGATACATCAGGGCTGGGTCCTACTAAACATTCAGGAATAGTGTTCTGCATTTTAGTATTTCCCTTGATACAGTGATAGGAACCTATCCTCTCCGAAATGCCTTTACTGGGTCCCTCTGTAGTTTTGCCTCTTTTCTTCTGTTTGATTATCTCCACAGTTGTAACAGAAAATACCCATCACCTGTCTAGTTAAGAGACCCTTTTCAGCAGCTGCCCGCTGCATCGTAGTTCTACAGGTGGGTCAGCTTTCCCAACGGACGTACATGTTCAGCTGAAACATTAGCAGACATCCATCGAATCAGCTCAGTTCAAAGGTTTTCCTCCTCATTCCTCAAAGCTCTATCTCCGTGGCATCAAGGGCCACTGTAGCAAAAGAGGCTACTACTACAGACACTACTCAGCTTTTGGAAATACCCCGCTTCTCGTCATAGAAACATAGAAAATCATGTTTTCCTCCTCTGAGTAATTTGCTAAAAGATGGAGGAGAGCGCATCTTGCAGGTCATTCAAATACATAGAGCAATCCCATAAGACAGCAAGCCCTTCAAAACTTGCCCCATCCTCAAGCAACTTCTCTCAGACAGCTGAATGCCCCCTTCGTAGCACAAACAGGACAGTAGTGCAATCTCCAATCTGAAAATATAGGCAGGCATCTTTTCCTCCTCCTGGAATGCATGCCTAAATTTCATCATTACAAAAACATCTTTTAAAGCTAGCAGGTAATCAGCTGTGTGACATACCACACTGATCAGCTACCAAATCCTTTAAGCTCTCTACCAGTCTCTGTTTTTTTAATAATTTTTAAAAATACTTTTTATATTACCTAAGCACTGCCATTCATCCAGAAACTCAGGCCCAAGCCTCATATTCTTCCTCCCCATCAGGTGTGGGGTTGACCCCAGAGAACACACCCAGCCTACAGTAACTTTGGCTCTCTGCAGATACATTTCTGCATTTATCAACCAGCGATTTAACAGTCAAAACCAGCTCAGAATTTAAATCAACCCGTTGGACCTTTCACATCAGACAACTTTTTTCCTTCACTTCACAGAAACGAGAACAACTTGTCTTTAAAGTCTTCGCTCTCATCTACATACCCCACTTCTTTAAAAATATGGACTGCCCATAGCCATGTCTCTCCAGATGTCCCTATCCTATCAGGCGGCATGACTTCAGCCATGTCACTGGTTGTCTGGACTAACACAACATCCTTACCTGCTGATTGATCAAACCACTTTTCAACCAGCATAACTTTCCCCAATACTTCCACAAACTTAGCACTCTCATCAGCAATTCAACAGGGCTGTGGATATCTACCCCGTTCAGAACACAGCATCACTTTGGGTAGTCTCTTTGAATCGCACCAAAGCTTAATCCTCACTGGATTAGTATGGGAACTGGCTCTTTGCTGGCCCTGTTAATAGCCATGGGACTAGGAGGTGAGAAGGCCACCTTTCATGCAAAATAAGCATCTAAGGTATGATATGGGGTTTAATCAAACAGGAACGCCATGGTGTTCCTAATAAAGAAACCTTGATTTGAATGAATGCTGTGTAAATACTGCCTTTACACAATTGTCAGTTGGCAAGAAATAACAAATTGTACTCTGCATAAAATTATAAAGAAAGTATATTTACAAATCTTAGCTTTATCAAATTTTTAGTAGGAAAAAGAAAAGGAAAATAAAAGGGTCCATTACAGTTAAGTCAGTCGAAATGTGCACATGGTTGGAGCTCATCTTGAATTTGTCTTTTTACTCAGACGCTAGACCCCCAGATCGACATGAAAGCACACACCACATTCCGAAGTTTGCTCCAAATCCATCTTGAACTAACAGGCTCTCTCTCAGGCGTATTGGCCCTTCCTTCTTAGAGCCATTCATCTGGACGAAGCACCTTGTGGAACAGGGACACTGCTTCCCCGCCATTCTCAGGCATCTTCCCTCCTGTCCTCCCTGCAGCTCCTGCCCAAAAAAATTATCCGCGAGCCACTACAAATCTCTCTCCACCCCGCTCTCTTGAACATTCACTTGATTCCGCCATCTTGATTGGCTGACACAACATTCCTAAGTTGAACATCTGCTTTTACAGAACTGCTAAATGAAATACCTACCACATTAAAGTAAAAATCTTAACCAAGGCACTCCATTTATATTTACAAATATCATAAACATAGTATATTTACAGGAAAATTCTGAACATTTACTCAAAACATCATTTCAAAGCCCATGCTCATTTTCTTTAATGGTCCATGATAAAAGTGTTACCTAATTCCGAAGAAGTATAATCAGCTATGATCCAAGGGAAAACAGGATATTGAGATAAATCATTACAGCTGCGGTCAGCCAGATTATTGAGGTGCAAGAGATACTGGTAATTTGAGAGATGTCCTCTTTGCCACTGTAGCATGTAGTTTTCAGCTGTTTGTTCAGTAATATGATTTTCTGTAGAATAAAATTTTGATTGGAAACATAGTTAAAAATCAATATATTAGAAAATTAGAAAATATATTCAGATATTTTCCCACTGTGAAATTTATATATAAAGCCATTACTGCACTGGAACCCTGGTGGCAAGGTGGAAAAGGCATTGCGCAGCAAAACACTACATTAAAAAAGGATGTCAATAATGCAAAGAGATAGGCTCAAGAAGGCTTTTGAAGGTGACGGAGAATTAACAAGGTGGAAGTGGTCAGAAAAATATCCCTGGCTTCAGGGACCAATGGTTGAATGTACCTAAAGGGGAGAATAAAGCAAAGGAAATACTTGAGTGATGTGTAAAGTGGATAATATCAATTCAACCATGTATTGTATGTTACTTCTAAATATTTGGTTCCATTGAACTTGGAAGCCAAAACTGGCAAATAACATCTGGTTTATGCTGTTTAAATTACCTGACTTACTTGTATGAAAGTAGAGTTTTACACATCTTATCAGTGTTTCAAATGACTTTGCAGCCAACATTATAATATAGGAAACTCACTAAACATATGGCATTATAGAGGCCAGAAATATGCCTTGGAGATACAGAACTGATTGTCTACAATAATTCCCTTGCTCATCACTGACTTAATGTAGTGATTTAAAAAAAATTCATCAGAGAGAACCTACAGAGCCTCTGTCTCTTCTAAAAGGCAGCAGCTCATGCAGTAAGCAGTCGCTCCCTGTTTCATTGTTAAGAATTGTAACAGCACAATGTACAAAATTGTTATATCAGACTAAAGTAGATATAAATAATGGACAAAAGCATGGACGATAATTAAAAAATACAGAAACACAAAAAGCTAGAGTAAATCCAAACAAATGACTCAAATTACTTCCATCAAATGCATATGTAAAATTTTGACACAAAGGAAATTATTACACACAAATCCAATCTTTTCTCCAGTCTTCTGCTAACAAAGGACCTAGTTAACAACATGTTTATGGCGCTTCGGCAATAATCCACTGGGATTCAAGGGAATAAATCATTCCACTTGCTTTTTTTGGCAAATTGGATTACCTACATCAAATAACACAGCCTATTGAGGCTTAATTTGAAACTCAAAAGTATAAAACTAAAAATGCTGCATGGCAGAAATTTTAAACAAAGGTCATTTTTGTTGACTCTGTAACATTTAAACAGTTCCTCAAATCTCCATCAAGCAAGGTGCAAAAAATACAAAGGGCAACAGCTGCATCAAGGAGCCTATTAAAATATTTCTGATGATAGTTAAATACTGACTGAAACATGGAGCAAGAATTATTATTCATTAACACAGCAATCAATGCTGTGTATTGATTTAGCTTTTCTATGCTGTGCAGCATTTAACAGAATTTTTTATACCAGCTCACTTCACTGACCCTGAACATTGCTCATGTAAATAGAGTTAGGATTTCATAAGTTTTTTTTGTCACAAGATTTCACATTTGAAAAATCATATCAAAGTACAGGTTCAATATACTGAATCAATTTGCTATGTCAAAATAAAACTTTCATATATTGATTAAAAAAACATTTGTAACATGGTTAACTGACTGTAAGCTCACCTCAGATCCAAGGGTGACTTATCCACTTATTTTCTTATTGCAATTTATAGTGATTTGTTATATCTGCACTGTGCTGCTGCCACAATAGAATACGTTTCATGGCTAATCTGACAGGGAGATGGGAACCAGAGTGATATGGCTGAGGATGGGTCAATTGAACATAAGCAAAGGCACTGTGGAGTGAGAACCGGCTGGTGGCTCAGTGGCATCAGTGCCGGACTTCGGAAGCGAAGGCTCCCAAGTTCAAACCCAGTCATTCCCACCACCCGGCACACTTTCCATCCATGCCAGGTTGAGCGTTGAACTAACCACTCAGCTTTTGTAAAAAAAAAACAAGGGTCAAGTCAGGAAAGTTCATACCGTGACCTGGTTAATCCGAAAGGAGACCAATCCTGACACTATGTGCCAGACAAGAATGGCTGACTGTCTGGTATGACAAGCTATGAAATGAACTGTGTAGTGAGACCGTCGTGAAGAATAGGCAGATAATAGGGCAAAATTGGGATTAGTTGCAGTGTAACGGAGGACAAAATTGATGAATACAGGACTGAAGGTATTATATTTCATTGCAAGTAGTACATGGAATAAGGTAGATGATCTTGTTAGAGATTGACAGGAATGACATTGTGGGCATAACTGAGTCGTGGTTGAAAGATTATAGTTGGGAGCTTAACACCAAGGATATGCCTTGCACTTAAAGGACAGACAGGTAGGCAGAGCGGTTGGGGTGGCTCTGTTCGTTAAAAAATGAAATCAAATCCTTAGTAAGAGGTGATATAGGATCGGAAGATGTAGAGTCATTTTGGGTAGAGTTAAGAAACTGCAAGAGTAAAAAGACCCCAATGGGAGTTATATACAAACTTCCTAACAGTAGCCAGTATGTGGGCAATAAATTACAACAGGAGATAGAAAAGGCATATCATAAGGGTAATGTTATATAGTCATTGTGGATTTCAATATACAGAAAAATCAAGTTAGTGCAGAATACCAAAAGAAAGAATTTGTAGAATGCCTACAAGATGGCTTTTTAGAGCAGCTTGTGGTTAAGCCCACTAATGTATCAACTATTCTGGATTGGGTGTTGTGTAATGAACCAAAGTTGATTAGAGAGTTTAAGGTAAAGGAACCCATAGTAGACAGTGATAATATGATAAAATTCACCCTGCAATTTGAGAGGGAGAAGCTAAAGTGAGATGTACCAGTATTACAGTGGAGTAAAGGGAATTACAGATGCATGAGAGGGGAACAGGCCAAAGTTGTAAGGGGACACTAGCAGGGATGACGGCAGAACAGCAATGGCTAGAGTTTTTGGGAGCAATTCAGAAGGCACGGGATAGATACACCCCAATGAAGAAGTACTCTAAAGGCAAAACAACACAACCGTGGCTGAGAAGGGAAGTCAAAGCCAACATAAAAGCAAAAGGGAGGACATATAATAGAACAAAAATTAGTGGAAAGTTAGATTATTGGGAAGCCTTTAAAAACCAGCAGAAGACAACTTAAAAAACGATAAGGAACCAAAAGATATCAAGGCAAGTTAGCCAATAATACCAAAAAGAATCCCAAAAGATTTTTCAGATATATAAAGAGTAAAAAAGAAGCAAGATTAGATATTGGATCACTGGAAAATGATGTAATGAGGTAATGATGGGAGACAAGGAAATAGCAGATTAAATAAGTATTTTGCATCAATCTTCACTGTGCAAGGTACCAGCAATATGCCAGATGTTTGAGAATGTCAGCGGGCAGAAGTGAATGTACTTGCTGTTACTAAGGAGAAGGTGCTTGGGAAACTGAAAGGTCTGAGATAGATAAGTCACCTGGACCAGATGGAAAACATCCCAGGGTTCTAAATGAGGAAGCTGAAGATATTGTGGAAGCATTATAAATGAGCCGTCATGTATCACTAGATTCTGGAATGGTTCCAGAGGACTGGAAAATTGGAAATGGCTCTACGTTCAAGAAAGGAGGGCAGCAGAAGTAAAGAAGTTGTAGGTCAGTTAGTCTGACCTGAGGGGAAATCTTTCCTGACAAATCTGTTGGAATTCAATGAGGAAATAGCAAGCAAGACAGACAACAACGAATAGGTGGATGTTGTGTACTTGCATCTTCAGAAGGCCTTTGACAAGGTACCACACGAGCCTGCTTATGGTATAGCCAAGTGTTACAAGAAAAATACCAGGATGGATAGAGCATTGGCTGATTAGCAGGAGGCAGAGTAAGAATAAAGGGACTTTTCTGATTGGCCACTTCTTACATTGTACATCAATGATTTGGATTGTGAAATTAATGGCTTTGTGGTCAATTTTGTTAACATGCAAAGACAGGAGGAGGGTCAGACAGTGTTGAGGAAGCAGGGAGACTGCGTAGGACAGACAGATTAGTAGAATGGGCAAAGTGGCAGATGGAATACAGTGTCAGGAAAATATGGTCATGTACTTTGGTAGAAGGAAGAAAAACATGGACAATTTTTTTAAATGGGGAGAAAATTTAAAAATCCAAGTTGCAAAGGGACTTGTGAGTTCTCGTGCAGGATTCTCCAGAGGTTAACTTGCAGGTTGAGTCGTGGTGAGGATGGCAAAAGCATTGTTTGTATATCGTGAGCGATGCTGGGCCCCCTATCTAAGAAAGGATGTACCAACATTGGAAAGCGTTCAGAGGACGTTCACGAGAACAGCTACAGGAATGAAAGAGTTATCATTTGATAGCTCTCGACCTGTACTGGCTGGAATTTAGAAGGTTTTGGGTGGGGGGGGGGGAGGAATATTGAAATCCTTCTAATTAAAACAGAGCATCTATTTAAAACAGAGATGCGGAGAAATTTCTTCAGCCAGAGAGCGGTGAATTGGTTACCACAGGGCAGCTATAGAGGTCAGATCGTTGGGTGTAATTAAGGCAGATATTGATAGATTCTTGATTGGACATGGTATCAAAGGTTATGGGGAGAAGGCCGGGGAATGGGGTTAAGGAAGGGGAGAAGGGACCAGCCATGATTGAATGACAGAGCAAACTCGATAGGCCAAATGCCCCAATGCTGCTACTCATCTTATGGTTTACTCACTGGAGTTTAGAAGAATAACAGAGAGTCTCATTGAAACTTATCAAGTGCTGAAAGGTCTACATAGAAAGGATGTGGAGAGGATTTGGGAGAAGAAAGCTAGTCAGAATTTCTTTTCTCTGGATTGATATCGACAGTATATTCAATAATTAAAGAGAAAACAGGTCACGATGTATAGATAGCAAACGTAAAATCAACTGACCTAAAAATGTTGCAATATAGTAGTAAAGTTCATCACGATCTTTAGAGTTGTAAAATTTCAGGTAGATATCAGAACAGAGATCATTTTCTGTGCAAAATATCTCAAGACCCTAAAAGAAATAAAAGTAGGGTATACAATTAGTTTATTTCCATTAAATTTTTTAATCTATTCATAGAACCACAGAACAATACAGAACAGAAACAGGCCCTTTGGCCCTTCTTGGCTGTATCTAAACTATTTTTCTGCCTAGTCCCATTGATCTGCCCCTGGACCGTATCCCTCCATACCCCTCTCATCCATGTACCATTCCAAGTTTTTCTTAAATGTTAAAAGTGAGCCTGCATTTCCCACTTCATCTGGCAGCTCATTCCACACTCCCACCACTCTCTGTGTGAAGAAACCCCCCCCCCCCTAAAGTTCCCTTTAAACTTTTCCCCCTTCATCCTTAACCCATGTCCTCTGGTTTTTTTCTCCCCTAGCCTGAGTGGAAAAAGCCTGCTTGCATTCACTCTATACCCATAATAATTTTATATACCTCTATCAAGTCTCCCCTCATTCTTCTATTCTCCAGGGAATAAAGTCCTAAAATATTCAACCTTTAAGTCCTGGCAACATCTTTGTAAACCTTCCCTGCAATCTTTCAACCTTATTAATATCCTTCCTGTAATTAGGTGACCAAAACTGCACACAATAAAGATGGTCCCGTTTTTCGAACATTCGCTTTACGACAACTCGCTGTTACGAAAGACCTACATTAGTACCTGTTTTCGCTAACCAAAAAGGATTTTCACTTTTACGAAAAAAAAGACACCCGTTTTATACGTGTGTAACCCCAAGAAAGACTACCATGACCGTGAAGCCTTGTGCGGTCAGTTGTGTGCGCATGCGTGTACATACGTATGCGTGTATGTGCGTAGGCGTGTACGTGCTGATCTTTTTCCCTCCACATCGATTTTGGCTCGCTGTCTTCCTGATTTTGATAAGTGAAACTACACCTTATATACAATATTTCTATTTTATATAGGCTGTATATTTATCATATCATTCCTGCTTTTACTATATGTTAGTGCTATTTTAGGTTTTGTGTGTTATTTGGTTTGATTTGGTAGGTTATTTTTTGGGTCTGGGAACGCTCAAAAGTTTTTCTCATATAAATTAATGGTAATTGCTTCTTCGCTTCACAACAGCTCAGCTTACAAACGGTTTCATAGGAACGCTCTACCTTCGGATAGCGGGGGAAACCTGTACTCCAAATTCAGCCTCACCAATGTCTTATACAACCTCACCATTACATTCCAACTCTTATACTCAATACTTTGATTTATAAAGGCCAATGTATCAAAAGCTCTCATTACAACCCTATCTACCTGTGACTCCACTTTTAGGGAATTATGTATCTGTATTCCCAGATGCCTCTGTTCTACTGCACTCCTCTGTGTCCTACCATTTACCTTGTACGTTCTACCTTGGTTTGTCCTTCCAAAGTGCAATATCTCACACTTGTCTGCATTAAGCTCCATCTGCCATTTTTCAGCCCATTTTTCCAGCTGATCCAAATCCCTCTGCAAGCTTTGAAAACATTCCTCACTGTCCACTACACCTCCAATCTTTGTATCATTATTAAATATGCTGATCCAATTTACCACATTATCATCCAGATCACTACTAATAGATAACAAATAACAATGGACCCAGCACTGATCCCTGTGGCACACCACTAGTCACAGGCCTCCACTCAGAAGCAATCCCCCACTACCACTCCCTGGCTTCTCCCACTGAGCCAATGTCTAATGCAATTTACTACCTCACCATGTATACCTAGCAAATGAATCTTCCTAACTAACCTCCCATGTGGGACCTTGTCAAAGACCTTACTGAAGTCCATGTAGACAACATGCACTGCCTTCCCTTCATCCACTTTCCTGGTAACCACCTCGAAAAACTCTAATAGATTGGTTAAAAATCTATTTATATATCATATGACATGTTTATATCATATGACATTAAGTACTCTATAATCTCTAATGCAGCACTTGGATGAGATTAGAGAGTGTATTATTACTGAATAACATCCATGTTTTCCAGTCATTTTGTATACTTTCAATGCATACCAAATTGTTCCAACTTCAGATCAGATAAGCTTCAGTTTATCATTCAGTTACTCACCAAAGGTTTTAACCCATGTCGCCTTTTGTAAATGCGTCTCACATCACGCAACATTATCTGCACCACTGTCTCCTAAAATACATGATGGAATAATAACACAAAGTTCACTGGTTATTTGGAATTAATTATCTGTACTAGAAAAAAAAGATGCTTACATTCTTTGAATTTTATAGTGTGTCCTTAAAACATATTTCTTTGACAATTTACTATTCATGATAAAAGATTAAGCATTCTGGTTAGTTCTAACAAATTCACATAATGCTCTCTTTGTGATATGAAGCATGCGAGATGTTGCAACGATGATTCATTCACAAATGTATAGCATCCACAAAATAAGACCATAAGGTACAGGAGCAGAATAAGGCCATTTGGCTGATCGTCTCTGCTCTGCCATTTCATCGTGGCTGATCCAATTTTCCTCTCAGCCCCAATCTCCAGTCTTCTTGTTGTATCCTTTCATGCTCTGACCAATCAAAAATCCATTAGCCTTTGCTTTAAATATACATAAAAACTTGGTCTCCACAGCTGCCTGTGGCAAAGAATTCCACAGAAATTCCTCCTAGTCTCCTTTCTAAAAGGATGCCCCTCTATGCTGAGGCTATGTCCTCTGATCTTAGACTCCCCACCACAGGAAACGTCCTCGCCACATCTACTCTATCAAGATTTTTCACCATTCAATAGGTTTCAATTAGATCACCCCCACCCCCACCCCATTCTTCTGAATTCTAGAGAATACAGGCCCTGAGCCATCAAATGCTCTTCATATTACATGCCATTCAATCCCAGGATCATTTTTGTGAGCCTTCCTTGAATCCTTTCCAGTTTCAGCACATACTTTCTAAGATAAGGGCCCCAAAACTGCCTACAGTACTTGAAGTGAGGCCTCGCCAGTGCTTTATAAAATCTCAACACTACATGCTTGCTTTTATATACTAGTCCTCTTGAAATGAACGCTAACATCACATTTGCCTCCCTCACCACACTCAACCTGCAAACTAATCTTTAGGGAATCCCACACAAGGACTCCCAAGTCCCGTTTCGCCTAAATTTTTTGTACTTTCTCTCCATTTAGAAAATAGTCAATCCTTTTATTTCTTCTACCAAAGTGCATGATCATACACTTCTTGACACTGTATCTATCTGCCATTTCTTTGTCCATTCTCCTAATCTGTCCAAACCCTTCGATAGCCTCTCTACTTCTTCCAAACTACCTGCCACTCTACCTATCTTCACATTGCCTGCAAACTTTGTGACAAAGCCATCAAATTCCATTGTCCAAATCATTGACATATAATGTAAAAAACTGTAGGACAGTTACTCTCCAGCAGCATCTTCCAAACACATTACCTCTACCAGTATGGACAAGGGCAGACAGATGGCTAAAAAACATCAATTACTCCTGAACCTGGCGGTGTGCACCCAAGGCTCCTGTACCACCCTGCGTGACGGACGCAGTGAGAGGGAAATGGGTCAAGCCCAAGCATATGGGTCAGGCTCAGGTGGGGGACCTTGGCTGACATGGTGAAGTGAGCTAAACACCCTTTTGTCCTCTACCCTCAGTCTCGATGTCTTAATCTTTTAAACCTGGCTCGGCGCTTAAAAGCTAAAACATCGATTTGGTTTTGACTCTCAGGCTTGGGCCACACTTCAATCCGGCCTAAATTCCACCCCAGCAATGGTTGCTGCACCTCCATTCTCAAAAGTTCAGTTGACCAAATCCTCAGCAACTGCAACAATGCCAGATTGTTCAGATGGTACAAAAGCACACGTCCCAAAGGGAAATTATAGGCTGCAGACTGAAGTGATCATAGTCCAGAAGTACATTTAGTAAAGCAATCAGAAACAGAAATAGGTTTATTGTCACTGCCAAACGTCTCCCAATGCAGCCTCCTCTACATTGGTGAGACCCATCATATATCGAGAGGCCGCTTCATCGAGCACCTCTGCTCCATTCTTCACAAGTAGAACATCCCAGTGGCCAAACATTTTAATTCCAATTCTTGTTTCAACATCTCGGTCCATGGCCTCCTCTTGTACCAAAATGAGGCCGCCCTCAGGGTACATTCCATCTGGATAGCCTCCAACCCGATAGCATGAGTATCCATATCTCCTTCTGGTAAAAAAAATCTTTCCGCCCCAAGCTTTTCTTCTATTCCTCACTCTGACCTTTTACCTCTTCTCACCCGTCCATCACTCCTCCCTGGGTCCCCTCCTTCTTCCCTTTCTCCTAGGGTCTACTGTCCTTTCTTCTCTAACCCTTGACCTTTCCCAACCACTTGGCTTATTACCTTCCAGCTAGCCTCCTTCCCCTCCCCCCACCTTTTTATTCTGGCATCTTCCACCTTCCTTCTCAGTCCTGAAGGGTCCCGGCCAGAAACGTTGAACATTTATTTCCAAAGATGCTGCCTGACCTGCTGAGTTCCTCTGGCATTTTGTGTGTGTGTTACTTGAATTTCCAGCATCTTTAGACTTTGTCATGTTTATGATATGTCAAGAAATTTCTTGTTTGCAGCAGTACAGTGCAAAACACAAAACTATAAGTTACAATAAGAAATAAATAGTGCAAAAGACAATTAATGAGGGGTAGGGGTCATGGCAATGCCCAATATAATCACTGAAAATATAATTGAAAATAAGATTTCAATTCTTCTCAAATCATATGGAAGGACTTTCCTCAGCTTACACAGTATTTTTCTGCAAAATTACATCAGACGTATAGTTCTGGAACTTTAGCAGAAAATGACTTACATAAACACATACAATCACTGTGAAATGAAACAGATGGCTGTGATCACTAAATTTAAATATGCACACCTAGCACACAGTAAACCAATTAGCCTCAGACATGATTCTATGAATAAGTGCTATTTTAGTCTCACCTTATTCAACCACAACGGCCAGACCTAGTGAAAATAAACGTCATTCGTTTCTAATCATAGACACAGCTAATTATCTCAGAGACTCATTTTTCTGTCAACATGCCAATAATAAATCAATTTCTGAAAAATCTATTCTTGCTTCTTTATTTTATCATTACCTACTCTTTTTGCCATATACCATTATTCCCTTTGTAATTAATATTTCCTGTCTTCCAACTTTCACCCTTGCCCTTTATTTCACTGCATTTCTATTATCTTTTATAGCCCAGAAATTGCAGTGAGTGTGACCTACAATACTTACTATTGGCCTATGCAGAAAGATCACAATTACCCTGTCCTGACCTTCTATGGCCAATTGCTGAAATGCATTGACTCTAGCTAGCTCATAAGCTAGGTCATGTGGTGTAGCACAGCCTTCTACTTTCTGATCCCAGCACATGAACAGGATTTTTTAATCATTAAAAATCATTTAAAAAATGCATTTTTTTAATCTCCACTTACTGATCCAATTATTCCCCAACATCCTGCCATTTTCCCCTCCACCACCATCTCAATCTGCCCATTATCCACAAACTCTTCACCTCCCTCTCGTACGTTCTACGTTCCTCCTTTCAGTACTTTGTCCCTTCCATCTATTCCCTCCCAACATCTGACTCCCTTCCCTCTTTGCCCTTCCCTCTTTGTCCTTCCATCCTATATGCTATTCCCCTCATCTTGAGCCATCTGTCATGGGCCAGTTCCAGCTCCACCCTCCATCCACTTTTTTATATGATTATTGCTCTATTTTCTTTCAGGTCAGATTAAGTGATACAAACTGCTGACTGTCTATTTCCCTCCACAGAAACTGCCTGACCTGCCGAGTTCCTCCAGTGTTTCAGGTGTTGCTCCAGATTTCAGCATCTCCAGTCTTTTGTGTTTCCTTATTAACAGTGCAGACCAAAAGTGTATTACTTATGAAAGTGCTGGTCAAAATACCTACTTGGATTGCCAAGCTAAGTTATGTCCTTTTGGTTAGTTGCTTGTCAAAGTATTCAAAACATAATTGCCTTGAAATTTAAATGGTTTTGTTCAGCATTAAGCAGTTAATTTGTTTTCAGAATTAAATAACCTGTTTTCTAAAGTCAAGCGTAGCAATGTTTTATAGGGACCGTCCCTTAACGTGTAAAAGTTAGGAGATGCTACATG
Organism: Hypanus sabinus; assembly: GCF_030144855.1. Lineage (NCBI taxonomy): Eukaryota > Metazoa > Chordata > Chondrichthyes > Myliobatiformes > Dasyatidae > Hypanus > Hypanus sabinus. The sequence continues at coordinate 172,798,015 of NC_082706.1, forward strand.
ACTTGACACAAACAATATCTGTATTAGGGCTCCACCTGGTGATTACTAACTGCAACTGAAGGGGATTTGTTCTTTGACACTGGGCTACGGAGGCAGAGGAAATCAATAGTCAGTGGATCTTCTGCGAAATATTAGTTCTTCATACAAGAAAATGAGCAGGCACAATGGTAGAGAAATGCAGTCAATTGCACAAATACCAGCATTTTTTCTACACAGAAATGGCGGTCAAGATCTAGTTTATACTCCAATTCTGTTACACAGGTCTGAATGATTTACTTTCCATAGATGGTGCCTAACTTGCTGACTGCTTGCAGCAGTTGTAAACCAACATTGGCATTTTGGGATTCTGAATACTGCATTTTCATTACAACAGCCAAGTTTATAAAAGATTAAATAATTTCAATAAATCCAATTAATAATACGAATAGGTCCATTTACAACATAGTGAAAATAACAGGGTAAAGACATGGTTAATTATGGAAGGCCCGCTGCCTTGGGCTAAATTCAGAAAGCATGCGTTATGTATGCCAGATATGCATCAGTTGCCACTGACTAAATTGGGGATTTTTTGATTTGCAGGACTCTTAATTACGAACAGAACATGTTAAAAATCTTTTAAACAGCAAAATAGAAATGGTAAGCAACTTACTGGATAGCTATTCAAAGGCTGGAAATACAGGTTTTGATCAGTGATGCAGACATGCCCAGGATTAGACACCAAGGGGGTGACCATTTCAGCCTCACACTCCATGTGGGGTCTTTCTGTAACACTCTGGAAACTACAAGACACTTCAGTCACTACTGATAGTAAAAGAGAACAACGAAAGAGGAGCTGAAAAGCAATGTGTTTAATAACAAAAAATACAAATAACAAAACTCTGATTAATAAAATATTTAATAATCTTAGAACTTTAAGTTTTATGTTCATTATTGGGAAATGGATACTTAACATATATTACCTATTTTTATCAAACGAAGTCCGAGCCAATCTTGACTGCAGAATGGCTGTGATCTACAAATGGAAAGATGAGGTGGGAGAAATATAAAAACATCTGATTTTGTTCTAAAAGTAGTTATATTTACTGCAGCTGTATTGTTAAATTTAATGTAAAAGAACAACACACGCAGTCAATCATACAAAAACTGTCATCTCTGAATGTTTGCACCTCTTCCATCAGATGCTGGATGAGGATATGATTAAAAAAGTTCTCACCGGCAAGATAAACATGAAAAGAAAGCATGTTAGCCAATTTTTCCATTTCTCCAGACATTTAAATATAAACTCAACCACATCTATGCCATTTAGAATGCAAGTTAAATCACAAGCTGTGGAACAATATATAAATACTCTAAAGCAGTGAGAAATTCTAAAACATTTAAACAAATTAGCTTTATTTGTTACATATACATTGAAACATACAATAAAATGTGTAATTTGCAACAACACAGTACGAGGATGTTCTGGGATAGCCATGCTTTAGGTGCCAACATAGCATGCCCACAGCTTACCAACCCTAACCCATATATGTCTTCAAAACATGGGAGGAAACTGGAACAACCAGAGGAGATGCACACAGTCATGGGGAGACTGTACAAACTCCTTACAGACTGCAGCAAAACTGAACGTGAACCGCTGGTCCTATAAAGTGTTATGCTAACTGCTACACTACTGTGGCTGCCTAAGAAATTTACAATTTACCACAAATTTTAATAATATGTAAGCTATAAATGATGATAGACAACCTACTTAACCCCTTTAAATTAATGCCATATATAAAAATTTTCATTTACACACAAATATGGGTTGGGAACCGGACTGAAGGAACTCAGGATAGGATGGATGGTAAAAAAGCAAAGTCAGTATGCAGTCTGACTGTCAGGAAGGGCAGGCAGATGATAGAACACAATTGCAGCCAGCAGGGGGAGGATCAGTGCATTAGGGATGCAGAATCAAAAAGGGTAGCAAATGCTGCACTCAAGTTGTTATTTCTCAATGCACGGAGTTTAAGAAATAAGCTGGATGATCCTGTTACACTATTACAGATTGTCAGGTATGATGCTGTGGCCATCATTGAATCATGGCTTAAGGACGGTTGTAGTTGGGAGCTGAATGCCCAAGGTTACACATTGTATCAGAGGGATAGGAAGGTAGGCGGAAAGGTGGTATGGCTCTGCTGGTTAAAAATGGCATCAAATCAGTGGGAAGACGTGACACAGGATCGGAAGATGTTGAATCCTTGTGGGTTGAGTTAAGAAACTGCAAGGGTAAAAGGAATCTGATGATGATTATATACAGGCCTCCCAACAGTAGCTGAGATGTGGACCACAGATTCCAATGGGAAATAGAAAAAGCTTGTCAAAAAGGCAATGTTATGATAGTCATGGCAGATTTTAACATGCAGGTCGAATGGAAAAATCAGTTTGGTTGTGGGTCTCAAGAGAAAGAGTTTATTGAATGTCTATGAGATGACTTTTTAAAGAGCAGTTTGTCATTGAGTCTATTAGATGATCCACTGTACAGGATTGGGTGTTACATAATGAACCAGAAGTGATTAGGGAGTTTAAGGTAAAAGAACCCAGAGGCAGCAGTGATCACAGTATGATTGAGTTCAATTTGAAATTTGATAGGAAGACAGTAAACTTTGGTGTAGCAGTATTTCAGTGGAGTAAAGGAAACTACAGTGGTATGAGAGAGGAGCTGGCCCAAGTAAATTGGAAGGAGGTGCTGGCAGGGATGACAGCAGAGCAGAAATGGCACGAGTTTCTGGGAAAAATAAAGAAAGTGCAGTATAGATGTATTCCAAAAACAAAGAAATACTCAAAATAGCACAATCGTGGCTGACAATGAAAGTCAAAGCTAATATAAAAGCAAAAGTGAGGGCATATAAAAAAGCAAAAATTAGCAGGAAGATAGAGGTTTGGGAAGCTTTTAAAATCCTACCGAGAACAACTGAAAGAATCATTAGAAAGGAAAAAAAATGAAATGTGAAACCAGCTAGCAAACAATATCAAAATGGATAGAAAAAGCCTTTTCAACTGTGTGCAAAATAAAAGAGATGAGAGTGGATATAGGACCACTAGAAAATGAGACTAAAGAAACAATAATGGGGGACAAGGAGATGGCTGCTGAACTAAATGAGTATTTTGCATCATTCTTCACTGTGGAAGACACTAGCAGTATGCCTGGTGTTGTAGTGTGTGAAGTTACTATTATGAGAGAGAAGATGCTCAAAAAGCTGAAAGAGCTAAGGGTACATAAGTCACCCACACCAGATGAACTGCGCCACAGAGTTCTGAAAGATTGTGGAGATGTTAGTCATGATCTTTCAAATATCATTGGACTCTGGCATGGTGCCAAAGGACTGGAAAATTGCAAATATCACTCCATTCTTTTAGAAAGGAGGAAGTCAGCAGAAAAGAAATTATAGACCAGTTAGCCTGACCTCAGTGGTTGGGAAGATGTTGGAGCCTAATTGTTAAGGATGAGGTTCTGGAGTATTTGGTGACATAGGACATTGACTGGATAGGATTAGGAGAATGGGTAAGAAAATGGCAAATGGAATACAACCATACTGGTTGGTGTGGTCTTTCAATGATTCTATTGATATTGATATTATTTTTATTGATTCTACTATGGTTGTTGGATTTATTGAGTATGTCTGCAATAAAATAAATCTCAGGGTTGCATATAGTGACATATATGTACTTTGATCTGTGCCATCGGAGCTGTGCTTAACCACAGTCATGAATGTAAGGCGAGTACAGTAAGGGGCTAAGCACACAGTGCTGTGGTACAGCTATGCTGATGGAGATTGTGGTGGAGATGTTGTTGCCAATCCAAAATGACTGGGGTCTGCAAGTGCGCAAGCTGAGGATCCAATTGCACAAGGACGGATTAAGGCTAGGTTTTGAAGCTTACCGATTAGCTTTCAAGGGACGGTGGTATTGAATGCCAAGCTACAGTAGATAAAGAGCATCCTGATATATGCATCTTTGCTGACAAGAAGTTTCAAGGTTGAGTGAAGAGCCAATGAAATAGCATCTGCCGTGGACTTGTTGTGCCAGTAGGGAAATTGCAGCAGATCCAAGTTGTACTTCAGGCAGGAGTTGCTATGTTGCATCACCAACCTCTCAAAACACATTTATCATTGTGAACATAAGTGCTACTGGACAATAGTCACCGAGGCAGGTTACAAAGAACTTTGTAATTTGATAATAAGTTTATTTTGAACCTTGAACAAAAATGATTTAATAAGATTATGATAATTGCAAAAATTCCTTACCATTGCAATCTGATCTGCCACTTTGTCCAACCGAGAAGCTCTGTGAAGCTATAATAAAAAGTGCTATTAACGGATTTAGATTATTTACTATGCAGATATCTCAATTAAAAAAATATTTTGATATATTGATATGAAAGTAAATTCAAAGAATTAGCAACTCCAGTAATGGTAATGTGGAGTTATCATCACCAAGAACAATTGTAGGAAGTCAGTGGATCAAGCAACATCTGTGGACCCAAAGGGGTGGTTGGCTTTTCATGTCAAGACCCTACCTCAGGAGTGAATGTGGAGGAAGATGGCCAGCATACAGAGGTACGAGGGAGGCATGATACAGGGTGAAATATGTCGTCAGGAAATGTGAAGGACAATAGACAGATGAGGCCAGGTGGGGGAGGGGAGGAGTAAGTTGTGAGAGATCTTTAGAATTGGCAATGGTAGGAGGCAGGAGAGGGGGAAGATAGAGACAGAGTCTGGAATGTAATAAGGAATGATAATGCACAGATTTTTCTTTACTCAGTCTCTTGTGCCCATATTAACAGACTGGAGCCGCATTAGAGTTTGCTGCAGTGTTCACAATGCTCTTACAGTGGTTAATAAATAGCCACAGCTGGAGAAAATCACATTCTCTGAGTGAATTGTACCACTGATTGCATTGCCTTGTTTGGATCAGGTTTGATGATAACTGGATTGATAGAGCAATATGTATTTATTGCAAAAGCTGTTCTCACATTTACTTTCACAACAAGAGTGAATGAACAAATAACCTTTTACTAAGAATTCTGGACTGACTCAAAAGTACTCTTGTTTTGTAATATTTTACCTGATGTAAGCTTTGCACCACATCTTCTGCTTTCGAAGCATCATCTATTCTGAAAGAGTAATCCTTTGGGCCCTAGTTAAGATGTAGATAAAATATTTACATTAGCAAATTACTTTGAGAATCAGTTTATTTTCAGATTTATCCTTTATATTTTACTGGGAACCCACTGGCTATTCAAAATGGACCTTCTGCTATTTTCCAACAAGCTCCAGCCCAGTGAGCAATGCCTAACCTGCTGAGTTCCTCCAGCATTCTGTGTGTGTTCCTTAAAAAGTTTTTCCTTTTTCCTACAAAGCACATTGTACAATGAAAGACATTAACCATCAACAGAATTTATTATTCAATTTAGCTCCATCCCACTGGGAAAGTTTCCTCCTGTGAACCAAACACTGCAAAGGCTAATTTAACTGTCTTCAAATATTTTTATATTAAAAACATCAAGGAATTGAATACAATCGCAAAGCCTTATTTCTACAAACAGGCCTGAACTATCTTGAGTAAACAATTTGGTTATTCACAACCATTCCACTTTGAAGATCAAGAAATCTAGTTGCTGATTGGATAATAGGTTTCAAACATACTGTAGATATACTGACTCCTTGTGGCCTGATTATATCTTTGGGCAGCAAGAAAACCCAACCAGATAGTTTAACTTCAGAGTCTTGATTTGATGTGTTATCTTTTACCTCTGAGAAGAAACACTGTAACATAAACAGACATCCCATCTATTGGCAACATGATATAATTTCCACATTTTAATAATATGCCTTTGGGCTGATACAAAACTTGTGTGGTTCACAGTAAACCTTAGCATGTTCTTTTGAAACTTCTGTAAAACTTGTCAAGAAAGGCTCAGACTACAGTTTTTTAACTAGTGTTAACTATTAAAATTTCCTCTCAAGTTGCTATAACAAAGCCCAGAATTAAAGAGATAGGTGAAAAACAACAAAAAATCATGCAGAATCAATCCAGGCGCCAAATTTGGCCTGAAATTCAATTCCATTCCTTCCAGCAGACTGTTGCTCACTGAATTTGAATGAATTCTTAGGCCATTCGACTTTGCAAAATTCTCCTCACAAATATTTGGAGATCAGTGTCTAAATTGGGAAAACCATCTCATAAACTGGCAAAGCAAAAGCTTAATGTAGTTGTACTCTCAGAAATACTTGATAGATTATACACTAAATCACAGCGTAACTCCTGGGTCTGTCTTATCCCACCAACAAGACGAACATATCAAAGTTGGTGGTGTAGTGGTATATCTGAGGGACTAGCCCCAAGAGTCATCAACATTAACTCAGGACACCATCAGGTTAAACATAGACAAGGAAATCCCCTGACTGTTATTCAACGTCCTCTGATGAATCAATGCTTCTTCTGTTAAGTAACAGTTGGAAAAAGCACTGAAGATAGCAATGGCAAAAATGCTACAGGAGGCTTCAATGTCTACCATAAAATGGATTACATAGAACATTTAAAATAGAAATTTACAGCACATTACAGGCTCTTCGGCCCACAATGTTGTGCCGAACAAGCAACCTACTCTAGAAACTGCCTAGAAATTCCCTAGCGCGTAGCCCTCTATTTTTCTAAGCTCCAGGTACCTACCTAAGAGGCTCTAAAAGACCCTATTGTATCCACTTCCACCGCTGCCACCGGCAGTGCGTTCCACGCACCCATCACTGTGTGGAAAAACTTATCCCGGACATCCCCTCGGTATCTATTTCTAAGCACCTTCATGTCAGCCATTTCAGCTCTGGGAAAAAGCCTCTGTCTACCCACACAATCACTGGCCCTCTACATTTATACACCTCTATCAGGACTCCTCTCATCCTCCGTCACTCCAAGGAGAAAAGGCCAAGTACACTCAATCTATTCTCAAAAGGCACGCTCCCCAGTCCAAGTAACATCCTTGTACATCTCTGCTCTCCCTCTATAGTATCCACATCCTTCCTGTAGTGAGGTGACCAGAGCTGAACACAGTACTCCAAGTGGGGCCTAACCAAGGTGTTGGATAGCTATTGGGAGCACCAGAACAGAATGAACTAGCAACATACAGCTACCAGGTTGGGACTGTGGCAGGTGACACAACAAGAATAATAAACTACTTCAACCTTGTCCTCACCAATCTACCTGTGGAAGGTGCACCAGTCTATAAAAACACAGGTAGAATTGACCACTGTACAGTGCCTATGAAGACGAAGTTCCATAGTCACAGGGATACCCTACATCATATGTGGCTCTACAAATGTGCTAAATGGAACAGATCCAGCAACTCAGAACTGGATATCCAAGAAGTCTCTGTCACTGATTAAGGGAGAGGGACAGTCTGTGGCAGGTCACACCGTCGGATAAACAATAGTTTTTGCTGACTGCAGATCATGATCTCTTGGGCGCTTTGCTATTGTTTGGAGGGTGGGCACTGACGCTTTTTGCTGAAATGAGTGTGGAGTGTTAATACTTGCTGCTGCTTGCGCGGGGAGGGGGAGGGAGGAGGGGGGGTTTGGGTTTCTAACGCTTTTCTGTCATTCATTCTTTTGGGCTGTTTTTCGTGGATGTCTACAAAGACAAATATTTCAGGTTGCATACTGTATACATTCTCTGATAATAAATGGATCCATTTGAACCATAATTGTGGGTATATTGCATAAATAATGTGTAATAGAGCTGTTATTTGACCAATGAATCAGTTCGTAGCTCCCGTGGTCAAAGTACCACCACGTGTGGTCATGGATGCTGCTGTATAAATAAACACCTAACAGGAGGAGGGCTTAGCATGTGAATGTTGAAAAGAGAAAAGTTCAGAACAAGGTCCTTCTGAAGTATCAAAACAATGACCCATTTTGGTTTCTCGATGCCATGAACCAGGGAGATGGAAAGCCAACTGAATTCATTCGACAATTGTCAGCAAAAGCTTTGTGAGCAGCGAATGCAGCAAAGGCAATGGGTCCTACCATTATACCAGCTAATGCGGAAGATCAGTTCTAGTCAAGTTGTTCCAGTACAGTTACGACACTGGCAACTAACCAATGTAGAAAGTTCACTGGGTACATCGTGTTCACAGAAAAACCCAGAACAAATCCAGTGAAGCCAAGTGTCACTCCATCTAGTCACAATCATCAGTGAAGGTACAACACAATCAACTGGCGAGTGGAGGCTAGTTTCGGAAAACATCATTTTTTGCCAAGCAGTGAAAATGAAGGAAATACCCATGCCAGATACGAAGTCTCAAAACATACTGGAGAAAAGGTGAAGCCTTTTACAGATGGAGAATTTGTTAAAGGATGTTTACTGGCAGTAGTGGATACTGTTTACCCTGAAAAGAAATCTTTATTTGCATCTATCAGCCCATCAGCAAGAACAATCACATGGTGAGTTGAAGAAATGTCAGCAGTTGTTAAAAGAACCATTTGAGAACAAGATTGACTGATGCCCATCTGGATAATGTCTTGCTCTTGGCATCAACAAGTCTGATACCCAATATTAAGAAGCTTTCAAGCAACAAACAGCATCAAGTTTCACATTGCTTTATCAACTGTTTGCTTTAAAATTTTCTTTTTTATTATACTTAATTTGCTACCATTCAATGCATCATGTTCATACGTTTTATGTTTAAAGATTCTTTGTGTCCTTTTAATAGATTCAAAGATGCCTTTGATTGAAATAAATTGCAACTAAACCTGAGTTCTTTGATTACTAACTGGCATCCTTGGTTAAGCACAAATGATTTTCCAGCATGCGTTATTCATTAATTTGAGGCAAATCATGACTAGATGTATTTAAATGGATAATTCCCATATTTCAAGTTTTTTATGGCATTGATCTGGCCCACTGCCCGCTCACTAATACGCGATCCGGCCCACAGAGGCAAAAAGTTTGCCAACCCCTGGTCTGGACTCTAGAGAAACAAGCAGTCTGCTGGAGGAACTCAGCTGGCTGAGCAGTAATTTGTTATGATAGTCTAATCATCTACTCGTAATAACATTCAACAGCATTACTATCTCCGTGTAACCTTATTCTATGCTATTATTACAATGACACTGGAGGCAGGCACTTGCCCCTCCATTCCCAGGGAAGCAATTTTATTAATCCCATCTCCTTCTCCTTACTTCTCTGTATTTTTCCTAATTTTCCTGGGAGAGGGTTGTAAGAGAAATGTGACTGAAATGACTTACGTAGACTTACACATAATGTTTTATAAGGTGCTACAAACTAGATTTAGCATTGAGAATATAAAAACTATGGATCTGTCAGATAGAAAACTGGCTAAGTGATAGGAAACAAAAAGACGTAGTGAAAGGCACTTTACAGAGTGGAGGGAAGTATATACTGGAGTATCCAAGGTCATAGCACTAGGACCACTAGTTCTGATAAGTTATTTGGACATGTCTACAGGGTACAACTGCTATATTGTCAGATAATACACAACATGGTGGTGCAATGCACTGCAAGTGTGACAGTATAATTGAGTTGAAAAAAACACAAACAGGTTGGTGGAATGGTAAAGAGGTGACAGATCATTATGTTTCAAAGGCTCAATTCAAAAGTTCAAGTTTAATTGTTATTCAACCATATATGAATACCCATGAGTACAGCCAAACGAAACAGTGTTACTCTGGGGCCAAGGTGCAAAGCACAGTACTAACAGTCACACATAGCACATATAAGGTAGCAAGCACATATCTGTAAAATACATTCACACCAAAAAAATATAGCCCAAGACCCCAAGTCCATGAATTTTGCAGAAATCTGCAGTTGACCACAATATAGCTTGTCTTCTGCTGAGCGATCACTAGTGGGCACTACACAGTGCAGCTTGGACACCGCACCATGCTTTCTCTGACGGAGCTCACTGACTTCAATATCTGTCACCTGCGCAGTTGTAAACAGGCAACACCGCAGCTTGAGGCCTAGTCTTTGTTACGACTGAGGCCACGCAGACTCCTTGTCATCCACCAATAAATTAGTGGATCGGGCTTGCTGCATTCCACATTAACAATGTCCAACAGGGTCTTGCGATCACAAGAAAAGTGACGAAGTCGATCATTCGTTGTTAGACTGCACCGCCTCCTCAGATTCCTCTCTGACACAAGCAGCAACATGATCTAAACCAACTGCAGCTCCTACAGTTTCTCCGTGAATCAGCGACTCACTGATGAGGTAGACCTAACTTTAATGTCCCAATGTCCAGAAAGGTCTTGAGATTATAAAACATGTTTAAAAAGAACACACCACCTTTGATTGACCTTGTAAAGCCGCTATGATTGAACAAGCCATTGTCTCAAAATAAGGTCCAAGTACAGACTGTGCATGGTTTAGCAGAAGGGAAGGGAAAATGCAGCGGGTTCAACAGCAAGAGAAAAAGGGAGCAGGATAAAGGGTTAAGCAATAGGGCAAAGAAGAGGATGTCCTGGGGAAAGAGGAGGATTGGACAAGGGAGAATGGACAGGAGGTGTGTTAGGAGAAATACACACTGAGGGATGGAGATGGAAAGGGAGAGAAAGAGAAAATAAAAATGAAAAAAAAAAAGAACAGTGGGACAGGGCACAAAGTCTTGAAATGTTCCAAACAGGATGTCCAGTCTTTATTCCTTGAAAGGGAGTGGGGTCCAGATATGATCTTATTTGCCTTTTACGTTTATGGGTCTGAAGCAGTTTCCACATCATCTTCCCTCCCTTCTTGCTTTTCCTGTGTTTTCTCTCTTTCCCTCTTGTAATAAGTGCTTTCCTTTGAACATTTAAATGCAATAAAACATTAAATTTGCTCACATAGATTTTATTGTTAGAATCAATCTGCTCTCTCACAAGATTAAATTTGGCACATGCATAATAGAATTCAACAGTTCATTGACAAGATTATAACCAAGGAAAATAAATGGAAATATCAACCTACCCTTTCAATTTTATATGGAGCCACCACACTTTGTTCTTTGATTAAACAGATCTAAAAGAGAATTATAATTAAAAAACAATTAATGCTTTTATAAAATACTAAAGTTCACATTTCAAACTTGCAGCCCTCAACTGTGATTTCAATATTAATTACTTGCATGCAGATCAGGGAATTCCAGATCAGTGAAGCAAAATGCAGAATAGACAAGTTAATTCTAATTAATGCTTTGAGGTACTTCAATAACAAGATTTTCTTCTCACTTTGCAATTTCCTCTAGCTCCATAAACTATGTAAGATAACTGTAATTCTTTAATTCAGACCTGTTGCTCATCCCCTAATTTTATTGTTCCACCATAGGTGCCATGCTTTCAGCTGGCAAAGCCCTCCCTCTCCCCAGTTCAGGTAGACATTTTCTTTCGAAAATGTGTACTGTAATGTCACTGTTAGGTAAAATGTTTCTATGTCAATAATTCTGGGACTCATTTCCAAAAGGTGCAAATGACGTTCCATGCTGCTGTGTTGGAGACCAGCCTACCTGGATATAGAATCCTAATGCAGCCAAATTCAAATCCAAGGACCAAGATTTTAAAGCATTTACCATGCCCAACACTCAAGCTCCCAAGTTGCAGGCACAAGGCAACTGAAGCTAGCTATGCCAGTATTCCTGCTTCATCCACCCCGAAACCCAGATCATCTCAAGTAATTTCCAGCCAGCAGAGGAGAATTAGCTCCAATCAAGCATCATTGTCAACACTTGTTTTTTAGTACTGACCATTGCTTTAGCCTTTGCATTTTACCATTACGGTCTTTGGTTCCGAAGCTAAATGAGAGCAACAGATCAAATACTGGAGGAAAGGAAGGGCAAGGGAAGCGAAGCTTAAAATGAGTAGTGAAAGGAATTCACTTTTAAATTCCCCTCAGTTGAAGGGAATTTTGAGCAAGGTGAAAAATGGCATCATATGCGCTGGCAGGAGTGTGTGCAGAGAAGCAAGCTCCAAGCCATCATGGAGCATATTGGAAAATGAGCATTGCATATAACATCTGAAAAACAAAGATCCTTCAGCAATCCGTTAAACTGCAAATAAACCTGACAATAAAGGCCCATAAAAAGACATTAGAAAAACTAGGGCCATACCATAATAAAGGTAGATTTTCCATGATGAAATTTACCATGACTTTCAAAATGTCATCTGAAGAGAAAAATGTTTGAAAATTTCCAAGTATACTGCTAGGATAAGCAAATGTCGTCCCCACAAGCATCCTCAGAATTGAAGCCTTAATTACATTTCCTTAGCTCCAATGGACAGGGCACATAACTCACATGCTTGACACCAAACTTTCAAATCAGACACTCTGTTTTGAGATCTATTACTGCAAGAAAATACCTAGAGTACAAAGAAAGTGAGACAAGGCTATTCTCAAAACCTATCTGAAATACCAAAAAACCATCAATGAAACCCTGGCCTATCAGTGTTGAGTACTGAAGAGGAACATTCAGGGTGGTATTAAGAATCTTGAATCTGTTTGTTGCCCACTATAAAGTGGAAAATCTCATAAAATAGCCATTGCTACGCCACCAAGCACCTCATTTCCCTACTTTGGCAAACTGTGGACCCCACACTGGCCTCATCAGCTGTATCAGGGTCCAAAGAATTAAAATGAGAATTTCTTACCTGACGGCATGTAATGCAGAATCCACAAATTCGATTTCTGGAAGGCATGATTTCATTACAAATAAACATAAATTCACAACTGGCTATTGTACTTCAAATTAAATGTTTACCTACATAACGACTGAAGCTGAACTTACTCTTCAAAAGGATTACCAGAGTTCTTATCTTCAATCTCTTCAATTCTGCTGCAGTCTCTAAAAGGGAACTACAAATTTTCCATTGTTAGCAGTACCAACAGTATGGTTCTCTAAAGGTATGAGGATGAGCATTCAAATAATTACTGTGAATCTCACTGAATCAGTAGGGACTTGTAAATATAAAAGATCATTATTAAACACAAGCATATCTTCTGGAGAACCCATTTCATCTCTCTCCACATTCAACAGTAGAGTAATGATTGATAGTTTTTAAACATAAACACAATAAATGATGAACTACAGTTTCAAGGCTGTAATGATCTACTTTACCATTTTGAGTGTAAACTGGTAACTTTTGCAGAATAACAAAAACAAATGGCAGAATTCTAGAAGGAAGCCTAGCAATTATAGACCTGTCAGTTTGACATCAGTGGTGGGTAAATTAATGGAAAGTATTCTTAGAGATAGTATTTATAATCATCTGGATAGACGGGATCTGATTAGAAGTAGCCAGCATGGATTTGTGCGTGGAAGGTCATGTTTGACAAACCTTATTGAATTTTTTGAAGAAGTTACGAGGAATGTTGACGAGGGTAAGGCAGTGGATGTAGTCTATATGGACTTCAGCAAAGCCTTTGACAAAGTTCCACATGGAAGGTTAGTTAAGAAGGTTCAGTCGTTAGGTATTAATGCTGGAGTAATAAAATGGATTCAACAGTGGCTAGATGGGAGATGCCAGAGAGTAGTGGTGGATAATTGTTTATCGGGATGGAGGCCGGTGACTAGCGGGGTGCCTCAGGGATCTGTTTTGGGCCCAATGTCGTTTGTAATATACATAAATGATCTGGATGATGGGGTGGTAAATTGGATTAGTAAGTATGCCGATGATACTAAGGTAGGAGGTGTTGTGGATAATGAGGTGGATTTTCAAAGCTTGCAGGGAGATTTATGCCGGTTAGAAGAATGGGCTGAACGTTGGCAGATGGAGTTTAATGCTGAGAAGTGTGAGGTTCTACATTTTGGCAGGAATAATCCAAATAGAACATACAGAGTAAATGGTAGGGCATTGAGGAATGCAGAGGAACAGAGAGATCTAGGAATAACTGTGCATAGTTCCCTGAAAGTGGAGTCCCATGTAGATAGGGTGGTGAAGAGGGCTTTTGGAACGCTGGCCTTTATAAATCAAAGCATTGAGTACAGAAGTTGGGATGTAATGCTAAAGTTGTACAAGGCATTGCTAAGGCCAAATTTGGAATATTGTGTGCAGTTCTGGTCACCGAATTATAGGAAAGATATCAATAAATTAGAGAGAGTGCAGAGACGATTTACTAGGATGTTACCTGGGTTTCAGCAATTAAGTTACAGAGAAAGGTTGAACAAGTTAGGTCTCTATTCATTGGAGCGTAGAAGGTTGAGGGGGGGATTTGATCGAGGTATTTAAAATTTTGAGAGGGATAGATAGAGTTGACGTGAACAGGCTGTTTCCATTGAGAGTAGGGGAGATTCAAACTAGAGGACATGATTTGAGAGTTAGGGGGCAGAAGTTTAAGGGAAACACGAGGGGGTATTTCTTTACTCAAAGAGTGATAGCTGTGTGGAATGAGCTTCCTGTAGAAGTAGTAGAGGCCAGTTCAGTTGTGTCATTTAAGGTAAAATTGGATAGGTATATGGACAGGAAAGGAGTGGAGGGTTATGGGCTGAGTGCGGGTAGGTGGGATTAGGTGAGATTAAGGGTTCGGCACGGACTAGGAGGGCCAAGATGGCCTGTTTCCGTGCTGTGATTGTTATATGGTTATATGTTATATATGGTTAACTCCTTTGAATATCCAAATACCAGTAGCTGGTCTGAGGGGCTCTGACTCATTTACACCAGACACTCAAAATATATTAAGCTTTTGTTACAGCATTGCGGGATAGCTCCCCGGATATACAAACAGCCAGAGTATTGAATAACAAACCAGACATATCCTGAACTGCACATTCAGTGGCAGCGATAGAATGGTGATTACTCTGGAGACAGATAGAGTCAATAGAAGTAAAGGCAAAGCACCATCAACTGCATAGACCCTGTACAGATTGCAGAGGAGGTGTTCGCTACCCTGATGTAAATCAGGGTGGATAAATCCCCAGAGCCTGACTAAGTGTTCCTTTGGACACTATGGAAGGCAAGTGCAGAAACTGCCAGGGCCTGAGCAGAAATATTTAAACACCCTCAGCAACAGGAGAGATGCCAGAGGATTGGAGGATAACCAATGTTGTTCTGCTGTTTAAAATAAAGACTCTAAACAAGAACCAGGAAACTTATAGGCTAGTGAGTTGTGGGAAACTTATAGGCTAGTGAGTTGTGGGAAAGTTACTGGAAGATATTCTAAGGCACTGTAAATTTAAATATTTGGAAAGTCATGAACTGATTAAGGATAGTCACTGTGGCTTCCTGTGTGGTAGATCACGTCTAACCAATCTTAGAGGTTTTCAACGAAGTTACCAGGAAAGTGGATGAAGGCAAGGCAGTGAATATTGTCTACACGACCTTAGTAAGGCACTTGACAAGGTCCCGCATGAGAGGTTGGTCAAGAATTGCTTCTTATTTGACTTCTGTTGGTTTTTAAAAACTTCCCATTCATTATTGCTCTATTATATGCCCACACTTTGGCTTTTATCTTGGCTTTGACCTCTCTTGTTAGCCATGGTTGTGTCATCTTTTCTTTAAAATTCTTCTTCCTCTTTGGGATGTATATATCCTGTTCCTTCCAAACAGCTTCCAGAAATTCCAATCATTACTGCACTGCCGTCATCCCTACCAGTGTTCCCCCACCCCATCCAATTCTGGCCAATTCTTCACTCGTGCCTCTAATTCTCTTTACTCCATTGTAATGCTGATACATCTGACTTTAGCTACTCCTTATCAAATTTCAGGATGAATTATATTAAGATCACTTTCCCCTAAAGGCTCTTTTACCTTATGCTCTTTCATCAATTCTGGGTCAATGCACAAAACCCAATCTAGCATAGCTGACTGTCTAGTGGGCTGAACCACAATTTGCTCTAAAAAAAAAACTATCTCTCAGACACTCTAGAAGATCCCCCCTTTCCTGGAATCCAGCACCTGATTTTCTTAGTCTGCATATTGAAGTCCCCCATAACTACTGCAACATTGTCCTTTTGGCATGCATTTTCTATCTCCTGTAATAATTTGTAGGCCACATCCTTACCACTGTATACAACTCCCTTCAGGGTCTTACCGTTCCTTAGCTCTTTCCACAGTGATTCAACACTTTTCGACCCTATGTCACCTCTTTCTAATGATTTGATTTCATTATTTACCAACAGAGCAATGCCGCCCGCTGCCTTCCTGCCCGTCCTATCGATACAATTTGTATCCTTGGACATAAAGCTCCCAGCTATAACCTTCTTTTAGCCATGACTCAGTGATGCCTACAACATTATGCCTGCCAATCTGCAACAGTGCTGCAATTTCATCTACCTTATTCCATATACTGCACACATTCAAATGTAACACCTTCAGTCCTGTATTCACCCTTGTTGATTTTGTCCTCCTTTTACTTTGCAACTCATCCTGTTGGCTGCAATTTTGCCCTATCAACAGCCTCTCCTCACTACATATTCCGTAAACCAGCTACCTCATCTTCAGCACTATTAAACACTTTCCTATGATATTTCTTGCATTGAAATATATGCAGCTCATGACACTAGTCGCACCATACTCAACCTTTTAATTCCCAACTTTGTCTGAGGTCTTACCAACATCTGGCTCCACAACCTCCCCAGTAACTGTTCTGGCACTCCAGTTACCATCCCCCTACAACTCTAGTTTTAACCGCACCGAGCAACATTAACAAACCTTTTTGCTAGGGTATTAGGCCCCCTCCATTTCACATGCAAACTGCCCCTTCTGTACAGGTCCTATCCTTCCTGGAAGATAGGCCAACGATCCAACAATCTTAAGCCCTTCCTACTACACCATCTCCTTAGCCACATATCAAAAACTGTATAATCTTCCTAGTTGTGGCTTCATGAGCACGTCGCATGAGTAGCAATCCTGACATCACAATCCAGGAGTTCTGCCTTTTAACTTAGCTCCTAACTCCCTGAACTCCCTATGTAGGACCTCGCTAGTCATCCTACCCATATCATCTACATGGACCACAACTTCTGATAGGATAAAAAGGGTAGATACGATAGAGGGATACAAAATTATGAGAGGTATAGATAGAGTAAATGCAAACAGGCTTTTTCCCACTGAGGTTGGACAGGATTACAGCCAGAGGTCATGGGATAAGTGTGAAAGGTAAGAAGTTTAAAAGGAACAAGAGGGGAAACTTGTTTCACGCAGAGGGTCGCGAGTGTGCGGAATGACCTGCCAGCACAAATGGTGTATGCCAGTTTAATTTCAATGTTTAAAAGAGGTTTAAATAGATATATGGATAGTAGAGATATGGAGGTTGATGGGAGTAGGCAGCTCAAATGGTTCTGGCATGGGTTAGATAAGTCAAAGAGCCTGTTTCTGTGCTGTACTTCTCTACAACTAAAACTGCTACAATAGTACAGAACCAGAATTCCCACACAGGATGACTGGGTTCAATGGCCTTAATTTTACAAAGACTGGTTCTTGTTTAAGTTGATGCCTGATATTCAAATAATTCCATGTAGGCTATAAGACACAGTAGAAGCAGAATTAGGCCATTTGGCCATGATGATCCCCTTCTCTTTTGACACCCTTAAAAATCAAGTAACTGTCAACCTCTGCTTTAAATATACCCAACGACTTAACCTCCACAACCATCGATGGCAATGCATTCTATTGATTCACAATTTGTCTAGAGACATTTCTCATCTTTGTTCTAAAGGGATATCCTTCTGCCCTCTAGTCCTAGATCCCTGCACTATAGGAAACATCCTCTCTCCATCCACTCTATCTAGGCCTTTCAATATTCAATTGGGTTTCAATGAGATCCCTCCTCCAGTAAATGCATGCCCCAAGACATCAAATGCTCCTCATATGTTAACCCTTTCACTCCTGGGATTACTCGTGAACCTCCTCTGGACCCTCGCCAATGCTAGCACATCTTTTCATAGACAAGGAGCTCAAAACTTCAAATGAGGTCTGACTAATGCCTTATAAAGCCTCAACATCACATTCTTGCTTTTATATTATAGTCCACACAAAATAAATGCTAACTTTGCATTTCTCCTTATAATAGTCTCAACCTGCAAGTTACTTTGAGGGCAAGGGTTTCCAGCCTTTCTTATGTCATGCAGCCTTAACAATAATCCAGGGGTCCATGGACTCCAAGTTGCAAACCCCTGTTCAGGGTATCATGCACAAGGGATACCAAGTCGCTTTGCACCTCTGATTTCTGAACTTTCTCCCCGTTTAGATAATGCTTTTGCTCCTTTTCATGCCTTGTGGCACAGCATGCAGCATTTTTGCCATTTCTGTAGCACTTGTGTTTTTTTATGAGGCCGAATCGCTAGCTCAAAGCTCAACCCAGCACAGATGGAAAGCAGGCTATGAGCTGGCTGGATCCATACTTAGGACCACTTGCCTTGAAATCCAGTGCTGATGCTATTACACCACCAGGCAAAATAATTACTTGGTACATGAGCAACTGCCAATAAATGTACGACAAACTATAAATGCATTCTTCAAAATTAAAATGGATGTATTTCCATCCTCTTTTAAAATTGTACAGATATGAAGTCATTTTAGAAATTGGGTTTTAATACAGCAATCCTCATAATAAGGCTGTCTTATGAGAATAGGTTACATGCAATTGTTCTCACAATGAACCTTGCATATTTTGAATATTGAAAATGAGTTTAAATACCTAAAATGCATCTCCTCACACATGTATTCACACAGCAGCAAAATGGAAGGAAGTCCCTTTAGAACAGAGATGAGAAGAAACTTCTTTATCCAAAGGGTGGTGAATCTGTGGAATTCATTGCCACAGACAACTGCGGATCCCAAGTCACTGGGTATATTTAAAGAGGAGGTTGATAGAATTTTGATTAGTAAGGGCAAAGTTTACAGGGAGAAGGCAAAAAAATTAGGTTGAGAGGGAAAATTAATCAGTTTTGGTTGAATGTTGGAACAGACTCGACAGACCAAATGGCCTAATTCTGCTCCAATCTTTTATGGTTTCATATTCATGGGTCAAGATGATGCTTTCAATGAGGACCCAATTCCCTCTCAAATTTGAATTTTCCAAGTTCCTAGACTTTCCACAGATTTTAGTGTACTGCAGATTAAGTTCTCAGGCTCAGCTACTGAGTCTCTGTTCTGCCACTTAGTTGCTTAAATTTTTACAGTGAATTTCATCAGCTTGGAGCTCATTCTCAGTTATGCCTGTAGCTGGCAGGCTGGTTTGACTGTTTTTTCAGTTTAAGCCATTTCTGCTTCCTGTCTAAATTATATACTTCAAAGCTGAAATATACTTCTCTACTGCTTTTGAGTTATATGGCAAACTCCTTCTTCAATGATCATCATTTATGACTTCCTACTGATTTTGCACACCTCCAAGAACTAAATTCCCACAGAAATATTTTCACTGGCAAATTCTCCAATGTGTTGACCATTAAACTGGGTCTGTCATCTGTTATAGTTTAGCTACACTTCCATATGCACTTCATGCTATGTTGATCAACTTTATCCCTTTACAGAACCTATTACCTTTCCATTTTCTTTTTGCCATAAATTTTCAGTGTACATTATACCCTAGTTCCTACAGAAACCTGTCCTTAGTAATGTGAGCTGCTCTTTGTGGCCATTCTTGTCCATGTGTTGACCATAATTCTGGAGGAAGACTTCAGGGCTTTGTCCATTATGGCATCCCTGTCAGTGGTATAACTACTAAGTATTCCAAAATCCTAACCGTGCAAATTATCTTTTAGCGTTAGGAGGTTGGAGCACATTGCAGAAGTAGAGAAGAATGAAATCACAAGGACCTTTCAAAATAAGAATGAAAAAATTTAAATAGATAAGGATTCAGTATTTTTCAACAAGCACTAATAAGTACAGTTTAGAACAGGAGGAATCTGCCAATATTTGAAGTTAGATCTGACAAAATTATTTTCACCACTTGTCTCATTTGAAAAAAAAATACATTTTGAAAAAGTTAGAAATATAAAATCTGATGGAAGTTTGACCAATACAAAATTCTGTACATCTAAAATAATGCCTGGTTATTAAAGAAGTACATCTTCCAAATTATTTTCCTTTGACTTCATCATTTCTAAGACACTAAACAATTCAAAAATGAAAGTGGGTTAAGGATCTATCAATGCTCCATAATTTCCCTTTACGCTCTGTGCAAATTTCTTACAGGTAGCAGCAGGAATAGAACCCAGCTGCTTATACTATCAAGTACTGTGCTAACCACTACACTACCGTGCTATAACCACAACATTTCCTGCTTCTTTTATTCTAAGTGAATGCAAAGTGTAAACCATCATCTAAAAGGGTGATGTAAAGCATAGAACTCTGCAAGATGCTACTGACATGCTACCGGTTAAGATGGCACTATGCAATGTGCGTGCCAGCTTCCTGACAGTCAAAAACCTAAGAAGTCTGACTAAAAACATCACTAAAGATACTTTTTCTAAGGTAAATTGTGATAAATTATTGCTGCAAACAGTGAAAGGGCAAGTTTGGGGGATGAATTGTTGCAGATGGGAGTTCCAATACTCATACAGCTAGCCCAGGAGCAAGGTTGGATCACTCTGAGTGCTGAAAGGATAGGTTGGGGACCTAGCAGATTTGAAGAGCTTGAGAATGACTTTGGGCTGGGCAATGAAATCTAGGCCCACAGTGAGTGGCTAGGCAGCATGGTCCAGGCCCAGGGCCATTCACAGCAGCGGTGCCTGGGTCCTAGAGCAAGTTTAAGGTAATTTAAGCTGTTTAAGACAATTTAAGTGTTAGCCCAAATTGTAGGAGAGAGCCGATTTCGCTCACTCTCCGTAGTCTTCAGTCCTCTCTCCAGGGTGCAGGAGCCTTTCGTTGTTCCGTTATTTGGTCAATTTAAACGCCAGCCCAGATAGACCGAAAAGACAGGGTGTTGGTCAGGACGAGAGCTGGATTTGCTCGTTCTCTGCGATGGTCATCTGCATGGTGCTGAGTCTGTGAAAACTGCCCTGGCTGCTGTGCTCCGTGCCCACTAACACGAGGAACTGATAACCAAGGCATTGGGCCTATCCCGGGCTGCTCCGGGGTTCGGATCTGAGGACACAATTTTGGCTCGGAATGCTGTTGCTCGCTTCAATTTTTTGCATGATTTGTGGGGGGGTTTTCTCTTACACACCGAGTGTTGGTCTTTCATTTGTATTTTTTTTAAAATTTGGGTACTTTCAGGTTTCTTGCTTTGTGGCTACCTGTGAGCAAGCAAGTCTCAACCTTGTATAATTTATACATTCTATGATAATAAATGTACTTGAACCTTAAAAACTTGAATTTCAAACTACAACATGGCCAACTCAAAAAGTTTACTATATACAATGTAGATTTTGTTCAGAGGAAATACGACAATATCCGTACCTGTCTGCCAGCAACCTGCTGCTGCTTTTTATTATCTGCTTCACAGCTCCTTTCTCTCGTCATTTTCCCAACACCTTTGATCCTTTTTGTGTGTCTTTTTGCATATGTCCCCTTCTTTTATTTTCATTAGAAAGGAAGCTACTGATTGGAGTGAAGTGCCATAAAGATAGGGGGCAGAAGTGTGTGAAGTGGCCATTACTAGGAAAAAAGTTCTTTGGAAACTGGAAGGCCTGAAGGTAGATCAGTCACTTGGGACAGATGGCATACAGCCCTGTGTTCTGAAAGAGGTGCTGAAGAAATCGTGGGGGTATTAGTAATGATCTTTCATGAATCCATTGACTCTGGCATGGTTCTGTAGGAATGGAAAATTGCAAAACACTCCACTCTTCACAATTCAAGATTCAAGTACATTTATTATATTGAATGCATAAATTATACAACCTTGAGATTTGCTTGATCATGGGTAGCCACAAAGCAAAAAACCTGAAAGGACCCAATTTAAAGAAAAGAATACAAATAAAAAGACCAACACGCAATGCTCAAGAGAATGAAATAAAAACAGGTCACGCAAACAATTGAAATGAACACCAGCATTCCAAACCAAAAATGAGTTCTCAGATCCAAACCCTGGAGCACCCTGAAGTAGGCCAAAAGCCTCGCTTATCAGTTCAAATTAGTGGGCACGGAGCACAGCAGCTGGGGCAGTCTTCATAGCCTCAGTACTGTAAAAAGAGTGCCCATCACAGAGAATGAGGGAAGTCAGTTCTCATCCCGACCAACACCGTCTTTTCAGTCTATCTGGGCCTGTGTTTAAAGTGACCCAATGACGGAACAGCGAAAGGATCTGGCGCCCTGGAGAGTGGAGTGAACATCACAGAGAGTGAACAAAACTGACTCTCGCCTCTGATCTGAGCCAGTGTTTAAATTGTCTAAACAAAGCATTGTATCTTGCACTCAGACCCAGGCACCACTTTAAAACAAGGACCCAGCCCTAGACCAGGCTGCCTAACAACTTGCTTCTGGCCCAGATTTCGTCACCTAGCCCAAAGCTGTCCTCCAGTTCTTCAGATTAGCTTAGTGTCCAGAGCGATCCAACTGTGCACCAGGTCAAGTGTACAAGCAGCAAAATTAAATCTTCTCTGCAGGGGCCCTGACTTCTCCTTGTGGCACCCAGAGCGATTCAACCTCGCTCCCAGGCTAGCTGTACGGGCACTGTAACTCCATCTGCATTGATACATGTCCAGAACTTGCATCAGCATCACTCGCTTCTTCACTGTTTGCAGCAATAATTTAATACAATTTACCTCAGAAAAAGTATTTTTAGTGATGTTTTTAGCTTTCTTAATTTTTGACCACGAAGAAACTGTTGCACACCTTAACCAAGAAGGATGTGAGGCAGAAGAAAGGAAATCATATGCCAGTTAGTCTGACTTCAGTGGTTGGGAAGATGTTAGAGTCAATTGTTAAGGATGTGGTTTTGGGGTACTTGGAGGCACATGATAAAATTGGCTTTAGCATATTTTCCTTAAGAGAAAATCTTGACTGACAAATCTGTTGGAATTCTTTGAAAAAATAACACACAGGATAGACAAGCGAGAATTGGTGGACATTGTACACTTGGATTTTCAGAAATCCTTTGACAAAAGTGTCACATATGAGGTTGCTTAATAAGAGCCATGGTATTACAGGAAAGACACTAGCATGAACAGAGCATTACCTGATTGGCAGGAGGCTAAGAGTGGGAATAAAGGGAGCTTTTTCTGGTTGGCTGCCAGTAACAAGTGGTGTTCCACAGGGGCCTGTTTTGGGACAACTTCTTTTTACATTATGTGTCAATGATATGGCTGACGGAATTGATGGCTTTGTGGCCAAGTTGCAGTCGATACAAAGACAGACGGAGGGGCAGGTAGCTTTGAGGAAGCAGAGAAGCTACAGAAGAACTTAAACAGATTAGGAGAATGGGCCAATAAGTGGCAGGTGTCAGTAAGTGTATGGTCATGCACTTTGGTAGAAGAAATAAAAGCATAAACCATTTTCTAAATGGAGAGAAAATTTAACATATCTGATTTGCACAGGGACTTGGGAGTCCTTGTATAGGATTCCCTGAAGATTAATTTTCAGGTTGTATCAGTGATGAGGAAGGCAAATGTGACGTTAGTGTTCATTTCAAGAGGACTACAATATAAAATCAAGGATGTAATGTTGAGGCTTTATAAGCCACTGGTGAGGCCTCACTGGGAGTATTGTGAGCAGTTTTGGGTCTCTTATCTAGGAAAGGAGGTGCTGATGTTGGAGAGGATTCAAAGGAGGTCCACAAAAATGATTCTGAGATTAAAAGGCTTGTCATATGAAGAGCATCTGTTGGCTCTAGGCCTCTACTCATTGGAATTGAGAAGAATGAGGGGTGACCTCATTGCAATCTACCAAATGTTGAAAGACCTAGATGAGTGGAGAGGATTTTTCCTATGGTTGGAGTGTCCAAGTCCAGAGGACACAGTCTCAGAATACAGGGATGCCCTTTTAGAACAGAGTTGAGGAATTTCTTTAGCCAGAGAATGGTGAATCTGTGGAATTTGTTATCACAGGCAGCTTTGGAGGCCAAGTCATTAGGTATATTTAAGGCAAAGGTTGATAAATTCTTGATTAGTCAGTGCCATGAAGGGACCCGGGGAGAAGACAGGAGATTCGGGCTAAGGGGGGAAATGGATCAGCTATGATGAAATGGCTCAGTAGACTCGACAGGCCAAATAGCCTAATTCTGATCTTATGGTCTTATAATATTGTGCAAGAAGGCTGCTGTCAACAGCAATAGGGTATGCTACCTCGAGAACTTGGACTGCAAAGTATATTTCCTGAGAGTAATTGCTGAAAACATCAGTAAGTCTGGCTGGGGTAGGAGCCTGAACATAATCATATTGAGAATAAATGTAACTTGCGGGAAATATCCCCATGAAAATAGCACTAGCTATGTTGGAAATTGAACTAATTACCATGATAAACTAAAAGGGAATAACCAATTTAAATTAGATTAGCTTATAACTAACAAGCGGTGCAAGAAGTAAGTATGTGATATTCTGCAAAATTTTCAAGTAAATTTGAGATATGCAATATAGTACACCAGGCATGCAAGAATAGTTCATACACACTGCACCTTTAAAATGGGTTCTGATATTTGATCTGGTTCAAAGATCAATGATTTGGAACAAATCTTCAGGGAGCCTTTAATTGTTCTGTAAGAAAGAAAGACAGAAGTGCTGATGTTAGTGAGATGTGTTCATGACAGTTAACTATTACAAGTGCAAATGATACAATCCTTTCTCTGCCCCATAGTAAAGATATGATTGGGAAAAGTACTAAAGGGTGAATAGTAACATTCTTCATCCAACACAAGAGATTCGGCAAATGCTGGAAAACCTGAGCAACACACATAAAATGCTGGAGGAACTAAACAGCTCAGGCAGCATCTATGGAAATTAATTAATAGTCAACGTTTCAGGCCGAGACCTTTTATCAAGACTTGAAAAGAAAGGGAAAGAATTCATCAGAAGGTGGGGGAAGGGGAAGGAATACAAGATAGAAGGTGATAGATGAAGCAAGAGGCTGGGACAAAATAGGTGGAAAAGACAAAAGACTGAAAAAGAAGGAAGCTGATATAAGAGTGGACCATGGGAGAAAGGGAAGGGAGGGAACTAGGGGAGGAGATAGGCAGGTGAGGAAAAGAGAAGAGGTACTAGGGAAGCCAAAGTTGGGAATTGAAGATGAGGGAAGAGGGAGGGAGAACAATTACTGGAAGCAGGAGAAATCGATATTCATACCAGCAGTTTGGAGGCTACCCACATGGAATATGAGGTGTTGCTCCTCCAACCTGAAGTCTCCTCCTCAATCAGCACTGAGAAATCTTCTGTTTCTTTCTGAACAATAGACCTGACAAGTGCCACCATCCTCTATCTGGCAGAATTGGTCCTCAGTCAACAATTTCTCTTTCAGTTCCTTTCACTTTCTCCAAATTCAAGGTGTAGCGATGGGTACCCGCATTGGTCCCAGCTATGCCTGCCTTTTCATTGGTGGTGGAACAATCCATGTTCCAAGCCTTGCCTGGTAATGCTCCCTATTCTTTCTGTGCTACACCGATGCTACTTCATGCACCCATACTAAGCTTGTCAATTTCGTCCAATTTCCAACCGGACCCTAAATTCACTTGGTCCATTTCTGACACCTCTCTCCCCTTTCTTGATCTTTGTCTCCATCTCTGGAGACAAACTGTCTACCAGTATCTTTTATAAACCTACAGATTCCCACGCCTCTCCCCACCCTGCCATTCCCTTTGCTAAATTATCTCATCTCTGCCGCATCTGTTCACTGGATGAGGCTTTCCTTTCCAGAACATCAAAGATATTCACCTTCTACAAAGAACAGGGCCTGTCTTCCTCCACCATTGATGCTGCCTTCACCTGCAATTCCTCTGTTTCCCACATATCAGTCCTTACCCCATCTTCCTGCCATCTTAACATGGATAGACTTCCTCTTATCCGCACCTACGTCAACATCCACTACATCATTCTCCATAACTTACACCATTTTCAATGGGGCCCTACCATTAAACACATCTTTACCTCCACTCCACCCCTGCTTTCCACAGGGATCAATTGCTTCATGCTTTCCTTGTCCAGTTGTCCCTCCCCACTAATATCCCTCTTGGCACTTATCCCTGGAAGCAGAAGAAGGGCTACACCTCCCCTCTCCCCTCTATTCAGGGCACGAAACAGTCCTTCCGGTCAGACAAAACTGCTTCTGTGAATCTTTCGGGGCCATCTACTGTATCTAGTGGTCCTAATACATTGGTGAGCCCCAATGCAATTTGTGGGACCGCTTTGGCGTGGCACCTTTGCTCCATCTGCAACAAGCAGGATTTTCCAGAGGCCAACTATTATAATTCCAATCCCCACTGCCATTCCAACATATCAGTCCATGGCCTTCTCTACTGCCATGGTGAGGCCATGCTCAGGTTGGAGTAGCAATGCCTATTATTCCATCTGTGTCGCCACTAACCTGATAGCATAAACATCTATTTCTCTAACCTCCAGTAATTTTTCTCCCTCCCTCTTCACTCTTCGATTCCTAACTCTGTTGCCCCTTTTACCCCTTCTACTCACCTGCCTTATCTCTTCTCTCTCGTGCCTCTCCCCCTTCCCCTTCCCCACTCTCCTCTCCTATCAGATTCCTTCCTCTAAGCCCACTTACCTTTTCCACCTATCACCTCCTAGCTTCTTTCTTCATCCCCCTCCCCCACCCTCTTGACTTCACCCATCATCTTGTAGTTTATATTTATACTCTTTCCCTCTCCCACACTTGCTCTTCTCTTTCCAGTCCTCATAAAAGGTTCTGGCCCAAAATGTTGACTGTTAATTCACTTCCATATATGTTGCCTGATCTTCAGAGTTCCTCCAGAATTTTGCATGTGTTATACTTCATCCAAAGTTTTATTAAATGTGTTTGTAAGTGACAGTAATGGAGATAGCAAATTAGATATTTTAAGTACAGTCTGAATCATACAGCATTGTAACAGGCTCTTCATCCTACCATCATGACTGTCTATAATAATCTCGCTTGCCTTCATTAATTAATTTCCTTCTATGTCCAGGTCGTCCAAGCACTTGACAAAATGCCCAATGAATGTTCTGTTCCTGCTTCCACTATTACCTCTGGCAGCTCATTCTAGATACCGCCTTTGGATTTTTTGCAAATTTGCCAAGATTGTCTGTTGGATCTCCTTTAAACCTCCTCCCTCTCATATTAAAACTGTGCCCTCTAGGTTTAGGCACCTAAGCAAAGGAACTGGCTATCTACCTTATCTATAAACACAAAGTATCTTATCTATGACTCTCATAATTTTATATACCTTTAAATGTGAATCAACACATTATGTTCCCAGAACTGATTGTCAGGGGCACTGGTAGAAGCAAATAGTCATGGTTAAGAGGCCTTCTGAGAGGCACATAATATGCAATAAATGCAGGGATTCTAATCGTGTGCGGGCAGACGAGTTAGTTTAATTCGGTTTTATGTTCAGCACAGAGAGCATGAACCGAAGGCTTGTTCGTGTCTGTACTATTCTATGCTCTACACAAAAGCTCTAAGGTTCCATTTGGCAAGTAATGGACAAACTGAAGGCATGCTTAAACATAATAAAAATGACAAGGATACCAACACTACTACACAGTAACTTGAGTTTATATGTACAGTACCTTTCTTCTCCTTTGTTGTTGGTAAATACATGATAAAATGTGTGATGATCAAAATAATACTCTTCAAGGTCAAGCAGCAACAGGGTAAACCTATTTGATATAACAAATAAATATGAATAAACATTCATATAAGAGCACCAAAAAGAAACTTCTTTCCATTTCTAAACAAAATAATTTTTTTTACATATTAAGGACAAACATCAAATTAACTTGGTGTGGTATCACTATGCAATACAAATCTGCAGCTGTACAAGAACCAATAAGACAGGATTAGACACTGGACCCCTCAAGCCTGCACGGTCACTCAACTTAAGCAACTGGAAATTAGGGAATCTCTTGACAAGACTATAGAAGCGCACTTAAAGGGAGATGTTCAGAGAGTAACAACGACTAAGGATCTGACAAGCAAGATGAACAACATACACAATAGTTTCCTGGGACTAAGAGAAAAAGGGTTCCAGGAAGACAGTAGGTCTCCTCAAAGACCAGCATGACTGTCTGTGTGTGAACAAAGAAAACAAGTGAGATTTAAATGAATATTTTTCTTTAGCTTTGACTCTGGAGAAAATTATTTAAGCTAAGGAAGTGGGGGAAATGAGTGGTGTTGTCTTGGACCACATGAGAATTAGCGGCGAGGAGGTACCGAAGACCTTAAAATGCGTTGAAAGTTACTCATACAGGCAGATTTCTTTGCTTAATGTTGATGTTAAAATCTTGGCCAAAGTTTTGGCTCATAGATTAGAAACTGTTATTCCCTCTATTATTTCTGATGATCAAACTGGTTTTACTAAAAACCATCTTCCTTTTTTTAATATTCAGCATTTATTTAACATTTTATATTCACCTTCAACTGGGATTCCTGAATGCGTTATTTCCCTCGATGCGGAGAAAGCATTTGATCGTACAGAATGGAACTACCTTTTTGCAGTTTTAGAAAAATTTGACTTTGGTCAAAGTTTTATCTCGGATCAAATTGCTGTATCTGTGTCCCACTGCCTCTGTTTTGACTAATTTTCAGCAATCCCAGTTATTTAACCTCAAACGTGGCACCCGTCAGGGATGCCCTTTATGTCCCTTTCTCTTTGATTTGGCTATAGAACCTCTGGCGATAGCATTTCAAAACTGTCCTGACCTGACTGGGATCTGGAGGGGGGTGGGGGGTGTTGAGCATAAAGTTTCTCTTTATGCTGATGACTTATTACTTTTTCTTTCAAATCCGTCCACATCCTTACCTCCAATGTTTTCACTTCTTGATCAGTTTAGCCAGTTTTCTGGCTATAAACTTAATTTACATAAGAGTGAACTTTTCCCAATTAATAAAGAAGCACGAGAATTAGCATTTCGTGACCTCCCTTTTAAAGTAGTTCATAATCAATTTACTTATCTTGGGATTACAGTTACAAAGAAGTTTAAAGATCTTCTTTGTGAAAATTTTGCCAATCTTTTATATACTACAAAACAGAGTCTGTCACAATGGTCATCTCTATCTACGTCCTTGGTAGGTTGTATTAATGTTGTTAAAATGTATGTTCTCCCTAAATTTTTATATTTATTTCAATCAATCCCAATTTTTATTCCTAAAACCTTTTTTGATTCCTTAGACTCTAGTTATTTTGTCCTATCTGTGGAAGAATAAGCATTCAAGAATTAATGAAGTTTATCTTCAGAAATCTAAAAAAGAGGGTGGCATGGTCTTACCTAACTTTCGTTTAGTGCAAGGATGTTCTGACATCAGCCTCCAAGTATTTTGTGGTGGGTTTTACTTTTGCTTTGTGGCTCTGTTGAAACTGTGGGGCTTTTACTGAAGGAGGAACTGGATTAACAATTACTAATTTCCCTACAGGGTACAGAAAGGGACTTCTCTTCCTTTTGGTTCTGAAATTCCTCTACTCTAGCTACTTAGTGCAAGTACTCCCTGTGAGTGATTTCAGAGTTGCACAGCATGCTGCATGTTAACATGAATCTTATGGATGTTCAGCATTGTTTTTAACATATATTCAAGAACAATACGACATACTCTGACAGAAAAACGACGTTCACCCTTTGGTTTGCCAAGGTAGTTCAGTTAACACTGACGTAATGACGGAATAAAGGCATCATGAACATTGCCTAGATAACTACAAGGTCTGCTGTCAAATATCATTGACTTTACTGATGAAACGGTATCTTCTTGGTTATAGGATAAGTTATATCATCTACAACATAATGTGAGTGATTTAGGGCAGGTAATTCATCTAGACCACATTAGTACTGTACCTATATAGTAGTAGTCTCTCGAAGTCCGAGGAAGACGAATGTGTTGCGCAGTCCTACTGTACCTACCAGAAAAAATAATGAGAATGCTCTGCAGGGTTGTGGATTGGATACTTGCCTCGTCTATTTAAATTCAAACGGCTATTTTTCACAGAATATTGTACACACGATGAACACATTTCCTAATAATAGGATACAAATATTTTACATAACACTAGTAGTCCAATCCAAATTTAAGGGTTGGAAATAGATAACTTCCTGGTCAACTCTACAGTCAGATGATTCTACTCTCCACTGTTCTGTAGTGAGTTTCCTGTTAAGGCCACCAGTGAGAATCAGTAATAAAAGGGGTGATGATCCGAGGAAGCGGAGGTGGTCAGATCTACCTCTTTCTTCTCCTCAGATCCATTGCTGGTCTGCAAATTGATGAATAGTAGACACAAGGCGGAGTTTCAAGATGGCGACGTAAACATCTGCTTTTTAGGCGCTCTTCATTTTTTAAACTATAATCACCCTTTAATCAAATCTTTTCATCTTTATTACATGGGTTGATACTTACGATTTATTTCTTTTCTAAAATAATACTTGATTTAATCTTTCCAAACTTAAAATGTCTGCACCTAAGAAATCGTCTAAAGAGCCTCTATCTATTGAGGCAATTTCTAATCTTCTGGATACTAAACTGGATACTAAACTTGCAAGTTTGGAAAGTAAAATGACAAGTCTGGAAAATAAGCTTACTGCAAAAATATCTGGGCTCGAAGAAGCCGTTAGATCGTTTGATACCAAGTTACAATCACAGGCAGCAGATATTGAACGACATGAAGAAAAGTTCGCAGCTCTTGATAAGTTAATTTGTGAAAAAATACGTACAATCGAAACACTGGAGAAGAAGGTACTGTCGACTGCTAAAACAGTAGAGCATTATAAGTTTAAAATCACCGATCTTGAAAACCGATCTTGCAGACAGAATTTGCGAATCATCGGGCTTCCCGAAAATGTTGAATCTGGTGACTTAACTGAATTTTTCTCTAACTTATTATGGGAAGTTTTTGGCGCTGATGTTTTGAAAGCTAAACCTACTATTGATCGTGCCCACAGAGTTTCGAGATTTTCGATCTCGAGAGACAAGCCACGAGCTGTGATTGTTCGCCTCCATTATCCTCGGGAGAAAGAACTTTTAATCCGACTAGCTCGTCAGAAAGGTATGATTTCTTACAGAAGCAACACGTTTTGTATTGTTGAAGATTATTCATTTGAAGTAATGAAAGCAAGAATTGCTTTTAAACCAGTGATGGCAGAGATTCATTCGATTGGATTTAAACAAGCTTTAAGATACCCAGCGAATCTCAGAATTATGTTGAGTGACGACACTCAGCGCTTTTTTAATACTCCGGAAGATGCGAAGAAATTCGTTGAAGAACATTGATCTTCCAGCATAAGCTGAACTATGTGTTATGTTGAAGAATTTTTGGAGAGACGATGCCATTTCGTTTTGGGCTTTAACTTATGAAGCTGCGTTATAGCTTTTTACTTTGGTCTGTAGACCTGGTTTATTTTTTTTACTATCATGGTTTATAGATTCTCTCTTAATTTTACTATGTCTTTTTTCTTATTTTTTTTTCTGAATTGGATATACATGTTTATATTTTGTAATAATGATTTCTTTTTTTAAGATGTCGTTTCTTCTTCCCATAAGACTTTGCTTTCCGTAAGCATTCATTTGTTTGCTTGTATTTGAGAATGGGACGAATGTTTTGGATTTTTGGACCCTTTTTTTATATTGTAGTGATTATTGAATCCTTTTTTAATTCTATTTTGATAACTTTTTTTTAAACTTTTTTTTAATAGATTGGTGAATTTACATTTATATTTTGTAATATGGCGTTTTCAAAATGTCGTTTCTTCTTCCCATAAGTCTTTGCTTTTGAAACGTCATTTTTTTGTATTTGAATATGGAATCTTTTTTTAAAGGCATATTACACTGTTTCAAACTTTAACGTCTATCCTTTTTTAATTAATGATCTTTTACTTTATTATATTACTTTTTTTTCATTTTGATTGATATATATTCTTTTTTTTTTGCAACCCTGTACTTAAATCTGGGTGTTTTATAATCTCTTTTTATCTTTTCGTGGAGTTGCCATCTTGAAAATGGGGGTAATATTAGTATTAATTTGTGCGCCTGCCGCTTGGTTTTTTTTCGAGGGGTTGGGGATCTCTTTTCATGCTTTTGCTTTTTATTTTTTTGCTTTTAGTTTATGGGCCAACTTTAAATTATTAATATTGTTGAGGTGTCATTTTCTCCGGTTGCTCCTGAATCATTTTTTCTTCTTCC
The DNA here is from genome assembly GCF_030144855.1 of Hypanus sabinus. Classification (NCBI taxonomy): domain Eukaryota; kingdom Metazoa; phylum Chordata; class Chondrichthyes; order Myliobatiformes; family Dasyatidae; genus Hypanus; species Hypanus sabinus. Next base: position 172,830,210 of record NC_082706.1, read on the forward strand.
TGAATTATGGGTTATGTGTCTTCTTAACCTTTTATGATATACACAATCAATATTGGCATGATGGATAAGTCTATTAATTTTATCTCTTGGAATACTAATGGTTTAAATCATCCGATTAAATGTAAAAAAATATTTAAAGTATTCCATAGACTGAATGCTAATATTATCTTTGCACAGGAGACCCATATTAGGAGGGAGGATAATCAACGCTTTTTTAGGTTCTGGCAGGGTCAACAATTTCATTCGAATTGTACCGCCAAAATTAGGGGTGTGTCTATTTTTATAGACCCCTCAATTTCGTTTACACATCATGAAATTATTTCTGACCCACAGGGCAGATTTTTGTTGATTACTGGCTCACTTTTTAATCGAAAAGTGGTTCTAGTTAATATTTATGCTCCAAACTTTGACTGCCCTGAATTTTTTAAATGTTTATTTACTTCCCTTCCTAATCTAAATGAATATATGTTGATAATGGGTGGAGATTTTAATTGTTGTCTGAATCTTTTGATGGATAGATCTAAACCTATTCGAACTCTTCCGAATAGATCAGCCTTACTTATTAATTCTTTTATGGTTGATTCAGGAATTACTGAAATATGGCGGTTTTTGAACCCTAAAGATAAAGAATTTTCATTTTTTTCACATGTATATCATAGTTATTCTAGAATTGATTATTTCCTTATTGATCATCGTTTATTAACAGATGTTACTGACTGTAAATATGATTCTATTGCCATTTCGGATCATGCACCTTTGAAGTTATCCATCAAGATTTCGGACTCTTCCATTAATACTAGATCTTGGAGACTCAACGCTACTTTGCTTCAAGATCCAGAATTTATTACCTTCATAAAACAACAAATTGACTTATTTTTTTTCAACAAACTATACCAAAGAGATTGACAGAGGAATACTTTGGGACTCTTTCAAGGCTTTTATCCGTGGACAAATTATCTCATATTCCATTGGTAAAAGAAAACAAAGATATTTAGATATAGCTTTATTGGTGGATAAAATTAAAGAAATTGATAAGATTTATTCCGTTACTCCTACCAAAGAACTTTATAAGAAGAGAGTTGAGCTTCAAATGGAACATAGCTTATTATTATCTTCAATTGAGAATCAATTAATTAAGACCAGGGCTCAATTTTATATTCATAGTGATCGAACTGGTAAACAGTTAGCTAACCAATTAAAAGCTATTTCGACTAGGCGACAAATTATTAAAATTCGCAAACAAGACGGTAATTTGACTACTGATCATAAAGAAATTAATAATACTTTTCAAGATTTTTATAAATCTTTATATCAATCAGAATTTGATGGTGATCTGTCCATGGTGGATAATTTTTTTAACAATTTAAATAATCCCAAACTGACAGATGAAGATCGAAGTGTGTTTGATGCTCCTATTTCTATGGCCGAAGTAGGAGAGGCTATCTCATCAATGAATTCAGGGAAAGCTCCTGGTCCTGATGGTTATATTATAGAATTTTTAAAAACTTTTTCTTCTTTGCTTTCCCCTTGGTTATGTGAAATCTTTAATGATGCATTTACTAAGAAGAGTCTTTTTATGAAGCTACTATCTCTCTAATTCTTAAAAAAGATAAAGATCCTACTTTATGTGCATCTTATCGCCCTATATCGCTATTAAATGTAGACTCTAAGATTCTTACAAAAATTTTAGCTATTAGGTTAGAAAAAGTATTATCACAGATTATTTCAGAAGACCAAACTGGTTTTATTAGGAATCGGTATTCCTTTTTTAATGTTAGAAAATTGATTAATATAATTTATACTTCTTCACCCACAACCTCAGAATGTGTTATCTCATTAGATGCTGAAAAAGCTTTTGATAGAGTTGAATGGACATACTTATTTAATGCCTTGAAAAATTTTAATTTTAGTTCTAATTTTATATCATGGATTAAATTAATATATTATAAACCTATTGCTTCTGTTCTTACAAATAATTATAGATCCTCTTTTTTTCAATTATCTCGTGGTACGAGACAAGGTTGTCCCTTAAGTCCTTTATTATTTAATATCGCATTAGAACCGTTAGCTATTGCTATTCGTGAATCTCCTAATATTTTTGGTATTACTCGTAACGAAAAGTTATACAAGTTATCACTTTATGCTGATGACTTGTTGTTATATATTTCTGATCCTGATAGGTCTACTCCCGCTATCCTATCTTTGTTGGTTCAATTTGGTAGTTTTTCTGGTTATAAATTAAATTTGGATAAGAGTGAAATATTTCCTTTAAATGAGCAAACTTTATTGAATGACAGGACACCATTTAAAGTTGTTACTGATAACTTTATTTATTTAGGTATAAAAATTACTAAGAAGTATAAAGATTTATTCAGATTGAATTTTTTACCCATGCTTCATCAAATTCAACAACTTACTACTAGATGGTCTCCTTTATCCTTATCATTAGTTGGTCGGATTAATGCTATTAAAATGATGATTTTACCAAAATTTTTATATTTATTTCAAGCCTTACCAACTTTTATTCCTAAATCTTTCTTCGGTAACATTGATTCAAAAATTTCCTCATTTGTGTGGCAAAATAAAAATCCCAGTTTAAGTAAAAGACAGTTACAGAAATCTAAAAAAGATGGTGGTTTAGCTTCACCTAACTTTAGATTTTATTATTGGGCGAATAATATTCGAAACTTAATATATCGGAAACTAGATTTGGATTCACCATTGTGCCCACAGTGGGTAAATTTAGAATGTAATGTTGCACAAGGATATTCTTTATTCTCCATTCTTGGTTCTTCTCTTCCGGTTGATTTAGTTAAACTCAATAAACAGATATCCAATCCTATTGTCAAACACACAATACGAATTTGGTTTCAATTTCGTAAGTTTTTTACTCTGAAAAACTTTGTTCTTGATAGCCCTATCTTACTTAACTTCTTTTTTAAACCTTCTTTAACAGATCAAGCGTTTAGCATATGGAAAAGGAAAGGTATAATATGTTTTCATGATCTCTTTTTTGAAGGTAGTTTGATGTCTTTTGACCAACTTTCCAACAAATTTAATTTACCTAAATCTAATTTTTTTAGATATTTACAAATTAGAAATTTTTTATATATTAAAGTTTTACCATCCTTTCCCAATTCAACTTTGATAGACTTTTCAGACATGATTTTTACCCTGAATCCTTGTCAGAAAGGATTAGTGGCTTTTATTTATAATAGGATTATGAAGATACAACCAGAAATATCAGGTAGAATTAAACAAGAGTGGGAAAAAGAACTTCAATATAATACATCAACAGAAAAATGGGAAAAATTTTTACAAATGGTTAATTCTTCTTCTATATGTGCTAAACATGCTTTAATACAATTTAAGGTCATACATAGAGCTCATATGTCTAAAGATAAGCTTGCTCGATTCTATTCTCATATTAACCCTCAATGTGACAGATGTCATTCAGATGTGGCCTCATTGACCCATATGTTTTGGTCATGTCCCACTTTACATAACTATTGGAAGGACATATTTGCTACCATTTCCTCAATTTGGAATATTGATTTACAACCTCATTTTATCACTGCAATTTTTGGTATACCAAATGAGGATGGTAATCAACTTTCCCCTTCAATTAGACAAATGATCGCCTTTGTAACATTAATGGCCAGAAGGTCTATATTACAAAAATGGAAAGAAGTAAACCCTCCTACCACATTTCAGTGGTTTTCTCAAACTATCTCTTGTCTGAGTTTAGAAAAAATTAGAAGTACTATTTTCGATTCATCAATTAAATTTGAAGAAACTTGGGGACCATTCATTCGACACTTTCATATGAATTAATTTGGCCTCTTCCAGACCTTTTCTCTTTTTATTCTTGTTCTGGTATGGAGTTCCGGAGTTTTTGACACTATCATACTCATATAAACTGGTATTATTGCCCATGTTAGTTTAGGTTTATTTTTTTTAATATACATTTCTTCGTGCATTTTTACTTTTTTTTCTTTTGATGACTATTTTTATTCTTTTTCATGTTCAATCAAAATAGGTTTGATTGTTTATTATAAGTTTTTTTTGGTTGATATTTAATAAGATAATGCTATCCTATTATAAATTTAACTTTAAATCTAGTGCATTTATAACCTATTTATATTATGTTATGTTTCTCTTTATATATATGAAATTCAATAAAAAGATTTAAAAAAAAAGAGAGGTAGACACAACTGCCTTCAGGGCCAGAGTCAATCATGACGAAAGAACCGATCTGAAAGATCCTTTGTTCCTTTAATCATCATTTACATATTGGAAATATGGTTCAGAGAAGGCAGAGTCTGGAGCAAGACATGGCTGAAGCACACTGCCAAAATGAAACGGACGCTGTAAATGTACCTGAGTTCTGGCCTTGGTTGGTATTGTGAATGAAGACAATGTATTCTATAAACACACCATGAATGTATTTTTTGGAAAGGTTGAGAATCAAATATAGTTGACAACTGCTTCAGAGTACATCCTTGGAAAATAGTGCACAAAGTCTGTGTCACACAGATGTGTGGGATGAACATCAACAAAACTACAACGTCACTTTTCATTCCAAAATGAGAAGGGTGACGGTCACGCACAATGCCTGGCAACAAGTCTCTGTTGGTAACTGAGAATTGGTTTTATTATTGTCACATGTACTGAGATACAATAAAAAGCTTCTGTTGGCATGATATCCAGACAGATCATTCCATACACAAGTACACTGATGTAGTATGAAAAGGCAAAACAAAAATGTACAATATAGGATTACTATTACAGAGAAATTGGAGTGCAGGTAGACAAAGAAATGCAAGGGCCACAACAAGGTAGATTGAGAGATCAAGAGTTCATCTAAATGATCTGTTCAAAAGTATTATAACAACAGAATAGAAACTGTCTTACAGCTTGATGATATGTCTGTCAAGTTTTTGTATCTTCTGCTCAAAGGGAGGGAAGGGAGAAGAGATTCACCAGGGTGGGAGGAATATCGGATCATGTTGGATGCTTTCCTGAGACAGCAAGAAGTACAGACAGAATCAATAGAGGGGATGTCAGTTTTAATGATAGATTGGGTTGCATTTACAATTGTGCAATTTCTCATGGTTTGGGACAGAACAGTTGCTATATAAGCTATGCTGCATCCGAATAGGATGCTTTCTATAGTACATCTGTAAACATTGGTAAAGATCATAAGAAACATTGCAAATTTCCTTAGCCCTCTGAGCACTTTAGCCTGCTGATATAATTGGACAGTATACAGTGGACTGGAACAAATTGTTGCTGGTATTCAATCGCAGGAAGATGAAGCTCTCAACCATCTCAGCACTATTTATACAGTTAGGGTAAGTACTCGATCCAGCTTCCTCAAATCAATGACCAGCTCTTTTGTCTTGCTGACGTTGAGGGAGAGGGCATCGTGACACCATGCCACTAGACTCTTCCTTTTTCTTCCCGTGCTCCATCCCATCATTGTATGGGACCACAGTGGTGCCATCTGCAAACTTGTAAATGGAGTTAGAGCAGAAGTTGGCCACAAGTCATGAGTGTTTAGGGAGTAAATTAAGAAACAGAGGGCACTGATCAACAGAGTTTTATTCAACACCAAGCAAGGTCTAGTTAGGTGTTCAAAAAAGCTGGTGATAATTATTTTGAATTAATGTTTACTACTGGCTTACCCTAGATCTGGGTATAAATTTCAGATCTGAGACTGTAAGAGAGTGAGTGTACATTCCCAGTTAGGAATATATTACACACACCATTTCACCAGTAACCACTGGAGCATATCCAGAACGGATTAAGAAGCCAGATTTCATCAGACTGGTTTTGTGTGCCAAGGAACACAACGGATACTTGGCCTAGCAGCCAGCATGAGATGGAATGGGTCAGAGAATGATGCAGAGGCCGAGTCTGAAATAATCAAGCAAGGTCTTTCATGTTTTGAATCCAGGTCAATGAAACCAGCAGAGATTAGGTTCAGGTTGTTGTTTTACTCAGACGTTGAGGTCCTGCAGTTTGTCTGCCTCAAACAAAGCTTAAGCAGGAATTAGACAGCTGATTGCTTTGACTTGTAATGACTCAAGGAAAAAGAGATTATTCACTGGAAAACTCAAAAGGGTATCAATAGTTGAGAAACTCATTTAAGCAATCTTTTCCTGAGGAAGCCCTTGATTCAATGAGTGGCACAAACACAATGGGCAAATGGCCTGCTGTTGTGCCATGATTTTAACTGTTGAAAAATAAGTTACACTGCCACACAAATTATACAGCTATACACAACCAGACATTGATAATCACAACTGTACTAGTGACACTTACGTTACTGGGGGAGGAGGCGCTAATATCCTAGAAAACGAAGTCTGTGACACAATTTTCTACAACATGAAACTTCATCTACACATGCATCAAGAAATATTACTTCTTAAAAAGTATGTATTTACTGTTCTGATGTACAGTGCCTATAAAAAGTATTTACCCCCCCCTTTGGAAGTTTTCATGTTTTGTTGTTTTACACCATTGACTCACAGTGCATTTAATCTGGCTTTTTTGACATTGATCAACAGAAGAGACTCCATGTCAAAGTGAAAGCAAATTTGTTCAAATTGGTCTAAATTTATTACAATTATTGAACAAAAAAAATTGCATTTTTACTCACTGTTCAGAGACTATCAACGGAAACTGAAATCCCTGATAGGCACTCTCACTTTCATTGTTAATGTATTTAAAACTACACGCAAAAAGGGAAATGCATACTGATGAATAAAGACAAAAAATAAACACTATTAACAAATATATACAGTGGACATTAATGGATAAAATTCATAGCAGGACAATGAATAACAAAAACTTACTTATAAAACACCTTTAAAACAGCAAATTAACAATAATTAACAAGTAGATATTAGGATATAGACAATTAGGTGTTTAGTGAAAGAACTATGCTCTGATGAACATCAAAAAGAAATGAAAAACTGACAAAGGAGGTAGGTTAGAAAGTGAATTCTAGGTCATAGTACATGAATGCACAGCTGTCAATAGTGATGCAATTAAATCTATGATACAGGCACAAAAATTGGAAAAATGAAGATTTTGCATAAGTTACAGTACTTAAAGCACTGGTGAAAATTAAAGACAACTCAGCTTTTTCCAAGCTAGCAAAACCTTTCAGCTATATTGCACATTTAATATCCAACTAAAAAAATGTGCTAAAGTGCGTCTGAAATCTCCACACCAATCTAGACACAAAACAGCAAAAGCTTAGGCAATAAAAGTATGCTTTCAGGAAGTAAAATATGATACTGAACTGAATTTGGGGAATGAGTGACAGGCTTGAATAGTAGAAGGACAAATGCCTTCATTGGTAGGAGTGGTAGAAAATACTACAAAAAGGCGACAAAAGGCAGAATGAAGTGGATCTTGATATTTGAAATCAAGGGTGAGAACATTAAAATCAGGAAGCCAGGGTTCTGCCTTGGCAAAGAAATCCAATGAAAGCAATTCCTGGCTAATAGTCCAAAAATAAAAAGTCAGATAAGCAAATGCAGCACATTCAGGTGGACAACAGTAGATAACTAATGGAAGATACAATATAGTCAACTGTATCAAAGACTAGAAGGAAAAGAGATAGACAAGCATAATCAATTTCCATTAAAGGCACTGATAATAGGCATTTCATTTAATGCCTTACCCAAATTCAACATTCGATATTCCAGAATAATTGAATGTTTAATTGTACAGTGCGGGTCTATAAATAGAAGTTCACACTGAGGAGAAAAGAAGATGTACAGTTGAAGGAAATCAAAAGTGAGATTGAGTTCAAAGATGCTCCGGCTCTGGATAATCACCAAAATAGCCTTGCACTTGGATGCAAACAAGATCATAAAGGTATGTGGAAAGGTATGTTTCAGCTAATGGAGAGACAAACCAGAAGTCACAAAAGTTAACAGAAGACTGACAAAGTAAAAGTTGCAATTCAATCCTCTGATTCTGATTACAAACAATTTTTGGTTGGTTATCAACCAGGTTACTATTGGATAGCTTGCACTTATATTTTTTAAGCAGTTTGCTTCGTTCTTAAACATAGACAGACGCTAAATTTATTTATTTGTTGGGATACAACAGTATTGAGCCCTTCAAGCTGTGCTGCCCAGCAGTCCCTAGCCTAACCACCGGACGATTTATAATGACCAATTAACCTACCAACAGGTCTGCCTTTGGCCTGTGGGAGAAAACCCACACGGTTATGGGCAGAACGTTCAAACTCCTTACAGACAGTGGTAAGAATTGAACCTGGGTCACCTATACTGTAAAGTGTCGTGCTAATCACTACACTTCCATGCCACTGTAAATGATGTGATTGAAAATCAGAAATACAGACACTGAAAATTCATAGCAATAGAAAATTCTGGAAACACCGAGCAAGTTAAGCACTATCTGTTGAAAGAGAAACAAACCAATGACCTGCAGCTTTGACTACATTTCTCTTTCCGTAGATACTGCCAGACCTGTTGAGTGTTTTCAGCATTTTCTGGATTTATGCTAAGTAGCAACAGTTACCTTACCCAACCTGGCAAACCTGTTATTCAACAGAGAACATTAACAATGAGCTTTAGAAAATGATTTCACTACAGGGTAGCAACAAGCCCATTCTCAGCAATGAAACACACTTCAATAATTTAATGAATATTAATAAAGAGTAAGAAGCTGAGATCATTTTCAGTTCCTAATTCTGAATATAACCAGATCAGCCCCTTCTACTGACAGTAGTGTAGCAAGAGGAACTATAACTGAGCTGAGACTGTCAGTTGGTAAGAGAACCAGCTCACAGGATATATCTGCTGTTCTCTCCCTCACCAGCCTGTTAAAATACATCACCATGAGAGTATTCAGAATAACTATCACATAGTCTGTATGGTGTCCAAATCCTAGAAACAAACTTGCATCACTATTTCAGTAAGGTGGTTAAATGGAATAATTGCAGGAAAAGACCCAGCAGCAGTAGGCCAAATATTCACGATCCCAAAATAGTGAAATTGCACTCCATCATAATCTGCATCCACATGGACCGGCAGAGCCTTCGCTAACACCAGAAACAAAGCTTCTTGGCTCATGTCCCATTCTACAGTCTTTTGCAAATAAATCTGAGCAGATCTCCAGTACAGTACCGCAACCTGCACTATCAGGAGCAGACAAGATGCTAAAACAAGGTTACATGCTTTCTAGGATAGATGTAAAAGATTCAAGCTGCAGAGGAATCACTCCTAGTGCCCTAGACAAAACTAACTCCCCATACCCCTCCAAAAAAAAATCAACATCACAACAAAACCACCATATCATTATCTCACTGCTTTGCGAAAACTGGCTGTTCTTTATACTACAGCAACAATATAAAAATACTTCACGAGCTATAAAATACTTTGTCCTGAAAGAGATGTTAGAAATGCAAAAAAAATTCAAGTTCCTCTATCACAGATGTGCTAACATCACCAACAATTTGGTTTTGAATTGACAAAGCTGTAACTACAGTTTAGACTGCCCCTCAAAACTGAGGATGACCCACTGCCACCCCTGTACTGCAGGTTCTGAAGCAGCTACTGGCGCCATTGCAGGAATGCAGACTCTTCCTCAGGTGACAGAACACATGCCTGTTTGGTGGGTGATTTGTAAGACCTTCAATACTTTCCTCTGTTGCTTAGAATTCTCTTCATATGGTAAAGTCAAAATAGAGTGATAGCTTCAGGAGTTAGTGCCAACATATGGCCAGCAGAATCTGACAGTGTGCAACCAAGGCCTCAATGACGTTGACTTGAGAGGTTTTGATCTTTCTTTCAATAAGAACATCTTATAGACGTAGCACTGAAGAGATTTTCCCCCCAGTACTTGATATAAGTAGCTCAATTCTCAGAAGCAAAATGGAGACCAGAATCATCGCTGACTACTCAACCATGACCCTATGCCAAGTCTGAGGTCTTAATCTTCAAATACCCTTTTTCTCAACTGACCAAAGACTGTTCTGACATAATGAATGCAGTGGAGAATTTTATCTTCAATGTCTGCTTTCATCAAGAGATGGAACCCAAGAATGAGACACAGCCCTTAGTCTTGCTCTGAATTGTTTATGTTAGGGGTAGTGTAGTTCAATGACAGCAGGTTGATAGAGGACCTTGGTTTTACAGATGTAGAGTGCAAGCCAATCCCCTCAATTGCCTCTATGAAAGAAAAAGTGTGGAGCTTAGCCTCAGAGCGAGTAACCATAATTGCATACACATAAGTGACTGGTTCCAGGGTGCAGCTGAACAACTGCCCCATTGGTTCTGATGATTAGCTCCATTCACATTATAAACTTTTTGGAGGCAAACTGAAACTTTGTGAAAAAGTTTGAGAATGTGTTGCAACAATGATGTAGACCTTTTTAAAATTAGGGCTTGTATGTCATCATGGTTGGGGACGAATTTCTGTGGGCAGCCATATTTGATGTTATTCACAGTTGCTTATGAAGTTAAAGGTTTTAATTTGATTGACAAAGGCCATTTTCCTTGAAGTTGCTCTTGAGTAAAGTTCACGTCTCTTCGGCCTCCAAACAAACAAGTATCTATTCAGGGAGCAGCTCTGATCTCTGGGTAGAGACATCTGAGGAGGACGCTGGCAGTGAACTATACCAATAACCTGTGGCAGTGAGAGCGCTTAGTAACAGAAATAATGGTAGCCTATTCTTGAAGGTGATACTCACACCATGAAGTATTTCTCTTCCAGTTTGTCCCTCTAACAGATGTGCACATAATCTTATTGTTCAACTGGCTATCAGTTACCGATCACATCTTAGTGCAATAATGTTAATGAGAAAGTTGAGTTATAGTAATTTAACACTGTTGGAATCATTCATGAGGGTTCTGATATTCCAGGTACTGAACTTCATGTTACCACAAGGACCAACAGCAAGGGAGAACAGTCAACAAGAGACCAGGTTATGCTGTAGTAGTTTAATGTTTGTAGTGTAGGCCTCTGTTAGTCTCGATTGGATAGTCTCACCTTGGAAAGTTTCCAGGGTGCAAGCCTGGGCAAGGTTTTTTTTTAAATGGAAGACCAGCAGTTGCCCAAGCTGCAAGTCTCCCCTCTCCACACCACTAGTGTTGTCCAAGGGAAGGGCATTTGGACCCATACAGCTTGGCACCAGTGTCATCGCAGAGCAATGTGTGGTTAGGTGCCTTGCTCAAGGACACACACGCAAGCCTCAGCCAAGGCTCGAACTAGCCACCTTCAGGTAACGAGACGAATGCCTTAACCACTTGGCCATGGGCCAACACACAGTTTAATGTTTACATACTGATTGTCCCACATTTGGGTGCATCAATATGTTGCAATATAAAATTACATGAATGTCATCTGCTGAAAGGAACAAGTCACATTTGGAGTTAGGCAGTCCCAAAAATATTTTCAATAAATTTAGTATCAAGTAATAGATCATGTCAATGGAAAATGCAAAGGCTAATGACGCTATCCTTAGGATATTTAATCCTAAACCTGCTACATCTGATCAAGCTGTGCCACTGCATTCATAACAAAGGCATTTATCCAGATCAGAAGATTATCCAGTACATTCAGTCCACGAAAAACAAGACACACTGATCCAACCATTTTCTGCCCCATCAATCCACTTTCAAGTCAAAGAAGAGGAAGAAATCTTTAACAGTACTGTCAAGTAGCACGGTCTCACCAATATACAGCTCCATGCTCATGAAACATTGACCACAGGTAGAACAGAATCCACTTTCAAGTACCCCTTCATATCACACGCCAGCCTGGCACGGACATATAAATCAGCATGCTTAAATAACCTGGATCAAAATCCAGTCACCATCTTGAGCAGTTGGTTGTAGATCACGTTAAATCTCATCTTCCTGACACTGTGGACCCTCTCCAGTTCACCTCACTCAAATTGGTCCAATGACAATGCCACAGCATCTGCACTCCACACAGTCTTGGCCCACCTGGAAAATTGACTTCAGCTCAGTATTTGATACAATCATCACAGAAGCTGGTGGGTAAACTGTTCTCATTGGGTCTCAACAACTCTGTAACTGGATCTTGGACTTCTTGACAGAACAGCAACAATCAGTGTGTTGGCAGAAACATCTCTAGCTTTATCACACTGAGCACTGGCTGCATGCTTGGTCCACTGCCGTTCAATCTGTTGACTCATGACTGCAGTGCTAGATCCAGTTCAAATGGAATCATCAAGTGTGCTAATCAGAGCAGAGATTGGCCTCATCAATAACCACGAGATGGCATACAGGGAGGAGGTAGAGCAGCTGATAGAATGGTGCGAGCACAATAACTGGAGCCTTAATGTGGACAAGACCAAAGAGATGATTGTGGATTTTAAGAAAGTGAAGACTGACTATTCCTCACTGCACATACATGGCTCCTCCCTGGAGAGTTAGGAGCAGCAAGTTTCTGGAAGTGCACATAATGGATGATCTCACCAGACCCCTCAATACTACCTTTTTAGTCAAGAAAACAAGCAACGTCTCCACTTCCTGACGAGATTGAGGGGAGTAAGGCTCCACCCCCTCCCCAACAATTTTACCCCATCTTTTTTTTTTTAAAAACACAGGAGCACCAACGAGATTGTCCTGACCAGCTGCACTAGAGTCTGGTATGGGAATCGCAAGGCATCTGACTGCAAGTCTCTACAAAAGATTGAGGGGACTGCTGCCATCCATCCAATAAAAATATTTATCAGGAGTGCTGCATACGTAGGGCCCTTAGCATTGTCAATGATCCCTCCCCACCTGTCCAACAATCTTTGACATTCCCCCCCCCCCCCCGCCACCATCAGGCAGGAGGTACGGTAACATTAGGACAAGAACTGTTAGAATGGGAAACAGCTTCTTCCCCCAGACTGTTACCACTCAGGTCTCATCATGCACAAAGTGCCAGTAGCACAATACCGTTTACTTTTTAACTTGCATCCAATATGCGCCATACAACTCCTTAATTTATTTGTAGTAATACTACATTGTGTGAGTTATATGTATTTTGTGCACTTTGGTCCAGAGGAACATAATTTTGTTCGGCAGTATACATGCATACAGTTGATTGACAATACACTCAACTTGAATGTAAACACCCCAGGTCCATCAGACCATGGAGTTTTGGTTTTGTTCAAATCACTATGAGAAAATATTTAATAAGCACTAAGGAAACCTGGGCTATTCCATCCATATCTGCCATAAGATATATGGTTTAGAAAATAGTGTGCAAATCCCCTTTTCAAAAAAACTAACAAATTTATATCTGTAAACCATAATATCACTGTCACAGAACAAGTTCCGTGTACTCACTAACTCATTTCCAATTGCAACCATATGGCAAGGATGTCAGCTCCAGAACAAAAAAAAAGAGAACTGCACTTAACTCTCAACTGGAAACATTACAATTGCAAAGACAGTTGACCCAAGTCTCAATGTGCCAACTACCAGCAACAAAATAAAAAAAAAGCTCCTGAATTGTGACGAAAGAGTAGAACTTGAGGATTAAAAGTTAAATGAAAATAAGTCATCCCGCGAACTGATGCAGCAGGAAGCAGACGGCAGGGCCCAGCTTTCAGCTCGTTACCAGCACCGAATCGCTCGACTAGAGCCAGGCCGGATGCCACTCGGGACCGCCCTCCGCTGCCGACCGGCCGCAGTCGGCTCGGCCCGGACGGCGGGCCTAGTTGCCGATCCGTGAACTGGCGTGAAGCGGTACCGACCGGTTCCACCCCTCCGTCCAGGCAACTCCGTGCCCAGCCGAACTCATACTCACCTCTCCTTGCGGCGCTGATGCTTCTTCACGAACGCCATTGAGACAGAGACAACAAACAGCAGCGACACAGTTGATACCCCGCACAATAGGAACCGACTGCCCCCGCCCCGCCCACCGGCACCCGGACCCCGCCCACGGGGAAGGGCTTCCGATCCGGCCGGAGTCTCGCCCACCGACACCAGCGGGTTTAGGGGTCCGGGGGAGGTTCTGACCAGCGCCTTCCACATCCATTCCAACAGGATCAGTTCCCACACCAGCCACAGCAACAAACACCGGGGTTTCCGGCACCATTAACAGGAACTGTTGTGGCCATGAGCAGGAGATTGATTCTTCAATACCCACAGCCACCTCTGCACGAACGAGGCAACTGTCCCAGTAGAGCTTCAAGAGGGGTACATCCAACGCTGCACACAGCACTCTGCAGCTGATCCCAGCACCAAAAGGGGCCTCCATTGGCACCCATGTAGAGTGACCTAGAACTACCCACAGCCACCGGCTGAAGCTATAGTGTCAGTATTAACAGCTACCAGTGTAGGGCAAAAATGTACCTACAAAGTTTCAAGCGGAGCACAGGTAGACTCCCCTATACCAACTAGTAGAGAGCAGGAAAACTTCCAACACCAACTAACAGAAAGCAGACCAATCCTCCATATCAGAAGAGTGTAGGCAAACTCCCTACACTAACCAGTAGAAAGCAGACAAACTAGCCCACACCAATCAACCGAGGGCAGACAATAGACATCCCACCTCTCCCGGAAGTTCCAGGAGTCTCCCACATATTATTAGCGGCTCCCTGATGCCTGCAAATTATATACAATATCCCTGAAATCGATTTTTTTGAGAGCGAGAGCGAGCATCCTGATTGGTCTCTCTTTGTGCTAAGTAGTCCTATCAGTTTTCTTTGTGGTCCCCTCCCCCTCTCTCTGGGTTAAATGACTGTTAGGCCAGGTTGAGGTGAGTTTAACAAGTGACAATTATTCATTAGCATAGCTAATTTTATTTGCAGCTGGCTTGCTGCTAAGGAGCTACTCTGTTGGTGTCCTATGTGAAGAGGCCAAACTCCCTGTAGACTTGCTTAAAGTTGTAATAGAATAAAAAAAAAACAACTCCATGATAATATAAGTACATATTTTAATGTCACATTTTCTGCATATACCCAACTTGGTTTACAGATTAGACAAAAATCACTAAATAAAGTATTACATACACCTTTGGAGGTCGACCGGGGAGGAGGGGAGGATATGGGGTTGTGGGGGCAGGGGTGCTACCTCCCTGAAATGAGTTTTTGCAGGTAGGATGTCTGAGACAATTTCTGCCACACCAACCGGCAGGAGGCAGGCAAACTTCCATTAAAGCAAACGGAGTGGGCAGACAATGTCAAAGCTTTCTAAGGTAGTGCCCCAGAATTGATGTTAATTTTCTTGTAGTTCAGTTTTGTAGGGTGAGGTATCTAATGGGATCAATCTGAGAAGCACAGATGAGGTACAAGGTGACAGACAGGAGAGTGGGTAAGCATTCTTTTTGCTGCTTTCACAGGGTCTTATTGTGCATCCAATGTCCAGCCTTTTAAGTTCCAAATGCTCCTTCTCCACTTTGATGGTCATGGGCATTAGTTTCAGTGTGGATGTTGCACTTCTTCAAAGCTTTGCCACATTCACATCCTCAAGGCTAAGGAAATATGGCATTTCCCTAATGACTCTCACCAATTCTTACAGATGCATCATAGAAATCATCTTATTCCAACACATCACAACTTGGGATGGCAACTATTCTGCCCAATACCACAGGAAACTGCAGTGAGTTGTGAACACAGCCCAACATTACAAATTGACTACCCCACTGCCTCAGAAAAGCAGCCAACATAATCAAGCATCCCTTTCACCCTGAACAGGCAGAAGATACAATGAGTGGCACCAGGTTCAAAGACAGCTTCTATCCCACTGTTATCAAACTCTTGGACAAACCTGTTATAACAGTAATGCTATATATTCTGCATTCCCTTTTTCCTTTATATACTACCTCAATGTATGGAATGATCTGTGTAGATGGCATGCACACAACAGCTTTTCACTGTATCTTGATATGCATGACAATCTAGCTTCCCCTCCACTGACTCGGTCTATACTTCTCATTGCCGATTTCCAGTGCTGTGTCTAAGGTCACTTATGGTGGTTTGCTTATCCTTTCTATGAATTTGGAGGATTCTGCAGCGACAATGTTGGTATGTTTCCATGTCTTGAGATATTTGCTAAATGTAGTTTATGTAGTTCATTCAGCCAATGATTGGTGTGTCAAGGCTGACTTGGATGGGAAAGGCAGTTTCCTGGAGCAAATAGTTTTCACCACATTGTGTCCAGATATAATCATCTGGTCTGACACCAGTAGAGAAGTGGTTATCGGTGAACTCACATTCCCCTGGGAAGACAACATCGATGAAGCCCATGAGCGCAAGTTAACCAAGTATACAGAATTAAGATCAGAGTGCAGAGACAAAGGGTGGAAGGTCTCATGCTATCCATTTGAAGTCGGGTGCCATGGCTTTATTGCTGATGCACCATCAATAACTCACTCTGAGACGTGAAGGCGAAATATCGGCTTTTATTGACTGGAAGAAGGAACAAGCAGTGAGTGACCACCATACTACATCCTGGAGACTGAGAGGCCGGGCTCAGGCCTTGATCGCCTTTATACAGGGGTCTGTGGGAGGAGCCACAGGAGCAGTCAGCAGGGGGCGTGTCCAGACAGGTATATGTAGTTCACCACAATTGCATTCACTTTCCAGAAGTGGCTGCATGACCTTGGCTTTACTAGAAGAGAGATCAAGTCAACCAGCAGGGCTGTAGCTGAGACAGCAGAGGCAGGATCATCATGGGTGCGGACTAAGTATATCCAGAGGGGCAGATAGTTGGACAGTGTATCCATCTTTTGTAAACTCTTCAGTAGCTGCGTAGATACTTGAAGAGTAGACTATCTGTTGGATGGAAATGACCAACAACTCTGATAGAGGCAGATGCCAAGTTGTTAAGCTCATCAGTGGGAGGTGGTGCTTTAGCACTGCTGGCCCACCACCTCAAGGGAGGCCTGATCATAAGCAGGCCGAAACTCCTGAGGACAGGTGGCAGATCAACTGATGATCCCACTGATGATAGCACAGGACAGTTAACATCTTAGTCCACGTGCATTTTCAGTTCAATTGTCTCAGAAGCAAATAGAAGGGCAGGAGTCACTGGCATAAGTAGACCATGATTTTTGTGCAGGTTGCAGGTCTTGACCTTCACGTACCTTTTTGACAGACAGCCAGGCAGACATACTTTATTGATCCCGAGGGAAATTGGGTTTCGTTACAGTCGCACCAACCAAGAATAGTGCAGAAATATAGCAATATAAAACCGTAAATAATTAAATAATAATAAGTAAATTTTGCCAAGTGGAAATAAGTCCAGGACCAGCCTATTGGCTCAGGGTGTCTGACACTCCGAGGCATAGAAGATGATGGTGAACTTGATCAACAATATCTACCTTGCTGAGAGGTGGCTCCTGAATGAGGAATGAGCATGCAGAAACAAAACTATCATTTGTATAGTACAGCACAATGACAGGCTGGGTTGACCTTGGTTTTGGAGTGTAGACACCATAGCTTTTCATTTTTTCTGATCTTCAAACTCTCTTTTCCTTAACTGACCTAAAACTGCACGTGTACTTTGAAGGTGATTAGAAATTTCCTCACTTACTTCTGTGCTGAGCGGAGGTCTTGAGATATGAGATATTGCCCACTTTATCCAATATCTCACCATGAACCAGTAAAAGTTGATAGGTAATCTCACAGAAATCTTAAAGGGTTAGCCACTAGAACCAGCAGAGTCTAGTGCAGATGTTGATGTCCACTCTGTCTATGCTTCTTAGAATTTGTACACCTCTACTGGGGTATTAGAAATAAGTATAATATTAAAAACATTTCAGAGAAGTGAATGATACTGAGATGATTCTGCAAGACCTGATGACCTGCATATGAGAAATTGAAAGAGGTGGCAATGTAGATGGTGGCGGACTGGAGGTTGTCTTTGTAAATGCATCAATTTTTCAGTAGCTGTCAAAGCTTGGAAAGGTGGAAATGTAATCCCATTGTTTAAGAGAGAGAGAAAAGAGTTTGATATCAGTATTTGGGATAATATACTAAATTTAAAGTGTTGTACTAAGAAAGTGATAATAATGAACAAGGAAAATAACAGGAAAAGGCAGAGTCAAAATGAATTTGTGAAAAGAAAATCACAGTGAACAAATTTACCACTCTAAGCACATCAATTCTTTCTAGTGCCCCAGCTTTAACAAACTTCAAGGTTCAAAGTAAATTAATTATTAAAGTACATATATGGCTCCATATACTACCCTGAGATTGACTTTCTTATGGGTAGTCACAGTAATTATAAAGAAGCACATAGAATGAGAAACTGCACACAAGGAAAGACAAACAACCAAAGTACAAGATAAATCAAATAGTGCAAATATAAGAAAAACATAATAATAATAACAATAAATAAATAAATCAATATTAAATATTGAGAACCTGAGTTGTAGAGTCCTTGAAAGTGAGACCATAGGTTGTGGAATCAGTTCAGTGTTGGGGTGATTGACGTTATCCACGCTGGTTCAGGAGCCTGATGGTTGTGAAGTAATAAAGATTCCTGAATCTGGTGGTGTGGGACTGAAGGCTCTTGGACCTCTGTCCTGATGGCAGCAGCGAGAAGATAGCCTGGATAGTGTATTCTTTGATGATGGATGCTGCTTTTCTATGGAAGTGCTGCTTGTAGACGTACACAATGGTGGGAAGGGTTTTACCTGTGATGGACTGGACTGTATCCACTACTCTTTTAGGCTTTTCCATTCAAGGGCTTTGGTGTCTGTAGACCAGTTAGAATCTCATCATCTCCCTTGATGCAAACTTCATCAAAGAATTGTGTTAGAATCAGAATTCAGAATCAGGTTTAATATCACTGGCATATGTAGTGAAATTTGATGTTTTGTGGCAGCAGTACATTGCAATACATAATAATAAAAACAATATATTACTCTAAATACATATAGAAATAAATTAAATAAGCAGTGCAGAAATCAGAATCTGAATCACTTCATTGCCAATATATGAAACATGCCAGAACTGATTCTGGTTTGGGTGCCAAGCATAAAACACAAGTAACATGACAGACAACACTATAGTAACCAACAATTTACAAGGCAATAATGCAAACAGCCATGAGCAAGCAACAATTAGTATGAGTATCAATAATCAAACTTAAATAAATGTGAACATATGAACAGACTAAATAATTATCAACAGAATGAGGAGGACAGGAAAGACCATTTAATGGATGTCGTGTAGGGACAGTTGGGGTATTACACCTGAGTGAGTTTTGTTGACAAGCTAGACAGCTACAGGAATGAAGCTTTGGAGATGATGTGTAGGCCTGGTAGTGATAGCATCTTCCTGATGATAAGCTGATGAATAAGTGACTGCTAGGGCGGGAGGAGTCAGCAGTAATTTTTCCAGCTCTTTTCTTCATTCAAGCAATGAACAGATCTTTTAATGTTTGTGGCTGACAGGCAATGATCTTCTATACTCATTGGAAACTGGAATTGGAGATGGAGGAAGCGGCAGGAAACCAAACAGTGATAAAGGTGTTACAACACTCTCAATGATAGCTGAGTAAGAATTCATCAGGATATGCCCTGAGATGTTACGTTTCCTAAGCTGGCGTAGGAAGAAGAATCTATGCTGAGCTTTCCAAGTCATCTGCTTGTCCCTCTCTTTAGCGAGGAATTGGTAAAGAGGGGGTAAAAGTACTGAGGTAATGTTCACGGGTTTATTGTCCATTCAGAAATCTGATAGCAGAGGGGAAAAAGCTATTCCTGAAACATTGAGCTTGTGGCTTCAGACTCCTGCACCTCCTCTTTGATAGTAGCAATGCGAAGAGGGCATGTCCTTGTTGATGAGGGTCCTTAATGACAGATGCCACCTTTCTAAGGCATCACCTTTTGAAGGCGTCTTGGATGCTGGGGAGGCTACTGCCTAGGAAGAATCTGGCTGAGTTTCAACTTTCTGCTGTTTTTTCTGATCCTGTCCAATGCCCTTTCCATACCAGACAGTGAAACAACTGGTTAGAATGCTCTCCTCAGTACATCTGTAAAATTTGCAAGTCTCTTTGGTGACTTGCCAATTCTCCTGAAACTCCTAATGAAATAAAGCCATTGTTGTGCATTCTTTGTAATTCTATCAATATGTTGGGCTCAGAGATGTTGACACCCAGGAACTTGAATTTGCTCACATTTTCCACTCGTGATTCCTCGATAAGGACTGCTGTGAATTCCCTCAACTTTCCCTTTCTGAAAGTCCACAATCAGTTCCCTGGTCCTACTGATGCTGAATGCAAGGTTGTTGCTACGACACCACACAACCATTCATACGCTCTTTATTACTTCATCAATTTGGTTGTGTTGAGAGCTCTGCCTTCACTATTCCTACCCTTCTCCTTCATGAAAATGTATTTAAAATGAAACATCTCCACTTTATCCAGGCAAGGTCTGTTCTCAGGCACTTTACAATTACTCTTTTTCAACCAATGTTTTCAATTTTTTAAAAAAAAAAAATTTATCCAATTTCCTGGTGACAGCTCAACTGTTATTATGGATGTGAGTGAGGGAGAAATAAAGGAGATGTATTTCAAACGGGCTTCATTCAGGATGGTCCAGCCTCATATCCATGTGCAAATTATGAGGAACTGGAGTTATAACAGTAAGAACTTTCATCTGTAGCAATGGCTGTGATGTTAAGTTTGAATTCCATATCATTCTACTTCCTAAAAGAGAAATTGCTAGAGTGGAATGAGTTAAGACAGATGGCAGTTTGACTTGGGGAGCAAGGCCTCATTGTCTCTCTGGGCACTCTGCAGCTTGCTGGATTGATATTAACATTGAATCCCTCAACTTTAGGCACCTCACCTTTTCTGTATCAAAACTGAATATTTCTACCTGCCATAGCTCTAATTTAATTTTTATTTTGTTTTGTTTTTGGTCTGGCCTGCTAGATGTCCTTTTCAGTCATATCATTAGTATTATATAAGGAAGCTTAATCTAATTTTAACTGCTACATTAAGTCATCTGGTCTCACTTTATCAAAGATATTCCTTTTCATCCACCCATTTCCTATCCACTTTCTTTGCTACCTATAACTACAGTACCTTTTATTCTCTTTTTCCCAATTCTGATGCAGGGTTACACATCGGAAACATTAACAGTTTCTCTTTCCACAGATGGCGTCTGCATGGCTGAGAGTTCCCAACATTCTATTTCTAATGCATAAAAATGACCCATTTTGATATTAAGAATGAATAATAAAATAATCTAAAACAGAAATATTGGTTGAGGTATGAACTGTAGTTAAGATACATTGAGAATGACGCTTCTTAGCTTCAATTAATAATTTAATTCCTCTGAAAGAAGAGACGGGGCTTAAGTTTTAAACATCACATTCAAAAGACTGCATCCGAACAATAAAACAGGCCTTGGTACTGTCAGCATGGATTATTCATTTTAAATCTGAGTATTGGGTTTGAACTGAAACAATTCTGAATCAAAGGTAAAAGTACTACAACTAATTTGGTTCACCTTTCTGAATTATTCCAGATATTGCTTTCTGTACTGCAGATTATAACTTCTATCTCAGACTGTTCTCCTCCAGGGAGACACTATCATCATTATGTTCAGTAAAAACTGGCTCCCATGACAAGCATATGCCTCAAGCTTTCATTGCTAATAAGGACCCATGACAGTGTTTGTATTCCTTCTATGAGTTACTGTTATATGATTTATTTTCTGATCCATTAATTTGTTTACTGGCATTTTCAATAACTTGTTTCAAGTAGGTTTACAGGGAATATAACTGACAATGGCAATACTGATAGAAGGTGTCTGATAAAATGATACAAACACAAATGAACAGATAGCAGGAGATACCATATCCACAAACATCTAAAAATTGAAATTCAACCCTACATTAATCAGAAGATATTTAACTTGTATCTGGGCCATAATCAGTATATATGTATAAATTATTAGGCTTTCACTGAATTAGATTGAAAATGAAAACTAATATTACAGTTTTTTTAAATTAAAGAGATTTTATTTACCAGAATAAAATCAAAAGCAGAAACTACATTTACAAGATCCTGTAACCTACAGCAAAATAAACAAATTGTTGGAGGAACACAGTGAGTGGATATCTGTGGGGGTTCATGGGCAATCAAAGATTAGGGGTCTAGACACATCAAAAGGACTGGAAGGGGGGAATGGAGATAGCCAGCAGAAAGAGGTGAGGTGAAGGAGGGGAGGGAAGTGGTGGGACAAGAGTAGCAATTGCTCAGGTGAGGAGGGGCTGATTTGCAGGTGGGGTCATTGGGAGGTCAGATTGGCAGATGTTCCAAAGGCTGGTGTTTGTACCTGTCCTCCTCCAGGTGGGTGGTAACTTAGAGAAGCGACTGTGGAGAACAGCAGTGAACAAAGTTTACTTTTAAAGCTTAGAAACTGTGCTGCTTAAGCTAACAAAACCAGACCTGATATTTCATATTAAAGAAACTTGTTTTCTAAAACCCAATTGTGATTGCAAGTTCAGCAAGAAGACACTTCCATACCCCTTGGTTGCAGTACCCATTGAGGGATTTAACTGTCAAACTGAGACTTTTCACTGGCAAGTTCCAGCAAGCTAAGAAACCAGTACACATGAAGTTATATTTTTAAAAGCTCTGTTGAAATCGATCTTAATAGACGACTGGCAAATTGCCCGCAGCTTGACGTCTTCAGGTTAGAGGTGGAAGAGGAACCACCCACCGTGCAGTCACTTTGAGTATATTAACTTCTGATCCATTTCTAAACTTGCTTTCTTCCAGTGAGACCAACGTACTGAAACGTCACTGGAGAGTAGCTAATGCTGTTCCATTATTCAAGAAGGAAACCAAGGAAAATCCTGGAAACTATAGACTGGCGAGTCTCACGTCAGTGGTAGAGAAGCTACTGGAGAAAATTCTTAAAGTCATAGAAAACAACAGAATAGAAACAGGCCCTTCAGCTGATCTAGTGCATCCTAATAGAGATAGGATTTATGTACATTTGGAAAACCATGGCCTAAATAGGAATGCCAGCATGGATTTGTAGGGGGAATATCGTGTCTTACTAACTTGACTATATTTTTGGACGAGGTGACGATGGTGATTGTTGAAGGTAGAGCTGTGGATGTTTGTTGTCTATATGGATTAGAGTAAGGCATTTGACAAGGCTCCTCTTGGGAGGCTCGTCCAGAAGATTAAGATGCATGGGATCCATGGTGAATTGGTTGTTTGGAGTCAAAACTAGTTTGCTGACTGAAGACAGAGAGTAGCAGTTGAAGTGACTTACTAGGGGTGTTCCACAGGGATCTGTACTGGGACTTCTGCTGTTTGTGATGTTTATAAATGACGCGGATGAAAATATAAGCGGGTGGGTTAGTAAGTTTGCAGAGATGCAAGCATTGGTGGTGTTGTGGATAGTGTAGAAGACTGGCAAAAAATACATTGGGTCACCAATATGGATGGAGAAATGGCAGATGAAGCTTAGCCAGGCTAAATGTGAATGTTTGATCTTGGCAGGTTAAATGTAAAGACAGTACACAGTTAATGGCAAGTCCTTAACAATGTTAATGAGCAGGGGGATCTTAGTGTCCAAGTTCATATCTCACTGAAAGTAGCTATACAGGTTGATAGGGTGGTTAAGAAGGCAGCTGGCATACTTGCCTTCATTAGTCAAGGCATTGAATTCAAAAGTCAGGAAGTTATGCTGTAGTTTTTTTAAAACTCTAGTTAGGCCACACCTGGAGTATAGCAAACAGTTTTAGTTGCCCATTATAAGAAAGATGCCAAGGCTTTGGAGAGGGTGTTGCCTTGGCATGTACAGTAATGAGAGGTTAAACAGTGAAAGACTGCAGCAAGCTTTTGTGCAGTGGGATTTGGGGGTGCTTGTGCATGACTTGCATAAGGCTGGTTTGCAGTTAGAACAGATTGTCATGAATGCAAATAGAATGTTGGTCTTTGTTGCTAGAGAGTTTGAATTTAAGAGCAAAGAGGTAATGGAGGTTACTGATCAGGCTGCACCTGGAGTTCTGCATGGAGTTCTGGTCTCCTTATTTAAGGAAAGATATACTGCCATTGGAGATGATGCAGAGGCCTGGAGCCATCAAATGCCCCTCATATGGTAACCTTTTCATCTCCAGTATCATATATGTCTCTGGACCTGGTCCAATCCCAGCAAAATCTTCTTTAGATTAGGACCCAAAACTGCTCACAATACTTCAAATATAATCTGACTAAAACATTATAAAACATCAGCATTACGTCCTTTTTTTTATATTGTCATTGTCTGGAAATGAATGCGAATATTGCATTTGCCTTCCTGACTACTGATTCAACCTGCAATTTACCCTTTAGGGAAATCCTGCACTAGGATTCCCAAGTCGCTTTGCGCCTCTGATTCTGAATTTTCTCTGATTAGAAAACAGTCTATGACTTCATTCCTTCTACGAATATACATCACAATATACTTGCTATGCTGTAATCCATCTGCCACTTCCTTGTCCGTTCTTCCAACCTGTTTCTTCTGTTTGTTTTTTTAAAGCTCCCCAATCCTCTAGCTTCCTACTAAATTTTGCAATATTGTATGTCTTCCTTTTATGCTGTCTTTGACTTTGTTTGTCAGTCATGATTGCCTCATCCTTCCTTTAGAATGTTGTTTCTTCATTGGGATGAAATGATCCTGTGTCTTCCAAGTCAATTGCAGATATACCTGGCATTGCTGCTCTACTGTACTCCCTGCTAGGCTCCTCTTTCAATCAAATTTGGCCAGCTTCTCTCTCATGGACAGTAGTTACCTTTAGTTAGCAACAATACTGATACATTGGATTTTAGGGTGAATTCTATCATATTACGATCATTTCCTCTAAGGATTTCTTTACCTTAAACTCCCTAATCAAATCTGGTGCATTACACAACACCAGATCCAGAATTGCCCTTTCTTGGAATCCAGCGCCAACCTAATTTTCCCAGTCTAATTGTATGTTTAAGTCCTCCATGACCACTGCAGCATCATTTTTCTTATGTGCCTTTCTCAAAATCCTCAATTGTTGTTTGGACATCACTTCCTAGTAACTCATAGAACATAGAAAACCTACAGCACAATACAGGCCCTTCAGCCCACAAAGCTGTGCTGAACATGTCCTTACCTTAGAACTACCTAGGCTTATCCATAGCCCTCTATTTTTCTAAGCTCCATGTACTTATCCAGGAGTCTTTTAAAAGAACTTATCATATCTGCCTCCACCACCGCCGCCGGCAGCTCATCCCACGCACTCACCACTCTCTGCGTAAAAATCTACCCCGGCATCTCCTCTGTAGCTACTTCCAAACACCTTAAAACGGTGCCCTCTCATGCTAGCCATTTCACCCCTGGGAAAAAGCCTCTGAATATCCACATGATCAATGCCTCTCATCATCTTGTACACCTCTATCAGGTCACTTCTCATCCTCTGTCGCTCCAAGGAAAAAAGCCCGAGTTCACTTAACCTATTCTCATGAGGCGTGCTTCCCAATCCAGGCAACATCCTCGTAAATCTCCTCTGCACCCTTTCTATGGCTTCCACATCCTTCCTGTGGTGAGGTGACCAGAACTGAGCACAGTACTCCAAATGGGGTCGGACCAGGGTCCTATATTGCTGCAACATTACCTCGCGGCTCTTAACCTTCAGAGTCCCATGTATAACTCCAATCAGGATCATTTTACCCATGCAGTTTCTTAACTCTGTTCTCAAGGACTCTATGTCTTCTGATCTTATGTCACTTGTTGCCAAGGATTTGCTAATCCAGGGAGGGCCTGTAAAGTCTGTCCCAAGTTGAGTTACTGGAGCATTTGCTGGTTATGTATATTCAAGTCTCCACTGCAATGGGATGGATCACCCAACCAATTCCACTTCTGGAGTCTTTACCTTCACAGATGCTTCTGAGAGATCTAATATTTTTAGTTTGGCAACATTTCCCTGTTTGACCGAAGATCTCATCGCTTCTGAAACCAAGAAGCTTCAGTCAGTGAATTGCTGTTGGTAATTGTCAGAGATGTCGTACTTAGGAAGGGGAAGCTCTGGAAATTTACTCACAGGGGAATTCCCCTGAAATGGCACATGGCATGCTTTTTCATCACTGGACTGGAATGAATTTCAGGGGCATACAAACATAAAGCCACTCAGCCCCTCATACTTGCTCTGTTATTTACAAAGATCATGGCTGATCTGATTGGAACTGCCACACCTCACTTCTGTCAACTCACTTGAGGGTAACTTTTCACTCCCTTGCTTATCAGCAATCTATTTACCTTAAAAATATTCAAGCATTCATCTTCCACCATCAGCATGGAGAGAGATCAAAAATGTCAGAAGTAGTTGGTCTGATGCGAAGTTCAGACTGTTACATATTGCGTGTAGCAAGAATAACGGAGGAGTGTAGGACTAAGTGTTTTTACTGAGTCATATTAATAACAGTACATGTAGTGTAACTTGCATTCTGGGCACTATGAACTGGGCCAGCCGAGAAGAAAGACATGTACACTCGAAAATGCCCAAAGGAGAATGTCTCCTGCACGTCGGAGGGCCACTAGGTTCAATGCATGATCGATCAGCGGTACAGACATTCACCACATTCCCGCAATCAATCTGATACAGTATATCACTCTCCTCACAGGTGGGAACCGCAGAGGAAGGGAATAAATGAGATAAACAGAAAAATAGTGAGATGTCTATCCCGCTTGGTAACAATGAACTGGCCAGAACACTCTCGTGGACCGCTGTAGAGTGCAACTACTCCCTCTGTGCCTTCCCGGTTACCGATGTCGATGGCAGTAGACTGAGAATCTCTTCTCTTGATGAAGCATCCACTGGTTTATCTACTGGGTTGCTGGCTTTATCAGCAGAGCTTTCTTAGGGCACCATCAGTTCGCTGGGGTATATGATCCAGATGAAACTTAACAACCTGTCCGTCTTTCAGCTCAAGTCCTGCTACTTGGCCGGGACATTGTCAGAGGGCAGCCAGTAGCCAGTTTCACTCCTGCAAGATTCCACTGTTTCTGGCACCAAACATTCGCGGCCTGATGTGCACACTGTGTTTTTGTTGGGTGGCCTCTTGCTTGGTGAAAATTTGCTCCTCGGCTGGCATTGTCACATCGGCTCTCGGTAGCTGGTCAAGTTCTTCTCCTCCTTTTTGGGCCCACCATGGAAAACATCAGCTGGCAGTTTTCCATAGCCACTGGACCATGGTATCAGCTTGGAAAACCTGCTGGTGCTTTTGTAATGGAGAATTCAATACACAGTAACCCCCTCCCCATCCAATTGATACAAGGCAGCACCTATTGCAGCAAATTAGACCATTGGTCTCCCTGACTACATGCATGGGTAAGAGAAACAGGTCCCTGGTGAACCATTTCTGCCATAAAAACATCACGCACATTCATGCTCATTGCCCATTGTAGCTCCAGAAGACCAGTTTCGGTGGTCGTAATTTTGGAATCTCATGCAAGTTGAAAGTATATCAAAGTACATACAATATGTATGAAACCGCAGTTTCCTTGGGCTGCGTATGTCTAGGGAATATGCACTCCAGTCCTGCCATTTCCATGATTCTGGGACAGCTCTCCCACCCCACATACCGGTCTGTGTCAAATTTCCTTTTCCGGAGAGAGTTTCTCCCCAGCTTGTCTCACAGGGACACTAGACATTACCGTCACCGGGAAGAAGTGCGCCATTGACATCCCCACCTGAAGATGACCTCCCTCTCCGAGGTGTTCCTGACCATCACTGTCATCCGGTTCACCTGCACAGCCGAGGCCTTCTGCAGTTCAGCCTCACCAGTACCCAAGCAGGTAAGCCTCTTCGTGGTCTCCCAGAGCATCCGCCAAGAGGGCCTCGGCACCGGATACTCTGGGAAATCGGGTGTTTCCCATCACTCGAGCTACTTCCCCAGGCTGCAATACAACTGGTTTGAACTGGGTGCACCACACAGTTCCTCGTTTATGCTCATCATCCAGCCCAGTACTTCCTCAAAAGCAGCTCGGAACACAGTGTATATGGACAATGTTTTCAGAAAGCTCTCTCCAACTTTCTTCCAGGCTTCCATGAGTCTCCTCACAATAGGAGTATTTGTTCCCACAAGAACTGAAACTCCACCCTTCTTGACTGAGTCCGGACTAATAAGCATTAATGAGACATCAGCTGCTCTCACATCCACCTCCGAAAACTCCAGTTTCGATGACAAGTAACCATCATATGGATAGTCATCCGTACTAACACCCCAGATCTCTAGCGCACTGAATGATGTCAATGGTAAATGCATCAATTATTGGTTGTAAAATGTACAGTACAGCAGAGTAACCTGACAGCTGGTGGGAAGTATGGCTCTAGCATAAATACCCTCGATCCATAGCAATACACTGGAGCTTGGGCCCACTAAGCCTTCAGGAATAGGTTCTTTTCCTTTTGGGCATTCCTTGATATATTGATTGGAATGTGTTCCCCCAAGACGCCAGACCATTCCCTCACTGGGTCTCTTCTAGGTTTCTCAACGTTTCTCTCCACTTAGTTACCTGGAAGGTCACTCCCTGAAGGCTTTCCTGGCCTTCACCCTCCTGCCTGAAGTGTCCTCTTCCCCACAGTTATAGCAGACAATACCGGTCACACCCTTCTTGCAGGACACTGTTCACTAGCAGCTTCTGCTTAGTCCACCCCCTCAGCGGGTCCCACTCCCTGTCGGCTTTGTCATGCACTGTGGCCGCCCCCACCGATAACAACTGGGACACCTCAGTGCTAAACTCCATTACAAGCTCTTTTACCACCCCTGGGGGTGGGCTGTCAGAGGTCGCTTCAGCAGCAGGGACTATTACCGAGGACTAGACCCTGCTGATGGAGGCCTCCTGTGCCTCCGTCACATTCTCCTCTTCTCTAGATTCTCTGATCAGCTCAACAAATGGGGGGGGGGGGGGGGCGAGTCTTACGAGATGGTCGGCGACTCCAAGCGATCAGGTTTTGGGACTGGGCACCTTTCACCACTTGGTCCATTCTCAGCTGATTCACCTCAGCCGTTTGAGTGGCTTCCCTTCGCCACAAGCAACTGAGCTGTCTCTCTAGCAGTAAACTTATTCCTGTAATCCATAGGCTCTCAACTTGGTAAGTTATTGGCATGCCAGAGTCCAAAGATGTTCGAAAGATCATTACTGATGCCTGCACAATCTCTACCACTACCACTTTCAGAATCCTAGGGTGCAGTTTATCTGGTCCTAGTGACTTATGTACCCTTAGGTCTTTCAGCTTTTTGACCACCTTCTCCCTTGTAATAGTAACTGCACTCACTTCTCTTCTCTCACACCCTTCAACTTTTGGCACTGTTAGTTTCTTCAGAAAAAACTGATGCAAAATACTCATTTAGTTCATCTGCCATCTCCTTGTGCCCTGCTGTTATTTCTCCAGCCTCATTTTCTAGTGGGCCTATATCCACTCTTATCTCTCTTTTATTTTGTACATGCTTGAGAAAGCTTTTTTCTATTCGCTTTGTTGTTTGCCCTGTCTTTTGCTTTTACATTAGCTTTGACTTACCTCATTAGCTGTGATTGTATTATTTTGCCATTTGAGTATTTCTTCATTCTTGTACATCTATTCTACATCATCCTTATTTTTCCCAGAAACTCACACCACAGCTGCTCTGCTGACATCCCTGCCAGCAGCTCCTTCCAATTTACTTTGGCCAACTCCTCTCTCAACCCACTGTAATTTCCTCTGTATTTCCACTGAAATACTGCAATGTCAGACTTTACCATCAAATTTCAAGTTGAACTCAATCATATTGTGATCATTGTCTCCTAAGGGTTCTTTTGTCTTATGCTCCCTAATCACCTCCGATTCATTACATAACACCCAGTCCAGTATAGTTGATTGCCTACAAGGCTCAACAACTGCTCAGACCGAAGGTTTGAGTTGTGTCTATTTTAATGCAAGGAGTATTGTGAACAAAGCGGATGAGCTTAGAGTGTGGATCAGTACTTGGAGTTATGATGTGGTGGCCATTACAGAGACTTGGATGGCTCAGGGACAGGAATGGTTACTTCAAGTGCCGGGTTTTAGATGTTTCAGAAAGGGCAGGGAGGGAGGCAAAAGAGGTGGGGGCGTGGCACTGTTGATCAGAGATAGTGTCACAGCTGCAGAAAAGGTGGACACCATGGAGGGATTGTCTACAGAGTCTCTGTGGGTGGAGGTTAGGAACAGGAAGGGGTCAATAACTTTACTGGGTGTTTTTTATAGTATTGGCCGCCCAATAGTAACAGGAATATCGAGGAACAGATAGGGAACCAGATCCTGGAAAGGTGTAGTAATAACAGAGTTGTTGTGGTGGGATATTTTAATTTCCCAAATATCAATTAGCTTCTCCCTAGAGCAAGGAGTTTAGATGGGGTGGAGTTTGTTAGGAATGTTCAGGAAGGTTTCTTGACAAAATATGTAGATAAACCTACAAGAGGAGAGGCTGCACTAGATTTGGTATTGGGAAATGACCTGGTCAGGTGTCAGATCTCTCAGTGGGAGTGCATTTTGGAGATAGTGATCATAATTCTATCTCCTTTACAATAGCATTGGAGAGAGATAGGAACAGACAAGTTAGAAGAGCGTATAACTGGAGTAAGGGAAAATATGAGGCTATCAGATAGGAAATTGGAAGCTTAAATTGGAAACAGATGTTCTCAGGGAAAGTACGGAAGAAATGTGGCAAATGTTCAGGGAATATTTGTGTAGAGTTCTTCATAGGTACGTTCCAATGAGACAGGGAAGTTATGGTAGGGTACGAGAACTATGGTGTACAAAGGCTGTAATAAATCTAGTCAAGAAGAAAAGCTTACAAAAGGTTCAGAGAGCTAGGTAATGTTCGAGATCTAGAAGATTATAAGGCTAACAGGAAGGAGCTCAAGAAGAAAATTAGGAGAGATAGAAGGGGTCATGAGAGGGCCTTGGCAGGCAGGATTAAGGAAAAGACAAAGGCATTCTACAAGTAT
This sequence comes from Hypanus sabinus, assembly GCF_030144855.1. NCBI lineage: Eukaryota > Metazoa > Chordata > Chondrichthyes > Myliobatiformes > Dasyatidae > Hypanus > Hypanus sabinus. The sequence goes on from NC_082706.1 coordinate 172,861,173, forward strand.
GTGAAGAACAAAAGGATAATACAGGAAAGAATAGGACCTATCAAGTGTGACAGTGGGAAAGTGTGTATGGAACCGAAGGAAATAGGTACTTAATGAATACTTTATTTCAGTATTCACTATGGAAAAGGATCTTGGTGATTGTAGTGAAGACTTTCAGCAGACTGAAAACTTGAGTACTTAAATATTAAACATTAAGCAAAAGGATGTGCTGAAGCTTTTGGAAAGCATCAAGTTGGATAAGCTGCCGGGACCGGATGAGATGTACCCCATGGGAGGCAAGGGAGGAGGTTGCTGAGCCTCTGGTGATGATCTTTGCATCATCAATGGGGACGGGAGAGGTTCCAGAGGATTGGAGGGTTCTGGATGTTGTTCAAAAAAGGTAGTAGAGATAGCCTAGGAAATTATAGACCAGTGAGTCTTACCTCAGTGGTTGGTAAGTTGCTGGAGAAGATCCTGAGAGGCAGGATTTATGAACATTTGGAGAGGTATAATATGATTAGGAATAGTCAGCATGGTTTTGTCAAGGGCAGGTCGTGCCTTACAAGCCTGAATGAATTTCTTGAGGATGTGACTAAACACATTGATGAGGGAAGAGCAGTAGATGTAGTGTATATGGATTTTGGCAAGGCATTCGATAAGGTACCCCATGCAAGGCTTATTGAGAAAGTAAGGAGGCATGGGATCAGAACTTTGTGGATCCAGAACTGGCTTGCCCACAGAAGGCAAAGAGTGGTTGTAGACTGGTCATATTCTGCAAGGAGGTCGGTCACCAGTGGTGTGCCTCAGGGATCTGTTCTGGGACCATTACTCTTCGTGATGTTTATAAATGACCTGGATGAAGAAGTGGAGGGATGGGTTCCAAGTTTGCTGATGACACAAAGGTTAGAGGTGTTGTGGATAGTGTGGAGGGCAGTCAGAGGTTATAGCAGGATATTGATAGGATGCAAAACTGGGCTGAGAAGTGGCAGATGGAGTTCAACCCAGTTAAGTGTGAAGTGGTTCATTTTGGTAGGTCAAATATGATGGCAGATTATAGTATTAATGGTAAGACTCTTGGCAGTGTGGAGGATCAGAGGGATCTTGGGGTCTGAGTCTATGAGACGCTCAGAGCAGCTGCGTAGGTTGACTCTGTGGTTAAGGCGGCGTATGGTGTATTGGCCTTCATCAATCGTGGAATTGAATTTAGGAGCCAAGAGGTAATGTTGCAGCTAAGTAGGAGTCTGGTCAGACCCCACTTGGAGTACTGTGCCCAGTCCTGGTCGCCTCACTACAGGAAGGAAGTAGAAGCCATAGAAAGGGTGCAGAGGAGATTTACAAGGATGTTGCTTGGATTGGGGAGCATGTCTTATGAGAATAGTTTGAGTGAACTCGGCCTTTTCTTCTTGGAGCGACGGAGGATGAGAGGTGACCTGATGGAGGTGTATAAGATGATGAGAAGCATTGATCATGTGGATAGTCAGAGGCTTTTTCCCAGGGCTGAAATGGTTGTCACAAGAGGACACAGGTTTAAGGTGCTGGAGAGTAGGTGCAGAGGAGATGTGAGAGGTAAGATTTTTACTCAGAGTGGTGAGTGCGTGGAATGGGCTGCCGGCAACGGTGGTGGAGGTGGATATGATAGAGTCGTTTAAGAGACTTTTGGAAAGGTACATGGAGCTTAGGAAAATAGAGGGCTATGGGTAAGCCTAGTAATTTCTAAGATTGGGACATGTTCGATACAACTTTGTGGGCCGAAGGGCCTGTAATGTGCTGTAGGTTTTCTATATTTCTATATTAAAAAGTCATCTCGTAGGCATTCAACAAACTCATTCTCTTAAGATCATTACCAACCTGTTCTTTCCAATTGACCTGCATGTTGAAATCTCCCATGATCATAACATTGCTTTTTTGACACGTCTTTTCTATTTCCCATTCTAATCTGTGATCCACATCCCAGCTGCTGTTGGGTGGCCCGTATACAACTGCCATCAGAGTCCTTTTACCCTTGCCGTTTCTTAATCCAGCCCACAAGAATTCAACATCTTCCGATCCTATGTCATATCTTTTTACCAATTTGATACCAATTTTACCAGCAGAACCATGCCATCTCCTCTGCCTATCCCTCCGATACACTATGTAGTCTTGTACATTCAGCTCCCAACTACTGCCATCTTTCAGCCACAATTCAGTGATAGCCACAACATCATACCTGACGATCTGTAAAAGTGCAACAAGATCATCCACCCTATTTCTTATACTCCATGCATTGAGATAAAACACTTTGAGTACTGAATTTGCTACCGTTTTTGATTCTGCATGCCTACTGCACTGCTACTTACCCTGCTGGCTGTGATTTTGCCCTACCATCTGCCTGCCCTTCCTGACAATCTTACAGCACGCTAGCTTTGCTTTTTTCATCATCCTTGATGACTCCCTTCACTCTGGTTCCCACCCCTTGCCAAATTAGATTAAACCCTCCCCTAACAACTCTCCAACAATCTTTGCCAGCTTGAGCTGTGAAAAAAATGAAAGTAATAGTGAATAAATGAGCAATAAATATTGGGAACATGAGATGAAGAGGCCATGAAAGTTGTTGGAATAGTTCAGTGCTGGGGGCGAGTGAAGTTAAGTGAACTTAAGGACAATTCGCTTACCATGGTGACAGCTGACCCTGTATCCAGCTGACTTGTGTGGAGCTAATGGTTGAATTCTGCTGTTTTCTTATGGTGCATTGCTGAGGGAAGCACACGTTTTCGAGACGGAACTGGCAGACTGTCTTTTGATGCGTGCAATCGGGCTATCGGGCACGACTTTCATCACAGCAATGGTACCTTTGTGAAGGTGTATGTGATCTCTGTGGAGACTATAGGCTGCCAGTTGGTATCTATTGGCAAGGATTGATGTTTTTGGGAGTGGACTCTTCCTGCAGTACTGTCTTAATCAGTTGTATTGGGCATTGCTGGATCTGTGCAAGGCTTCTCTTGACTGCCTCCCGGTGGTGAGCTGTGGAACATGCTTTGTCCCAGAACACTCCATGCTTTTCGAACAGGAGGCTCTGAGTCCTCCCATCTTGAGCTCTAACAATCAATGCTTGGATCAGTATCGCTTCTTTGAATTTGCTCGGTGAACTATCTTTGTACTTGCATCCTTGTACTTCTGGGGTCAGTCTTATGATAAAATTATCAATGTTCTTGTTGGGGTTCTGCCAAAATTGTGAGAACCTGATGTGTGCTCTAAAGACATGGTCCTGCATTCACCAAACGTTGTCCAAAGATTTGAATGAATCTGTCAGTTCAGATTTGTTCCTTAGGTGCAGAATTTCTGCCTTGGCTCTCCCAAGTGCTAGCGGAGCAGCTCGAGTTTCAGAGCTTCCTCCAGCTTTGCCGCTGGCGTTTGAAGCAGTTCCAGTGCTTGGTCTTGCTGTAGCTATGACACAAAATGAATTGGGTGCTTGTAATAGAGCGGCCAGTATTGTTTTGATCTTTGTTGTCAGTATGCTATGTTTTCCACAGAGCAAGAACTGTAATGATGCAATATGATTAAATGTTTTTACTGAGCCACGTTAGTAATGGTACACATTGGGCAGTTATGAACTGGGCCTGCTTAGATGAAAGATATGAATACTCGTAAGTCTGCACCCAAAAGAGGGGGACCTCTGTGCACAGGAGGCCCAGTCACTTCACCACGTGACTGATTGGCTGCACGTGCACTCACAACATTCTTGCAATCGATCTGATAAAATAAACAGACCATCTTTATTTTTAAAGATTGACATGCTTTCCACCTTTAATCTCACATTTCCCCCTTAAATTTACTGCTTTTATTTCCATAATGCCATAAGATACTGAAGCAGAATGAGACCATTTGGCCCATCATGTCTGCTTCACCATTCCATCATGGCAGATTTATTATTCCCTGTAACTTTTGCATTCCTGACTAATCAAGAATCTATCAACCTCCACTTTAAATCTACCCAGTGTATTGGCCTGCACAACCTTCTGTGGCAATGAATTCCAGAGATTCACCACCCTCTGATGAAATTCCTCTTCCTGAGGAGAAGGAGCTATGAAGGATGGCAAAAGCAGATTCGCAGATGCCGTGATTTATTTCAAATCATCAATGAAACAGTTTATTCTTCTTCTCTTATGCCTTTTTCTGTTCAAGGTGGCTGGGGTTCTGTTGGAGTCCATGATCTACAGCTCAAGCTATAGTTCTTCACAAGTGGCCTGGAAGACATCCGCCTTCTGAGAGTGGCCCCATAGATGACCCAGTTCGTCACCAATCTCACCCACTGAAACATTGGGACAGCAGGCAGAAGGCTCCTGAACTCAAGCGATCCCTTTCTCTCTCTCGATGATGAATGAGAGCCTGTTGATATACAAGATGGTGGGTGGCGGCTAATTGGAGAAGTGATGTGGAAGACTATAACATCAGAACAGTGAACTGTTAGTCTCCGCTCTTGTTGTTGCAGGAACAATCTCTCACACCCTCACTAGTGAGAAAGAGAACCTGTCTGAGATACTGAAGTGCTGGGTTATGGACTGTAGTTTTTGATGGACTCTGGATCAAGGTCTCTTTGTGGGGCTTTTAGACAATAGACAATAGGTGCAAGAATAGGCCATTCGGCCCTTCAAGCCTGCACCGCCATTCAATCTGATCATGGCTGATCATCCACAATCAGTACCCCGTTCCTGCCTTCTCCCCATATCCCTTGACTCTGCTATCTTCAAGAACTCTATCCAACTCTTTCTTGAAAGCATCCGGAGAATTGGCCTCCACTGCCTTCTGAGGCAGAGCATTCCATAGATCCACAACTCTCTGGGTGAAAAAGTTTTTCCTCAACTCCATTCTAAATGGCCTTATTCTTAAGCTGTGGCCTTTGGTTCTGGACTGCCCCAACATAGGGAACATGTTTCCTGCCTCTAGGGTGTTCAATCCCTTAATAATCTTATCTGTTTCAATCAGATCCCCTCTCATCCTTCTAAATTCCAGTGTATACAAGCCCAATCTTTCAACATATGACAGTCACACCATCCCAGGAATTAATTATGTATTCCATTGTACTGCTGCCAGAAAGACAATGAATTTCATGACATATGCCAGTGATATTAAATCTGATTCTGAATTTTTAGGCAAAAAAAAAATCACTGAGCAATGTTTTAGTGGGGAATAAAAAAGCATCAATGCACTTCAATTTCAAGGCACAAGTATTTCTGAGGACCTGTAAGTAATTTGCTCCTGTGCAACACTGCTTTACATGAATCCCACTAATCTCTACAAACACGTGTAATTTAAACTCTTCACCTCCTTCCACTTTCACCACCTTACCATTCCAATTCCATCTTCTCTCATGTCCAGTCGTATTAAAGTTTGTCCAAAATGTAATACCTCATACAGAATCACTTCTGTCATCATCCGCATGGTGTTGGAACCCTGCAGTGAACATGTTAAATATAAACCCCATCCTCAAATCTTTATCGCTATCCAGTACACTCCAGACTGATTTTCCCTACCTTCACACCCTGTGATGTAATGGTCATCCAGATTCACCTTTCTTTGTAGCCGTTCTCCTTCATTCCACCATGGGTGTGTACGGTCTGCCAATCTAGTCCTACAAAACTGCTTGCTTCCTTTTCTTTTGATATTCATTGTTTAAAAGGACATCCTTTTGACCAGACCTTCGTTACGGCACCCCAGTGCTGCTTCTCTTTACTCGTCTGCATTCCTTGCTGTTTGTGAGACATTTCTATGCTCTCTTATTCCCGACTTTAGAACTGTGAAAGCACCTCAGTAACTGTAAGTGTCTGCAGATTTCTGAAAGGAATATGATGGGCATTGTAGTTGAAAGGCAGCATTTTCTCCTCCCCGCTCTGTCAGAGGACAATGGACACAGCAATGGCAAACAAGCAAGGACTCAAGCAAAAGACATGACAGTCTGGGATTCACACTTGGCCTCCTCCCCACCTTCATTCCTTGCTCCACCTTCCTCTTCCCTCAGATCCCATCATCATCAGCCCTTTGTCACTCCCAGCTTCTCATTCTATTCCTTCTCTCCCCTCCCCGTCTGACTGTCATCCTCCCAACCAGGATGCACCTATCGCCTACCAGCTCTTGCTCCACCCTTACCTTCCACCTTCCAATGCCAGTCACCTCTCCGCTAGACCTCAGCCTAGATGGAAGGTCTCGAACTGAAATGTTGGCTGTCCATTTCCCTCCATTGATTCTGTCCACCCTGCTGGGTTCCTCCAGTATGTTGTTCATTGTGTTAATCTTTTTTTAAAAAAGGATCTCTAATCCGTCATCTTGACTCAAACACTAATCCATGCATCGTACCTTCATAATTTACATGTAAAAATATCCTATCAGGACTATTATCTAGAAGTCAATGCTCCCGGTCCTCACTCACAGAACATTGCTGAAATCCTCACAAACATCCCTCACAACCTGCGCAGTATGTCAGTCAGTTATTCAGTCACAATACCCAATCAGACAACACAATGTTTAGTGATATATTTTTTACTCCTTTGCAAGCAAGATAGCATGCAGATAGGCTGATGGAAGGAGGAGGATAAGAGTACTGTGCACTATCTTACTCAGAGCTGGACCTTGAGGATCTGGCTTTGTACTTGACCTTGGCAGGGCCACAGTATTCTGAACTGGCTAGCTGTTGTTCCAACCTTGGGAGGGACGGTCGTGGGGTCTGTGACCAGAAAGTGTGATTTAACCTGTAGTTAGGGTCCTAATAGCCGAATAGCACAGAGTCCAGCCCTGTAGCTCAGAAGGGTAGGGAAAGAAAGAGGAAGGCAGTAGTAATAGGGGACTCTAGGGGATCAGATAGGCAATTTTGTGGATGCACCCCCTCCATAGCTTCTACATCCTTCCTATAATGAGGTGACCAGAACTGGACACAATACTCTAAGTGCAGTCTCACCAGAGATTTGTAGAGTTGCAACATGACCTCTCTACTCTTTAACTCAATCCCCCTGTTAATGAAGCCTAGCATCCCATAGGCCTTCCTAACTACCCTGTCAACCTGTGCAGCGACCTTGAGGGATGTATGGATTTGAACCCCAAGGTCCCTTTGTTCATCCACACTCTCAAGTAACTGACCATTAATCCTGTACTCAGTCTTCTGGTTTGTCCTTCCAAAATGCATCACCTCACACTTATCCAGATTGAATTCCATCTGCCATTTTTCTGCCCAACTCTGCAGCCTGTCTGTATCCTCTTGTAACCTTCGACAACCTACAGCTCCATCCACAACTCCCCCAATCTTCATGTCATCTGCAAACTTACTCACCCATCCTTCCACCTCTACATCCAGGTCATTTATAAAAATCGCAAATAGCAGGGATCCCAGGACAGATCCCTGCAGCACTCCACTCACCAGCTCACCGACCTCCAGGCAGAATACTTTCCTTCCACAACTACCTTCTGCTTTCTTCTTTTAAGCCAATTTTTTTTTATCCAAACAGCCAATGTTTCACTTATCCCATGCCTCATGACTTTCTGGATGAATCTCTCATGAGGGACCTTGTCAAATGCTTTGCTAAAGTCCATGTAGACCACATCCACTGCCCTACCCTCATCAATTTCTTTTGTTAACTCTTCAAAAAACTCAATCAGGCTCGTGAGGCACGATCTTCCCTAATCAATGATCAGGGCATTGGCTGATTGGTAGGAGGTACTGAATGGGAATAAAAGAAGCCTTTTCTGGTTGGCTGCCAGTGACTAGTGGTGTTCCGCAGGGGTCGGTGTTGGGACCACCTCTTGATTTAGATGATGAAACAAATGACTTTGATGCCAACTTTGCAGATGATATAAAGATTGTTGGAGGGGCAGGTAGTGTTAAGGAAACAGATAGGATGCAGAAGGATTTAGACAGATTAGGAGAATGGGCAAGACAGTGGGAAATGAAATGCAATGTTGGAAAATGCATGGTCATGCTCTTTGATAGCAGAAATAAATGTGGGGTCTATTTTCTAAACGGGGAGAAAATCCAGTAATCTGAGATGCAGAGGGACTTGGGAGTCCTTGTGCCAAACATCCTGAAGGTTAACCTGCAGGTTGAGTCGGTGGTGAGGAAGGCAAGTGCCATGTTAGCATTCATTTCAAGAGGTCTAGAATACAAGAGCAAGGATGTGATGCTGAGGCTTTATAAAGCACTGGTGAGGCCTCACCTTGAGTATTGCGAACAGTCTTGGGCATCTCATCTGAGAAAAGATGTGCTGGCATTGGAGAGGATCCAGAGGAGGTTCAGAAGGAGGATTCCAGAAATGAAAGGGTTATCATACGAGTAAAGTTTGATGGCTCTGGGCCTGTACTTGCTGGAATTCAGAAGGATGAGGGGGATGTCATTGAAACCTTTTGAATGTTGAAAGGCCTAGGCATGCAAATAATGTTTTCGATGGTGGGAGAGTTTAGAAAACGAGGGCACAGCCTCAGGATAGAGGGGCACCCTTTCAAAACAGAGATGGGGAGAAACTTCTTTAGCCAAAGGGTGGTGAATTTGTGGAATTTGTTGCCATATGCAGCTGTGGAGGCCAGGTCATTGGGTGTATTTAAGGCAGAGATTGATAGGTTCTTGATTGGACATGGCATCAAAGGTTACGGAGAGAAAGCCAGGAGCTGCGGTTGAGGAGGAGATAAAAAAAAAGAATCAACCATGATTGAATTGTGGAGCAGACTCGATGGGCCAGATGGCCTAATTCTGCTCTGATGTCTTATGCTCTTATATCAATGTGAGAATTGGACTAGAATCTGGTGACGTTGAGCATATACTTTGTTAGACCATAAGATAGAGGAGCAGAGTTGTGGGAGACTCTTGGGAGTGTGGTGGAGTGAGTAGCACCCGAGGCGTGAGCAACCATTTTAGGGAATGTTCACTAATCTTAATCATTCAGGTGGGATGATTCAACTTCATATAGCCCCATCTCCAAGTCCATATTGTTAAACACCTGGCATTGACAGTGATCAGCTCCCACTGCCTCTGTGCCTGATACTGAAGGATTATCTTATAAGCACTTAGCATTCCTTCAACACAGGCCTTGAAAGCAGCATTCAAAAATCTTGAACAGCTCCTAATCCCATGTTGAACCAATTTTTGAGCAACACACACAAAATGCTGGAGGAACTCCAGCATTTATGAAAGGGAATAAAAAGCAATGTTCTGGGCCATGAGCCTTCTTCAGAATTTTTCAGTTCCCCAGATCAGATTCACTTTCTGCACCAGCTACAACCTCAACTATTAAGAAATGCAGGTGGTTTTAACTGAAACTAGCTATTCATGTTAATCATTCCTAACAGATGTATTTAGCCAATCAACAACGCCATTCGCACTGGGTGGAGAATGGCAAAATTGAACAGGTAGCACAAAGTTGTCATGCTTCCAAGTTGCAAACAGTAGATTTGAGTTTACCGTAAGTCACAACTCCTATGTGTGCAGCCATTGGCTGATAAAGTTATACCTGAACCTAAAATCTTCATCATTTTGTTCCTGCCAATTATCCTGTTGGTTAGCAATCTTTCAGAATGCACTCTAAGAAAATTAACTAAATTGGAGTGCAAGTTTTTACCACATCTAAAAAGGTACTTTGCCGATACATGCTAATACTAAAATATTGGAACATATTAAAACAAATTGAAATTCTTCCAGATTAAGAGACATATATTTAATACAAATTTATCATCTGGAGGGCTGTATTGCTCTAATATATTTTCCAGTGCGGCTTTAATAAACCGAAGGAAGATTTATATCATATTTAAATTAAAATGTCTCGTACTTCACATTCTATATCCCTTAATGAAATACAATACAATTTAAATTATTAAAATTGGTATCAAAGGAAGCAAATATATTTTGCATAAATTGTATAAAATACTATAATCTTTATTCATTCCTGAGATGGGGGTTGGAGGGGGGGGGTTGAGGTTCACGGGAGAATATTCATATGATGAAGGTGCTTTTGCTGTGCCATTAGGTGGAGAAATATAAAATTTTGACTGAAAAAATATTTGAAATAATATTTGTTCCCCGGTCTTGTTTTCTTGTTCTTCAAAGTGTTTGGAATTGTGTTCTTTAGAGGTCTGCAGATTCATGTCCCGGAACCTTATTGAGCTTTCAAGAGAGATAGCACTAGTAGTCTTTTTATGAGTAGTAGCTCTGTTAGCTTAGCAGATAACGGCTTCCATCTCTTGGGTGTAAGAACATCGGCTTTGACTTGGTGCACAATCAAAACACTTTCATCTCATGAATCTCCTGTGAAATCTCACCTCTCCTCAGATCCCAGGAGAGAATAAAGCAGTGTTTCACCTTGTTTATCAAAAACGTACTTTGGTTCCTTTGATAGCAACCGGCTTTAAATTTATCCCGTGTTTTGTGGAGGGGATGCAGACTTTAAAGTTTGGTTGGCTAGAAGCTGTTTGTGTCATTGTACCGTGTTCAACTTGTTTTTACATATATGCAGCTTGATCTCTTAGACTCCTCAATGAGCCAAAAATTCCTCTGAATTAGCACTAAGTTGGTAGGGTAGAGGAATATAGAATATAGAACATTACAGCACAGTACAGGCCCTTTAGCCCATGATGCCTTGTTGACCTTTTAACCCTCCCCTCCTGCATCATCCTCCATTGCCCATCTAAGAGTCTCTTAAATGTCCCTAATGTATCTGCCTCTACCACAATGCCTGGCTGCACGTTCCACACACCCACCACGGTCTGTGTGAAAAAATATACCTTTGACATTCTCCTTATGCTTTCCTCCAATCACATTACAATTATGGCCCGTTGCATTAGCCATTTCCACCATGGGAAAACGTCTCTGGCTGTCCATTCGATCACCTCTCAATGTAGGGCCATGAGGTTAAGGATATTGGTAGATAACTTTCACTGCCCCTCGGTGGCTCATGGATGCAGAGCTTAGAGTTGTTGAATATATTCTGAATTGATTTCTTTTTGCATGAAAGCCTACAAGAAAGGTAGTTTCACAGTAGCATTCAGCATGAAAACAGGAAACCCAGTCCAGCTCATCTGCACTGACTAATGGTTCTCTTTCTATATTCATCCCCTCTCTCATCACTTTGTCCATTCCCTAGGCAATTCAGATGGTCATCCAGTCTTAATTACTCACTCAGGGAGTGAATGCCAGGTGTTCACTGGTCTTTGAGGGAAGGAAGCCCCCCTCCTGTATCTCTTAAACTCTTCCCCTTTACCCTATACTATGTCCTTTAATTTTATCTACCCCTGCTATGGGGAAAGTTTCCTGCAGTCTACCCAATCTATACCTTCAAATTTTTATATATCTCAATTATGTCCCCTCTTAACCTCCTCCAGTGCAGGGAGAACAGACCTAATTTCCTTAGTCTCTCTTATAGCTGAACCACCTCATCCTAGGCAACATGAAATCGAAACTCCTAGCACTGTCATATCCTTCCTATAGCATGGTAACCAACAGTTGCACGTAATAGTGTATATAGGTGAGATTTGACCAATGTTTTATAAAATTGGAGCATAATCTTCCTATTTCTCCATTTAATGTCCTAATGAAAGTTGGTGCCCAATGTGTCTTGGTAACCACATTATCCACCTATGTTGTCATCTTCAAGGATCTAAAGATGTACTGCAAAGTTTCTCAATTCCTTAATACTCCCCTAGACCCTTCATTCATGGTGTTTGCCTTAGACCAAAATATATTTGTCTGGATTAAAACCCATCTGCCATTTTAAAATTCATTTTATGAACACATTAAACTCTCTGCAGCCTAACATTACCACTATCAACAACTCCACCAATTTTGCTATCATGTCTTCTTCAGCCAAGTCATTCACCGATCTTATAACAGCAAGTGTCCCAGCAAGACACCATTAATCACAAGTATGCAATCGTGTAAAAACAGTCCTCTGACGTAACTATTCGTTTCCAAACCAATTTTTGTATCCAGTTTGTCAACTTGCCCTGGATCCTACAGATCTTAACATTTTGAACCATGTGGGACCTTGTCAAAGGTCTTAAAGTCCACATTCATGAACAATCTATAGTATTGAACCAAGTAGCCAGCAGCTTCTGAATTAGACTGTGTGAATGATGGTACTAAACTCTTTTTCTGGCAGATTGCAATGTGGGTTTGCTTCAGTATCTAGACTTGCTTGAAAAACATGAATGAAGTCTGCTACATCTTGAAGTTGAAACTGAGGGTCCAAACATTATGGTCATGTATATTTTGAAATCAGGGCAGGTAGATTTCAAATCCCAGAACAATTTTATCATGTAGCTCACAGAACTGTTGCACAGATATTATTATTTCAGTTCAAAACTTGGTTGTTACTTTGATTTAATTCTGCTTTTTGAGACTGAATTTGACACACCTTATTGACTGCAGTTTTGTAGTGGTAAAAACGAAGTTGCATATTAATAAAATCTGAAAACACTCCAAACAGAAACTAAAATCCAGAACATGAAGTTCAGGCCCTACATCTGATTCAACCCATGTAAGGGTAGCATAATTCCAACCTTACCCAGGATTAACCAAGGGGCTTTTTATGACAATCCAGTACTTTCATTATCACCATTGCTGGAACTAGCTTTTTAATTCCAGAGTTATTTAATTAATTATCACTGTTTAAATTCCCCAGCTACCATGGTGGGACTCAAACATGTCCCTGGACCGTTATTCAGGCCAGGTGTTCATATTAATGTCTGTATTAGGGAGTTCGACGCTTAAAGTTTCAGTCCTCCTTAAGCTATCTCTAGATTATAATGAGAGAAAAGCAGCAAATTCGTATTAAGGTAATTGAAATTCCTGGTGTTTTGAATGAGAAGTGCTAAAGAGGTAAAATAAAAAAGCTGTCATCATCCATCTGGTGCTTTAACACCCCAAGCTAAAGACATCCGTTTCAAAAATAACTTCAGACATTGACTTGGAGCCAATGACTTGTCAGTGTCATGTCTCATTTAATAGTCTATTAATTGACTAGAAAGTTGAGAGTATAACAACTGTTTGTTACTTGGGGGATACTTCAACTGGTTGTACATTGGTTAATATATTTACATTCCTTTGTGCCTTATTTTAATTAGTTGTTAAACTGTTTAAAATAAATGAATTAAGGAATGCTAAAATAGCACACAAAGGAATTCTAGACAAGCTCATTAACCAGTATACAGCCAGAGGACATTAAACTCCCTGAAGTAGAATTGGTCCAATTGAATTAAAGGTGGAATACTATGTGGGAGTTTATTGTACAAGCCAAAAATTGGAGCCTGCAGAGCAGTAACCAGCTCAGTGTGTTCAAAATAATTTGAAACATGGTGCCAACAATGCCATTCTCACATTATTAATATAATGGGATTGTCCCATCAGACTTCATCTTGTCCCCACGTTGTCAAACTGAACACATCACAATGCCAGAAGATCAATCTATGGAGATGTAGAGAAGCAAGAGTAAGTGCCAATCAGCTCTTTTAATGAAAAAGAGCTTATCTGTACATCTTGTTTGTCAATGGCTGTTTTCCCTTATGATGTTTTCCCTTATGCTATGTTTTCTATGACTATATTGCTTATTTGAGTTGCTTTAATCTGTATAAAATCATTATTTAAACAACATTCTTGCACTTTACACTAGAATAATATGAGTTCATGTAAGTACGCCCTTGTGATTGGCAATCTTAGCTCTACAATACAGCCACAATGATGGCATCTTTATCAATCACAAGACAGAGGCCAGTTTTATGACATTGGTGCATGACACAAGATCACTAGATCACCCAAATCATCAGATGCTGGAAAAGAGGAAACAACCCAGGTAATGGTCTTATGCACTGTGATATTCAGGAAGGCTGTGTTGAAGCTAATTTCTCACGCACAGCACCTTCATGTACGTATTAAGGCACTTAAATGTATCCCCTAATACAATGCAAAATTTTCCCTTTCAGATTTGCTTCAAAATGGAGAAATCATTTGGAGATGTCTTCCTACAGAAATGAAAACTTTGCAAGGACCATGAACAGAAGTTTCTGCAGCTTCATCCCAAGGAGCTGTCATGTGGATCACATCCCACTTTTGACCACTTATCCTTTTGAAATTCCACTACTATGTAGGGAAAAACTTTATTACCCAACTGGGGCAGTTGTGCATCCTAAGGAGGCATTAGGGGAAATATAAATTCTCAGAGGACATTGAAGGTTCTTGGGGGAGCAGTAAGTGGCAGGCTGACTTGAGGCACAAGACCTGAATGACCGTTCGTAGAGCAGGCACTCCCAAAAAACAGGATGAGGCACTGGAACACAGGAAGAGCCATAGATCTGCAGGCAGCGAGCACTCATCGTCACATCACAACATTTCTGAAACTCAGCAAACTCATCTGATCTTACCAACCAAACAGACATCATTGGGGATCCATAAGTTAAAAACCAGGTTGTCCAACCAGTTCCCCTTAATTTGCGGCATGGAATGAGTTCATACAACTTAACAGGTTAGTACACCCTATCAACTTTCTCTATAGATCAACGGAAGACAGGTCGCACAGTGATACAGTACTTGCTCGAACCAAACAGTGAAATAGAGCCAATCAGTGAACCTGCTGAACCTAAGGATTCCTCTTAAGGTGTTCAAAGCTATCTGGGCTTCATATGTGTGGTTAAGAGCCATCTTTGTGGATTATGAGACCTTACGTGATTGGTCAATCGCACAAAATAGAAAAGTATAAAGGTATCTTGCTGAACGCCAGCTCTATCCTGACTAGCATTCAGATTTCAATCAGAATCCTTGTCAAAGTAATTCTCGCTGTTGTGATCGTCTTCATTTTCTCCTCACCATTCCTTTGCATGCTGCTACCATTGTTCCATCCATGTCAACTCGCTGCCATGGTCAACATCCAACAGGCATTTCCAGTTTGTGTTATTTTTTAATCTTAATTTAGCCCCATTAGTGATGGATAAATACATACGGCACGATCACTATAAGTCTGAAGGTAGTGAAGCTTTGAATTCTAAATCTGTTAAGAAACAGAAACTGTAGAAAGTGCTTCAATACAATGGACAAACATGAGAAAATCTGCAGATGCTGGAAATTCAAGCAACACACACAAAATGCTGGTGGAACTCAGCAGGCCAGGCAGCATCTATAGGGAGAAGCACTGACAACGTTTTGGGCTGAGACCCTTCGTCAGGACTAACTGAAAGGAAAGATAGTAAGAGATTTGAAAGTAGGAGGGGGAGGGAAAATGCGAAATGATAGGAGAAAACTGAAGAGGGTGTGGTGAAGCTGAGAGCCAGAAAGGTGATTGGCAAAAGGGATACAGAGCTAGAGAAGGGAAAGGATCATGGGATGGGAGGCCTAGGGAGAAGAAAGGGGGAGGGGAGCACCAGAGGGAGATGGAGAACAGGCAGAGTGATGGGCAGAGAGAAAAAGAAAAAAAGGGAGGGAAAAAAACAAAATAAAAAGGAACACAAAAAAACCAAAAAAAAAAACCCCAAAACAATGGAGTATGGTTTTATTCCATTCCTGTCAGATCAGTGATGCCCCATCCATGTGCCTTTTTTGTAATATTGTACTGTCTAATGAAGCCATGAAACCATCAAGATGGCAGGAACACTTCTGTAAAAGACACCCTGAAAGGGCTACTTACAGTGTTACTCAGTTCCAGAAGATGAACAAATGATTTGAAAAGTGATGCACACTCAAGTCATTTGCCAAGAAAATTAAAAATGACCTTGGTAGTGGTCTCATTGCTTCTTTTAACATTTCCAAAATTATAGTAAAATGTGGAAAATCTCATACAATTGGTGAAAGATTATTAATGACTGCTGTATCAAAAGTGTTCACCACTGTCCTCAAAATGGATACCAGCATTTTAAAATCAATTCCCCCCAAGTAATAACTCTGTAGCTCATGTATTGATGAAATGAATGAAGACATTGATATAAACTATGCACAGAGCTACTAAAAAACAGAATTTGGGATACAACTGGATGAGTCAACTGTGCAAAACAATAAGGCATTGCTAATGGCATATGTACACTTTATCAAAAATGGAAAAGTTTATGAAGAGGTTCTCTTTTGTAGAAAGTTAAAAATAAATATCAATGGAGAATCAATCTATGATTTCTTGTGCAACAGATGGAGCATCATATATGACAGGTTGTCATCTTGGTTTAGTGCCATTTATGAAAAAAGAAATTCCAAGCCTGTTTGCAATCCATCATCTACATCTCACAGCCAAAAACCTCAGCCAGCGACTTTTTTCAAGTATGACTTTTGTAATATCTGCTATCAACAAAATTTAAATCGTCCATTAAATAGCAGAATATTTCACCAGTTATGCCAAGATAACAATGCTTGGTTTTACATACTGAAGTGCATTGGTTGTCAAAAGGCTGCTGCTTAAAACATTTCTTTGATATTTTTGACACTGTGGCTGAATATTTACTGAAAGTCAACAAGACCTTAGGAAACTAAATTGAAATTCTTCACAGAGATGTGGCATACCTAGCTGATCTGTATGACAATTGAACCTGCGGGGTGAGAATTTCAATTTAATCCAGGCAAAAAGTGCAGTACCCACTTTTATCAGAAAATCAGAAATATATAAGCAAGACGTTGGGAGAAGCATGTTCTCACAGGTTCCTTATATGGAAAGTATGGCACTCTCTTTCACAGACGGTGATTTTCAAGAGTACTGCTTACACCTGCAGTCACTGAAGTAGGAATTTCAGGATCAATTCAAGGATTTGAACGATCTGGAAATTCCAGACTGGATAATTAACTCATTTCTTTATAAGGTGGAAGAACAGGAAGAGAGCTTGTATGTAGAAATTATCAAAATTCAGAATGAAGAAGAAGCTAAAATGCTTTACAAAAATGTTGGTTTTGTGGTAGGTGGCTACACTATCATATGAAGTTTCCTGGTCTTTGGAGAAGAGCCAAACTGCTCTTCATCACATTTCCATCCACTTACCTCATTGAAAGGGGCTTCAGTGCGATGAACCACATACTCACAAAAAAACAGAAACTGCTTGGACAGTACTAAATGTGGGGACTTGAGGCATTTGTTGTCACAGCTTGAACCAAATATTTCAGTTCTTGCTAAAGACCATCAAGGTCAAGGACCATGTTGATATCGAAGCTGCTGTACAAAGCACAGATACTAGGTTTAAAGACAAATAAAAATTTAAAACAGAGTAATTTTTCTCATGTTAGCATATGTTAGAGATGTTTTTACACGTGCTTCAGGGGGCACTGGGCTAAAAAAGGATGGGAAACACTGCCCTGGGAATAAAGGTAAAGATGAAGGTGAATACCAGCCTTATACATATTGCGGGTAAGCTATGTTCATGCCAGAAGCATGACAACACTTGTGGGCTGCCCCCAGCACATCCTTGGACAGTGTTGGTGACTAATGCAAAGCAGCACGTTTCACTATAAGCTTCAATGTTTCAATATACATGTGAAAGATAAAGCTAACCTTATCCTAAAAAGATTGGAGAACTAGAAGATTATAAGGTCAAAATTTCATCTATCTAGTTCTATCAATGCCTGAAGATTATATGATAGCTGCCTAACAATGCAGATGGCTTACATAGAAATAACTCTATACAAAATGCATGACATTCAAAGACTAAACCATATATTTTGCATGAATGAAGTGCCAGTTGGCATCGGATACTGAAAGGTGAATCATGGCATCAATAGGCTTCATACTTACCAAGAAAGAAAAAAACGAAGGAGCTCTTTGTGGCAGTGGCTTCTTGGTCTGTTCAGTATGTGCATGATAATGAAACAAATATCACTGTGCAAGAGGACAAAAGTCATAATGCAAGCTTTCACATCATCACATTCAAGCTCCACAACAATCTCTTCCTACACCAAATTTCACCCTTGCTGGGACCAGGTTGTTAATGTGCTCATCAGATGCTAAATCACCTCTCCACACATCTAGGGTGGTTTGTATTTGGGGCTGGTCTGTGGCACATTGCTCATCTGATATTGCCCCACACTGCCACCTGGTTCACTGAATCTGTTTGATGACCTGGACCCCAGCCTGACCATTTCTTGCTTACATAGTGTGCTAGTAAATGCAACATTCATTTGCTGAGATAGTCATTTACTGAGACGATGTGATGGCAATACTGGCAGCCATTTTTTGAATAAGGTATGTTAGTGTATGAACTAGATAACAATGATAGTGTTTGAAATTGTTTATGACAATAAAAAATCAAATACTATGTAAAAATCATTAACATCTGGATCCGAAGTTTAATATCATTATACCCTTCCTATTTTACAGTATTCCTGTTCCAAAATATGCATATTTTGTTTGACATCATTGTAGACTGTAGACATCATTGTAGATTTCAGGGAGTCTGCTGGTTTACCCCTTGTCTCTGTTCATCCAGTCCTGACAATCCACCACATCTTCTTGCTCTGCTGGGTTGACTTCTGAATGTTGGTCAGGTCCAACTGAAGGGGCAGCTTGGGAAGGCATTGTGTGGGCCTGGATGGGGATGTTAACACGAGAGACTGCTGATGCTCGAATATGGAGCTACACATAAACCATTGGGGGAACTCAGGTCAGGCTGCCACCCGCTGAGTTTCTCCAGAGAGATAACGGAGGGTGAGGACTGAGAGAGTTCTTGTGAGAGAGCATCCTTGTCCTCAACCTGCACCACCTGACAATCTTTCAGGGGACAGTTTAGACAACGGTGTGACAATCCACTGGCACTCTGCTCCACCCTTAATTTAACCTCTAGCCACACAGCTGAACCACCTGACAGACTTGGGATCACATGTGCCCTCTACTCGGAATTAATTCATTGAGCTATTGGAGTGGGACATGGTTTACACTGACCAAGGGAATAAGTACATGTCGGAAGGGTGGGGTCAGCATGAATGGTGTGTGGGGAGTTGGTGGAGAGGGGTCTGAGAGTCATTTGCTCATACTAGTATCAATCTGCTCATGGAGGAGAGCACCCTGCTAACCTGAGACATCTCTCAGTTCATGGAGAACAGCTAGCTGCTCACATGCAGTTTCCATTCACTTCTCTAGAAACATCCCCTACATCCCTGAGTCAGCAGAGAGCAGGCAACTGTTCACAAAAGGTGCTAAGAACGGTGACGTGCCCACAAGTGGTATATGCTCAAGGATGGTAAAGGTGATGGTGTATTGCTGGTGGTTAAGAGGCAACAGTAACTCTCTAAAGGCACCCTTTGTCACATTCTCAACATCTCCGTATATTCAGAATCATGTTTAATATCACTGGCATGTCTTGAAATTTATTAACTTTCCAGCAGCAGTACGATGCAATACATAATCTACAGATAAAACTGTGCATTACAGTACACATCTATATTTTAAATAGTTAAATTAAATAAGTAGAGCAAAAAATATAAATAAATATAGTGGGGTAGTGTTCATGGGTTCAATGTTCATTCAGAAATCAGATGACAGAGGGGAAGAAGCTGTTCCTGAATCGAGTGTGTGCCTTTAGGCTTCTGTACCTCCTTCCGATGGTAGCAATGAGAAGAGGGCATTTCTTGGGTGATGGGGGCCTTAATAATGCACATCAACTTCTTGGACCTTGAAAATGTCCTAGGTATTACAGAGGCTAGTGCCCATGACGGAGTAGATTAAGCTTACAATTCTCTGCAGCTTACTTCAATCCTGCGCAGTAGCCAGCCCAACCCACCTCCCGTTACCATATCAGACACTGACGCAGCCAGTTAAAATGCTTCCCATGGTAACCATATGTGGTGAACTACATATACCTGTCTGGACACGGCCCCTGCTGACTACTCCTGTGGCTCCTCCCACAGACCCCTGTATAAAGGCGATCAAGGCCTGAGCCCAGCCTCTCAGTCTCCAGGATGTAGTATGGTGGTCACTCACTGCTTGTTCCTTCTTCCAGTCAATAAAATTGATGCACCATCAATAACTCACTCTGAGACGTAAGGCGAGATATCGGCTTTTATGACGGATGTGGTAGTGGTGTCAGGGCAGGGAATGACAAAGGGGAACCGTGAGTACTCGTTGATAAAATTGAGAAAATAGTCATTGCGGTCGGTGGAGGGAAGGGGGCCCTTAAAGTCAACACTCAGTCGCTCAAAAGGGCGGGTGGCCTTGACAAGTTGCGCTGTGTCAGGACGGTAGAAGTGCGGTTTGCACTCAGCACAGATTTGGCAGTCCCTGGTCATCGTCCTGATGTCTTCCAGGGAGTATGGCAGGTTCCGGGCTTTCACGAAATGATAAAATCGGGTGACCCCCGGATGGCAAAGATGTGCATGAAGGGCATATAGCTGGTCGAGCTGTGTGCTAGCACATGTTCCCCGGGATAGGGCATCAGGGGGCTCATTGAGTCTGCCAGGCCGGTACAGGATATCATAGTTGTAGGTGGAGAGTTCTATTCTCCACTGCAAAATCTTATCATTTTTGATTTTGCCCCGCTGTTGGTTGCTGAACATGAATGCAACCGAGCGCTGGTCAGTCAGCAAGGTGAACCTTTTGCCAGCGAGATAGTGCCTCCAGTGCCTAATAGCCTACACTATGGCCTGGGCCTCTTTCCCCACCGCGGAGTGCCGAATTTCAGAGCCTTGAAGGGTATGAGAAAAGAATGCTACTGGCCTGCCTTCCTGATTGAGGGTAGCAGCCAGAGCGAAATCGGAGGCGTCACACCTTACTTGGAAGGGAATGGTCTCGTCCACCGCATGCATCGTAGCTTTGGCAATGTCCTCTTTAATGCAGCTGAAGGCCGCGCAGGCCTCAGCAGAGAGGGGAAAAGTGGTAGACTTGACCAGGGGGCGGGCCTTGTCTGCGTAATGGGGGACCCACTGGGCGTAATAGGAAAAAAAAACCCAGGCACCGTCTGAGGGCTTTGAGGATGGTGGGAAGAGGGAGTTCTAACAGGGGGCGCATACGGTTGGGATCAGAGCCAATGATCCCGTTTTCCACGACATATCCAAGGATAGCGAGTCGGGTGGTTCCGGACACACACTTGTCCCTATTATAAGTAAGGTTCAGGGCTTTGGCCACTTGGAAAAATCATTGGAGGTTGGCGTTGTGATCCTGCCAGTCGTGACCACAGATGGTGATATTATCCAGATAGGGAAATGTGGCCTTCAGTTGGCACTGGTCCACCATCCGGTCCATTTCCCTTTGGAAGACAGAGACACCATTTATGACACCGAAGAGGACGCGCAGGAAGTGATAGAGCCTGCCACCCGCCTCGAAGGCAGTGTAGGGGCGGTCCTCTGGGCGGATGGGGAGCTGGTGATAAGCGGATTTCAGATCTATTGTCGAGTACACCTTGTACTGAGCTATCTGGTTGACCATATCCGCGATGCGGGGTAGGGGGTACGCGTCAAGCTGCGTGAACCTATTGATGGTTTGACTATAGTCCACGACCATCCTATCTTTCTGCCCAGTCCGAACAACAACCACCTGGGCCCTCCAAGGACTCGTGCTTGGCTCAATGATCCCCTCCCTGAGCAGCCGCTGCACCTCTGACTGAATGAAGGCCCTGTCCCCCGCGCTGTACCTCCTGCTTTTATCGACCACCTGATAGACTTAACCTGTAAGAAACTTCGCCGCATGAGGACTCTTTTAAAACAAAGGGGGGGTGAATGTGGTGAACTACATATACCTGTCTGGATACGCCCCCTGCTAACTGCTCCTGTGTCTCTTCCCACAGACCCCTGTATAAAGGCGATCAAGGCCTGAGCCCGGCCTTTCAGTCTCCAGGATGTAGTATGGTGGTCACTCACTGCTTATTCCTTCTTCCAGTCAATAAAATTGATGCACCATCAATAACGCACTCTGAGACGTAAAGCAAAATATTGGCTTTTACAGGCCATCTCGGCCCTTCTAGTCCATGCTGACGCTTACACTCACCTAGTTCCACCGACCTGCACTCAGCCCATAACCCTCCATTCCTTTCCTGTCCATATACATATCCAATTTTAATTGAAATGACAATACTGAACCTGCCTCTACCACTTCTACAGGAAGCTCATTCCACACAGCTACCACTCTCTGAGTAAAGAAATTCCTCCTCGTGTTACCCTTAAACTTTTGCCCCCTAACTCTCAAATCATGCCCTCTTGATTGAATCTCCCCTACTCTCAATGGAAAAAGCCTATCCACATCAACTCAATCTATCCCCCTCATAATTTTAAATACCTTTATCAAGTCCCCCCTCAACCTTCTATGCTCCAAAGGATAAAGACCTAACTTGTTCAGCCTCTCTCTGTAACTTAGGTGCTGAAACCCAGGTTACATTCTAGTAAATCTTCTCTGTACTCTCTCTATTTTGTTGATATCTTTCCTATAATTCAGTGACCAGAACTGTACACAATACTCCAAATACAGCCTTATCAATGCCTTGTACAATTTTAACATTACATCCCAACTCTTATACTCAATGCTCTGATTTATAAAGGCCAGCATTCCAAAAGCTTTTTTCACCACCCTATCCACATGAGATTCCACTTTCAAGGAACTATGCACCATTATTCCTAGATCACTCTGTTCTACTGCATTCTTCAATGACCTACCATTTACCATGTATGTCCTATTTTGATTATTCCTACCAAAATGTAGCACCTCACACTCATCAGCATTAAACTCCATCTGCCATTGTTCAGCCCACTCTTCCAACTGGCCTAAATCTCTCTGCAAGCTTTGAAAACCTACTTCAATATCCACAATGCCACTTACCTTAGTATCACCTGCATACTTACTAATCCAATTTACCACCCCATCATCCAGATCATTAATGTATATGACAAATAACATTGGACCCAGTGCAGATCCCTGAGGCACACCACTAGTCACCGGCCTCCAACCTGACAAACAGTTATCCATCAGTACTCTCTGGCATCTCTGTACATGTGTAGAAATTTGTCAGTGTTTTAGATGACTTACCAAATCTCCTCAAAACCTTAAAGAAATAAGTTATACCTTATTTGTAGAAGCATCAATACCTTGGGTCTGGGCTTGGTCCTCAGAGGTATTGAGGACTTGACATTGCTCATTTCTTTCTGGTGTGTTTCCTCGTCTTACCCTAAATTGAAAGCATCTAAATTGGGTAATTGGGAAGAGTACTAATAATATGGATCTTCTTCCCCTGATCCCTGTCATGTCCCAGCATCATGCTCCTTCATAGAAGGACACAGACTGCAGCTTGCTAGCATCCCTCCGTAACATGCCTCCTGCTAACCCAAGCTGCACATGTCTGGAGTTGGCAGACTGTGCTCTCAGAATGACCAGCAACAGCTGATTGTCAGAACGCTCAGTTCTACTTGCTCATGTTCACTTCTCTAATGTGGAAATGCACAAGGTGAATTCACACTGGGAAATGCTGCTAAATTTCTGGTGTGACTTGATTTACCCAGGAATGGTTGTTATCACCATTCATTCTTGGAAATGTCTGTTTTGAATTGTGTGGCACTGAAATAAATAGTATTTTGTGATTGAATTTCACTTTCTCATTAACACACAGACACATGTGCCCAGCAGTTTCTTGACCCTCAATATGTTAGTATTGATAGCTTGTGCTCAACTATTTGATGTGGTTACCACGGCAACGCATGATTCTTATTTTCCTTGTGTAAGGTGCTCCAGACAAACAGTATTTTGTCCTTCACATCTTTCAAAATTGAGCTCCGAAGACCAGACAGGAAAATTCCCAGGCTGGAATTCCCAGGATGTGGTGTTTGGCCTGCTTCACAACAAGCAGAAAAAACACAGACCGGGTTTCCAAGAAACTTGCAGTAGCCAAATTTTGTATTCTAAATCGAGAATTTAATCAAGAAATACACTTGGACTATGATTGAGGCTGAAAAAGATGTTAAGTTGGCATAAATGTAGTTTATTTCTGCAGAGGGTACATCTCTCCTATTCCAGCTTCTTTTACGCCACTGATTTAGCTGAAATCAGTTTGTGACAATGATGATGTTACAGGCTGAAGCATTTACTTCACTGCTATTGCAATCATTCTATTAGCATAACTTTCCATTTTCAGCCTCAACCACAGCCTCTACATCTATGCCATTGATTGACTCTTGTGCTATAAACAGCCTTGACATTTGTCTCCTTACAAGCAGCCACAGAACAAAGAAACCCAATAGAACCCATTTAAAAAAAAGTCCATCAAATAGCCAAAATGCAGAAAAAGAATCGTGTAAAAAAAAAAATAAGTAAGCAAGTAACATTCAGAACTGAAGTTCAGGAAAGTGTGTCTGCAGCCATGAAGTCAATGATTACTGCAGCCAGTCCAGGAACTCATTAGATGTAGGCCACATCCTCAGTTCAATACAGAGATGAGTAAGACTCCTGAGCAGCAAGCTGAACATGGCTCTAAGTCCCTGACCTTTTCAATCTGCTCTCGTGCTTAAATCAGCCAAATAGTGGGCCATCCCTGCCAGACCCGGGCCCTGCTGCTTCAATACGATCTTGGGCCCAGGCCACACCATCTCAATTCAGCTCATACCCAACCTTTCTGATCTGGCTCAATGTTTAATCGGACAAACATCAGCTTGCTTTTCGCTTTCAGGCCCAGGCCCCACTGCCTCAACTCTGCCTTGCCTCAGTTCTGCTGCTTTGAATTGCGTCCAAGTCCAACCCAGCAATGGCCAAACATTGGCTCAGTCCCTGCTCGAGTCCAGACTTCGTCACCTCATTTTGGCTCATACATACCACAGCCCTCTGTGCCTTTGAGACTTCAGTTCTCAGCGTAGAAATGCCTGCTTGTACGGATGGTTCAAAAGCTCAGATCTGAGAGGGAAGTTACAGGCTATAGACTGCAGTGATCATTTTAGAGGAAAAAATGTGTGATTATTAAAGTAATTAATAGTTTTATTTGCTGCCAGCAAGTCTTTGCTGTGCTTCACCAGCATCATCTTAATCTGGAAACATTTGAAAACTTGAAGCTACTGCCTTCAGTCTGAACCACAGCTTCTATATCTTTGCCAATGCTGGACTCCTGTCTCAGGCTTATTCAAAATTTTGCACTTGTTTTTCTGCTGACTACCTATAAATCTGCTCAGATTTCAACTTATTTGTTAAAACTCTTGGCTGTCCTTCCTCATTGCTCTAACTTTCAGCTTACCCCAAATTTTTCTGTTATACTGTACTGTGATGGTACTAGGTTTGCTGTCCACAAAGTTCTGAACTCTAATGAAAATCTTAAGTCCTATCTGATATACTGTAGCAATGGGTACCCTCATTGAAGCGAAGTTATACTTTAGCCACCTACTTTTCAAATGCTAGGTCACTAATTATCAACAAATGCTAGTTTTTCCTCCATCGTGAGTTTAGTTGACAATGTCCACTTTTTCCAGTGGTGTTCCCCACCAAGGAGGAGATACTCCCAGCTGACAAAACAGTCTAAATACAGTTAAATTTAGATTAAAATCCTAAAACACATTTAAAACTCTAAGAATTTCTATCTTTTGAAAGATTTCCAAATTAGAAACAATTTCCAATACACAGGTACTATTCTAATAAACTAAAAAGACATACCAATGAGATGCAGATGAATGAGTCATCTGTTGCAGAAATTGAAGGCAGATGAATGGACTCTAGTCCAAACCATCCTATTGTCATTCTGCTCATCAACCCTTGACCATTCATAAATAGCCTTACTGCTCACTTATATGTATACTTTTTTTTGCCACTTTACAGGCGTGTGATATTTTTGTCAGTTCCCTTTTCACACAGATGGTCCAAAAGCTTCTGGCAACAGAGATCCCAAACACCCAAAATTAATACTTTGAATGCTGATTCTCTGAATACACAGATCTCCCAACTATTAACAGATCAGCTATTTGATGTGCAATGTGATAGTATCTATCCGGTCTGTAAGCTTCCTTGAACTAAATAACTTAGCCAGTGTTGACTGGTTTGAACAGGTCAATTAATACAACCCCATTATCTTACAGGGTGGTGGGGTGGAGATACAGCTCTACCAAAGGTGGTATAAGGCTCTCCTTCTTTCCATTAGCCTGCAGGTCACCCTTGAGCAAGGTGTAGCTTTTCTCCATGATCAGGGTCATGTGAAGCTATGGGAGCAGGTGCTGGATGGTCGTATGAGCAGCAGGTGCATATCACAAGTCCTAGTTGTATGAGCACTGACACCAGGCAGACAATCACTGAACAGCATTTATTAAGGCTGGGATCAGCCATCTTGTAAAGGCACTGCCCAGATGGCAAATCACTTCCGTCAAGACCATGATCACCCATGCTTTATGACACACTGATAAAGATGATTAGTTTACACTGGATCACCAACAGTTATCTCCTTGCTCTGGGTCAGTAGTTCCATGCTTTATAAACAGTGAAGTTTGTTTGCAAAGCTGTCCTTTTAACTTAAGATTAATTTTTGCCTGCAACTTACATTAAGAATTGAAGACTGGTTCTTGTTTACAACAGGAAGCCGAACTAGAAATATTAGTTGGAAGTTTAACTTACTCAAAAACAGCTCTTTGATCTCAAAAAAACAATGTCAGCGGCTGTGTTAGAAAGCTAAGCTTGGCAAAAAGGCCCTCAACCCTAGACAGTAAATATCCATCAAGTGACTGGTATCAGAACCATTAGTACTTACTGAGATGTATTTTGAATCTCTTGTCAGACATCTCAAATACATCCTTCCTTGTAATTTTCTTTCCATGGCTTTAAGATCCATCTCCTTGAACTCCATGTTGCTTTACACTTCTGTTACACGTCATCATGGGCAGCAGTCCACTCACTTGGCTTCTTCTATGTTTTGGAAACCCCTTCTAAAATTGCATTCACATATCCAACGCTCATCCTTCTGCAAGAATGCCTTAAAACCCAAATACCTCCTTGGCTTGTATCCATGTTTAGCCATATCTTTGCTGAGCATTTGGGGACAATTATTTATGTAGGAAAATGCATGGCTCTTTTGGTCTTAGGTTTAAGCTGCATACAGAAAGGAGAGAATTGATTCATCTACAATCAGTAATTATAGTCAAATACTTTTCGTTTAAAAAAAGCAAATTTCCAATTTAAGCAAACATTGTACAGAACAAATTTCACAAACATATGCCAAGGATATTAAATCTGATTCTGATGTAGATTTACAGCTCAAAGCAAAATATTTTGTTCTATTTCACATAACTATTTCCCTTACAATATTCTTTGCATGCAATTGGTACTTTTAAAACATAATTGAATTTAATAATTGTAATGGCATAGTCCTCTTTCTCAACTCAGAACCCAATTGCTGTTTGTTTAACGCTTCTGCTCCTTGGAATGGCTGAGGATTTTTCAGTTACCAGGTAGAGTAACAAGTGGCTGCCAGCAGGGGGCACTCACATCTCATGTATTAAATAAATTAGAATCCAATAAGCACAATCAGGCTAACATTATATAATCAGCACCTTATCTTGTAAAATCTATTAACAACACTCAAGGGAAAACACATGCCATTCTTCTTAATTAACAGTTTGCCCACTGACTGGTTTTGAAGTAATAGTTTTGCAGAGTTTGTAACATAATATACTAAGCCTCTTGTGAACTATTTGTTTACATTCTTCAAAACATATTCTCTTGCCAGAATTGAAGAATTAGGAAAATATAAAATATTATTAACACTGCTCCAGTTAAAGTAAGTTATAAAGAATAATACAATGAACTTCGGACTGACTGCTCGAGGATATGGGAACCCACTGTAGGGAAATGAACAGAGACAACAGATGGTCAGAATTGAACTGTAGAGTGCATGTGGTCTCAAGTTGGTTTGAGTAAAGTGTGTATAAGTACAGCAGAACCACAAATAGGCACCGAGTTAACAAGCCTCTTGTCCGTATGCATCTGTAATCTATCCCAACCATCTGTTAGTTTTATACAAGCATATTTCCCTTCATACTTAGAAATTAACATGAAGATGTGTTGGATTGATACGAGGAGGTTATCAACATGGAAAGGTAATGATCACCCAACCACACTGTAATGATGTCTGCCCAGGTTTCAAAGTTAGTAAGTAAAACATTTGCATTTTCTCATGCACAAACATGCAAATTATAGGGAGAGAACTGTGAGAAAGTGTCTTTTATGAGATTATACTTCATATGATAGGGATATTGTAACATGATGCTTTTCCTGCAAGGACATATGGGGGTGATTGATAAGTTCGTGGCCTAAAGTAGGAGGAGTCAATTTTAGAAAACCTAGCACATTTATTTTTCAACATAGTCCCCTCCTACATTTACACACTTAGTCCAGCGGTCGTGGGGACCTTGGACCTCCGGAAAGTGTCCACTGCAGGGGTGATTGATAAGTTCATGGCCTAAGGCAGAAGGAGATGAGTTATACAGCTCTTGTTACATGCAGATGCAGTTCAACTCTGAGTGATTATGCAGAAAATTTGAAGTTAAGAAACTCACCTCCTACCTTAGGCCATGAACTTCAATCACCCCTGATGAGTTATTAACTTCAAACTTACTGCATAATCACTCAAAGAATTGAACCGCATGTGCATGTAACGAGAGCTGTATAACTCATCCCCTTCTACCTTAGGCCATGAACTTATCAATCACCCCTGCTGTGGACACTTTCTGGAGGTCCAAGATCTGTATGCTCGACGACCGCTGGACTAAGTGTGTAAATGTAGGAGGGGACTATGTTGAAAAGTAAATGTGCTAGGTTTTATAAAATTGACTCCTTCTACCTTAGGCCACGAATTTATTAATCACCCCTCATAGATTCATATCGTGGTCCATGGAAATTTGTTCACAGGTTATGTATATTTTGGTTGTTGGGAAACTATTGCTGAAATAGCTCAGCCACATTGTGCAAAGCAGTCAGCAAGTGGACTCTGCTTCTATAATTCTATAACAAGATTTACAGCTCCTCCCCCTTAAAAGAAGGCATGAATTCTGGAAGTTCACTAATTAGCTAGAAGATAATGGAATAGAAAGAAAATGCTTTAACAGAGTGAATTACTATTTTGTCACATTGTCTATGCAGTGCATTCCAAAACGCAATTACAGACTAAATCAACTCATCTTTCGACACAAAGCATAGTTCTGCTCATAAGACATAAGAGGTCCAGCTCAAGTCAAACCCAGAACAGGTGAAACACTTCTTCTACAAAATAACTACATAAATCTAGCACAGTTATAATTATGCAATACCATGGTTATAAGGGGTTGTTTTATTAGGAATGTTGGGGACTAAACTTGTTATATAAAATATTTAAGGCCTTAACATTTTGGAGGTGATTTTATAAAGGAATTGCAGATTCTGATGGGGATAGACAGGTTTGTTACCAAGGCATTTTTACTGGTGGGGGAACTGAGCACTAAGATGAATAATTTCAGAATTAAGTTTGGTGCATTTAGAACAGAGAGGAGAAAAGATTTCTTCTCTCAGAATGAACCTTTGGAATTTTCCATTCAGCTGTGGAGGCTGAATCATTGAATACAACTTAAGATCCTGATGGATTTGTGTACTTCCAGAGAGTCAAAGGGAATGGAGAACAAGCAATAATGTTGAGTTCGGGGCGTGACCAGGTCATTCCTGGGTTAATTAAATGGTGCAGCAAGTTCAAGAGAATGTGTGACCTATTCCTTCTCCTATTTCTTACATTATTGTAAGTTGTTAAAACTTACTTGATCAATTGTATCTTCATTATCATAAACTCATTATGTGCAGGAGGAGAATAGCCAGAACATTGCCCCTTGCCAAATCTTTGAGGTCTTCATCTGTTAGCACCATTCCACTACCCCATTCCCTATAGCCCTCTGAGTTTGCCTAGATATCTCTCCACAATGCCCTCACAAGTTGGATTTGAGATGTTGAAACTGACTTGAAAAATGGAGTCCTGATGAAGTGTCTCAGCCTGAAATATCTAGAATTTTATGTTTGTTCCTCCAGATCCCCAACATCTGCAGAATCTCCTGTTTTTTTGAGCCATCAAGGAAGGTGTTGTGTTATATGAAACTATCGTCTCCTTCACTTGTCCCTTCAGAGATAGTGCTCTGAGTACCCAGATTTGTAAAAACTTGATATATTACCCAAGCAATTTGATTGTCGTCGCAGTTTGGAATTTGAGCAACTTGGAATTAGGAGTTCCCAACTTAATCAATTCTCCCAAATGGAGACGCTGGCCCATCAGGCACTTGTATAAACTTAACACAGTGGAGCAATATCCCACACAAAATGCTGGTGGAACACAGCAGGCCAGGCAGCATCTGTAGGGAGAAGCGCTGTCGATGTTTTGGGCCGAGACCCTTCGTCAGAACTAACTGAAAGGAAAGGTAGTAAGAGATTTGAAAGTAGTGGGGGGAGGGGGAAATGCAAAATGATAGGAGAAAACTGGAGGGGGTGGGATGAAGCTAAGAGCTGGAAAGGTGATTGGCGAAAGTGATACAGGGCTGGAGAAGGGAAAGGATCATGGGATGGGAGGCCTCAGGAGAAAGAAAGGGGGGGGGAGCACCAGAGGGAGACAGAGAACAGGCAAACAACTAAATATGTCAGGGATGGGATAAGAAGGGGAGGAGGGGCATTAACAGAAGTTAGAGAAGTCAATGTTCATGCCATCCCGTATATAAGGTGTTGTTCCTCCAACCTGAGTTTGGATTCATTTTGACAATAGAGGAGGCCATGGATAGACATATCAGAATGGGAATGGGACGTGGAATTAAAATGTGTGGCCACTGGGAGATCCTATTTTATCTGGCGGACCGAGCATAGGTGTTCAGCGAAAGGGTCTCCCAGTCTGCGTCGGGTCTCACCAATATATAAAAGGCCACACCGGGAGCACTGGACGCAGTATACCACACCAGCTGACTCACAGGTGAAGTGTCGCCTCACCTGGAAGGACTGTTTGGGGCCCTGAATGGTGGTGAGGGAGGAAGTGTAAGGGCAGGTGTAGCACTTGTTCTGTTTACAAGGATAAGTGCCAGGAGGGAGATTGGTGGGAAGGCATGGGGGGGACGGGGATGAGTGGACAATGGAGTCGTGTAGGGAGCGATCCCTGCAAAAAACAGAAAAGGGGGGGGGGGGGGGAAGGAAAAATGTGTTTGGTGTTGGGATCCCGTTGGAGGTGGCGGAAGTTATGGAGAATTATACGTTGGACCTGGAGGCTAGTGGGATGGTAGGTAAGGACAAGGAGAACCCTATCCCGAGTGGGGTGGTGGGTGGATGGGGTGAGGGCAGATGTGCGGGAAATGAGAGAGATGCATTTGAGAGCAGAGTTGATGGTGGACGAAGGGAAGCCCCTTCGTTTAAAAAAGGAAGACATCTCCTTCGTCCTGGAATGAAAAGCCTCATCCTGAGAGCAGATGCAGCGGAATGGAGGAATTGTGAGAAAGGGATAGCCTTTTTGCAAGAGACAGGGTGGGAAGAGGAATAGTCCAGGTAGCTGTGAGAGTCTGTAGGCTTATAGTAGATATCAGTAGACAGTCCGCCTCCAGAGATGGAGACAGAAAGATCAAAAAAGAGGAGGGAGGTGTCGGAAATGACCAGGTAAATTTGAGAGCAGGGTGAAAGTTGGAGGCAAAGTTAATGAAGTCGATGAGCTCAGCATGCGTGCAGGAGGCAGCGCCAATGCGGTCGTTGATGTAGCGAAGGAAAAGAGGGGGATGGATACCGGTATAGACTTGGGACATGGACTGTTCCACAAAGCCAACAAAAAGACAGGCATAACTGGGACCCATACGGGAGCCCATGGCTACACCCTTGGTTTGGAGGAAGTGGGAGGAGCCAAAGGAGGAATTATTGAGAGTAAGAACTAATTCCGCTAGACGGAGGAGAGTGGTGGTAGAAGGGAATTGGTTAGGTCTGGAATCCAAAAAAAAGCGAAGAGCTTCGAGACCATCTCGGTGGGGGATGGAGGTATATCAGGACTGGACATCCATGGTGAAAATAAGACGGTGGGGGGCCAGGGAACTTAAAATCATTGAAAATCATTGAGAAGAGCAATATCCCATCAGTAATAATGAGAACAATTGGTTTAGAGTATGCTCAGTATTGAAACCACTCTCAGTTTCTTAATATATCCAGCAGATATATGAATGCCTTGTTATGTACATTTGTTTTCAAATAATAAACCAAATGAAAGATTAAATTGCACACTGCTTAAAATGTTGCCTACCTTTAGTCTTTTCTTGTTCAGGATAGCCGGCTTCAGGATAGGTATCATCTTTATAATCATTCAATTAATGATTATCTTATGGGAAGGAAATCACTTAGCTGAAATGTTAACTATGAAAATTTAGACAGGAAAGGATGTGAATTGATGGATACATGTTGAGGCATTTTCCTGAACTCAGTTAGTAAATAAAGGTGGTTGTGTAAGACATTTTTAAGCCAGGTCATGTTAGACTTTGCTGCATTGAATTAATATATCAGAGCAGACCTGTACTCCAGTGTACTACCTCATCTTACAAAGTTTCTGTTTTTGATATAACTAGTATCTTTTGCAGTTAATGAATTTACATATATTTGAAAGATACAGATTCATTTTAATCTAACCCAGCTCTTAGGTGGCTTTCAAACCAAGAATTTTTGGTTATACAGATGAATGATTATATAGAGTTATATTGAGTTGAAAAGGGTTTTTTGGGGGTTCTTCAGATAGAAATCTTATCAATGGTTTATCAGCTAGCTATTTCTGCTCTATGCAATTCTTTCCTTCAATGAGAGAACTGTTTGTGGTGTAAAGAACTATGGTGGTTTTAGTCAAGGTAAGCAGAGAGAAACGTTTTTCCATTGACGGAAGGCTCTCAGACCAGAGGACTTTGAGTTACAATGATGTGCAACAGAAACAGGGGTCTGTGATGTGCTTTTTAAAAAAAAAATGTAAAGAATAGTTGTGACCTGGATTTCATTGCCAGCAAGGGTGCTGGAAGCAGCCTATCAGGACCATAGGGAACTGGGTAAGGAAATGGGAAATCACTGTAAAGTAGGAGAAGAAGCATAGAAAATGAAGCTTGACTCGATTGTTCCCCAAAGAGCCAGTACAGACTTTACAGGCCAAATGTCTTTTTTGTTTGTTTTAACAACTCCATTTGTTAATGCTCAAACAAGACAAAAATTTGTCCCAGGAAAGGCCAAATTTAAGATTTGCAGTCTTATTCCTGCATGGTGTAAATTGCTACTAGATGTCCTGATATTTCATCACACCATTTCATGCTTGGACTTGCAGCAACTTCTGGCTGAAGGGTGTAGGGGAAAATTTTATGATTATCAATGATGTACTCTACCAAGATCAATTACTTGACTAACTTTATCCACTGGATTAAAGTCTGCCCCCAGGAGCTAATTGCAACTGTGCAACCTGGAAATGCCTAAAGGCTGATTTATAGTTGTGCATACGGGCTGCACAGTTGCCCTAATTTTCACTTCTGTGTTGCTCTACACCGTATCGAGCATGCAGGTGGTGGGGTTTCTATGCCACTGTGTTGAGTTGCTTTGTGAGAGACATGGACGAGGCAATGCATTCCAAACGTTTTCGCATGTCAGCAAGTAGATGTGACGATTTGGTTCATCTATTTCACATTGGTGTACAGACATGGTGGAGAAGAAGCAACTGGAAATGCGTTGCTACCAAGCGGACCAATCACAGTTGTTGTGGTCTGTGTTGTCATGACACGCGAGTTACTTTTTTTGGGAGGTGTGCATCACCCTACGGCAAAGGGTACGGTGTAGGTACGGCATAGGGGATGCGGTACCCACGGCGTCGATGCAACGCTGAAGTATAAATCAGCCTTTAACAGACTTAGGACTGGTGTAGGTCATTCAAAGGTGTCACAAATGAGGATATACAATAAGCCTGACAACTTGTGAATGTGGAACCGAGCCGCAAACTATGCAACATCTTCTGCAATGCCCATCGCTAGAGGAACCCTGTCCTGTTGCAGATCTTGCCGAATTCAACAATGAGGCACAAAAATGTGTCCAGTTCTGGCTGGGCCATGTATAGACTGTCCGTGGATGTGATAAAAAGATTTCTCTTTTCAAACATGTTAGTTTCCTTATGTTATATTTTCATAAATTTCAGCACATTTAAGGGTTTAATGTTTAAAGGTTGTTACATGAACCAGCCATTACTTATTTGCAACATATAAGAATCTGTTAAACTCTCCAATTTCTGACCAGGTGACGCAGAAGTTACTGACACTTTAGGAAAGGTGTTAGTTGCTTCGAGCAATCAAGCTGAGGTTAGCTTGCTTGCTGGCAATAAAGAACATGTATTTAAACAAGTAATAAACTGCTTTTAATATGCAAGAAAAAAGCATAATTCCAACTGAGCTTTTAATTATAAAAATTATTCTGTAATTATAAATTGCTTGTGCGCAGCAAATAATTAGGAAAAATAAGATTGCTTCTTAGCAACATGTTGATGTTTACTATTCAAAAGTTCATAATGTGAGAGAAGAACTTGCATTCTTAATAGGTGGTAGAAAATTTTAAAATCTGTTTCCAGAAATACATGGAAAATTACAACACAACAGTAAGGATAGGATGATAGGACGATAAGTTGAAAGAGGATATTAATGGATGGACATTTTGTTTTACAATCTGGAGCAAAAGATGAAAGGAAAGTTCCCTTCTAATAAATATCTATCAAATAGAGAAATGAAGAACAATGCTGAACTCAATCACACAAATGTGAAAGTGTCTGGAGAGCAAAAAAAGCAGCGAGTAAGATTAATGAGGTTGTGAGGGAAGAGTTTTGTGACGTATTAGCCAAAAATACATATGCACTAATTATAAGCAGTAAGTTCACACAGAAGTATTAATCCCAAACACTTACATTGTAACCATATAAAGTTTTTGAAGTTTGTTGCACTGTTGGGACTACTTGAATATGATACATGGGACACTAATGAGAACAAAGCTTGCAAGCATCAGATATACTTTCTGTTCATGTGTTTAATTGGTGCTGATCTCATTGGTTCAGTATATAAAACACTATTACTGTATTTCACTTACAATATGATTATTTATCAAACATCTTTTTTCCCTTGAGTCACCATGCTTTTGTAATAAATAGAAGATAATGAATATCTAAAGGCAACATTTACATCCTTAACTGGGCTTTCCAATCTTGACTGTAGTCCAGTGATTCCTCCTGAATTTTTTTTATTTGCCCCAGTTTTGGATTTTGGGCATCAATGCAAGACCATAATTTATTGCCCATCCTCAGTTGCTCTTGAGAAGATGGTGGTCAGCTGCCTTTCTTAAAAGCTACTGTCCTGGTATATGAATTTGAGTAGTCCTGCTAGATACAGGAAGTTTTGGGATTTGACCCAGCAATGATAATGAAATGATGATATACTGTATATTATATTTCTGAGTAAGTATCGTATGTGGTTTAGAGAATGGTGGTGTTTTTATCCATCATAAATCCTTATCTTTCTTAGAAGTAGAGGTTTGGGATGTGTGATTGTAGTGGTCTAAGTACTGTAAGTCACTGCAGTGCATTTTATGCATGGTACACACAATGTAAAGGTGGTAGAGGGAATAAATGTTTAAGGTAGGTTGCTCTCAGTGAGCTGCTTTGATAGTGTGGAGGTTTTGGACTCTTGCTGGTGCTGCACTCATCCAAGTGGGGAGTATTTCATCACGTGAAGAAATCATTCATTTCTCAACAACCTTCACTCCTAATCTCACAGAATGCTTCAGGCTCTGCACTCTCACCATTCAGAACAATATCCATCAATTAAGACCACTACCTGTCCCCTACACCCTCACAGACTGATCAGCACTTAAAATGTTACAATCACATCTCTCAACTGCTGTGCATTATGTAATTCAACTATGACATGGATATACAGACACATTGAAGACACACACTTCTTTTTCCTGGAGAAGGTTTTGTATACCACATAACAGCAAAAGTAGCTTGGTTGGCTCTGAGCAGGAGTCCATTGGTTCATTGGCCTACAGGAGAGACCATTGGCAATCATTGATGTAGATGTCAGAGAACCCATAGCCATTGTCCAGGTAGAGATCATTAAAGATGATGCTTTGTTTGTACTCATTCTTCCTTTTTTAGACCCATCGCTATTTGAATTTAGCATTCATAACCACTAAGACATTATTCTAGAGACTGTGACCGTAAACTATCTGCATAGAGTCACTCAACATGAGCTTTAAGCAGGCAGGTCAATGTACAAGGCTAACTGTGGCAACAGTTTCCTATCCTTAAATTCTCAGATTAGGAACTCAGAGAGGCAACCTACATTTGGAAATTGGTGGAAAAGCATAACAAAATGCTACAGTCATTTGTGGGCCTGTCTAGAACTCTGCATGGTTGAATCCAACTTTGCATGGATCTTGGAATCTCTTTTCCAGTATGGAGATGTTGCCAGCTGCCCTTTAACCCTTACAGAACCAACCAGGTCTATCTTCTTCCATAAGCAGCAGTTACCCTTTGTTTGGGTGTTGCTTATGGTATAAGTGATCATCCCTAATTAGAAGGTGGTGAAGTGGATAAGGAGATTAGGAGCACCTTGTTGAACTCCTGCAGTATGTATATTCAAGGTACTCAGATATTGTTGTGAGGCAGAGATGACATGATGTTAACTTGGTGATGAGGGAGCAACCGAGAGACATGTCCAAGTCCAGTGGATGTCAGACTTGGAGAGTAATTTGTAACTCTCCATAAGCTACTGACTTTGACATATGTAGAAGTCAGAGGTTTAACAAGCAGGCAAACTGTGCCATGATCAATTTGTTGTTACTGTACACTTCAGTCACTCTATGTATGCCTGTGATGAAGAGAAGAAATGAGTGGTGGATCGATTACTGGCCAACCAAACAGGCTGCTTTGTCCTAGATGAAATGAAGCCTCAAATGCTGTTTTGAAAAGGCTATTTTAGTTAGTTTGTTGAATTCTTTATTCCTCCTGGTAGCACATGTTGGCTCTGATGTACTCTTGTAGCTGCAGGGAAGTAGATGTCAAACCCTAGCATTTAGTTGTCTAGGGATTTGCCAATGACATTGTCTATCATTTAATATATTTCTTGTTGCTCAGTTTACTTATTATGACATAGAAAGAAGCCTTTCTGCCCATTGAGTCCATGGTGTCTCCCAGCTGAGCATTTTCATGCAACCTATTCCCACTCAAATACTCATGAACCTCCCCTCAATTCTTTTACCTACCAGAACATTTCTGGGAAATGAGAAAAAAACCAGAGCACCCCTAGAGAAACACATAGTGACGCAGAGTGAATGTGGAGCTGGGTCCCAGAGTTGTGAGTAGAAGCACTAACGACTGAACCATGGTGCTGCCAAGTGACTTGCCATGTGGAGTGAGCTGTTAAAATATATGCTTATGAGTTGCAATCAAAAGTAGATTCAAGATAACTCCTATAGTTTGGAAAAGTTGCATATCTGGCTCAAACTGACCATTTTACATCAATGCACCTTGGTTTTAATAAGCTGCATTATTTTTGAAGCATGCAGCATCTTGTTATCAGAAGGCTATTACAGTTTAGGACTCTAAGGTACACTCGATCCACCAATACTCTGTTGGTCATTAGGGTTTAATAATGTATTTCTTTAAATTTATTTTTAATGTGTTATCATATATTGTACAAACCTATTTTCGGGCAAAAAAGGAGCTTGGTTTCAAAATGTAATTGATTTGTCAAAAGCAATAAAGAAATTTACTCATCTGAGGTTTGCCATCAAGCTTTCAATTGCATTAGTCATTTAAAAATCATTTATGAGTTTCCATTGCTGTTGTGCAGTAAATTCCTGACATGGTTTGAAAGTATTCTAGGCAACCACGTCATTTAACACAAGAAGTATAATCTTCCCCTGAGCAGAATGATAGTTAATTATTTCTTACTGATCTAGATTGATGTGGTTCTGCAGTAGTCTTGGACTCATATAATTGGTTTTCCTACTTTTACATTTAGTACTGCCAAGACTTTGAAATGGATATTCTTGCTCCTGGTAGACACAACACTGCCACTAATCAGGTTTATCCATTGTTAAAATTAGTGTGGGTCAAAAAGAAAATAGTGCATATATAAAAGCAGAATTATTTGGTGTTGTATATTGAACCTAACTTTTACCTGTTACATGAGAGGCTCAATGGCAGAATGCCTGTGGAGTAATTTATATGGAACACAATAAGGTTCCTCTTGGAGACAGCTGAATTTAAAGGCATCGAAAGGGAGAGAAAATTATTGATCTGGTTAGAAGATTATTTAGGAAGATAGAGAGAGTAGGAATGATGGACCTTCACTTGAACCGAAAGAAAGTGACTGTGTTGACCCAGATTGGTCTCTACTGGGTAGTTAACTATTTATTGTTTTAGTAGTGATATTAACAGAATGATAAGTATGATAATATAACTGAGAACTGGATGATAATACAAAGACTGGGGGCATTATAAATACTTTAGAGGTAAGTATATTTATTGATAAATTAATTGACTAGGCAAATAGATTTGAAAACAAATAAGTATTCAGTCACGTATTCAGGACCAAAGATGGGTGTATCTGAATTTTATCAAATGAGTGAATATTTAGGGTGTTGATTCAAAGAGATTTAAGGTATATTTAGACTGGCTCATTCAAATATATTTGGTAGGTAGCAAAATAGTCAAGAAAGCTATTAGAAAGTCAACTCCTTAGGTGAGCCTTCTTAATTGGAAATCATAGAAGGAAAGTTTGGTTAAACCACATCTTGAATATTATGTACAGTTTTGGCCATTACAACTCAGAAATAATGTTTTGGTCTTGTAAATAGTGCAGCAAAGACTATCAAGGGATTCATGAAAAGACCATACTATAATAAGATATAGGAGCAGAGTCAGGCCATTTGGCCTACAGAGTCTGCACAGTTATTATCCTTCTCAACCTCATTCTCCTGCCTTGTCCTTTGACATCCTTACCAGTCTCATTGATACATCCTTGATTGGTAATATGCCCAAAGATAACACAAGACAAATGCCCTCACAAATTGAGGGCATAACAAATTGCCCTCTGTGGCAATTTATTCCACAAATTCACCTCCCTCTGGCTGAAGAAATTTCTCATCTCTGTTCTAGAGGGATGTTCTTCTATTCTGAAGATGTGCCCTCTGGCCTTAGACTCTGCCATTATTGGAAATAACCTTTTCAATTC
The DNA here is from genome assembly GCF_030144855.1 of Hypanus sabinus. Classification (NCBI taxonomy): domain Eukaryota; kingdom Metazoa; phylum Chordata; class Chondrichthyes; order Myliobatiformes; family Dasyatidae; genus Hypanus; species Hypanus sabinus. The sequence goes on from NC_082706.1 coordinate 172,900,246, forward strand.
TACTCTAGCTAGGCCTTTCAATATTCGGTGTGTTTCAATGAGCCCCCCCCTCCCCCCCCCCCATTCTTCTAATCTCCAGCAAGTACAGGCCCAAAGCTATCAAAAACGCCTCGTACATTAAGCCTTTCATTCCTGGGGTCATTCTTATAAATGCCCTCTGGGTCCTCTCCACATCCTTTCTTAGATAAGGGCCGGAGATGAGGTGTCTGAGCCAATGAATTCTCCTGGGGATGGCATAGTGCAGTTGTGGCAACTGAAGATCTAAAATGGACTGAGGAGTCTGGACTATATGCGTATATATTTGTCTGTCTTTTGTGTGTGTATGTATATGTATGTATGTATATATATCTCTATATATATTCCGCACCATTGTATATTTTTTACTGATTTTTCATGTGGCTTTGTTGACTTGTATGCATCAAGCCGCAGCATCGCAGTGGTGGTGGAGAGGTGGGCCTTGGGACTCTTATTACGTGATTTTGATCTTGTGTGTGCTTACTGTGTGTGACTGTTGGTAAAGCCTCTTTGCATCTTGACCCTGTAGTAATGGTGTCTTGTTTGGCTGCATTCATGAGTATTCATATGTACTAAATGACAATTAAACCTGAATTGAATTGAATAGGGGTTCCAAAACTGCTCATCTATACTCCAAATATGGTCTGACTAATACCTCAAAGTCTCAGAATTTTATATCCTAGTCCTCTCAAAATGAATGCTAATATTGTGTTTGGCTTCCTTTCTATCGACTCAACCTAAAAGTTAATCTTAAGGGAATCCTACATGAGGACAAGTCCATTTGCTCCTCTGACTTCTGAATTTGATCCCCATTTAGAAAATCATCCATGCCTTCTACCAAAGAGCAAAAATGTAGTTGAGAAGAGGTATACATAGAAACATAGAAAACCTACAGCACAATACAGGCCCTTCGGCCCACAAAGTTGTACGAAACATGTCCCTACCTTGGAAATTACTAGGCTTACCCATAACCCTCTATGTTTCTAAGCTCCATGTACCTATCTAAAAGTCTCTTAAAAGACCCTATTGTATCCACCTCCACCACCATTGCTGGCAGCCCATTCCATGCACTCACCACTCTCTGAATGAAAAACTTACCCCTGACATCTCCTCTGTACCTACACCCCAGCACCTTAAACCAGTGTCCTCTTGTGGGAACCATTTCAGCCCTGGGAAAAAGCCTCTTATTATCCACACGATCAATGCCTTTCATTGATCGTGCGGATATACCAGGAAGTTTTGTGAACTACAAAACTTCATCAGCCCCATCTTCACTTCCAATTTGCTTGGTATGGAAACAGCAATGCCCTTGAATGGGAAAGCCTACAAAATTGGTGGGTCCTGATAGTCCATCGCAGGTAAAGCCCTTACCACCATTGAGAAAATGTACAAGCAGTACTGTCACAGGAAATCTGCATCCATTAAGGACTCCCACCATTCACTCTCTTGCTGCTGCCATCAGGAAAGAGGTACCAGAGTCTCAGGATCCATACCCCCAGTTTCAGGGGTAGATACCACCAATCAACCTTCAGGCTCTTGAACCAGAGAGGCTGACGTCACTCACCCCCACACTGAAATTATCCTCCTACAGACTCACTTCCAAGGACTCTTCCTCTCCTTTTTGATATTTATTGATATTATTTAGTTTTGTTTTATCTTTGTATTTGCAGTTTGTTGCCTTTTGTGCATTGCTTGTTTGTCCGTCTTGTTGTGTGTAGTTGTTCAAAGTGCACTTACTAGCGCAGTGTGTATAGAATATACAACTTTGAGATCTGTCTTCTTGCAAGCAGCCACAAAGCAAAGAAACATCATAGAACCCATTTAAAGAAAAGCCCCACACGACAAGACCATCAAACTTGTGAAACATAGAACAAATTGCGTAAACACCAAAAAGTGACGAATAGTATATAGAACATTAATCATCAAACCACAGAGTCCCCAAAAGAGAATCCACAGCCACGAGCCACTGAGGCGAATGAAGCTGATCCAGGAGCTGATGGGCGCGGCCACAGCCTCTGACTCAGCCAGTTCAGCACTGTGTCCATCAGTGGCTTCACGGCACTGCTACAGATCCATTTCCACGCTGAGGCACCTTGATTCTATTGTGTTTGCTGAGAATGCCCACAAGAAAATAAATATCCTGGTTGTATATGGTGACATATATGTACTTGAATAATAAATTTACTTGAAGCTTAGAACTTTGAACAAAGTACATGACCATACAGTTGCCTATAGGGTATTCCATCTGCCATTTTGCCAACGCCCTACTCTGTCCAAGTCTTTCTGCAGATTCTCTGTTTCTTCAAATCTATCTGCCTCTCCACCTATCTTTGTATCATCCACCAATTTGCACACCAAGCCATCAATTCCGACGTAAACCAGGTTTATATTCCCTGGAATGTTTCCAGTTAAGGAATTAAGGCTGTGATATTTTTAGGTATTTAAGAAGAATTGACAGGATGCTGATGATTAAATGTAGGACACAAGTTTAAAATTATAAGACAGAACTTGGACTGTAAAATAGAGAATGATGGATTTCTGGTTAATAAGGAAATCAAGGATATGGGAATACTGCAAAAAAAGATACTGATGTAGAAAAGCAGTCATGACCTCGATTATAGTGGAACGTACTTGAAGGGCCAGATAGTCTACTCTTGTTCCTAATTTTATTGCTACTGTACTATTCAGAGATTGGGAGCCTCTTATCCTTAAATGGACAATGGCTTGCTTAATGGACTTTTCTCAAGTCAGATAGTAAATGGCATTAGTGCATTCGACTTGACCCCATTATCCAAATGATTCTACAATAGATTATATTACTGGAATGGAATGGAGTCATGGGTGGTAGTGGATGGAATGCAAACAGAAGTCAGGTATTTTCCATTGGACTTCTGCCTGCAGATGCCTAGAGAACAATTTTGGTTTTCCTTGAGGAATAGTAAAGCTTCCAAATAAGAATTGTTCTACATAGGGTGGCAGTTCGAGTAATCACTTTCCAGGACCAGCAGTGACCGATTGGGGTTCAATTCCACTTGCTATCTGTAAGGAGATGGTACGTTTTCCACGTGACCACAGGATTTCCTCCAGAAGCTCTGGTTTCCTCCCACTTTCCAAAGGTGTATGTTTAGGGATAGTAATTTGATGCTGGAAGCATGTTGTCACTTGCAGGCTGCCCTCAACTGTGTTGGTTGTTGATGCAAAACAATGCATTTCATTGTACGTTTCGATGTTGATAAGACAAATAAATTAATAATCTTTTTTTATCATCACACTTAACTGGACCACTTACTTTCATCAAACCAGTCCCGTTTGGTAAAGATCTGGAAGCTTCTGTGAGGTTCATTCAGAGAAGAACAACATTTGATGGGTCCTTAAGAGCTTTGACATTACTTTTTGCATGCAAAATTTCTCTTGATATCCCATTTGGTAAAGATCTTGAAGTTTCTTTCTTGGCGTTAATTATGGTTGACTTCAGGGTGGCCCGGGCTCCAATCTTTGGGCATTAACAGGTTGTCTGTGAGGCTATAAAAGAAACAATATAAGTATTCCAATGCCATTTTTATGTCTATCTCATCATTGTTGACTGCTAAGACAAGGATAATTCTTTGGACTCCATCTTTCAAATCATTTTCAATCTAGTGGAGGTTGTACAATAGTCTAAATATAAAGGGATTTGCAAACAGAGAACAGCACACAGACATAGGAAGCTTGTAGAACACAGTGAATGAAGTTTTGGCAACCATCTCTGTCCAAGGTTATGTATCGTGATAGACCTTAATGCAAAGTTGTTCTATGAATTAAATTTTATCATAAAACAAGATTCCTATTGTGGTAACCAAAGTGTACCTGCAGCAGGATAGACTTCAGCATAGCTTTTGGAAAGGGTTATTTCTTATGATATAGCCTCAGATACAGATTCCATGAGAAAAGCCCAGTCTCTGCCAATCCATCTCTGCTGGTGGCCAAAGATGGCCTGTCCTGGGTTTGGAGAACTGTGAATGTGTGTAGGTGGGATGGAGGAACGGGGCTTGTTTTGCTGTTATTGTTTTGTTTTTTGTTGTGGTTTGTGCTGTGCTGCTGAGCATTGTGGGCATGCTATGTTGGCAGCAGGATTTGTGGCAACATTTGCAAGCTGTCCCCATTACATCATTAGTTTTTATTAATTGTTAATGCAAATGACTTATTTCACTGTACTGTGCTTTAACGTACATATGATAAATAAGTGAAGCTGGATCAGTTATAACAGCATGAAAGGAACATTTCTGGAGCTTACATAATTAATGATGTAATAATGGGAGCAAGTTCTAAATCATTGAATTCATTACCTTGCAGACTACCTTTGTATAAGTATACTCAAGCAAGTGTAGTCGTGTTGTATTGATGTGTCGTGGAAAGGAGAATGACTGGCTACGTGGTTTGGAAACACACAAGCCCTTGAACAGGAAGTCCTATAAAAGGTATTGGGTGTGGCCCAGTCCATCACGGGTAAAGACCCCCCCACCACTGAGTGCATCCACAAGGAGCATCGTTGCAGGAAAGCAGCATCCATCATCAGAGACCTCCATCTCCCAGTAAAGCTCTCTTATTGCTGCTACCATCACAAAAGTGGTACAGGAACAACCAGGTTCAGGAACAGTCATCAAACATTAGGCTCTTAAATCAAAGGGGATAAACACTCAACTTCAATTGCCTGAACTTTTCCCACAACCTAAGGATTCATTTTAAAAGTCTTTTCATCTCATTTTCTTGAGATTTATTGCCTATGTATGCACGTACTGTTTGTACACACGCATGTATCTCTCTTTTTTTTTGTATCAGCACAAGTTATTTTCTTTTGCACACTGGATGTAGGCCAGTTTGTGCATTCTTTCATTGATATTATGGTCATTAGATTTATTGAGAATGCCTGCAAGAAAATGAATCTCACGGCTGTATATAGTTTCGTATATGTACTTTGAAAATAAATTTAATTTGAACTTTGAACTCTTGAACTTCCTATTTTCATTTTCTTCAAAATAATTGCTCACACATATGTCATCAGTCCTAACAAAAGCTACATTGCTGCTGCAACTTTCCTTGGAAGTTAATCAATAGTAGTGAAGGTGACAATGTTAAAACTAAATCTGAGAAATGATTTCCAAGTCAGGACATTAATGATACACTTTGTTATGAGAGTAATCCTGTACTGTATATGAAAACATAATAATTATTGAGGTCCATAAGATTCTTTTTATTTCTCTTCCTTATTCATAAGTATTCTGTGCATTATATACAATCAATGGTAATAAATAATTTCCAGGTCATGGATTTGGAAAATGGAAAAAACCTCATTGGTAATTTCCAGAGAGAGGTGAACATCTGGATTGAAATTGCACTGCGTAATATTGGTAAATGATTACTTTTTCTATTACTGTTTTATGAAAACACACATCTATATATAATCACTTGAATGTGTTCATGACAAACATTCCATAGCATTATTCCAATCCTAAAGATAGAGTAGAAAAAGAGATTTATTTTGCAAAAATGCAATGTCTGACCCGGCTCTCTTTGTTGCTAACACTGGATAGTTGAAATACATAAATGTTCTGTTCTCCAGCACTAGCTTCCATCACTTGGTTGAGAACAGATGAAAGTTTACATTATGACTGGAATTTTATCATTTGCTTTTGTTACTGATCATCATCTCATTTTCTAACAAGTTGCAGTAAGCAGACCAAAAATGGGTAGTAGCCCACATGCCCACACATTTTCAGAAATTGTTCATGAGGATGATTTTATATAATTTACTGTCAGTTGTTTTGAGTTATGCTTTATTTTACATCAGTGCAATTATGTAATGTTGACTGTGCAGTAGAAATAAATCATAATTATGAGTGTGTTTTTATATCATTAGTTAAGATTAAGGTTTTGATTCTTGTACTAATTTCGAGTAGTAATCATGCTAACTGTATTCTACACATTTATCTTGTTGGCTGGAATGGTAAAAAGGCTATTTTCAGAAAATTGTGCTAGCTTTGATCGCCATTTGTAGCAGTTTTTGTAGTTTGCATAGAACTGCTGCAAAATGTGGTTTTCTCTTACATGAGGTGACTAACAGCAATACCATACTACATATAAATGTTGTTATTCTTATACCTTTAAACCACCTACGTATTTCCTGTGTTTCTTATCAGCACAACAATCAACCATGAACTGACATTTTAGCTTGTTAAACTTTATAGAATAGACAGAAAAAAAAAACAGAATAAAAAGCAAATGAAGCAGATCTTTTCTTTGCTACCATTGGATCTGATTAAAGGCTCCCCAAAGCTGCCAATCAAAAAAATGGCACCCAATTGTATTAAAAACATCTGGCAAGTAACAGGATGTTAACCTGATTCATGGGAATGACAGGTAGTTCCGGGAATATTGTCACTTACATATGTAAAATATATAAACGAACACAAGTCAAAACTGGACCATAAGACCATAAACTAAACCTTGCACTTCTAATATTTTAATCTCCAAGACACCAGGTAGTCCTGTACTACTTCTGATAGTTTGACAAATGTAGTTCATCAAGTGATAATTTAGCTTTACCACTTTACCCACTAACCAGCTATTCTTGTCACAGAGCAAGGGAATTGATGCTAATCCAGCTGCCCGTTCAGTAACATAACAGTCCACACCAGGGAAGGAAAAGGAACTTTTTCAAAGTAACTTTTTTTTTCATAAAATCTTCACATGCTGATTTGTTCAACTGCATCTTTGTATATCTAATATAATTTCTTTGGATCAACGTGAATTTAAGCTTTAATTTTTTTTTCTTCTCAAGTTCTTTGGTAAAACAATTTATTACATTTATATTTTGTCAACAAATACACAATGCACTTGTTATAGATGCTCCAATCTTACTCTCAATTCAGGTACTTAAAGATCAAACCAAAGATGGGATAAAAGAAGAAAAGGTTTGAAACACTCAGCAAGATAGGTAGCATATAGTGAAAGGCCGTAGTTCTGAAATATTACTTCCGTTTTCTCTCCTCAGATGCTGCCTGACACATTGAGAACTTCTAATGCCTTTTTTTTTAAATCACAGATTTCTAGCATTTGAATTTGGAAAACCAAAATTGCAATTTGAAAGATTTTGCACAAAGGCATCATTCAGAGAGTTCAGAATCAAGGCAATGATAGGCAATATGGTATCATGTTATGTCAACAATGCAGCCAATAACATAGTTCTTACAACTATGGAACTGGTGAGCTAAGCCACTCAAAGTCAATGTAGGGATCTGGACAGCCTTTCTCTTCTGAGATGGACCATGCAGGATTGGTGGCATGGTCTTTGTAGTTATAGAAATACACATGTATGTGTCTGTGAGAAGTATCACAGTATTATAATTCCAACTTTAGTAGAATTTAAGAAACATACTATTTTTCCAATTTGCCTTCTCTGTTGCTGTGTTGGGGTTTGGCATTTCAATTGATTACAAATGAATGGGAGGGCATGGTTCAAATAATACCCACAAGATATTATTGGAATGGGTTTCCCACTTGAGTGATGTTGTGTGCTGTGAGAATTCAGCCAGGAACAGAAACTGAAAAACCTGCCCTTTCAAACTAGCATCACTTGACATAATGGAAGCAACACACATATGCTGGAGGAACTCAGCAGGCCAGGTAGCATCTATGGAAAAGAGTCCACGTTTCGGGCCGAGACTCTTTACCAAAACAAGAGAAAAAAAAGAGTCAGAGTTTTAAGCTGGGATGAGGTGAGGAAAAAAAAACACCAAGGTGATAGGTGAAACCTGGAGGGGGTGAGGGGCGAAACAGAGCTGGAAAGTTGATTGGTGAAAGTGATTCAGGGCTGGAGAAGCAGAAATCTGAGCGGAGAGGACAAAAGGCCATGGAAGACAAAAATGGAGGAGGAGCACCAGAGGGAGGTGATGGGCAGATGTGGAGATAAGCTGAGAGAGGGAAAAGGGAATGGGAAACGGTGAAGGAAGGTTGTATTACTGGAAGTTCAAGTAATCAATCAGGTTGGAGGCTACCCAGACAGAATACAGAATACAAGGTGTTTGTTGTTCCTCCAACCTGAGTGTGGCCTCATCATGACAGTAGAGGAGGTGATGCACTGACATGTTGTAATGTGAATGGAAGGTGGAATTAAAATGGGTGACCACTGGGAGATCCCACTTTTTCTGGCAGATGGAGCACAGGTGCTTAGTGAAGTGGTCTCGCGATCTATGTCAGGCCTCACTGATATACAGGAGGCCACACCAGGAGAACCGGATACAGTAGATGACTCCAACAGACTTACAGGTGAAGTGTTGCCTCACCTTGAAGGACCGATTGGGACCCTGAATGGTAGTGAGGGATTGCAAGGATAAGTGCCAGGAGAAGGAAGTTGCGTAGGGAGTGATCCCTGCGGAAAGCAGAAAGTGGAGGGGGGAGGAAAAAATGTGCTTGGTGGTGAGATTCCGTTAGAGATGACGGAAGTTCTGGAGAACTACGTGCTGGATGTGGAGGCTGGTAGGTTGGTAGGTGAGGACAAGAGGAACCCTATCCTTGGTGGTGTGGCAGGTGGATGGGGTGAGAGCAGATGTGTGCAGAATTGAAGTGATGTGGTTGAGGGTAGCATTGATGGTGAAGGAAGATATCTTCTTTGTTCTGGAATGAAAACCCTCATCCTGAGAGTAGGTGCAGTGGAGACGAAGGAATTGAGAGAAGGGGATGGCATTTTTCCAAGTAACAGGGTAGGAAAAGGTATAGTCCAGGTGGAATCAGTGGGTTTATAATAGACATCAGGAAATAAGCTGCTCCACAGACAGAGACAGAAAGATTGAAAAAAGAGGGAGGGAGGTGTTTGAAATGAACCAAGTAAATTTGAGGGTAGTAAGTTGGAAGTAAAGTTGATGAAGTCGATGAACACTTTACATAGTTACTGGAGCTGACAAATTGTCCATTAGTCTTCTGATTTTTTTGAGCACCTTGACTAGGAAATGCTCCAGCAGTGATCTGGAAGCAAAACTCTGAGGCCATTGGTTAGTTGTGTGTACATTTAATGAATGGTTAGCAGGTCCAAAAGAAAGAAAATATTATTTTGAGATGATGCAGATTTCTGTCACAACTAGGTGTGATACCCACATCCTCCAGAATCATTCTCTATTATAATAGCATTGCCTCCAGTGTGTTTAAACTCTCTTTTGTTCAAGTTGGTGCTGAAAATCTGACATAACCCCAGAGCAGGATATGTTTGCTGCTAACAATCATCTTGATCCTGATCTAAAGTCCAGTCATGTGTATTCATCTACATTCAAGACTCAGTATCTGACAAAGTACAGAAGTAAACCTCTATCCTCTGATAATGAGCACTGTGTAGTTATTATTTAACTTGTTTCACTTTAATGAGTTGCCATCTTGAATTTGCCTTCATTTCAATGGCAAATTTCAGGATTTTCAGTTAGCTTGTGTGTGCATCTTAACATTTGAATACTTATTATAATATTCTTAAATTCATTAATTTGCTGTTTGAACATAAAGTAATGATTGACAAATAAAGTTCCTTTGATCTATCCAATCCAACACACACAACTCTCACAGTCTGGCACAACCCGAAAGGTCCTTAACAGAGGTGAAAATATATACCTAAGTCAATTTGGAAAAAAATTGAGAAGTTCCTCTAAAGTATATCCAAGTAATCAAATCTATCCCAGGAGATAATTCTGGTCCTCAATTTCCTGAAATCACTACCCTTGTTAATATGTTTTGTTTAATGGAATAGGTATCTATCAATTGAGACCATATCCTGTTTTAAAGTCAGCTTTTCTCTGGGAAAAGAATTACAGACTGCAATCCAATATGGATTTTATTTGGCATAACTCTAAACTGTGACCAATATTTGCAGGACAGATTGTCAACTGGAACACAATCTTTTGCCATTTACCATCTATTAATGGCCAAATATCTTGAGTTTGCTCTCAAAATTGTGAGAGCTACAATCCACCTTCATTAGAGCCTGACAGACTTCAAGAGTAGATGTCAGGAAGGTTGGGGGCAGAAAGGGCAAAGGACAGCTTTGAATGGTTAAGATCAGGATTCCATATCAAAGGAGTTTCCAGTGGATTCATCGATCTGGGGATCATATCTCAGAGTAGCTCTAGCAGGGAAATGGACACACCCAGTTTAGAGCCTTAGAATCTTTGGCACTGTGCATGTCTCTTGGTAATAGGTTAGGCCTATGCCTGACAGTCAGGTAGTATTCCCACTCACTGGCTGGTGGCTACTTTGTCCTCTAGGCCACAGGCAGTGCAAGCCGAAGCTTTGCCTATGGACCACCCTGATTGCTTTATAACAGCTCAACTTGTAGCAGTGTTTTTGCATTATATCCAAATGTCCTTGATGATTAAATATATTCAGAAATAGTTGGGAAAATATTCAATTTTAAAAGTAAATATTATTAATGCAAAATAGTAAATTAACTTATATGCCGAATTAGTTGTAACATTAATTAAAATAAACTGAAAACTGAAACCATTCACCTTTTCAATGAAACTGAGTGGCCACCTTAAAACAAATAAGGCTGAGTTAACCATGTCAATTGGCATAGTGCTGAGCAGACTCCTGTGAAGTGTGTATGGGGTACCTGCTTAGGTTATTAAATCACTCTGCGGAAATATTGGTGACACTTTCTTCTTTTAGAGGTCTTCATTTAGTCCTCCTGATTTCCTTCTTAAGTTTTCTCTTGCATTTCTTATACACTTTAAGAGCCTCATTTGTTCCTGCTGAAGGGATTTGGCCCTAAACGTCGACTGTACTCTTTCCCTAGATGATGCCTGGCCTGCTGAGTTCCTCAAGGATTTTGTATGTGTTGCTTGGATTTCCAGCATCTACACATTTTCTCTTGTTTCTCATTTGTTCCTGTCTGCCTATACCTGCTATGCAACTCCAACATTTTCTTAACCAGGGCCTTGTTGGATGGTCTATAATCCTGTTAATGTGCTTGCGTGTCTCTTATTCCTGAGTTCCACCCATAAAGCCTCATTAGATAAGCCCTCCAGTCTGTTCTGACTGAGCACTGTCCCTGACCAGTAATGCCATCTCACCCCCTTTAATTTCTCCCAGTTTCCTATACCTAAAACAACAGAACCCCAGAACACTGAGCTGCCAGCCCTGCCCCTCTTGGAACCAAGTCTCACTAATGGTTAAAATGTCATAATTCCATAAGCTGATCAATGCCCTAAGATCATCTGCCTTTCCTACAGTAGTCTTTTCATTGAAATATAGGCAGATCAGGACATTAGTCCCATCATGCCCAGCCTTTCAGTGACTAATTTTATACGTAGGCTAAACATCTTTCTCCACAACCACTTCATTATCTATGCAGGCACTCTGGTTCCCATCCAGCTGCGACTCAGTGGTAAAATCTTCTCTTTCTTTATCAATCTTTTAATTGAAAAAAAATACAAGTATATAAATAAGAGGAGAATTATCTCAAATATCCGTATCGATAACAATTCATATAAAAGGTAAAATAAACATTATCAAGATTATGTATAGTATTAATCTAATAGTACATAATAAAAATAAAATAATCAATTCTCCTCTTATCATTCTATGAAAAGAAAACAGATAAAGAAACTTTTATAATTTTTATATACATAAAAAACGCCTTTAAACAAAACAGAAAACAAAAGAAAGGAAAAAAGGGACTGGGCAGCTCATACTGAATGTAAAGGCAGGAAAAAAAGAGAAGCTTTCTGACAAATCCAAAGTTTCGAGAAAGTAACTGGAAGAGCAATAAATCAAACCATATGAGGATATTGAATAAAAGGTCACCAAGTTTCTTCAAATTTAAAGGATGTATCAAATGTCTGCCTTCTTATTTTCTCTAAACTTAGACAGGACATGATGAAGGTAAGCCAATAAAGAGCAGTAGGTGGATTAGAGTTCGTCCATTTAAGCAAAATGGCTCTCCTAGCCAATAAAGTTGTAAAAGCTATCATCTGTTGAGCGGAAACAGGAATATACTCTGCTTCTGGTGGAGTGATCCCAAAAATTGCTGTAAATAAATTCAGTTGTAGGTCCAAATGCAAGACTTTTGATGAAGTTTTAAAGACATCTTTCCAAAAATTATCTATCTTGATACAAGACCAAAACATGAGTTAAAGTTGCCACCTCAATATTACAACTGTCACAAATAGGAGGTCAAGTCTTCATATTGGTTGCAAATGGGGGTTTATTGTCAGAGCTTGCCCTACCCAGTCTAGAGAGAAATGACAAAGACCATCTTGACCCAGTCCAAAGAATACAGAGCTGGAGCTCAAAGTGTAATAGGTACTGGGGCAGGAAGTTGCTGCATTGGGTTGGGATTCCATCAACGTGTTCAGGCACCAGAAGGTGTGGGGCTCCAAGAGAGGAGGTTGACCGGTGCAGGGTTGCTGTATTGAGATGGCGAGTTGGTTGAGAGTGGTGAGCAGATAGTTGGAGAACAGATACTTACAATAACAAGGCAACAAGATATCTGTAGATCAGGAGCAACCGGTTGACGTTGTCTGGCTCATATGAGTGAACAAGGATTCTGGATGAAAGCTGGGTTTAAGTCAGCAATGGGTGAAGAAGTTGGAAATGAGTAGTATGTGAGTCCTTTGAGCTAGGGGAACTGGGAGGAGCCTGGTCGTCAGCATGGTCTAGCTCTATGATTTATTGCAATAAAGAAGTTGTCACTTTGCACACTTTTCATAATGTACATCAATAACCTGGTCCATTCCCACAGATGAAGCATTCCTGCTTCAATTCAAACTTTAGAAATTAAAGATTAAATCATATCTTCCATCAGTGAAGCATTATTTTTGAATTTGGTGAAAGAATGATTAGAAAAAAAGGACATTGTGAATGTACCAAGGATTGAATACTCCAACTGACAACCCAAGAAATCATGACCTTATTAGATCTCAGCTTCATTCTGTATATCCTTCAGGCAAAATATCAATACTGCTCAGGCAATTGCACAGAGCATTTCATTTACCTGAACTGTATGAATGACATTCTGAGCTTTTTGATATTAACAGGAAAAGGTATTTTTATTAAAAGCAACCACCATGACTTATAGTTGAGACCACATAGAAAAGCTTATCACTTAGAAAGTAGAGAGTGGTGGGAACAGGTATAAACATTATGCAGATTTCAGGGAGATAGCTTCTAACCAAAATCTCTGTGCTGTTTGATGGCTGCTACTTAAATGTGTAACAATATAATCATCCCATGACTGAGTCACTAAAATGTTACACATAATACTTCATTTCAGGCAGATTGAGGTTGATAATGCAACTACAAAAAGTTTTGCTTTTCAAATTTTACTGTTAAAATCACTTTCAGGAAAGGACGCTGCTAACACTGTAACCTCTACCCTCACCCCCACATGCTGGTAAATATGTAATAGGTATTGCATTTAATCTCACAGAGCATAAACCGAAGTAGGGCAAGAGAAAAAAAAAACATTGATTTATTATAGATAAATCCTATTATATTTCTCCATTTTCCTGTAAATGTCTGCATGCAAATGAATCGGAAGGCCGTAAATGGTGCCATATGCGTACTTTGATAATAAATTTACTTTGAACTTTTGAAATGATGATCTACCAAACCATTGATAATTCTAACAATGTTGTCCAAGTTCAGGAAGAATTATGTTGACGGTTGAAAGAAGCAAAGCTTGTCAATAGGAAGCCATCAACACAGATAACAAAAGGGATGCATTGTTAAATTCATGTGATGAACTTCCCAGGAGAGGGAACTTTAATATGATCTGATATTTCTGAACATTCCATTCTAAGTATTTGTTCTGAGTAAGTCAGCAGATTTTCATGTTTGGTCTTGGGAAACCTCCTTATTCAAATCTAGATATACTCCCCCGAAGTACTTAGGGATGTAACACTCCAAAGAACATTGAGGCTGCAGATTTTTCCATTCATATTGTCCAAAGAAATGCCTCAGCTAATATTAAGGCACAGGCTGATACTATTAGCACACATTGTGGCAGAACAGATGGCATGAAATAGCAAATAGGCTGCCATTACTAAGGAGAGCGTTACATAATTCTCAAATGGACTTATTTGATAAAAGGGCTGAAGTATTACTAAAATCTGTTATGAGTAAAATGAAATTTTGTGAGAGGAACATTAGACTAAGCTGAAGGATGAATACCTTGTTAAAGAGCTAGGGTGCATCTCCCCCAATATGGACAATAGACTGACATTTCCAAAATTCAATGTTCAAAGTATGTTATCTAAGTACACGTCACCATATACAACCAGAGATAATTTTACATAGAAACATAGAAAACCTACAGCAGAATACAGGCCCTTCAGCCCACAATGCTGTGCCGAACATGTACTTACTTTAGACATTACTTCGGGTTACCCATAGCTCTCTATTTTTCTAAGCTCCATGTACCTATCCAGGGGTCTCTTAAAAGACCCTATTGTATCTGCCTCCACCACCGTCACCAGCAGCCCATTCCACACACTCACTACTGTGCGTAAAAAAACTTAACCCCGACATCTCTGTACCTACTTCCAAGCACCTTAAAAATATGCCCTCTCATGCTAGCCATTTCAGTCCTAGGAAAAAGCCTCTGATTTTCCACATGATCAATGCCTCTCATCGTTTTATACACCTCTATCACGTCACCTCTCATCTTCTGCCACTCCAAGGAGAAGAGGCTGAGTTCAATCAACCTTTTCTCATAAGGCATGCTCCCCAATCCAGGCAACATCCTTGTATATCTCATCTGAACCCTTTCTATAGTTTCCATTCCCTTCCTATAGTGAGGTGACCAGAACTGATCACAATACTCCAACTGGGGTCTGACCAGGGCCCTATAAAGCTGTAATATTACCTCTCGGCTCTTAAACACAATCCCACGGTTGACAAAGGCCAAAACACTGTATGCCTTCTTAGCCACACAGTCAACATGCGCAGCAGCTTTGAGTGCCCTATGAACTTGGACCCAAGATCCCTCTGATCCTCCACACAGCAAGAGTCTTACCATTAATACTATATTCTGCCATCATACTTGACCTACCAAAATGAACCACCTTACACTTATCTGGGTTGAACTCTATCTGCCACTTCTCAGCCCAGTTTTGCATCCTATCAATGTCCTGCTGTAACTTCTGACAGCCCACCACACTATCCACAACACCTCCAACCTCTATGTCATCAGCAAATTTACTAACCCATCCCTCCACTTCCTCATTCAGGTCATTTATAAAATACATGAAGAGATGGGATCCGAGAACAGATTCCTGAGGCACACCACTCATCACCAGCCTCCATGCAGAATATGACCCATCTACAACCACTCTTTGCCTTCTGTGGGCAAGCCAATTCTGGATCCACAAAGCAAGATCCCCTTGGATCCCATATCTCCTTACTTTCTCTATAAGCCTTGCATGGGGTACCTTATCAAATGCTTGCTGAAATCCATATACACTACATCTACTGCTCTTCCTTCATCAATGTGTCAGTCACCTCTCAAAAATTTGTAGAATGCCTCGGGGTTTTTCTTATTCCTGCTTGCCAAGGCCTTCTCATGGCCCCTTCTGGCTCTCCTAATTTCAATCTTATGCTCCTTCCTGCTAGCCTTATAATCTTCTAGATCTCTATCATTACCTAGTTTTTTTGAACCTTTCGTAAGCTTTTCTTTTGTTCTTGACTAGATTTTCAAGAGCCTTTTACAACATGGTTCCTGTAACCTACCATCTTTTCCACCTCATTGGAATGTACCTATGCAGAATGCCACACAAATATCTCTTGAATATTTACCACATTTCTGCCGTACATTTCTCTGAGAATATCTGCTCCTACTTTGAAGTTCCTGCCTGATAAGCTTTGTATTCCCTTACTTCAATTAAACGTTTCCCTAGCTTGTCTGTTCCTATCCCTCTCCAATGCTATGATAAAGAAGATAAAATTGTGATCATTATCTCCAAAATACTCTCCCGCTGAAAGACCTGACAGCTGACCAGGTTCATTTCCCAATACCAGATCAAGTACAGCTTCTCCTCTTGTAGACTTATCTACATATTGTGTCTGGAAACCTTCTTGAACACACCTAACAAACTCCATCCCATCTAAACCCCCTTGCTCCAGGGAGATACCAATCAATATTGGGGAAATTAAAATCTCCCATCATAAAAACCCTGTTATTATTGCACAATTCCAGAATCTGTCTCCCTATCTGCTCCTCAATGTCCATGTTACTACTGGGTGGTCTATATATAAAAAAAAACATTCAGTAGAGTCATTGACCCCTTCCTGTTTCTAACTTCCATCCACAGAGACTCAGTAGACAATCCCTCCATGACTTCTTCCTTTCCTGCAGCTGTGACACTATCTCTGATCAACAGTACCATGCCCCCACCCCTTTCTGTAACATCTAAAGCCTGGCACTCTAAGTAGCCATTCCTGCCCCTGAGCCACCCAAGTCTCTGTAATGGCCACAACGTCATAGCTCCAAGTACTGATCCACGTGCTAAGCTCATCCGCTTTGTTCATGATACACCTTGCATTAAAATAAACACATCTCAAGCCATTAGTCTGAGCATGTCCCTTCTCTATCACCTGCCTATCCTCCCTCTCATTCTGCCTATAACCTTTCTTTATCTGTGAGTCAACTGCATGTTCCTCCATCTCTTCAGTTCAGATCCCACCACCCAAGCAATTCTAGTTTAAACCCTCCCCAGTAGCCTTAGCAAACCTCCCTGCCAGGATATTGATACCCCTCAGATTCAAGTGCAACCCATCCTTATTGTACAGGTCATACCTGCCCCAAAACAGGTCCCCATGATCCAGAAATCTGAATCCCTGCCCCCTACTCCAATCCCTCAGCCACACATTTATCCTCCACTTCACTCTATTCCTGTACTCACTCTTGTGTGGCACAGGCAGTAATCCTGAGATTACTACCTTTAAGGTCCTGCTTCTCAGCTTCCTTCCTAACTCCCTGTAGTCTGTTTTCAGGACCTCCTCCCTTTTCCTACCTACGTCATTGCTACAAATATGTACCATGACCTCTGGCTGTTCTCCCTCCCACTTCAAGATATTGTGAATGCAATCAGAAACACCACAGACCCTAGCACCCAAAGGACAAACTACCATTCGTTTCTTTCCTGTGTCCACAGAATCACCTGTCTGACCCCCTAACTTCCATCTTCTTCCTTTCCCTACCCTTCTGAGCCACAGGACCAGACTCTGTGCCAGAGGCACGGCCACTGTTCTTCCCCCAGGTAGGTCTTCCCTCCAACAGTACAGGAGTACTTATTGTTAAGAGGAACAGCTACAGGGGTACTCTCTAGTATCTGACTCTTGCCTTCCCTCTGATTCTCCACTTATCTGTCTCCTGAGGCACATGTGACTACTTGCCTATAGCTCCTCTCTGTCACCTGCTCACTTTCCTTGATCAGATGAAGGTCATTGAGCTGCATCTTCAGTTCCCTCACCTGATCCCTAAGGAGCTGCAGCTCGACGCACCTGGCACAGATGTGGCTGTCCGGGAGGCTGGGAGTCTCCTGGACCTCCCACATCTGACACCCAGTACAGAACACCGGCCTCACGAACATACTTCCTATTCTTATTCTTCACAAGTAACTTACCTCACCTTGATCCGTTATCGCTGAAGCTCTCCTACTCTGACTCCCTCTACTCAGATGCCTGCTCTATAAAGCTGCCTTTTCTTAATTTCTTCCCATTGGTCTAACTCACTGATGTCGACACATCTGCACAATCGTGCCTCGATCAAACCACCAAAGAAAAAATGCTCTGCTTTGAAATTCTTCCCGCCAGTCTAACTTGCTGACATCCATGCGCCTGCTCAGTCGCCTCTCGATTCCTCGTGAGCATACAGAGGAGTAAATCCAAGGAACGTAAGCGAATTAGTGAAAGACCAAACACAACAGGATAGCAAATAACCAATGTGCAAGAGACAATGAACTGCAAATACAAAAGAAAAATAAACAAGCAAAAGATGTGGAGAACATGAGATGAAGAGTCCTTGAAAGTGAGTTAATAGGCTGTGGGAACAGTTCCGTGCTGGGGAGAGTGAAATGGTTGAGGGGTATTAACTGTTCCTGAACCTGGTGGTGAGAGTCCTGAGGCTCCTGTAACTTCTTTCTAATGGCAGCAGTGAAGAGAGCACAGTTGTGGGGAAGTCCTTGATAATGGATGCTGCTTTCCTGCGACAACATTCCATGTAGATATGCTCAACGGTGGGGAAGGCTTTAACCGAGATTGACTGGGCTGTATCCAGTACTTTTTGACAGATTTTCCATTCATGAGCATTGGTTTATCCATACCAGGCTACAAGAGTCTTGTGGAATAGGTGAAGAACAAATGAAGTTTGACACTACTTGGTGATACAGCTCTCCTCTATGTTCTCTTATTGGAAAATTTCCTTCCTTATGCAGATGATAACACTACTTACTATTTGTTGTAATGTTTGGATTTGCATGCTGTTGCTAAATGCTCTTTCTTCTGATGCAGTAAACCTTTTCGACAACTTTGAAGGAACAATGCATGGGAAATCCTGCCTTTACATCTGTAAAGAATAATTCATGCCATTTGTGGTGATAAAACTGCTTCCTGAATTGAACTCTCTCTACTGCTTTTTGATTGTAGTCTACCATCATATTTGTTCCTGGCAGTGGGTGTAAGTTTTTGGCAATCCTCATTGTTATTTCCATTGATGTTTTAATCTTATTAGACTCCAATGTTTAACAAATTTAACTGAAATTGATTTATCAATTAAGCCACAGATAAATCTATACAACAGCTTAGGTTCAGATCACACTAAACATTGAAAATAGAATGTACAGCACTGTAAGGGCCTTTCAGCTCACCTATATAAACATGCTCCACAATCAATCTAACCTTTCCCTTCTACAGAACCCATTTTCTTACATCCACAAACGATCCAAGAGTCTCTTAGTTGTCCTGATCATCAACCCCAGCAAGTGTTCCAGGCAGCCACCACTCTGTAAAACAAAACTACTAAAGACATCTCCCCTATCCTTTCTTCCACTCACCTTAAAAAGATGTCCCCTGGAATCATGTGTTTCTAGTTGATCCCTAGGCTGCCTCTAGTACTAACCAATGCCACCCTGGGGGAAAAAAGTTGCAGCTTCTAGAGAGTTTATTCAAATCCATGATAGCTGCCAACTATTTTGTCCATTTTCTGATTCCATATGCCAAATGTATAACACACTTCCTTTTCATAGGCTGTAATAATCCCACAGCTACTGTACCAGGTCTGTGAAGGGAGAAATTCATGACAGTCACAGGTCTCCCAGATGGCAAGCACAAAATAAGTCTCAGGACAAATCCTTGTGACTAAATTACCTTTCTTTCAGTCCTTCATAGCAGTCATTGGTACCTGAGCTTCTAACTTAGTACCTGTGCATTTTAAACATGATCTACTAACACAAGAATTCTGATAACCATTTTTGTTTCCACATTGTGCATGAATCATGTGTTTCTTGTTGACCCTTAGGCAGCCTTGAACCACACTTAATATCAATTCCCATTAAACGATGACAGTGCATCAAAACACCTGCTGTTTAATTCTCCTTTAATCAGTACTGATATGCTCTAAACCAAGGAGCAACCTAATTTTCAGTTTAGTTGTGATTGCCCACAGATTTATCGACTCACTGTACCCAGGAAATACTCTGACATCTGGTCATCCAACCTGAATTTAGTTTCTATGGTGTGTGGAATATGTATGTTTGCTTTACATGAATGATACACTATTTTGTAACATATGTGCAGGAGATATATGTACACTCACTTATAGATATTCCATATATTTTAAACTGTTCTTAGATATTGAATGGCATAAAATTTTCTTAATATCATAAGATCATGAGATAAAGGAGCAGAATTAGGCCATTTGGCCCAGTGAGTTTGCTCCTGCATTTCATCATGGCTGATCCATTTTCCCACTCTGCCCCAATTTCCTGCCTTCTCCCCGTATCACTTCATGTGCTGCCAATTCAAGGATCTATCAACCTCTGCCTTAAATATACATAAAGACTTGGCCTCCACAGCTGCCTGTGTAATAATTCCACAGATATATTTGACTTCAGCTGTTCCTTCTCAAACTTCAGGGTGTATTTGATTATATTCTGATCACTTGTCCCAAAGTATGATATAGGACACAGAAGACAGAAATCACAGCACATTTGAAGCACATAACAGGCTGCAGAGTTGGGCAGAAAAATGGCAGATGGAGTTCAATCTGGACAAGTTTGAGGTGATGCATTTTGGAAGGTGTGGTGAATTACATATACCTGTCTGGATACGCCCCCTGCTGACTGCTCCTGTGGCTCCTCCCACAGACCCCTGTATAAAGGCGATTGAGGCCTGAGCCCGGCCTCTCAGTCTCCAGGATGTAGTATGGTGGTCACTCACTGCTTGTTCCTTCTTCCAATCAATAAAAGCTGATATCTCGCCTTTACGTCTCAGAGTGAGTTATTGATGGTGCATCAGAAGGACAAACCAGAAGACTGAGTACAGGATTAATGGTCAGTTACTTAAGAGTGTGGATGAACAATGGGACATTGGGGTTCAAATCCATACATGCCTCAAGGTCGCTGTGCAGGTTGATAGGGAAGTAAAGAAGGCCTATGAGATGCTAGGCTTCATTAACAGGGGGATTGAGTACAAGAGTAGAGAGGTCATGTTGCAATTCTACAAATCTCTGGTGAGACTGCACTTACAGTATTGTGTTCAATTCTGGTCACCTCATTATAGGAAGGATGTGGAAGCTATGGAGAGAGTGCAGAGGAGATTTACCAGGATGTTACCTGGTTTGGGGAACAAGTCATATGAAGCAAGGTTAGCAGAGCTGGGACTTTTCTCTTTGGAGCTTAGAAGAATGAGAGGGGACTTGATTGAGGTCTACAAGATTTATGAGAAGCATAAATAGGGTGGGTAGTCAGTACCTGTTCCCCAGAGGGTCTGTTTGGGGGTCTGTATAATAGCAAACACCAGAGGGCATATGTACAAAATTAAGGGAGGGAAGTTTAGAGGAGACATCAGGGGTAAATTTTTTACACAGAGGGTTGTGAGTGCCTGGAATGACTTGCTGGGGATGGTAGTGGTGTAAAACATTAGGGGTATTTAAGAGCCTCTTGGACAGGTACATAGATGAAAGAAAAATAGAGGGTTATGGGGTAGTGTGGGTTTAGTACTTTTTAAGGATTTTTTTAAGGATAGGTTGGCACAACAAGGAGGGCTGAAAGGCCTGCACTGTGCTGTAATGTTCTATGGTTCTATTCCAGGTCCTTTGGCCCACAATGTTGTGCCGACCATGTAACCTACTTTGGAAACTGCCTAGATTTACCCTAGTGCATAGCCCTCTATTTTTCTAAGCTCCATGTACCTATCTAAGACGCTCTTAGAAGATCTGCTTCCATCACCGACGCTGGCAGTGCATTCCATGCACCCACCACTCTCTGTGTGAAAAACATATCCCTGACATCCCCTGGGTACCTATTTCCAAGCACCTTAAAACTATGCCCCCTTTATTAACCTTAAATATATGGATAGAGGAGCAGAGTTATTGACATTATTGATTGTATTTGATGTAATATAATAGCCCAGCTTTGTTTAGTTTAGTTTTGTTTAGATTAGTATAGTTTTTTTTTGTTTTATAATTTGCGTTTTTTTTTGACGTTTTCATTTTTTTTCTACCATGCTTAATTACATTAAGAGTTTGGGATGCTTAGTACATTTGTGTTATCGATAGCTTTTACTCGTATATACTGTTTACCAACAATGTAATCCCAATCTCTGTGTACTACTATTGTCATTATGCTTATGTATTTGGAAATTAATAAAAAATTTAAAAAGAAAGAAAGAAAACTATGCCCCTCATGTTAGCCATTTCAGCCCTGGGAAAAAGCCTCTGGATATCCACGCGATCGATGCCCCTCATCATCTTATATACCTAATTCTTTTAGCTGAAGCTATCTAATCAATTCTGGTTCACTGCACAACGCCCAGTCCAGAATAGTGATCCTCTAGTGGGCTCAACCATGAGCTGCTCTGAAAAACCATCTCGCAGGCATTCTAGAAATTCTTCCTCTTGAAATTCAGCACCAATGTGATATTCCCTATCTACCTGTATATTGAAATCTCCTATGACTATTGTAACAATGCCATTTTGGCATGCATTTTATATCTCCCATTGTAATTTGTTGGTCACATCCTTACTACTGTTTGGGGGTCTCTATATAACTCCCATCAGGGTCTTTTCGTTTTTGCAGTTCCTTAGCTCTACCCACAATGTTTCAATGCCTTCTGATCCTATGTCACATCTTTCTAATGATTCGAGTTCATTTTTTACCAATAGAGCCATGCCACCCTCTTTACCTGCCTGTCCTTCTGGTAGAATTTGTACCCTTGGACAGTAAGCTCCCTGCTATAATCTTCTTTCAGCCATGATTCAGTGATGTCTACAACATCATACCTGCCGATCTGTAGCTGTGCTGCCAGTTCATCTACCTTATTCTGTATATTGTGCTCATTCAAACATAACTCCTTCAGTCGTGTTTTTTACCCTTTTTGATTTTGTCCACCTTTTACATTGCAACTAATCCTGTTGACTGCAATGTTGCCCTATCATTAGCCTCTCTTGTCTAACAGTCTCATCACATGCTGCCTCTGTTCGTAATCCAACTACCTTATCCTCAGCACTACCACTCCAGTTCCCATCCCTCTGCAAAATGTACTTAAACCTTCTGGAACTACTCTAGCAAACCTGTCTGCAAGGATATTGGTTCCCCTCCGCTTCAGATGTAACCCCTTCCTTTTGTTCAGGTCAGAACTTCCCCAGAATGGATCCCAGTGGTCCATAAATCTGAACCCCTGCCCCCTGCACCAGATCCTCAGCCCCACATTCACCTGCCAAATCATTCTTTTTTAACAATCCTTGGTGCGTGGCCCGGACAGCAAGCCAGAGATTACTACCCAGGAGGACCTGTTTTCCAGCTCTCTACCTAGCACCCAAAACTTCTTTTCAGGACTTTCTCACCTTGTCAATCTATGTCATTGGTGTCAATATGAACCAACACTTCCGGCTGCTCATCCTCCCCACTGAGAATGCCACGGACCTGATCCGAGACATCTCTGACCCTGGCACCTGGAAGTTTGTATCAGCATTGTCCTATATCAATGCCCATCTTTTTTTTTTATAATTTTGCACTTGACATTCAATAAAAACTTGTATTTTAAGCTATCTAAATGCAAACACAGTCAACCTTAGTTGGGAGTTGTAACATTGGAATAAAGGGTATTATAGGGGCCTGAGAGAGGAACTTGCCCAGGTGGATTGGAGGAGGATACTGGCAGGGATGATGGTAGAGCAGAGTTTCTGGGAATAGTTCTCAAGGTGCAGGATAGATATGTCCCACAGAGGAAGAAGTTCTCAAATGGCAGGGGGAGGCAACTGTGGCTGACAACGGAAGCTAAGGACTGCATCAAAGTCAAGGAAAGGGCATATAAGGTAGCAAAAGTGAGTGGGAAGTTTCATGATTGGGAAGGTTTTAAAACCCAACAAAAGGCAACTAAAAAAACTATAAGAAGGGGAAAGATTAAATATGAGGGCAGACTAGCCAATAATATAAAGCTGAATACCAAAAGCATTTTCAGTTATATAAATAGTAAAAGGGAGGTGAAAGTTGATATTGGACCACTGGAAAATGATGCTGGTGATCTAGTAATGGGGGACAAAGAAATGGCATATGAACATAATGGGTACTTTGCATCTGTCTTCACTGTGGAAGACACTAGCAGTGTGCCTGAGGTCTGTGAGTATCAGGAAGCAGGACTGAGTGTCATTGCTATTATAAAGGAAAAAGTGCTAGGCAAACTGAAAGGTGTTAAGGTGAATAAGTCATCTGAACCAGATGGACTACATCCCAGAGTCCTGAGGGAGGTTGGTGAGCAGATAACAGATGCATTGGTTGTGATCTTTCAAGAATCACTTGATCCTGGCATGGTCCCAGAGAACTGGAAGATTACAAATCTCACTCCACTGTTTAAGAAGGGAGGAAGGGAAAAGAAAGGAAATCATAGGCCAGTTAGCCTAACCTCAGTGGGTGGAAAAGTGCTGAAGTCTATTATTAAGGATGAGGTTTTGAGGTACTTGGAGACTAATGATAAAATAAGGCAAACTCAGCACAGTTTCTGTAAAGCGAAAGCTTACCTGACAAATCTGTTTAGAATTCTTTGAGGAAGTAACAAGCAGGAGAGGTAGTCGATGCCTGTTACTTGGATTTTCAGAAGGCATTTGATAAGGTGCCCCACATGAGGCTGCTTATCCTATGGTGTTATACAAAAGATACTGTCATGGATAGCAGAATGGCTGACAGGCAGGAGGCAGCAGGTGGGAATAAAGTGGGGCCTTTTCTGGTTGTCTGCTTGTGACTATTGGTATTCCTTAGGGGCCAGTACTGGGACCACTACTTTTCACATTTTTTGTCAGTGATGGCTTTGGTGGTAAAGTTTGCAGATGATACGAAGATAGGGGAGGGGTAGGTAGTGCTGAGGAAGCAATGTGATTGCAGCAAGGCAATTGGAAGAATGGACAAAAAAGTGGCAGATGGAATATAGTATTGGGAAATGTATGATAATAATGCATTTTGGTAAAAGGAACAATATTGCGGACTATTATCTAGATGGGTAGAAGGTTCAAACATCAGAGGTGCAGAGGGACTTAGGAGTCCTCATGCAAGACTTCTAGAAGGTTAATTTACAGATTGAGTTGGTGGTAAAGAAGGCAAATGCAAGATGAATAGAATATAAAAGCAAGGAGATAATGCTGAGCCTTTATAAAGCACTAGTCAGGCCGCACTGGGAGTATTGTTAACAGTTTTGCACCCATATCTCAGAAAGGATGTGTTGTCATTGGAGAGAGTCCAGAGGAGGTTCACGAGGATGATTCCAGGAATGAAGAGGTTAACGTATGAGGAGAGTTTGGAAGCTTTGGGCCTGTACTCATTGGAATTTAGAATCATGCGGGGGGATCTCATTGAAACCTATCGAATGTTGAAAGGACTAGATAGGGTGGATGTGGAGAGGGTGTTTCCTATGGTGGGGGTTATCCAGATCTAGAGGGAACAGACTCAAAATAAATTGACCCTTTAGAACAGAGGTAAGGAGGAATATTTTTAGACAGAGAGTAGTAAATCTGTGGAATGCTCTGCCACAGATCGCAGTGGAAGCCAAGTACACAGGTATATTTAAGGGGGAAGTTGATCATTTCCTGATCAGTCAGTGCATCGAATGATACAGTCAGAAGACAGGTGAATGGGGTTGAATGGGATCTGGGATCAGCCATGATGGAATGTCAGGGCAAACTCGATGGGCTGAATGGCTTATTTCTCCCCTATGTCTTATGGTCCAATGGACTTATCTTAGCTACTATTGACTGTAGATAAGTTTCCCATTTAATATAGCTGCAGTATTGTGAGGCAGAGGTTTACAAATCAAGGAGATTTTTCAAAGTTAGCATGTCAGCTGGAGTTACGGCATAACAGTCGGGCATTTAATTTTCTGGTACCCATGTGTATTTGGGAGCTCACAAATCATGATGGTATGAGCATTGTGAAGATTACATCAGGAAAACCTATCAGAAGAACTCATTTTTTAGTTACTATCCAGATGAGTTTCCTACAGTGAAATGAACTCTGAAATTTGTTTATGCTTGTCAAGCAAATCTAATGGTATTAGGCAGCAAGCACAGAGAAAAAGGATCCAACTAAGGATGTCATAGAAACAGAGAAACATAGAAAACCTATGGCACAACACAGGCCCTTCGGCCCACAATGCTGTGCCAAACATGTCCCTACCTTAGAAATTACTAAGGTTACCCATAGCCCTCTATTTTTCTGAGCTCCCTGTACCTATCCAAAAGTTTCTTAAAAGGCCCTGTCGTATCCGCCTCCACCATCGGCAGCCCATTCCACGCACTCACCACCCTCTGCGTAAAAATCTTACCCTTGACATCTCCTCTGTACCTACTCCCCAGCACCTTAAACCTGTGCCCTCTTGTGGCAGCCATTTCAGCCCTGAGAAAAAGCCTCTCACTATCAACACAATCAATGCCTCTCATCATCTTATACAATGTCTTTAGACTTTATTTGATCCTTCTGGGCCTTACTGTCACTATCCAACAACACATAAGCCCATAGCCTCTACCAGCTGGTTGTATAAGAGTAGCAGTGCTGCACGTTGTCCCCAAGTTGTCTTATTGGGTTCAGATTCTGGAACCTCTTATTCAAATATGAGATTAGTCAATAACAGTAGCACCCAATGTACTCAGAACAAACTGTCAACCCATTCAGTAACTTAGTTATCTTTCCATTGGATGGTGTCGGTGGCATTTGTTATTTTGAAAGCAACTCTTGCCTGAGAAGAACGTGATCACCTGCCTCAGTAACTATCCTAGTAGCACTTACATATACAGTAGTGAAGTGTCTGAGAGGTTGGTGATGAAACATATCAACTCCTGCCTGAGATGTGACTTGGATCTATTACACTTTGCCTACTGGTACAACTGGTCCACAGAAGATGCCATTTCATTGGCTCTTCACTCAACCCTGGAACATCTGGGTGCATACTTTATCAACTACAGGTCAGCATTCAGTACTATTATCCCCTCAAAACTCTTTAGTAAGATTCAAGACCTTGGCCTCAATACCCCCTTGTGCAATCGGATCCACGATTTCCTCAACTGCAGACCCTAGTCAGTTTGGCAACAACATCTCTTCCACAATCTCCATTAGCATTGGTGCACCACAAGGCTCTGTTGTTAGCCCCCTGCTCTACTCACTTTATGCTATGACTATGAGGCTAAATACAGCTCCAATACCATACTTAAGTTTGCTGACAACACCACTGTCATTGCCCGAATCAAGGTGGTGATAAGTCAACATATAGGAGGGAGATTGAAAATCTGACTGAGTGGTGCCACCGCAACACATTCTCATTCAATGTCAGCAAGACCAAGGAGCTGACTGTCGACTTCAGGAGGAGGAAACTGGTGGTCCATGAGGCAGTCCTCATCAGGAGATCAGAGAAGGAGAGGGTCAGCAACTTTAAATACCCTGGTGTTATCATTTCAGAGTATCTGGCCTGGGCCCAGCATGTAAATCAATCACAAAGAAAGCATGGAGTGCCTCTACTTCCTTGGAAGTGTTTTGTCTTTTGCACATTGGTTGTTTGTCATCTTTCATTGAGACTATTATGTTTCTTGGAGTTACTGAGGATGCCCACAAGAAAACAAATCTCAGGGTTGTATATAATGACATATCTGTACTTTGATAATACATTTACTTTGAACTTTGAACCTTGAAGTCAAAATGCAGCCCAGCAGTAGAAATGCAGTTTGCCATAGTGGAGGGTTGTTCTATTGTGCTTTGAGATATTTACACCAAGCATTTTGTCCAGACCTAGGAGAATGAAAGACCAGCTCGGGTTCAGGGATAAACACAATAAATTAAAAAGACCAGAGCTTAGAACTGTCAACAGTCATAGCAGACTGTACTGACAGAGCAGCATTATTAGCTAATGATTGGCTAAGAAAACAGAGGTGAATTGAAACAATATATTCAGTGTCCAAGCACATATTCTGAAATCATGCTTGAAAACATTGTTACACAAATCTGATGAGATCATTAATGATGTGTTCACTAGCATTACTGGCCATCAGGCAGATCAAACCTGATGTCAAACCAGGAGATTGAAAATCTCAAAGTCTGTCTTATTTATTAAAAAGACAAGTGGAAGAAGAGCTAGACAAACAAGAAAACACAGAGTCTTAGTGAAAATGACTCATAGTAATTGAGCGACCCCAATCATGTTAGTACCCGAGGCTGTCATGACAGCTGGATTATATGGCACTATAAAATTTGTCTCTACAGGGAGTTAAAGATAAATTTAACTCATTCTTGACATTTCAAGATCTCTATACAGATTTAGAGGTAGTCACGTTTTTTAAGGTTAGATTTGTCGTACTCATCCTATCAGTTAAATGCAGATAAAGAGAGCCAATGGTCTCTCTCTGCGAGTGCCCCGAAGAGCTTGAACTAACACCAAGTTTCCAAAACAAAAGACATGCCTGATAGCAACAAAGAGATTTGACACAGTGTAGGTTGTTGCCAATGTAACCAGGAATATCTTTTCATCACCAAGGCTAACGCAGAGGATTACTTACACATTTTGGAGGAGGATAAATGCCTTCAACAGCACATTGTGAATTAAAGCAAATGTGCCTTCATATCTGAGTATGTATCAATGGACTACAGCAGGTGATGCCATTGTGAAGGACAAGTCACCAGATAGTATGGCAGCACTTTTATCCTTTTGATAGG
This sequence comes from Hypanus sabinus, assembly GCF_030144855.1. Taxonomy (NCBI): domain Eukaryota; kingdom Metazoa; phylum Chordata; class Chondrichthyes; order Myliobatiformes; family Dasyatidae; genus Hypanus; species Hypanus sabinus. The sequence goes on from NC_082706.1 coordinate 172,928,679, forward strand.
AGATAGTAGGGGATGGGGGTAGAGTTGTGTCAGCCAGGAGTGAAAATCCCCACACCTGAAATCAATGTCGATATCTCATTACCTCTTGAGAGATATTGAGATGAGTCCACAGCAATATAGAAATTGCTCTCTCATGCTTTCATAATCTATCCTCTGCACATCCCACAGGGAAGTCAAGCCTCCAAGGAGATGATAATAAAAAGGTTGGTTAGTGTTTTTCATCTTTTCTATTCAGGGTAACACTGACAGGAATAGGAGGGAGGCCCGCCACAGGATGGGATCCCTTTTGACTGGGGCACTTCACACCGCAGGAAGAAGCAATTCTGCTACTGATGGGCAGCAATGTTGTCGAGCCGAAAACCACTGTATTGTAAGTGCACAACTCACCATCTTCTCAGCATGCTCATTAACGGCATGATCATTGCATCCATTTGACTTCATCGGCAGGACACCATCTGTGCAACACAAGTAGATAGGGTAATAAAGATGGCATGCAATATATACTTGTCTTCGTTGTCAGGATGTTGTGTTAGAATACTCAATTCTGAAATCAATGCCAAAATCTCATGACCTCTTGAATAATACCAAAGTAAGCTTTACGCCAATATAGAAATGCAGCCTAACTAAAGTTTAATACATCTGCCACACAACTTCAGAACTTTCATCCCAACCAATGAAGGCATGTATGATTGATTACCATATCTGCTTGTGTTGCCACTTCCAGGAAGCAGTGGACTTGCACCTCAAGGTCTCCCTGTATGTCAATGCTCCTGCCATTTACTGTCTAATGACTATGAGTGACTTCAACATCCTTGGCCAGTGGACAATTCAAACCTTCAAATGCTTGCAACAGTCCACAATTTAGAACCTGGGCCACTTTTCAGCTATCAGTAGCTTGTTCTGCTATGTTTCCTCAGTAATTACTGCCACTGTAATAAAAAGTTGTCCCAGGGATTACAGAAGGCTCGACTGGGCTGTGGCCTGGCAATAGGTGTAGTGAATCTGGAACAGGGACCTGTCGGAGGGGTGCTACATGCATCCATTATGCCCAAGAGGACTGAAGAGGACCGCACTTCTAGTGTTTTCAGAAGAAAATTGACATGAATTGACATTGCAATTTGTAGTGTGTGGACACGTCTGACTTGGCTGCATGCGAGAGGTGTGAAAGAGAATAAAGGAGATTCTTTGGAGACCAAATTTTGCTAGGGGTCGTTGATAATGATGTTGCCCTGTTTCTATTAGTACAGGCATTAGATACTGCCTGACCTCTTGAGTTCATCCAGCACTTAGTGTGTGTTGCTCTGGATTTCCAGCATCTGCAGAATTCTTCATGTTTATGATTTGCTGCTGTTTGTGAAGCTGCTTTGAGAGATGTCTACCCTGAAGAAGTTTGAATCTTCTTTTCAACAGGAATTCGGTGAGACCCTCTCTCAGTGCTTCCCCTCTGTGATCTCTGATGCCCAACAAGTTGTCAACCCAGGCTTGCACGTATCACCTTCCAGCTATCCTCCTTCCCCACCCCCCTTCCTTCTATTCTGTTGCCTTCCCCCTTCATTTCCAGTCTCGAAGAAGGGTTTCAGCCTGAAATGCTGACTGCTTGTTCATTTCCATAAATGCTGCCTGATCTTCTGAGCTCTTCCAGCATTTTGTGCGTGTTGCTTATTGACAGTTTATCTACAACAAAGTACAAATCCTTATTCTGAAGCTTCTGGTTGCTGCTAGAGATATTTATGGTTAGGACTTACCAGCACCATAGGACTAGTTTACACACTACCTCTACAAGCACAACAAATCCATTGAGGAGTACTGGATTCAGTTACTACATTCTTGATTTGCAGTTAAGTTCACATTGATTGTGTGTCCTGTTTATGGGCACAGTTGGCACTTTAGCACAGGAGGGAGGCTGACAGAGCTGAAGGGCCTATTAGAGAATATAGAACAGAGATATAAGTTGGGGAATGGAAGGCTGGTAGGTATGTATGCTGTAAACTGATAGAAAACCAAGTCTATATTTAAGTCAAAGAACAGGGAGGAATCCAGCATCCGTTTGGCGGATTAGTGCGGAGCTTGGAATCCACCCTTTCCATTATGGAATAATGGTCACTCTCATTGGTGCTCATGCTGAGCATAACATGTTTTAGGGTCTGATGGCTGAAGTTACAACTTTTCTTGCCAAACAAACAGAATGTACAGAACTGTGCAAAAGTCTTAGGCACATACTGTATATATAGCTAGGGTGCCTAAGACTTATACACAGAATCAGAATCAGGTTTATTATCACCAGCATCTATTGTGAAATTTGTTAACTTAGCAGCAGCAGTTCAAAGCAATACATAATATAGAAGAAACAAAATGATAAATAAATAAATAAGGAGATTACTACATATAGATATATATACACACACACACACACACACACATTTATATATATATCTCCAGAATTGATTAAAAATCATGCAAAAACAGAAATAATATATATTTTAAAAATGACGTAGTGTTCATGAGTTCAATGTCCATTTAGGAATTAGATGGCAGAGGGGAAGAAGCTGTTCCTGAATCACTGAGTGTGTGCCTTCAGGCTTCTGTACCTCCTACCTGATGGTAACAGTGAGAAAAGGGCATGGCCTGGGTGCTGGAGGTCCTCAATAATGGACGCTGCCTTTCTGAGACACAGCTCCTTGAAGATGTTCTGGGTACTTTGTAGGCTAGTACCCAAGATGGAGCTGACTAAATTTACGACCCCCTGCAGCTTCTTTCAGTCCCATGTAGTCGCCCCTCCATACCAGACAGTGCTGCAGCCTGTCAGAATGCTCTCCACAGTACATTTGTAGAAGCTTTAGAGTGTTTTTGTTGATGTACCAAATCCCTTCAAACTCCTAATGAAGTATAGCCACTGTAGTCAATGTGGAGTAGAGAAGGAGTTTGCAATTCTGGCGGGAGCAATGGATGCTAAGAATGGTGAGGGAGGGGTGATGGACAGGTGGCAGAGGTGTGCCCTAGGCAGGGGATGGTGTAGGTGCAGACACACCCAGCCCTGAGGCACCAAGCAAGCTCATTCGATTCCAAACAATTTGTTTATTGATCATTATAGAATGTCTGTGTGGTGTTCCTTGCTCCCTCCCCCCTGCCTTCCCACTCTCAGTTCACAAAAGAGACCCATATCAGAATCAGGTTTACCATCACTCACAAATGTCATGAAATTAGCTATTTGTGTGGCAGCAGTCCAGTACAATAAGTAAAGTTACTACAGTACAGTACAATGTCTTAGGCGCCATTGTTATATACATGTGCCTAAGACTTCAGCACAGTCCTGCATCTTTCATTAGTGATGTGACTCTAATAGCAGAAGCTCACACTGCTGTTGCCATGGCTCAGGACTCCAGGGATAAAAGGGGCCTGGAGGAGCTCACAGGAGTCCATTAACCCTAGTGGGACTGCTGAAGCATCACACCACAAAAGCAGCAATGCATCCTCGGCATCATTTACACGATGACAATATTCCTGCAGTCACCCCTCACATTTTGTTATCTGTCTGCCAACCAGCTACGTATTTCCAGATAGTGCTGTCCCAGGCCATACCCCCTGCAACATCGCTCTTTAAGACTGTTGTTATCTCCTCCCTTGAATGGTTTTCAACCATCCATGCAGTTGGGAGAACTGCTTCCCAGTGAACTAGGGAAAGACACTAAGGGAGTAGTTTATTTATTCTTAAATGCTTTCTGTTCTTAATTTAACTAAAAACACAGATTAGAATGTGCATTTTGGTGATCTTTATCTCTGTGTTGTCAGAAAGGGGATGATGTATAACATGGGGTCCTTAGATGCCTTGCTTAATGGTATTTGGTCCGTGGCATAAAGAAGCTAGTGAATCCCTAACATAGAGAAATGGTAAGGAGCATAGGACTCTTGGTGAAAGGTGAGGTGGTGGTGAAATTGCTGATTTCAACCATGAATGTTTGATTACATCGAACCCGGCAGAAAGTTAATGCTAACATTGTGTCATCCCTTTGTTCTTTTACCATTTCTTTGCCTCCTGTTGTTCCTCCTTCTCCTCACTTTCTTGTCTGATGCGGCAATGCCTGCAGAATGGGCAGGATGAGCAAGGTGCAGTGGGCATCATAAATCTCAATATCACTTCAGCTGGATCGCTCCTCCCAAGACTCAATGAGGCAGAGAGGTTGCTTGAAGACCAATAACCCATACTATATAAAGTTCCATTTGGCAGCATGGCTTTCAAGATCAGCTTCATGGGATAAACACCTGCTATACTTGAGTGGGTTCATATTCATCAGGTAGATCTACTGGAGACTGATATTTATAAGAAACTTGCTTCAATATATGTTCTTAAATGAACTGAAAAGTGTATCAATAACAGCCAGATCACTTCTAGTGGAAATCTCAAACTTCAGACAATCATGGTAAGCTTGCCAAAATATCAGAAATTGTGGCATCAATCAGCAACAAATAACATAGCAACTAACCTTTAAGTATTTCACTATCTCATTAAGTGGACTTTGCAGGGAGTTCTTCATGCCATTGAATGTTGAGATTAGCTCTGCCAAAAATGGACAATGGCAGGGCCAGTGTCAAAGCATTGTTTTAATGTCATCATTAGTATCATCAGCTGTTAACCTTGCACATTTCTGACAGCTATTAAGTGTGTTTGTGTAAACCCTTAAAAATATAATGGCTTTTCATTTAATGTGAGGTCTTGGAGTAAAGACAAAGTGCACCTGGACCTTCTCTATGAGTCACAAACAAGAGAAAATCTGCAGATGCTGGAAATCAAAGTGACACATACAAAATGCTGGAGGAACTCAGGAGACCGGGCAGCATCTATGGAAAAAAGTACAGTTGATGTTTTGGGCCTGCCGAAGGGTCTCAGCCCAAGACGTCAACTGCGAATTTTTCCATAATGCTGACTGGCCTGCTGAGTTCCTCCAGCATTTTGTGTGTGTGGTCCTTCTTTGAGTCACTGCTCAATGTTGTACTTAATGATGAATTCAATGAGAGTATGAACAGAAAGGTGCACTGGTATTCATCTACAAAGTTTCTTGCTCATGTCAAGGAGTACAGATCGCCCCACAGTGTAGGAGAGACTACTTCTTGTTGCCTGCTGAAGTGGCATCAGATCTGACAAGTAGGAATGCAAATAAGGCTGGGAAAATGCCACAACCAATCACAGAAAACTCTTCCAATGTTATCCTGCACAGGAAGTATAAACAGTGCACTACCGTGAGGAAGTTGAACAAATGCATAGAAAATGTTGATAAAGTTCCTGCTCCAAGTTTTATCTTCTACTTAATTTTATGAGATACAATTGTGCAGAAGCAAGTAAATAAAATCATCACACAAGATATGCAGATATAATAATTATTGATCAAATGTTATCTAATGTGTAAATATACAATTAAAAATATATGATTGAAAAGAAATTGAGTTTTTAAGTTCTTCAATTCATTGAGAAACCAGAATCATCTATGAGGAACCAATAATGCTGTTACAATGTAAACTGGAAAGTGAATAGACTTGACGAAGAGGAATGTGTAAAATAAATACCACAAACCACCAATCATTTTCTGCAAAGGAGAAACCCAGATTTGAGTTTCTTATTTATTATTACTGAAGAAACTAATTCAATGTAGTAAGCATAATCACACAAATTGAGAAGGGTTGTGCCAACACAGTTAAATGGCATCCCAAAATATTTTTCAATGCTTACAAAATTACTTACAAACACCTCTATTTATTATTTCATAAATAGGCCCAACAGTTTCCATTAAAAAAGATTAAATATAGACATACAGTATGAAGAAACAATTATATATAGCCATATGTCAGGTTATAACTTAGCTCTCTCCAATCAGTTGCTGTATCTAATAAACACCAGAGAAGCATTTGGCAGTTTAAAAAAAATTTACACAAACGTATAGAGTGACGTAATTACTAACCATGACACCATAGAAGATACAAAAACATCTATGTAGTACAAAATAAATGTGTTTTGCTTTTTAACACTTAAAAACTGTTCATGCTAGTCTATGAGAAAATTTGGGGTGCTTAATAAAATTGTTGGAAGCAATTTTGCAAATATATAACTATGAAACTGTTTTCTTACAAATTAAGCAAAAAATACTAATCTTGCCAATCTGGTCCCATTAAATGATATAATTTCACTGGTCAGTGCCAGTATAAAGTTACATTTAGCTAGGAAACCATTTTATCATTTTATACTCTAAGAGAGTGCAACACAGACCCTATTTACAAACTTGCTATGAGTGCTCTATCCATCAGTCAACGTTTTCACTGGTTAACTATCAACAACTGATGGAAGATCCAGGATCATGATCCCAGAATGACATAAAATTGCTAAGGCAGTTCACTACAGCAGCACTCCACAGCAAAACCAACAGTAAGCAAAATGATCCAAGTTTCCTTCAGAAATGAAGAGGGATGTTTGTCCAATAATAATCTTCGATGGAAAGAAGCAACATGATGTCTTGTAAATGGCCAATCCCACAAGCTTTAAGTGCAAGCTCAAAGATCTAAGTGCTTAGCGACTTGTTCTTTAATAAGACACAGAATTGCCTTGATACACTCCATTTTTGAAGACTTCCCTGCAGTCATCATAGGAAAGAAGGTTATATTCTCAGGTGAGGTACAACGTTTTATCCCTCTGCAAACTGCTACACAGAAAAAAAAGAGAGAATTATTCATTTTTGCAAGAAACAAATGGAAGAATAAAAATTAAAACTGTAGTACAGCTTTTTATGCTTCCTGAATATGAAATCACCCTCAGATACCATACATTATAAATGTAACTATTTGTCAAGAGTAAGAGTAATAATTCAATGTTTGCTGACTGAACAGTTATATTTTCTTTTAAAATATTGACTGGGTTGATTCCATGCAATCAACTTCATATCATCTTTAAAAGTTGGGCAAAAAAATAAGAATTGGAAGACCAATTCATAATACAGATTTCAGCAAGTAATCTACAATTGCAAAGTGCCAGCTAAATGAAGCAATGGGCTTCATTAATGTGAGTGCTTCTTTCTAGTTATAATGTCAAATTCAAAAACAGCATTTTAAATGTGCCAGGAACCTCAATGGAGCCCTTATATTCACATCAAATTTCAGCATGATGTTTGCATGTTACATCCGACGTGTTATTCCACAATGTAATATTAACAACATTAATCAATGAAACTAATTTCTCATAGATTAAATTATTAAAATGATATTGCAAAGTCTTTCAGAATTCACTCAAACTTAGCAAACATAATTTTTGTTGGAAATTCTAACAACTGATCTTTTCCTTAATCCAGGCATTTAATGAGTTTATAATGTATTTTGATGATGATGATTTTAAGGGAAAAATATTGAGATCTTCATGGGATCTTATATGTCACATAATACACAGAGATTTCTCGCTTTAAAATTTCATCCAAGTTGTACTGTAGTTGTTTCATCATGAAACTGTACTATGGTGCTCTCAAGTCAGCAAAGCCAAATTTGAGCTCAACTATGCAGATAACAGCATATGTTCTATTTGTATTTAGCTGCAGGAAAGCCCCCTTGTCTCTCCTATCCCCAACATTTGGACTTTTTACAGGAAACTGATAGGTTTAATGCTGCAATTATTTGCAGGAATAGTGCCATTTTGTGTACAGAACAATAGGTGGATTGAGACTATTTAAAGCAGTTTACTTGCCCTCTGGGATGGAAGATCAGTGCATTTCATTTTAAGGTTCCTACAAAAACGCACTGAAGTTTTAGAAATGCCGAATGACAGTAAGAGTAAAGAGCAGGCAGGCAATTTAAGGCAAACTTCTGGAAGAGGAAAGAAGGTAGGAAAGAATTCTTTCCCTTTTTATCAATGTTCTTGTAAGAAACTGTGCAACAGAACATTCTTACTGAAATATGTCAAATGCTTCATCCATAAAACTGCAAGAGTAAATCAGGGCCAAGATCACATTGCCAGTAAGCTAATATTCCAATCAGTCTTGATGCTTCTGAATTTTCGGGCTGGAATAATAAGCATCATCCACATTCTCAGTAAGTCACAAGCCAAGTATATTTCAGAAGGTTAACCTTTATCTCATTCTCCCTTGAGATCGCTGATCTGTGACAAGTGGTAAGAAAAGTTATTCTCTCACCATTTGAATGCAGGCTCCAGTGACCACATCACATTGTGAATAAGTTCACCAGAGTTTCATGATACACCATTGTGGTGAGTAATTCCATTCCAAGACTGTAGAAAAGATTTAAGGTCACACCCACCATATCATGATGGGCATTACTTCGTATAAAAGTAGCAATCATGATATATTATTCTCAATCAGAAAGGTATGCTTTCTTCGTCAGAGCCACAGCAAATAAAAGCATATTTGGGGACAAAAGGATATTTACGAAGGAGAGGCATAGAGACGAGGGTTATCCTGTCACCACTTGATGGCAGACTCCAGTGACAAAACCAAGCACGAAAGAACAAGGTATAAAAATGAGTCCTGAAGAAGGGTCGTGGCCTGAAATGTCGACCATCTATTCATTCCATAGATGATTTCTAACCTGCTGAGCTCCTCCAGAATTTTTTGTGTGTTACTCAAGGTATATTAATATGTTTCCTGCTGGTATCTGAAATCTGATTAAGCCGCACACTGACATCCTTAAGTTAGGAGAACCACTGCCTCATAGCATCAGAGATCTGAGTTCAGTCCTAATCATGGGTGCTGGCAGCATGGGGTTTGCACGTTCTGGGACTAAGCCATTTAATTTATTTAGGAAAACAAGACTTCTGTACTTTTGCTTTTTCTATTCTGTGTAAATGATCAGCAATAGGCTAATAATGCTTAGCAAGGTACATGGCCCAGGATTGAACTACTTCCGTTATGGAGGGCCTTTGGAGAGGCTAGGCTTGTTTTCCTTGGAATGAAGGAGGTTGTAAGATGATCTGGCAGAAGCAAATAAGATTAGGAAATGGATAGAGAGGGCTGGTAGTCAAAGTAATTGTCCCGTGGTATGGCTATTAGAACCAAAAGGGCAAAGATTTAAGGTGAGAAGAATAGAATCTGAGGGGTACACAGTATGGTTGATATCTGGAATACAGTGTTAGAGTTGGTGGAATCCAATTCAACACCCTGGCACATCTTCTCTCCCTCTCTGGCTACAATTTCACATTTTGTGTTAATATTTAATTGCATGTATTATTATAAATGTTAATTCCATTGATCAAAATAGTGGGCTGAAATCCAATGTGACTTCATATGATTGTCTAAACTGAGAATTGGAACCAGGTTTATTATCACTAACAAATGTTGTGAAATCTGTTGTTTTGCAGCAGCAGTACATTGCAATACATGCAATATACTGTACTATAAATTACAATAAGCATAAAATAAAAAATAAATAATTTGTGCAAAATGAAAGCAAAAGTATTGAGGTAGTGTTCATGGGTTCATTGCTCAGAAATCTGATGGCAGAGGGGAGCTTTTTTAAATGGCAAATTGTGGAACCCTTACGGAATTTAGCCCACTCGTTTGTATCAATAATTTTTCAGAAGAGTATATCAATATCTGTATTATTAGTTGTGATTGCTGTGAACCCCATCCATATTTCTGGTGTTCTGTGAGGACAAAACTGGATTGATGCTTGCTAACACTGAATTTCTAGTCTCCTGACTGCTCCCCATCCTGGCAAACAAACTGCAAATATCTACAATACCTCTTAAAGATTCAGATCTTGTTTGTCACTGTGTTCTTTTCTCCAATGTAAAGGGGTTAAGGCATTCAAGTAAACACAAACTGATTTGGGAGGATAAAAGCAGTACAAGTGGAATAAAAGCATGGTCACTGGAATATAATGATAAATAAATACAATTTTAGTATGTAATGGAACAGGAAACGTATATAATCCGTTGATAATGTAGACAAAAGGTCTGATTACATTTTTTGATGTATATGAAACCTGATGGCATTTGGGATTGTACTACTAATTGAAACATGACAAAATAATTTTGTACAGAATTCCTTTCTTCGGCATCAGTGATCAGCAGGGCTCAGCACAGTCTGAGCAGTCTTTGCTAACTATGTGACTTCTTTCCCAGCTTTTCTTTATGAGTTGCTACTAGTTGATAAGGAAAAGGAGCCGAAAATGCTCCTTATCCATAAATAATGTTGTTTGTAAGCTTGGGCATCATTTGCAATAAAAACTACATATATTAGGGTGGTTTAAGGAAGCATGTGAATGATAATTCCATGAGGCTGATCTCTAGATTGAAAGGGCCAAAGCTTTACTTTGCATCCAAAAATGTTATGATATTTAGAACTCCAAGTCATACAATAATTATGGATCTGGAATGCCATTCGATGCATCTTATCTCATCCATTCAAACTGAACATTGGAGCCCCATGATTGAAGCATTTGTTAAGTGGTAATGGGATTTTTTGCAACTTTTTCTGAGAAACCGCTCTCACCGAATGCATGTATTGTACATGAAAGAAGCTTTTCCACTGTCAGCCTGAAATTTGTTTTTTATTGATTTTAACATGATTTCCAATTTTCTATTGACACAGTTTAATTTATATTTCCATTTTCTAGGTAACATATGAAAAGAGAATAAACAGGCATTTTGTGCACCATAAATACAATTGTTGATCTGAAACACATATGCATTTTTCTCTGCTTTGTGCTTACACATAGATACCAGAACAAGCTGCAGGGTTTTTTTTGCCAGCTGCCCATATGCACTGTATCTACCAGCATGTTTTTAAGGAAGCCTCTGGAGTACTTACGAGTGTAAAAAGTTGGTCATCAGCAAATGAAGCAAGATTAGTTGACAAGAATCAGGTGGACCATTACATGGACATATAGCCCAATATCTATTTTAAAATAATTTCTTAGCATTTTCCTTAGGCTTCTCCTGAACTGTCATGGTAATTTAGGTGAAAAATGGCTGGAAATTCTGCATGAATCATATTGAATCTGCTGAAGCAATGGCAGTCAATGAGAAAACCCAAAGGAAATTCCCATTAATATATTCTATGATTATATTTAGATTTCCATTTATTTTTATGCCCCAATTTATAACAGAAGCTTGTAATGCTGATAAGAAGGTTCTAACTATAATACTCGAAGCTTGGACAGTTTCCATTAAAAGTGTGAACAGAGGAATTTTTAACAGATCAAGTTGTTAGGAGATGAAAAGATATGTATACGTCATATTCGCACATGCGTTTTAGCTATGCCAGCTCTTGTTTACATGCAATCTTGCAGCTTTAATTGCAAGACATCACACAATCAATGATATTGTCCTAGTAAGTAGCATTTTCTCTTGCACTAATATCATTACACAATCAATGATATTGTCCTATTAAGTAGCATTTTCTCTTGCACTAATATCATTATACCTAATAATTCAAACTGTTCAAAGATTTAAAAAAGGGTGCTGCTTTTTTACATTGTCCGTTATAAATCCAAAAAAAAGTTAGCAACTCTTATGGATGACCTGTTTTTCCACTACCTTACCATATATAAATTTATTCAACTGATACAGAAATATACTTGCTTTTAACTATAATCTTTTAAGATATAAAATTTCAACATATACCTATTCCTTTATACGTGCAGAACAAAAAGTTAAGCATGCAGATATAACTCATTGACCCCATTTAAAATAAGAAGCCACAGCTGTCATTTTATATGAAACCACTGGCCACTAACCCATTATTGCAGTAGTCATTCCAGTCAACACTATGTGGTGGGGGATTTCGGCAAACTGAGCGGACGCAGTCCATTGTTGGAGTAGCAACAGGTGCAGCTGTAGATGTTGAGTTGATTATGTTCTGAAACTCAGATTGCAAGAACCCCTGAAGCAGAAAATAACATGGATTTTCAGGGTTGTCAGTCAGAAAATAAAAAAAAAGAGAAGTGAATTCACTGAGTTTTTAAACAAATAATTATTCTGAATAGCATGGTGGGAGTGGAAGAGAAACAAATACATCGAATTTTATTTTTAGATAACAAAATATTTACAATACTAAGGGAACACATGGATTACTGAATAAATGTTGATCTTTGAAGCATTAAATGCTCGCTATTTTCATTCTGTAATTACTTTTCAAGCACCATTAATATCAGATGTTATCCTAACGCAACATATTGGTTTACTATATTTGCTATTCTGCAGCATTCCCTTGTCTCCAGCTAAGAGAAAATATTTGATAGTGCTCAAAAGCAAATCATTCACTATTCAGGGTGAACATTTAAAATTTCCATTTTAGTACTGAAAGCAAGCAAATTCAATTTAACAGATGACTTTATAAATAGAATAGTTGCAGTGAATAAACCAGTCTACTGATAACATTAATGATTCAAAGAACTTCAAAGATTTATAGAGTTATTCAGCACAGAAACAGGCCTTTCTGCCCAATTCATCCATGCCAACCATGATATGTATCAATTATAATCTTACTTTCCCGTCTTTGGCCCAGGTTCTTCTTATTTTTCCTATCCATGCACTTGTCCAAATGTCTTTCATATGTTGGAATTGTACCTGCCTCTACCACCTGCTCTGTCATCTCATTCCAGATACCTACCAACCGCTTGCTGTGTGTAAAACTTGTGCCTCAGATCCTTTCAAAATCTTTTGTCTCTCATCTTACACCAATGCCCACTGGTTTTAAATTACTATAACTTGGGAAAAGACTGTGACTATCACTGCTATCAATGTGCCTTATAATTTTATAAACCTCTATAAAGCCAAACTTCAGTGTCTTCATTGCTAGAAATCAGTCCCAGCTTATCAAAATGACCATTATCTCGCAGGCCTTTCGGAAAAAGCAAAGTTCCTGTTAACGTTTTCTCCAACCACTCTAGCACACCCTTTCTATAGTGTGGAAACACTACAGAATACAATTCTCCAAGTGCGGCCTGACCAACAATTTGTAACCTTGCCTTCTAACGCCTAAAATGATTCAGTCACTGAAGAAAAGGATACCATATTACTTCTACACCACTCTGTCTACCTGTATATTTGTACCCTTAGGTCTCTCTGTTTTATAGCATTCCCTATGGCCATCCATTCCTTGCATATATCCTGGCCTAACTGAAAGTGCTTGTCTAAGTTAAATTCCATCAGCCATCCCCTTGTCCACTTCCTTAGTTATACAAATTTCTCTGTTGTAACTTGAGACAACTTTTTTCTCCATCCACAGTACCGTCTGTAATAATGTATCATTTGCAAAGTTCCAAATTATACCTCCTGAATTCTCTTCCAAATCATTAAGATAATTATATAGACAATATTTGTTTGCGGCCTTAGAGAATCCAAACTGGTTATAATACTAATCTGTTACCCTAACATGGATCTCAGATAAGTACAAAATGCATAACATAAAAGATGGCTCATAAAGCTTTCAAAATAAATACTGTATGTAATTCTAGAAATGAAGTTTCTTCCTGATTTTGACATCTTAGCTTGTGATCATCTGGTTTTGCATATTGAATTCATTACTTAGGTGTCAATGTCTTGGCTCTCCCAGTTTGTGGTATGCGTGCAGAGAGCTGCAAAATGATTTGACCAGTGACTTGTTGCAGCACAACCAAGGCACACAGCCTTGCATAACCATGCCTATGCAAATAACATCTCATTTCAACCCCTAGGCTACTCAAAATTTGGGACCAATATTCTGATTATTTTTAACCCTCTGACTTTTAATTTTCTGACCAATTTATCTCATTGATCAAGTGAAAAGAGTGAAGAATTCTGTAGATGCACCTGAATAAAGATTAGCAAAACTTTAGGGAATTGTTCTGGCAATGAGGTCTTCTCTGATGCATTAAAGCAGCAGGTTGGGATAGTACAATTAATCTATTCCAATGTATCCTGAATCTTTAATATCATTATTATATTGGACTTGCAAATAATATAGAAACGTATCTATAAACCGCTAAGAGAGTGTGTGTGTCATCACATAACCTCACTGTTTTGTGAGTGGCAGAATAATGTAGAAGTACAAATAAATGCAGTGTGTGCAATTTAATAACTTAGCCAAAGCCAAAATATATTTTGCTCAGCAGAAAAACTGAGACAGAAAGAATTAAGCAAATAAACATACTCCAGTGCAAGGACTCTGTGTGAAATGCAAATGTGACAAATTGATAAGACGCAAGCTCATGTAGAAGTGATATTAAAATGTGATGAGTTCTTGATCTCATCAGATACAAAACATATTCTGACATGAAGCAAAAATAGGGCAAGTCAGTTTATGAGCCACTTTGAGCTGCTTTTTCAAAATTTCTGGTTTTGTGTTCACTGGGTAAAGAAAGAACTGGATGAGGACTCTTCACTTCTCGGTCCGACGCTAATGATGCTTATGTTGCAGATGGAAAGAGATTTGATGAAAGCAAAGACGGAAGAACTACTTTTAACTCATTGTTTAGTTTCCTAATAAAATTTGCCGTTCATCACAGTTTGCCTAAAATGAACAACTCTAGTCATCTACTTAATAAAACAGAATAAAATATTTGGAGTTTTTGATTTTTTTCATAAACATACATTATGTAGGTTAATAAACAATTGAGCTGAATCAACTTTAAGAGAGAAGAAAGGATGAGGTGGAGTGCTTATTGTATTTTTTTTAGCTGTCATTACTATTAATCTTGATAAATATAAATGCAATGGTAGTTAATCTCTGGAACATACATTTGGCTCTGGCTGAAAGAGCAGGCAGCAGGTGGCCGGGTATTTTATTTAACTCTATCTATTCATGTATTGTTCTCCAAATTACTCTCCTTCATTCACTCACAAAGGCACCATCTGCTTCTCTTTTATCTTCAGAGTCTCAACTAACCAAAATTCAGCCTAACTCAGCTTTTGTTGGAAGTTCATGTAAAAGAAATACCACCAAAAGAAGACCAAAAATAACAATTCCATAGAAAGAAGGACAACAGAGAAAATATAAAAAGGACATAACTCTACACAGAAACATTGCAAATCCAGGAAAACAACAATAAACCTTACAATTACATATAATTTTAAAAGGCATTCTATTTACTGGAGGAAAATTTGTTTTTAACCAAATGCACTTGAATAAGTCACTGAACTCTTAAATATTTTATATGCTGTAATGAGATGTCCTTCAACAGAAGTGACATTTCATTCCTCAAAACTACTTTTTAGTTAAATTATGTGAATAAATCTATGCCTGTTTGATTCTATCTTGAACTCTTGAAAGATCAGAGTTATGGATTTAAATTTGATCATATCTTCTCATTTTGGACAAGATTACAAATAGAATTGATGTAGTTTGTGCTCAAAGACTCCTTCTGACCAAACCTCAGCTGAAGAGGAATTTTGTGCCAAGTAAACAGCAATGACTGTTCTCTATCAGTCATTCATGAAGTCTGATGAAAGATAAATTGAGCTGAAAAATTAATGCAAAGAAGTCTAATTACACAATGCTGGACACTTTACAGTTTGATCCTGCAGCAACAATTAACAGCTGTTTTTCTCTGATTGGTGGCATCCATGCCTAGAATTCTAAATTTCATTTTCATCTGCTAGACTGGAATCAAAAAGGGGGCCCAATAGAGATTAATTTGGTGTCAGAGGGGACATTTGCTCTGTAATTAGATTTTTGCGTCCTAGCAATTTGCTCTGCTGCTATACTAAGTCTTATGAAGCCTGCAGCAAAACAGAACACTGATCTTCATCTCTGCACTTTACTGTGAACTAATTTCATTTCCTGCCTATCTGAAAAGGTGTTTTCATCAGACATCAGGGTTTTTGTCTTCGTGGCTGATTTATTCATCAATCTCAATGTGATTTTGTTTCTTCTTACAACCTTGAAATTACATCCAAATCCACACACATCTGTTGATTACATGAGAAAATTGAAAATCTGTCTTTGTAATATCATACGAAAATTTTTCCACAAGGTTATACAGCAAGCCGACAGATATTAATGATTTCATTTTTGGAGCTTCTTTTCCTTGCAGTGAACAGAATAACAAGGAGAATTGGTTTATCTGAACAAATATTCCAGCCGTGTGATTTTAATGTCTTTGGATCTGCAGCATTCTTAAGCTTACGTGTAAACCCCTTCGGGATTTTTCTAAATGTTATTCATCATTTGTCAATACATTTTAATAATGATATATGACCTCGAAAGTAAATGCCCTGTATTAAATACTTTGTATAAGATGATTTTGGGCATGTTGACCAACACTCTGCTGTAAAACATTCTTTTTGTGCAACAATAATTATAATGATTGGAAATGACAGTAGTCAAGAATAATATTGCAATGGTATTTCAAATGCAATTGTTTTATAAAAGATTTAGCATTTTGAAAACTTAACTTATTATTCATGTAGAAGTATTTGTGTCTGTGGAACTAAGCCATTAAGAGTAGGCAACTTCAGAACTGATTTACAACTAGGGCTTGGGGAGACAGAAACAACTTCATCACCCTGAACTGAGTAGGAAAATAAAATCTGTCATGACTCCATGCCATGACTGTCTTCAATGACTGATGGCAAAATATATACGTTTAGGAATGAAGTGGCACAGGTAAGATTTTGATTCCTCCCACAATTAAATAGCTTACTACTTTTCAACACCTAAAGAAGAAATGGATTGCTTAGAGGGAGAGAGAGCTTAAAAGATACAAGTGGGGTTAGTTGGCACATTTTGCGTCCCACAGTTCCGGTGAACACATTGGATTGCACATAATTATACAATTGGCAAGATCCAATAAAAAGAAGTTAGGTTTATGTGGAATGGCCAATGTGTGAGCAGGCAGTATTAGAGTGGCGTATTTGGGCTTTGGCTCATTGAGGCTTTGGTGAGGAGGCTAGGATGTAGGATGTAGGGAGATTTTCATTATTCTTTCTTTCTTTCTTTCTTTCTTTCTTTCTTTCTTTCTTTCTTTCTTTCTTTCTTTCTTTCTTTCCTTCCTTCCTCCCTTCCTTCCTTCCTTCCTTCTTTCCTTCCATTTAGAGCAGTAGGTCGCCAGGTTGGATAGTGGAATGTGGGAAGTCAGGAAGACCTCTGGTGTCTCTGATGACTACACTAGCAAAAGGTTCATGCAGTTACAGATTCTAACAGACCACGTTAGGGAGTTGAAACTGGAACTAGATGAACTCTGGATCATGTTGGGGGCTGAGGGGTTGATAAATAGGATAAACGGGAAGTAGTCATACCCACGGTGCAGGGCACAGGTAACGGGGTAACTGTCAGGAGGGAGAAAGGGAGCAGGCAGATAGTGCAGAGTACCCTGCGGCCATTCCCCTCAACAATAGGAACATCACTTTTGATACTGTTGTGGTGGGGGGACCTAGCAGAGGAATGCCACACCAGTCAGGTCTCTGGGGTTGGGGGTGTCTTTAAACTAGAGTTGCAGAGCACCAGAGCAGCAAGTGGACTGATTATGGAGAATGATGTTGTTAACACTACAAAGTCAGGAATCAAAAGGTTGAGCATGGTGGCACCAATGTTTTGAGCCGTATATGCTTCAATGCCAGGTGTACTGTAGGAAAGGCGGATGAGCTTGGGGCATGGATCAGCAAGTGGAATTAGGACATTATAGCTTTTAATAAAACTGGGCTGCTGGAGGAGCAGCTCAAAGTTCCGGGGTTCCGTTGTTTTAAGCCTGATAAAGCACTTTGCATTTAGTGATAATAATAAGTCTCAAGGTAATTATGGAAAAAGATAGTTCCTTGGGTTGAGATTCTAAATTGGAGAAAAGCAAACTTTGATGGTATCAGAAATGATCTTGCAGGTGTGGATTGGGCCAGGTTGATTTCTGCCAAAGTTGTGCTTGGTGAGTGGGAGGTCTTCAAAAGTGAAATTTTCAGAGTTTGTATATTCCTGTCAGAATAAATGGCATGGTTAGTAGGTTTAGGGAACCTTGTTTTTTGAGAGATATTAAGGACTGGTTAAGAAAATTGAGTAGGTGCATAGCAGGTATAATTACAGAACATATGACATGCCTGAGGAGTATAAGAAATTCAGGAAAAAACTTGAGGAGGAAATCAGGAGGCCTAAAGGAAGACATGTGGTAGCTCTAGCAGACAAGGTAAAGGAGAATCCAAAGGATTTCTACAGACACGTTAAGAGCAAAAGGATAGCAAGGGACAAAATTGGTCCTCTGGAAGATCAGAGTGGTGATCTATGTGTGGACCCGAAAGAGATGAGAAATTTGTTAAATGAACTTTTGGCATCTGTGTTTACCCAGGAGACAGACACAGAGTCTACAGATATGGGGCAAAACAGCAGCGAGATCATGGACACTATACATTCTGTTAGCTGTCTTGAGGCAAATAAAGGTGAATATATCTCCAGGAAAAGGTGTCCCCTCAGATCCTGTAGGAGGCTAGTGCAGAAATTGCAGTGGCCCTAGCAGAGATATTTAAACAACCTTAGCCATGGGTGAGGTGGCAGAAGATTGGAAGGTAGGTAATATTGTTCCATTGTTTATGAAAGGCTCTAAGAATAATCCAGGAGATTATAGGCCAGTGAGCTTGACATCAGTCATGGGAAAGTTATTGGACGATATTCTAAGGAACTGGATATATAAGTATTTGGATAGGCTTGGATAGGCAAGGACAGGTTAGGGAGGGTCAGCATGGCTTTGTGCATGGTAGATCGTGTCTGACCAATCTATTAGAGTTTTTCAAGGAAGTGACCGGGAAAGTTGATGAAGGCAAGGCAGTGGATATTGTCTACATGGACTTTAGCAAGGTCTTTGACAAGGTCCTGCATGGGAGATTGGTCAAGGTTCCGATGCTCAGCATTCCGGATGAGGTAGTAAATTGGATTAGGCATTGGCTTTGTGGGAGAAGCCAGAAGATTATTGCCTCTCTGACTGGAGGCCTAGATAAGCAAATTTGAAAATGACACTAAGGTTGGTTGGGTCGTGGACAGCGAGGAAGACTATCAAAGCTTGCAGCGGGATCAGGACCAGCTGTACAAATGGGCTAAAAAATGGCAGATGGAATTTAATGCAGATAAGTGAGAAGTGTTGCACTTTGGGAGGACCAACCATGGTAGGTTTATATGCTGAGAGATTGGGCACTGAGGAGTGCAATTGAACAGAGGGATCTGAGAATGCAGATCCATAATTCCTTTAAAGTGGCATCAGAAGTACTTAGATTATGGTCATAAAGAAAGCTTTTGGAATATTAGCCCTCATAAATAAATGTATTGAGTAGAGGAGTTGGGATGTTATATTGAAATTGTATAAGAAATTTGTGAGATCTAATTTGAAGTACTGTGACCAGTTTTGATCACCTACCTATAGGAAAGATGTAAATAAGATTGAAAGAGTGCAGAGAAATTTACAAGGATGCTGCTGGGAATTGAAGATCTGAGTAATTGGGAAAGATTGAATAGGTTAAGACTTTATTCCCTAGAATGTAGAAGATTGAGAGGAGATTTGATAGAGGTATAGGGTCAAAATTACGACAGGATATAGATAGGGTAAATGCAAGCAGGCTTTTTCCACTGAGATTGAGTGAGAATACAACTAGAGGTCATGGGTTAAGTGTGAAAGGTGGAATATTAAGGGCAATGTCTTTACTTAGAGAATGGCGAGAGTGTGCAATGAGCTGTCAGTGATGGGGGGAGCTGTGGGAAAGGTGTTAGAGAAGTAGTGTCAGGTGTGGGTGGTGAAGCATGTGCAGACACACCTGGCCCTGAGACACCATGTAAGGTAATTTGATTCCAAACAATTAGTTTATTGATCGTACAGAATGTCTCTCTGGTGCTTCCCGCTCCCTCCTCTATCACCCCCTTTTCCTAACCATGTTTCTCCTCTCCCTGCCCCCTTCCCACTCTCAAGTCCACAAAAGAGACCCATATCAAAATCAGGTTTATCATCACTCATATATGTCATGAAATTTGTTTTTATTTTGCGGAAGCAGGACAGTGTAATACATAAAATTACTACAGTATTGCGTGAGAATCTCAAGCACCCCAGCTATATACAGTACATATGCCTAAGACTTTTGCACTGTATTATATCACTAACTCATTAATGATAATGATTGTACTTGAATGAAGTTGGTTAGCAGGTTGATAATTCTGGTTTTTTTCCCCTCACTGTACCTTCCAGTGATTAGAAAACTCCAGTACATTATTCTCCCTCATTTATCTGTCTCCATACTGGTGAAAGCTGCTCAATAAATATTGAGACAATTCAGCAAGTACACTCTACAATTTCATAATTTCATAAACTCAGCAAACTGATTATCTCACCATTTACATCTGAAATGCAAAAGTTCTTATTTACTTTATGCTGACAGTGAAATTGCACTGACCTGCTGCATTGGTGGTGAATGCAGGGGAGGTTGAACCTGCATTGATAGCTGGTGATTTCCTATTTGCTGAGACATGACAGAGGTCTGCTGCTGGTGAAGCTGGTGCTGTTGCATCGATAACTGGTGCAGAGGTGGGCTGATCTGAAGAGATGGAGGTGGAGAGATGGTCATATTTGCTACAGAAACAGTCACTGGCATCTGACCATTGGGTTTGGGAGCAATGCTCCGAGACAAACTGGGATGCATGGTGGATATGTGAGGGTTCATACCCGACTGTTGATGATAGGCACCTGAACCAAGGTACATTGGAGATGGAGCTTGTGAGTGACCAGAAAACACAGGCTGCTTTGAATTCATTATCTGAGAAGCCTGGGATGTCTTTGTATCGATAGGCTCACTGTAGCTCTGCAGACAAAAATACCAAGAATGGTTAATCATTGTCTAGAAATATTAACAAAATACAATTTAATATTTTCATAGAATCAAGGGAAATATACACACAGAAGGATGCTTTTCAGCTCACTGGGTCCATGCCAGTTCAAAACTGTTAATCTGCCCATTTCCATGTTCTACCACTGGGTCTTGCAAATTACAATTTGTCCAATACGCGACTACATATTTCTAAATATGATGAAGTTTTCTGCCACTAGCACTCTCCCAGGCAGAAAGTTCCAAATCTCTTCCAAATTCTTGATGAAAAATCCTTTCTTCTAATCCTTCAATCGATTTTTAAAAACCTATTCCCCATGATTTTGCCACCTAAGGGAGTTAGGGCCTTTGCCTCTTATCCTATATACATCTCTAGATTTTGATTTTCAGTGTTACAGTATACAGAAATATGCTTTAAAATTATTTTAAAAGCACAATGGATCAATTCCATAATGTTTTACATGTTACTGCTTGATTAAAAATAATCAACATGATTCAGAAATAACATCCTTGAATATATCCTACATGATTTC
Source organism: Hypanus sabinus (assembly GCF_030144855.1). Taxonomy (NCBI): domain Eukaryota; kingdom Metazoa; phylum Chordata; class Chondrichthyes; order Myliobatiformes; family Dasyatidae; genus Hypanus; species Hypanus sabinus. The sequence goes on from NC_082706.1 coordinate 172,949,961, forward strand.
AACATATTGTTAATTTCAATTTTGAGCCACTTTCCATTGAAGGTTGTTTTTTTGCAAATTATTTATTTGCAAATAAATGATCAACCAATGATACTAGATAAAATCCAAAGGTTTTGCCAGTTGCATATTTTTAAGTCAAAGATTTAAAAACAAAAGCACAATAATACACAGGAATATTCCAAGCAAAACATTTACTAACAAAAAACAGAACTTAGAATTATAAGCCATTCTTCTATAATTTAAAGTGGTTCATAGAGCTTACATTTCTAAACAGAAGCTGTCCAGTTTTTACCTGAATGTTTCTCTACTTTGTAATAAATGCAACTCTGCTGATGCCTCTTTAATTCATATGTTTTGGTTTTGCCCTAAAATTGAAAAGTTTTGGCGGGAAGTATTTCATACCTTCTCACAACTTTTTTGGGTCCAATTTGACCCAAATCCCCTTACTGCCTTGTTTGATATTATTGCAAATGAAGATATAACTTTAAATACTCCTAACCTACAGGTTTTAGTTTTTACCTCTCTTTTAGCAAGAAGAGCAATCTTGCTTAAATGGAAGGAGTCTACCCCTCCTACACATCTTCAATGGCTACGTGATATTATGTCTTATTTAAATTTAGAAAAGATCCGCTGATCAGTCTTAAATTCGAAACAATCTTTTTATGATATCTGGGAACCTTTCTTAAATTACTTCTCCAATTTATAAAGTTTAACAATGCACAGACTTTTATGTATATTTTTATCTTCTCTTCTTAAGTGAATATGTTTTTTTTCCTAATTATCCATTATCATCCATCAGCTTTTTTCTTTGGTAGTTGGTAGGGGGTTGACTTTTTTTATATTAAAAATTTATTTTATGATGTATGACTTATCTTTAAATTTTTGATTACAGAGTGGTATACCTTTATGTGTTATGCTATAGCATTTTGATCAATTTTATTACAATATATGAATGTACCTATGTGAGTTGAGATGTACCTATGTGTTGCACTCTGTAAATCTTGTTTTTTTTCTGAATAAAAGTATTGTAAAAAAAAAGAAAGAAAGAATTATAAGCCATGATAGACTATACATTGCAAAAAAAAACATTATTTCCCTAATCCTAAATGCACAGAGAAATAAGAACTTGATACTTCCTGAAATGGAAATATATCAACTACAGTGACATAACAGTGAGAGTGTGGAGGGTTGTTGAAGTTTGCAACAGAACATTGACAGGATACAGAGCTGGGCTGAGAAGTGACAGAAGGAGTTCAACCCAGAAATGTGTGAAGTGATTCACGTGGAATGTTGAATGTGAAGACAGAATACAGGGCTAATTGCAGGATTCTTGGCAGTGTGGTGGATGTTGGAGGCTACATTCATAGAACCATCAAATTCCCATGCAGGTAGATTGAGTGTTGGCCTTCATTAATGAAGGGATTGAGTTCAAGGGCCAGGAGCTAATGTTGCCACTCTATAAAGTCCTGGTTGGACCAACATTGGAATATTTTGCTCAGTTCTGGTTGCCCTATTATAGGAAGGATGTAGAAGTTTGAGAGATGGTATAGAGGAGATTTAACAGGATGTTGCCTTGATTATAGAACATGTTATAACTGTTTGGAAGGAAGGAGGTAACTTGGTAGAGGTGTATCAGATGATAAGAGGCATAGATTGAATGGATAGCCAAAGACTTTTTCCCAAGACGGATATGGCTAACATTGGGGGCATAATTTTAAGGTAATTGGAGCAAAGTAGAGGGGGGATGACAGAGCCAAGTTTTTTTTAGTACAAAGATTGGTCTGGATATAGAACACCCTGCCAGCGGAGGTGATAGAGGCAGATACATTAGGATCATTAAAGAAACTCTGAGATAGGAACATAGATGATAGAAAAATGGAGGGCAATGTAGGAGGGAGGAGTTAGACAGATCTTAGAGTAGGTTAAAATGAAAGCACATATAGTGGGCCAAAGAGCTTGTACCATGATACAGTGTTTTATGTTCTATAAAACTTAAGCAGACTTTCGGATGCCATGTAGGGCAAAGGGAAAGAAAAATACTTGAAAGGATGACATTAATGTTACAGCACATTACCTTGGAAACCAGACTAGCTCTGTAAGCAGCTAACTGCTTGAGATACTCCTTTTTGGCAGCTTCAGTCTTCTTCTTGTACACCTGTAAAAGACAATATAAAGGACTATTAGCAGATGAAAGCATTAGCTGGCTACAGTACAAATTCAACAGAATTATCTTTCTAGCAGTAAACCCTAGAAGTGTCAAATTAGATTAGCAAACCTGTAATTTTTAATGAAGTCTTTGAAATACCAGGCAGTGAATTTATATCATACACTTTCCTCTTGAGTTTTCTTATTTTTCAAGATTGTTAAAAGGAATAATCTTTGAATACTGTTATCCAATAGGTAAATGACTATAATTTGTCAGAAAAATAACCTGTTGAAAATAAATTTTACTCTTCATCATATTAAGTTATACCTGACAATAGCAATCTGAATTTGTTAATGCCTTTGGCAAAGTAAAATGTCACAAGGTATTTCACAAGAGCACAATCAGACAAAATTTGATATACATAGTCACATCAGAGTTATTAGAGCAGCAGTACAAAAGCTTGGTGAAAGAAGAAGCTTTAAGAAATATTTAAAGCAGAAAAGAGATTCAAGGAAAGACTTCCAAATCTTATGGACTTTACTGATGAAAAGAATTAAGACCAGGGCAGCAATTAATATCAGCTGACATACACTCTGGATCAGTTTTAGAAACATAGAACATAGAAACATAGAAAACCTACTGTACAATACAGGCCCTTCAGCCCAAAATGCTATGCCGAACATGTACTTACTTAAGAAATTAACTAGGGCTACCCATAGCCCTCTATTTTTCTAAACTCCATATACCTATCCGAAACTCTTAAAAGACCCTATTGTATCCACTTTCACCCCTGATGCTGGCAGCCCATTCTACACACTCACTACTCTGTGTAAAAAAACTTACCCCTAACAACGCCTCTGTATCTACTTCAAGCACCTTAAAACTGTGCCCTCTCGTGTTAGCCATTTCAGCCTTGGGGAAAAGCCTCTGACTATCCACACGCTCAATGCCTCTCATCATCTTATACACCTCTATCAGGTCACCTCTCATCCTCTATCGCTCCAAGGAGAAAAGGCCAAGTTCACTCAACCTACTCTCATAAAGCATGCTCCCCCATCGATGGAACATCCTTGTAAATCTCCTCTGCACCCTTTCTATAGTTTCCACAGCCTTTCTGTAGTGAAGCGACCATAACTGAACATAGCACTCTAAGTGAGGTCTGACCAGGGTCCTATATAGCTGTAGTTTTAGGGACTTCTGGGTCTGGCTTCCTCCTATCCTTTTTCTCTTTATATTTTCTCTATATTTATAGCCATCCAAATTGCCTACTGTCAGTTTGGGTGGACTATAAATATGGAGAAAAATAAAGAAAAAATAATTGCTTAATGTCAGTAAAGAAATGAAAAATCAAAAAAAATACCAGAAATCTGCAATATAAACTGGAAATATTGTAAATATCGAGCATGACGTTGCCTAATTCATTGAGTGTTTCCAGCACTTTTTGTTTTTATATCTGACTGAAGAGTTGAATCCATTGATGGATCTGAGGTCACATATAGATGACATCAGGTAAGGATGGCACATTGCCTTCCCTGAAAGACAATAGTGAACCAAGAGGAAGATTAATGACAATCCAGTAGTCTTGTGATTACTGTTGTTTATTTTAATTTCAATTCCAACTGCTTTTAATTACTTGAGTATAAGTACTACAGCAGATACAGTATGGTGGGAATCAAAACTACACAACTACTTGTAGATCAATGGTCCAGACTGGTGATTGTTTGTGACCTCTTTGTTGCTTGTCATTTGTATGTTGTTACTTAAAGTTGGACAAATATTGTAATTGGTGCTTTTTTATATAGGTGGTTCTGAGCTGTGTTATGAACACATTTAACTTGAATTAATTGTACAGGCCAACACCAAATACAATCTATATTTCACTAATTTAGAAGAACCATTAATTTGGGTGAATGTTGTTTGATTGATTAATTTGAGCGCATCTACAAAGAGTGCTGTCACCTTCATCATCAAGGGCCCTCACCACTCAGTCATGCTTTCTTCTAGCTGCTGCCATCGGGAAGGAGGTACAATAGTCTTTCGTCCCGCACCACCAGGTTTAGGAACAGTTATTACCTTTCAACCTTCAGGCTCTTGAACCAGAGTGGTTAATTCCACTCTCCCCAATACTGATTCCACCACTTATGAAAGGACTCGACAATTCATGTTATCAGTATTATTTATTTCTCATTTGTTATTATTACTTGGTTTTCTTTTACTATTTGAACAGTTTGTGATTTTTTGCACATTGGTTGCTTGTCCGTATTTATTTGTGAGTAGTTCTTCATTGATTCTATTGTGTTTTGTTGTATCTACTGCGAATGCCGCAAGCAATTTGAGGTCACGGAGTCATAGAGGAAGAGAGTTGCAACATAGAAACGAACACTTCATTCCATTGAGTCCACACACCAGTCTATCAACCCATTTCAATGAGCTTTCTTTTCTAAGCTCACAATACATTGTTGACTCTATTCTTCTATGGACAATTTTTTCCTAAAATCCAGTACTGTGCAAAGGTTATAGACACACATATATAGCTAGGGTGCCTAAGACTTTTGAACAGTATTGTATTTGTCAAAGTGGAGCAGGGAATGAGTTTGTAAATCTGGCGGCAGCAAAGGACGTTGGGAATGGTGAGTGTGAAGAGCCGCAGAGGTGTTGTGGGACAGGTGGCAGAGAAAGAGGAGCAGGGCCAGAAGCTGGCATGGGTGCAAACATATCCAGCCCTGAGACACAAGCCAAGTTAATTTGATTGCAAACAATTGCTTTATTGAACATCACAGAATATCCCTCTGGTGTTTCTCACTCTCTCCTCCTTCCATCCCCTTTTCTCAACCATGATTCCCCTCTCCCTGTCCCTTCCTACACTCAGTCTACAATAGAGACCCATATCAGAATCAGGATTATCATCATTCATGTATGTCATGATTTTTTTTGGCAGTACAGTGCAATACATTAAATTACTACAGTACTGTACAAAAGTCTTAGGCACCCTATGTATATTTGAGCCTATGACCTTTGCACTGTACTGTATTTTAGAAAAAGAATTGTACAGAGAAGGATAGACCCAACAATGTACCGTAAGCTTAGAGAAGAAAGCTGAACTCTTGCTGGAAATGGGCTGATGGGCTGCACTTTTGCACACTGCTTCATCTATGCAGCTTGTTCTCAACTTGTTCTCCATAAACTTCTAATCTCATCGTTCTTGTCTTGTTTTAGTTTGTTTTTTTTTGTGTGCACTGATGAATGCCATGAGGCATTTTTATATTAAAATTGTAATTATGCTTATAATGTAGCTATGGCTTGTACTTCCCATTAGAGTTACCTATCTTCTTCCAAAATATGAACATATGATAAGAGATCCACTCAATCTTTTCTCAGTATCAGTCTTGAGCTCGCTCAGCAACAGAGCACACACAGGTGGAGAGAGCATAGCGCTTTATCAATACTGAAGGGCTCTTTAAGTTCAAAGTAAATTTATTATCAAAGTACCTAAGCATATACAACCCTGAGATTCATTTTCTTGCAGATATATTCAATAAATCCACAACAGAAAAACAACCATAATAGAATCAATGAATGACCACGTCAACTGGGTTTTGCCTGAGATGGACTGGGCCGTATCGACTACTTTCTGCAGGATTTTCAGTTCAAAGGCGTTGGTGTTTCATACCAGGCTGTGATGCAGCCGGTCAAATACTCTCCAACACACATCTATCAGAGTTTTAGATGTCATGCCGAATCTTCTCAACCTCCTAAGGAAGGAGAGGCGCAGCCATGATTTCTTTGTAATTGCACTTACTTGCTGGCCCCATGACAGTTCCTCTGAAATATTAACACTGAGGAGTTTAAAGTTGCTGACCCTCTCCATCTCTGATCCTCCAATGAGGACTGGCTCATGGACCTGTAGTTTCCTCCTCCTGAAATCAATAATCAGCTCCTTGGTCTTGCCGACATTTTCACAATTACACAAGGAGCCATTTAGGCCAAAGTCTTGAAGCATATTGATCAGTTTTGAGGTTATGATAGGCTGAACTGTAGTCAATAAAGACCATCCTGATGTAAGCACCTTTGCTGTTCAGATGTTCCAGTGTTAATTGATTAGCCAACAAGACAGCAACTGCTGTTGACCTGTTGCGCTGATAGGCAAACTAGAGTGTATCCAAGTCATTTTTCAGGCAGGAGTTGATATGTTTCATCACCAACCTCTTAAAACTCTTCATCATAGTGGATATCAGTGCTACTTGATAATGGACATTGAGTCAGGCTACCACATCCTTCTTAGCCACTGGTATAATTGAAGCTTGCCTTAAGCAGGTGGGTAGCTCAAGCTGGCGAAGTGAGAGGTTTGAGATATTGGTGTACACTGTAGACAGTTGATCAGAATAGGCCTTTTATGCACGGCCAGGTATGCCATCTGTGCTGGATGCTTTTCATAGGTTCACATGCCTGAAGGATGCTTGTATGTCAGCCTGAGAGTCTGAAATCACAAGATCACTGGGGTTTTGGGAGTTTGTGATGATTACTCCATGTTTTGACCTTCAAAGCAAACATAGAAGGCATTGAACTCATCTGGAAGCAAAGCCTTGTTGTCGCCTATGTTGCCTGATTTTACTTTATAAGGGGCAATAGTATTCAAGCCCTGCCACCCCTATTCAGGCATAGTCTGGGATTTCAATAGACAATAGGTGCAGAAGTAGACCATTCGGCCCCTCGAGTCTGCACCGAAGATTTCCACTTCACCCAGAAGATGGCTTTCTGAATATCATACCTGGACCTCTTGAAACTTTCTTAATTGTCAAACTTAAATGCCTCTGATCTGCCCTCAGCAGAATGTGGATCTCATGGTTCATCCAGGGCTTCAGGTTGGGTATGACTCTCAATGAATTTGTGGGGACACGATTATCTACACTGTTTGCATGAAGTCCGTGACAGCTATGGTGTATTCATTCAGATACACAGAAGAGTCCTTGAACATGGCCCGGTCCACGGTCTCAAAGCAGTCCCATAGTTGCTGCTCTTCCTCCTGTCACCACCTTTTTATTGTCCTCATCTCTAGAGCCTTGCTCTTTAGCCTCTGCCTGAAAGCAGTTAGGAGAAGAACAACTAAGTGATCAGATTTCCCTAAATGTGCTCTGGCCATGGAATGGTAAGCATTCCTTATCTTTGTATGACAATGATCTGGTGTGCTGGAAACCTGATGCTACAGGTGACTGGGCCACTGATAGTTTGTACTTTCTTTTTCTGAGACCACACGTCACTTTAACATAATGTTAAAACTGAAAGGGGTTCTACAGCTTCATTGTGGACATGGACAGGGAGTCAGGACATGCTTGACAGTGTAGCAACTTTTTCCTCTGTGGAGCAAGAACGCTCCCTCAGAAATATGAGTAAGCACTTGGAGGGCATAAGCTGGACTGCTGACCCCTCTGGGGAACGGCACCCTGAGTCATGGTGGAGGAAGTCTGCGAAAGGTAATGCTTGGGTGACAGTCAATGTGGCTGACTTGTCCAGGATGGTAATGAGTCTCCGGAATGTTGTTGGAGCTGCTCTCTTTCCAGCAAGTGGAAAGCTATTCAAATATATTTCTGATGTACAGTAAACACTATGGGGAATCAGACAACAATTTGCTAGCCACAGAATCCAGATTCTCTCCTGCTTGAGTAAGCATTATATTTATGTGATTGACCCAGCTGATTTTTTGATCATTATGACCGCTCAGAGGTTGATGCCCAGAATCTGAGGAAGCTGAATCCACCGAGATCGCAGGAAAAATTGCTAATTATCCTTGCAGATCAAACGTACTTGTCATTCCAGACCTTGCTGCATTTTGGCATAAACTACTTCATCATTTCAGGAATTGCGAATGTAATTAACAGGTCAATCATCATTGAAGGCACCCTCAAATGGTCTAGAATACAAGAGCAGGGATGTGATGTTGAGGCTTTATAAGGCACTCGTGAGGCCTCACCTTGAGTACTTTTGGGCTCCTCATCTTAGAAGAGATGCACTGGCACTGGGGAGGGTCCAGAGGAGGTCACAAGGATGATTCCAGGAATGAAAAGGTTATCATAAGATAAACATTTGATGGCTCGGAGTCTGTACTCACTGGAATTCAGAAGGATGAGGGGGAATCTCATTGAAATCTTTTGAATGTTGAAAGGCCTAGACAGAGTAGATGTGGAAACGATATTTCCCATGGTGGGAGAGTCTAAGACAAGAGGGCTCTGCCTCAGGATAAAGGGGCGTCCATTCAAAACAGAGATACAGAGAAATTTCTTTAGTATGAGGGTGGTGAATTTGTGGAATTTGTTGCCACCTGCAGCTGTGGAGGCCAGGTCATTGGGTGTACTTAAGGCAAAGATTGATAGGTTCTTGATTGGACATGGCATCAAAGGTTAAGGGGAGAAGGCCACAAAATGGGGTTGAGGAGGAGAGAAAAAAGAATCAGCCATGATTGAATGGTGGAGCAGACTCAATGGGCCAAATGGTCTAATTCTGCACCTATGTCTTATGGTAGGAGTATGATTATTAAAGAAGCGATTAAAAATGGTTAGGTCAAATTCATTGCTATTAGGAGCATCTGCAGCGACGTTCTTGGGTTAAGGTGAAAGGCATCCAGCAAACAATTGGCTGCTCTAACACAACATTTTTGTCATTACGTGGCAGGACTCCAACAAGCGTGGAGACTTCCCATTAATTTCAGTTTACCAGTCCTGTTTGATACCACCTTTCATCAAGTGCTGCATTGACTCTTTTATAATCTCAGGAATTCAGTCGTTTGTCTATGTTAAGTGATAGTACAGTCTGGAGCTGATTTCTGTTGATGAGTTCCATTGTGTGTATGGATTAACAGTTCAGTATTAAGTATTACTTCATGGCATAGTTGACAAAACCTTCCAGCACTTTGTTGTCATCTGAGCATTTGCCGATGGGGCAGTTATGGGCTGGAATGGATTTAGACTTTGTGGAAAATGGCCACTTTGGCAGATATATGTCAATATTGCAGCTGTACTGGAGCATCTGCACCTTGTAGGCTTCAACATTTCTTGATATTGTATGGAAAGAATTGGACTAATTGAAAAATGATTCTGTTATAGTGGGATCTGGGGGCAGGTCAAAGTATATCAAGCACCTCACTCTTCTGGATGAAGATAGCATTGGTAATTTTGGAACATCCATTCACTTCTGGTATTTGAAGACCCATTCATTTTTAGTGTTTGATAACTCCTTTGAGGTAATTTGATTTCTTATGGCACTCCATGCAAATATTTGGAGCTTGACTCCTGACAGTAATCTCTACGTCAATCTTTTCCCATTATATACTAAGCATTTGTCTCTCTTTAGAAAGGGGATATCCCTTCTAATTTGGAACTTCCATACCAAGCCTCCGGTGTAGTACTTAAGAATTTTAGAACCTGTTCTCTTGCATCGGTCTTCAAAGATTTCACGCATGCTTTGGTTATAAATCATTTCCTGAAAGCTGGTCAAGTCAAAATAATTTTCCTCTTTCAACACAGAAGATTTGCTTTAAACTATGCTCAGTAACTCAGTTTACTGGATCTCTGCTGAAGTGGACAATGTAAATTATGAAATGATGTGTTACCTGTATTCCAAGGTACAGAATAGATTCAAACCGTATTGTAATACCTGCATGTATTTTCAACAAATGTTGGGTTTATTCTGAAATGGGCTATCGACTCCGCTTGGACGGCAAGTGTAATATAAAGACACGACGCCAGGAAAAGGGGCTCCAACTGAGGCAGGCAGGAGGACCAGAAGGCCAGAACACACGCAGTAACGATGACAGCTTCTTGCCATCAGAGTAAGTAGTTCGTAACCCTTTCCTTTGCAGAAATGGGTTCTTCAATGTCTGAGACAAAGCAACAACTGAGTCTGACATTCAACCTCACAGTAAGAGTTTAAGAGTAAGTTGAACTTATGCAAGGAGTGATCAAAATATTATACCGTTTGCTCTCTGTGTATCAAAAATATTGCTGTAGCTGTACCGAACAGCGTTGTACAAAAGCAGTTTTCTTGCTCATAAAACCACAGCAGTGTTATGTGCTTGGGGCCACTGTTGAAATGAGCAGGAAACTATCAGTCAAGAATACTATTCTAATTGGGAAATGAAAGTGAACATTGTTTTAGCTTAAACTTACATGGCATTAGGTGATGTGAAGGTGGTTGGGTAAAGATAGTAGGACATGGTTTGCTGTAGAACCATTTTCATGTTAATTCTCATGCATTAGGCAACCTCCATACTGAAACCCACTTAGCTATGTAACATGCAGATGATCCTTAAATCTCTGATAATCAGAAAAATTTTCCCTGCTAACAGCATTAGTAAAGTGCTCTTAGTAAGAAAAGCAGCTCTTCAGTACTTGAGAGTAGAATTAATTCCTATCCTCAGACAGAATAGGTGTGGTAATAGTGTTAAAATTTAGCACAGATTCCTCACTAATATTCCAAACACAAGAAATCCTGCAAATGCTGGAAATCCAGGTCGACACACACAACATGCTGGAGGAACTCGGTAGGCCTGGCAGTATCCATGGGAAAGAGTAAATAGCCGACGTTTTAGACTGAGACCCTTCGTCATGATGAAGAATAAACTGCTTATTCTTGCTTACTCTTTTCCACAGATGCTGCCTGCCTGCTGAGTTCCTCCAGCATTTTGCGTGTGTTGCCCCCCGCCCCCCCCCCCCACTATTACTCCCAGGGCTTGTGGAAATGTTGTAATTATAATGTCCTATTGGGCGCAGGGTGTGCCATACATGTTTTATCAAATAAAACTTAACTGGTGACAGGAGGAGGACTAAAAAGATATGCAAAATTATTTTTGTGGGGTTAGAGGTATGAAACAAAGTAGGTCTCTGGCCCTGGCTAAATTTCTTACTGTCCTATTTACCAAACCCTTCTACATTTCTGTATGTCAGATACCTGACATCTTCTAGTCCTGAAGTTGGTGAGCTGCAATGGAAACCTTCAGGAGACATGCAATTCACCAGATGTGTGTTAGTGAAATTGAGCACTTGGAATGATATAGTCCTCCCATTGGAGGAATTGGGCAGTCATTTCATTCACTATGCAAGCCAATCACTTGATGGTTCAATTATTCCAGCAGCTAATTCTGATAACAATGTTAAAAATTCATCTTCAATAATGATGCAACACTGGTACAAGCAGATTAACTAACAGGCAAACATCTGCAGATGCTGGAAGTTCAAGCAACTTATTACAAAATGCAGGTGGAACTCAGCAGACCAGGTATCACCTATGTAAAAGATTACAGTCAACATTTCAGGCCAAGGTCCATCATTAGAACTGGAGAAAAAAGATAAGATGTGGGGGGACGGGAGGAAGAAATACAAGGTGGTAGGTGATAGGTGAAATGGGGCGGGGAAGTGAAGTGAACAGCTGGGGTCGATTGATGAAAGAGATAAAAGGCTGGAGAAAGGGGTATCTGATAGGTGAGGACAGAAGCTTGGAAACGGAACTGGAAACCATGTGGTACAAGATGGCAGTGAGGACATGTTGAAGACAGGCTGCCCTCCGATGTTTCGACCATGTGCTTACCCAGACCAGCTACCACAGCCACGTATCCTTCCTAGGAACATGTCTTTGCTGCCCATCTTGTACTGTATGGTTTCCAGATCCATTTTCAAGCTTCTATCCTCTCTTTCACCAGTTGACTTCTCAGCTCTTCAGTTCACACCTCCCCCCTCCTGGTTTCACCCATCACCTACTACCTTGTATTTTTTACTCCACTCCCTCCACCTTCTTACTCTGACCTCTTATCATTTTTCTTCAGTTCTGATGAAGGGTCTCGGCCTGGAAGGTTGACTGTTTACTCTTTTCCATAGATGCTGCCTGGCCTGCTGAGTTCCTCCAGCATTTTGCGTGTTGTTGCAAGCAGCTTAACTGCTCATTATGCTGTACACCTCACAACCCAGTAATCAAGCAGGTGCTTATTGGACAGACTCCCATATATTCCCTTCTACAAGGTAAATTTTACACCTAATGGCTGATTAATTTTTCTGAGATTGCATTCAAAATATTCTTTTAAGATGCCACCAGATTTGAAATGTTAAGTCTATTATCAAATGTTGTAGAAACAATAACTGTGATTACCAGTGGTTTAAATATGGTATCACTTTTGCTTTTTAGTCCAATAAAATAAATTTAATCACTGATGGACATTTAGTGCTGATAGTGATGTGAAGTGCTTATGAAACAAAATGGCTCAACATCACCACAGTACTCTGCTTTTGAGGATGAGCATGGATTTTGTCCATTTATGGTACCTGCAAGGTACAGGCTCAATGTGTAATGGCCATATGTTTTCAATATTAAATGTGATTAGTTGAATCATAGAAAACATAATTCTTTAAAACACTTTCAGTATATGGATGTTTAAATATATTGCAGTAATCATATATCTGATCTCAAGTAAAGCGAGTCAGTTGAAATAAAATGAGAAAGCTGTGATCCCTTGTCTGTCTGCTGTCTGAGCACCGATGAAGAGTAAATGATTTGATTGACTTGACTGGACATAATATTAATGGAATTACTGACAGCACGGAGAAAAAGACATTGGTTTCTGGGCTCAAAGGATTTGTCAGCTGCCTCAGAAGCATGATTCTAGCTCTTCACAATCTTGCTGCTCCTAATTCAGCAGGACAGGCACATAATTAAAGCAAATTAACTATTTACAAATGCCACTAGTACCAGGGGAAGGACAACATCAGCAGGAAGAATAAGTGGGAAATTAAATTCTTCTCACTCTATCAGCTCTGCCCTCATATAGCATATTAGCGGTAATTTTGTGAAGTATCAACCGCAGAATAAATACCATAGGTAAAATAATTAGTTTTTGCTATTGAGTTAAACTGTTTGAGTTAAGGTTACTGAATATAAATTATGCAATTGAAAGCAAACATATGTTGCAGCACTCAACAATTGCTGATGTTACCTGATCATTAATTTGTGGATCAGTAAATTAATCCATGGCAATCAGCTACTTCTGCAGCTGGTTTTATGGTTTGAAATAAAGAAAATCACAGCCTGTAAAAGGGGGAATGCTTTCCGATATGACCTTTAACTGTTTATCTGAAATAGACCACATCAACTGTATATTAAAGAATTTTTAATGAAATTAATTAGAAAGCATTCTTCAAGAAAATATGAGCTGCATTGGTATGACCACAGATCTCAGAAAAGAAAATGAGGGAGACAGCTAAAAAATATGTTGCATTATACATACAAGATGGAGGATAATATGAAGGAGGAAAGAGTGAAGGAGTGGAAAAGAAGAAAGTGATGGAGGAAAGGCAAAAGTGGAATGGAGTATTTGGAGGCTGTGAAAGAAATAGGTAATTGTGGAGAGAAAATAGAATTTGAAAAAAGTACAAATGTGGAAAGGAGTACAGTTAAGAATTTGTTACAAATTGCACATTAGCTGCTGAGTGTGATGGATTGCCTATGCAAACCATTTTTTTTAATACGAATGTTCATATTTGTTTTTCTGAACAGGGTACAAGCTGATTCAGTGAAGGATCTGTGACTTAAAATATGGATTTTCATTTGATTCTATCTCATGCTGTTGATATTATCCCAAATTCTGATGGAATAACACTGTCTCTGCAATTTGATTGCCTTTTGAGTTGATCCTAATTTGCTTTCACGTCGTGGCAACTGTCTGAACACCAGGCAATTCTTCTGAGCAGCACTGTTTCCACTATTCTCTGAAAGCTGCATTTGATTCTCATTACCTGATTCAGTTTAATTAAGAACATAATTGTTAATATCAGTCAAACCTAACAATTTATATGACAAACAGAACAGACCTTTTAAAGCATTTTAACACTTTACAGTGCTTTACCCATGGTATTTATTTAGGCCTTTTTACATTATCCATCTCAAAATAAAGGTACTGCACTATAATTTTGAAGGTAGATTATATTCTGTGTTTATTTGTACCATGTAAAATGCTCTACTGCTTTTATAGTGGTTTACTGCATCTAGCTAATGTGGAATTAAGCACACAAATAATGACTTAATTGTAAAACTGTAATACCAACATGATGTCTCACTAGCACAATCAAAAGTTGTAAAATTAGGAAAACAATATTGCAATTTAATTCTAACATTGCTAACAATCGGGCCTCACAATTCTCCTCCCATAAACTGTTTCTATGAGATGGAAAGAGTGTATAATTACATATTAGATGCTTTAACTATTTTTCCCATGGTTTGGCTAAACTATGTAAAATAAAGGCAATTTAAATAAATGAAACAGCACATATCAACAAAACATAGATCTGTCCAAATCAGAATCAGGTTTATTATCACTGGGGAAATTGGATGTTATGTGGCAGCAGTACATTTCAATGCATAATTTAAAAACTATACATTATAATATATATATTTTATAACATATATACATAAAATAAATTAGGCAAGTAGTGGAGCCTAAAAAGAGAGCAAAGAATAGTGAAGTGGTGTTCATGGGTTCATTATTCATTCAGAAATTTGATGGCAGAGGGGAAGAAGCTGTTTCTGAAAGCATTGAGTGTGTGTCTTCAGGCTCCTGTACCACCTCCTTGATGATGGCAATGAGAAGTGGGCACGACCTTAGTGATCCGGGTCCTTAATAATGGATGCCACCTTCTTGAGGTATCACCTTTTGAAGCTGTCCTTGATACAGGGGAGGCTAGTGCCCATGATGGAGCTGGCTGTGTTTATAACTTTCTGGAGCTTTTTCCAGTCCTGTACAGTGGCCCCTCCTTACCAGACGGTGATGCACCCAGTTAGAATGCTCTCAACAGAGAGCATTTACCATCAGATCTGCAGGGCAAATGCTTATAAGTGATGTTGAGGCCTAAAATGGCCTACTGTTAGTGGACCCATTCCACGGTGTAGATATCGGACGTATTCATAAAGTTTTGCTCAACCTTGGCCCTGAGCAGAATCTAAAATTGGAATGCAGTGGGATTTCCACTGTAAGGCCATAGTAATAAGTTTGCATCTGTGTTATCCTCCCCATCTTGCTGGTCCTTCAGTGCCAGCTGATCACCACGGATCTAGCAGCGCTTCCCAGCGAGCTATTTCCTTCTTGTGTTTACATTTGATTTGATAATGCTGCCAATGTAGTGTATTAGGTTGTTTTGCCATAATAAAGGCAGACTAAGTTATTCTTGTTAACACGGCCTCACGTAAATCCTGGGGGAGCAGGAATTGTTGGTTTTGATGTGGTTTTATGTCACAACAAAGGTTCAGAATGTGGACAACCTTGACATTTGCTGTTCCAGCAGACAACCTGTTCTCTTATCTTCAACACCTTGTACAAGGCATTTGAGCATTTACTACCACCCTGGAAACAGGCCCTAATCATGGGTTTAGCATAATTAGATTCCAAGCTAGTTACCTCAGCTTTCATACATTGTAGAAGAATACCAGAGTTGCGGTGGATTACATGACTATTTCTTTACATTCAGGTGATGTAACAATAGGATTAAGACACAATATTATTGCTATATTTTAACACATAAATAACTTGAAAAATTAAACGCTAAATATATTTCAAAAAGCTTAAAACACTTCTATTTCTGCTAATATACCAACAGTGAACTGCAAACTTGTCAAAGCTGTCAAAAAGGAGCATATGAGTGAAGTTTGCCACACAGATTTTTCCAGGAACCAAGCCAATATAGAACCTCCCAGAGGGGCTATAATGATGCGAACAAAGCAATAACATAAGAAACCAGGAACAAGAAATGACTGTTCATCCCATCCAATTCATCTGCTGTCCAAATTTAAACTACAACCAGGTTAAATCATTTTCTTACTTGCCATGCAAAGCACAGCGTTCCTTAATTTAAAGAACTTGTATTCATACTGCATTAGTTACAGACTCCAAAGATTTCAAAATACTTCACATTCAATGATTTGACACCTGAATATTCCTGCAATGTACACAAACATGACAACAAGCACGCAGCAAAATCCTGCGAGAAAAGATCTAAATGGCCAAGCAGTCTGTATTATGTTGGTTTAGAAATGGGCTGTAGGAGCTTTTCGCTCCTGCTCAAATAACGAATCTTATATTTTCACCATAAGTGGGTAGGTTGGGTGGGCCTTGGCTCAAAGTTTTACCATCACTGAATGCACAGCATTTCCTCTCCACTACACATTTCTGACATTTTGACTCTTGGAGCGTCCATGCACACATCCATATTTCTTGGCTTAACATTTTGTTCCCTCAAGCATTTAGAGTGAAATAGTTTTAAAAAATCATATATGGGAAGTGGGCAATATTGGTTATTCATAAACACAAGAAAGTTTGCGGTTGCTGGAAATCCAAAGCAACACACACAGAATTTTTTTTAATAGTTTGATACAGCTAAACATCAACTATGTTGGTGTTGGACTGGATTTGGATATAGAAAAAGAGTGGTGTATTTCCTTCAGTAAAGTATGGCCAATTGTACAATGTTTTAAAATGAATTCAAAGTTTCAGACTGCAGTTATGGGACTTTGAACTGACATTCTTTGGATTTGCTAATGTTGTAATATAATCATAACACTGCCCTCTCTAAAATAGTTTAAATCCATAAACTGAATTTAAAGGGGAGAGGGTTCTAATTGAAATAAAGCTGATGCATCATAATTAACAACATTCAGTGACTGTCAGTGAGTAAACACAGCTGTGGTGTACATATAGGAACCTCCCACAAATGGTAAATAAAGTAAATGCTCCATTAACCATATTTTCAATAGGATTTGTTAATGTTGCAATATTAACATGGGCAATTAATCTTCTAGCAACGATACCACAGGATCTTTGATTTTTAACTGTGAAGTATGGGTAAAAGTTCATCTGAAGGCAATGAGTCTTGAATGAACCTAACCATATTATTTGAGGCAGAGAAGTGGTATAGCTAGCAGATCTACTGCCTCGCTACTCCAGCAATGTGGGTTCAACTTTAACCTCCTCTGCCGTCTGGGTGAAGTTTTCACATTTTTTTTATGACTACGTGGATTTCCACTGGGTACCCCATAATACTCACACATCCCAAAGAGATGTGTGTTGGTTAGTTAATTGGCCCAGGTGAATTGAATCTAGCGTGCAGAATATTGGGGGAGCTGATGAGAGTTGGTTGCATAACATGTGATTAGTGTAACTGGTAGTTTGATGGTCAGTGTTGATAGCCCAAAAGAATTAAATGAAAATCTATAGTTCTGAAGAAGATAGAGTGTGATACTGGATCATCTATTAGGGCAAGTGACAGAAGTGTATGTAGGGGAACACTTTAGATCTAGTGATCACAATTCCATTAGTCTCAAGATAACTATGGAGAAGGACAGGTCTGGTCCTCAGGTAGAGATTCTAATTTGCAGAAAGTCCAGTTTTGGTGGTATCAGAAAGGATCTGCCAAGTCTGGTTTGGGATAAGTTGTTTTCTGGTAAACGCATGCTTGGTAACTGTGAAGCCTTCGAAAGTTAAATTCTGAGAGTACAGAGTTTGTATGTTCCTGTCAAAATAAAAGGCAACGTTAAAGGGTTTTTTAGGGAATCTTGGCTTTTGAGGGATATTGAGGTCCAGTTTAAGAAGAAAAGGAGGTGCATAGCAGGTATAGGCAGCAAGGAACAAATATGTTTCTTGAGGAGAATAAGAAATGTAAGAAAAAACTTGAGGAAAATCAAGAGGACTAAAAGTAGGCATGACTTTGCTCTGGCAGACAAGGTTCAGAAGAACCCCAAGGGTTTCTACAGATAGATTAAAAATAATAGGATACCAAGGAACAAAAATGGTGCCTCAAAGATAAGTGTATCATCTATGCATGGAGTAGAAAGAGATGGGAGAGACCTTAATTTGATTTTTTTTTGCTAGGGAAATGGACAGAGTTTATAGAACTGAGGCAAAACAGCAGTGAGATCTTGGAGTACATACAGATTACAGAGGAGTGGTGCTTACAGTCTTGAGGCAAATTAGGATGGATAAATTCCTAGGGCCTGACAAAGGTGACCCCTTGACCTTGTAGGAGGCTAATGCACAAATTGCAGGGGCCCTATCAGAGGTATATTAAATGTGCTTAGCCACGGGTGATGTGCAGGAAGATTGGAGGAATGCAAATGTTGTTCTGTTGTTTAAGAAAGGCTCTAAGAATAAGTTGGGAAATTATAAGCTTGTGAGCCTGACATGAGTATTGGGTAAGTTACTGGAAGGTTTTCTAAGGAACTGGATATATATTTGGATAGATGGGGACTGATTAAGGATAATCAACATGGTTTTGTGGGTGATGGGCCATAGCTAACCAAATTCATAGAGTTTTTTGAGGAGGTTACAAGGAAAGTTGATGAAGGAAAGGCAGTAGATGTTGTCTACATAGAACATAGCAAGGTCTTTGACAAGGTCTTGTACGTGAAGTTGGTCAAAAAATTCAGTCACCTGACATTCAGGATGAGCTAGTCAATTGGATTAGACATTGGCTTTGTGGGAGAAGCCAGACATTGGTAGCAGATGGTTGGCTCTCTGACTGGAAGCCTGTGACTAGTGGAGTTCCACAGGGATCAGTGCCGAGTCTTTTATTGTTTATTATCAATGATCTGGATGATAATGTTGTTAGCTGGATCAGCAAATTTATGAATGATATCTATTATTGAAAGTGTAGTTAACAGCAAGGAAGGCTATCAAAGCTTGCAGCAGGAAAAATGGACTGAAAAATGCTAGATGAAATCTGAGGTGTTGCACTTTGGGAGGACAAATCAGGGTAGGACTTACACGGTGAGTGGTAGGGCACTGAGGAGTGAGGTAGGACCGAGGGATCTGGAATGCAGATCCGTAATTCCTTAAAATTGGTGTTACAGGCAGATAGGATTGTGAAGAGACCTTTCAGCACAGTAGCCTTCATAAACCAACGTATTGAGTATAGGAATTCGGATGTTGTGTTGAAGTTGAATAAACACTGGGGAGGCCTAATTTGGAGTATTTTATCCAGTTTTCATCACCTACCTACAAGAAAGATATCAATAAGACTGAAAGTATACAGAGAAAAATTATAAGGATGTTGTTGGGTCTTGAGGAAAAGACTGAATAGATTAGGTCTTCATTCCCTGAAGCATAAGAGAATGAGGGGAGAATTGAAAGAGGTATACAAAATTATGAGTGGTGTACATATGGTAAATGCAGGCAGACATTTTCTACCGAGGTTAGGTGACTCTAGGAATAGAGATCATGGGTTAAGGGCAAAATGAGGAATGTTTAAGGGGGAACATGAAAGGGAAATTCTTCAGTTGAGAGTGATGAAAGTCTGGAATGAGCTACCAGCAGAAGAGATGGTCATGGAATTAATCTCAACATTTAAGAGAAGTTGTGATAAATACATGGATAGAAGGTGTATGGAAGGATATGGTCCAGCAGGAGGTTGATGGGACTAGGCAGAATAATATTTTGGCATGGATTAGATGGGCAGAAGGGTCCCTTCTGTGCTGTAGTGCTCTATGACTGTATCTCCTGCCCTAACATAAAAGTTGTATTCTCTATTTCAAGTTGAATCACAACTATTTTAAACAGTAAGAAAAATTAGCAGTTTATTTATTTACTTACTTATTTATTTATATCTTTTTTTTGTATTTGCTCAGTTTGTTGTCTTCTGCACTCTGGTTGAACACCCAAGATGGGAGATCTTTCACTGGTTCTGTTATGGTTATTATTCTTTGGATTTATTGAGTATGCCCACAAGAAAATGAATCTCAGGTTGTACATGGTCTCATATATGTACTCTGAAAATAAATTTATGTTGAACCTTGAATTTCAATTGGGGGAGGATTTTTTCACTATTACCCAGATTTAGGTAATGTAAAACTAATCAGAGCGTAAAATCAGAACAGGAGACCCCAGGTGCCGTACCTCTATCATTTTCCAATATCATCAGACAAAATGCAGGATATCACTTTAGGAGTGATAAACATTCAGAATGACTTTCCAAATATGAATGGTTTGACACTAAATCCAAAGCATGAAGCAAGCAGGACTTCCACTTAACTCGACTTCAACAAACATTTCTTTATTCCAGGGAAATAATCTGTACTTGGCCTATACACAGAAACTTCATGAATTATTTAGGCATTAAACATTGTGAGCTAAATACTAATCAATAGGACAAAGCGTGTTCTTACTTGTTTTTGTTCTTCACCTAAACCATCCCACATTGAGGCAACAATCTTTGAAACTTCACCAAAAGTGGCATTTGGATTTTGACCTTTGATGGCTGCTTGAGTATCACGAAAAAATAGAGCATAAGCCGACACTGGCTTCTGGGGTTCATTTGGATCCTTCTTCTTCTTCTTCTTTGGAGTTTTGGGTTTCTTTCCCACATCGACAGCTGCCCGCTTTTCAGCACCATTCATCTGTTTTATGAAAGAATCAGACTTCAGTTAATCAATAGGCCCATTTGCATTTAAATTGATACGATCTTTCTTAATATACTGAGAAGTAGATCAACTATTATCCAGTGACTTATTAATGATTTTATGGAGGATTTCTTGGCGGTATTACAATGTTTTCTCCTATTTTACGGAAAGTTGTTTATGAAACTCTATTAAATCACATTTACATGTTGTGAATTTAAGTAGGTAAATCAAGTTGGAGAAAGTCATTAAAAATGAGTGCAGTACTCATATATCCAGAGCAGGAATCAAATATTTTTATCTATTAATATGTTTGGAACTATTCTGTAATCTGCTATGCAGATATGTTGCCATTAATTTTTTTAGTTGTTCTGTCAGCTAATAATATGGAAAAGGTGAGGTGAGCATGCTTTACGTTCATATGATAATTTTAATCAGCGTAATTTCTATCTACAAGTCAGTTTTGAGGTAATGTTTTGGCTTGACTGAGCACCCAGTAAAATGGAATAAATCTAAAATGATCAGCCTAGAAGTTTGCAGTTAAATAGACAACCACATGGGCCAGTTATGTTACAATAATGTTAAATTATAATTTTCTTTATTGCAAAATGCCAAACATATAGTCTACAAATGGCCTATTGCTCTCTGAGAAAATGTGATGTTAAATATATAATCTACACAGTTGCAATTCTCTTCAATACAACAGGAAAAATCAGCAATATCTGTATACATATGATGTAAACAATGGATTAAAATTAAAACAATTTTATGATGGGAAACCTTCAACAGTGATAACTATGAATACAATTTGTTGTATTTTCATGCAAAATATACTGTGAAATGCTTTGTTCAAAGCAACTGGTATGATCATCTCCTAATTTTGCTGTGTAATTAAAAAATCTCTGGAATTACTGTCCATAAGATAGCGATGCTGCAATTGTGTGGTAATTATGAGAGAAAAACGCATTCACATTTTTACTTTTGCTCCAGTGTAACATTTCATTGTTAAAAAAGCATGCAGCAGTTTAATTTAATAACTAAATAAAACTGAACGTAAATCAGAACAGCAATGTTAAACATACTCTTTCAGTAGTATTCCCTTTGTTTTCTCTATCTCTCCCCTTTGCCTTCTGCAACTGAAAACCAACTTGTTTTAGCTCTTTCTCAGTTCTGATGAAGGGTCATTTACTGGAGCATTAACTATGTTTCATTTTCCATACATGTGGCCTAACCAGCTGATTGCTCTGACATTT
Source organism: Hypanus sabinus (assembly GCF_030144855.1). Lineage (NCBI taxonomy): Eukaryota > Metazoa > Chordata > Chondrichthyes > Myliobatiformes > Dasyatidae > Hypanus > Hypanus sabinus. Next base: position 172,971,771 of record NC_082706.1, read on the forward strand.
TCTGTTTCATTGTGAAACCCAAACCGTAGCATAACATATACACCATGAACGTCTCTCATAGATATATAACTGCTGCTAGATAAATGTCATTTCTCTCCTGCAGCAGAATTTTGGAAAATTTCATCAAAATGTACTTTGAAAGGTTTCCTTTTCAAGAGTGGCAGAATATTTTCCAAAAGATCTGAAAGCAAACATATTAAGTAAAAGATTGAGCAATTTTAAACTCTGCCTCATTGAGTATTCAGTGGGAATATGTACATTTTCAGTCTGTGAACCCAAATAAGGTATTAGAAAATGTTGAACTTGGTCTTTACTATATATCAACACATGCTCTTTCATAAGGTCTTGGAAACAGGAATCTTGGCTACTTTTTGGTATCTATTTTTAAGAACATTACTGTACTGTTATAGTGGTAGAAGTAGATTTATTTGAGAAAATCTGGAATCCTGCAATTCAATGTATGAACATGTTCTGCTGTGCTTGAGATATGCTGTAAGGAGAGATTGGATAGGCTGGGGTTGTTTTGCTTTGAGCAAAGAAGGCTGAGGGAGGACCTCATGGAAGCTTATAAAACTAGATAGAGCATAGATAAGTCAGAAAAGTCACAGTCTTTTCTGCATGAAATGGGAGTCCAAAATTAGAGGGCATAGTTTTAAGGTAAGAGGGGAGATTTAAAAGGGGATAGGTGTATGGCAATCTGCCAGAGGTAGTGGTAGAAGCAGGTATAATTACAACATTTAAAGGAAATTTTGGCAGGAAAGGTTTAAAGATATTGGACCAAACACAGGCAGATGGGACCAAGATACAGTATACATGTTGTAAGGCATGGATAAGTTTGGCCAAAGGTCCTGTTTTTGTGTCGTATAACTCTGTGACTCTGCTTTGGTTGCCCACTGAGTTCTTTTACAAACAGTTTCATGAAACCTAATGTCAGATATTTCTCTCTGAAATAAAATCAACATTACTTTAGAATGCTACATAGTTTTGAAGCCCAGTTGATATTTTTATTTTCCATGAAATAGAAAATCACACAATGTGAAAGGAGGGTAGAATGGAATGATAATTTGTTTTTTTCTGGTTAAAAAAGCAACACCTTCCCTTCTAATCAAGTTTCAGTTTAAGGTATTTTCCAACCTGCTGTACAGTACTGTGCAAAACTCTTAATTATAGCTAGGGTGCATAAGAGTTTTGCACAGCACTGTAGTAATTTTATTTATTGCACTCTACTTCTTTTATATAAAAAACAAATGTCATGACACATGTAAGATTGATAAACTCGATTCGGATACAGGTCTCTACTGTAGACTAAGTGGGAAGAATGCAGGGGCAAGGGAATCATGGTTAGGAAAAGGGGAAGGGAGAGGGAATCACCACAGAGACATTCTGTAATGATCAATAAGCTAAGTGTTTGGAATCAAATGGCCTTGCCTGTTATTTCAGGGCTGAGTGTGTTTGCAATCGCACTACCCTTTGCCCCTGGCATTCCTCCTCCGATACCTGTCCCGCATCTCCCCCACTGAGCTCCACCCTTGCCATTCCCAAGATACTTTGCTCCCACCAGATTTACAAACTCACTCTTTGACCTACATTGACCAATACAGTACTGTGCAAAAGCCTTCAGCACCCTAGCTATATACATATGTGCCTAAGACTTTTGCACAGTACTGTAGATGGTCAGGCAGCATCTGCAGAAAAGGAAACAGTTAATCTTTCCCAGTTGAACCACTGAGAATCTGAGTCACAACTGGAAGTTGCAGGAAAAAGTGGCGGGGGGGGGGGGTCAATATGGCAAATTGAATACTTGTGATAGGGCAAGACCAGATCAAATGAATTAAAGGGGCACTTGGTTAATTTTTTTTTAACGTAACATCTGTTTATCTGTGTTTCTAATAATATGGCCATGGAATATGCCCAACAAATTGAGCTGCACTAATGGAGAAAGAAAAAAAAACTGAGCCAATATTATTATCTGACTTTCTGGGCAAATTCCACAGCCCTGTTATAAGCAACACAAAATGGCCCCAGAAGTGTATTTACTCCATAATTGTCCTATTAGCCTATTTGACCAAACACCCCTCCAACTATCTTTTATTCAGCTTAAAATTACCACCTTTATTTCTCCTTTTGATGAAGGGTCACTGAATTGAAACACTGAATGCTTCTTTTTCTACAGATACTGCCTGACCTGTCTTCTGTTTCAGCATTTGCTGGTTACCTACTCAATGTATTGGTAACAAAACTCAAGATAAAGAACGAAAAAATTACATCATGTATTTAATTGAAAATAATGATTCAATTGTGAAAAAAGATCAGGTTTTGTTAGCTAAAACTAGCACTTATCTTTACCCATTTGCCTTCCAATTTACTCTTTTTCCCCTATTAAACTTTATATGGTATCCTTTCCTTATTATAATTTACTTAACATTCTCCTGCCATGGAGGAAGAGGGTTTATACCATTTGAGATTAACATCATTTGATGATTTGTATTCTGTTACAGCAAAATATTTCAGTTTCACTTTGAAGTATTTTAGTTTCTCTCAATGCGTTAGCAATATAAAAGATCAGTTTTTCCACAGTTAACATCTGGTTAGCTGTCACAGTACACATAATAGCACTTGTGATAAGCAAACCAAAGCTAGGTAAGGTGGTATACAGGGGAACTGGTTTCAAATAGAAACAGATTTGGTATGGGAATCAGAAATTGTGCACAGATTTTCATGAGAGTGAAAAAGAGACTATTTTAATTTCTGAGCGCTCACAATGCATCTTATTGCCTTCCCAGTGATGGTTCTTCTGATCTGTCAATTTCACAGCCCAATTACTTAAAACTGAAATTTCAACATTGGCTGTTCAAAATCAGAAGAGTTCTATTTCCTAAAACCAGCATCTTTGCAACTTTTAAGAACATATGTTTTTTTTTGACTGAGCCTAAAACTCTAGACAAATTCTACCTATCCTTTACTAAAACTAAAGCAGAGAACCAGCAGAAGAAGTAGTGTGAGTTGCCACTTTCAGCTCTTCAGAGCATTTCTCTGCAAGTTTCTCACCAGAGCTGAAGTGGGAAACCATAAAAAAAAGCCCCACATAATTTAAAAGCTATTCTCTTCCCATTGTCAAAATGAAGTACTGAGCACCTATTATAAAGAATGAACAGACAATTCAGGTTGTCTTATTCTTCATAGTGTTTCTCTTTGTTGTTAAGTTGTTGGTTTGACTTTGGTCATTGCTCAGTGTAATCACACAGTTTTCTCCATCTGCTGACAGAAGAAAATGTTTTTTTCTCTCTCTCATGTTAATTTTATTACATTGCTAGATGGACCATGAGCCTTAAAATCACACTCAGGATTCCGAAGACTACTTTAGCTTATTAAATACAAACTTAATGTCATCAAGGTCTAGCATTCAAATAACTTTCAGGAAGTGATTTCAGTTATTATTTCTTTGTAAGATAGTCCATTTTTGGAAATTAATGTTTTTCCACTTCACACACTTCTGTGGTTTTCAATTTCCCACACGACTTTAAGAAATGTGCAGGAAATTAAATGTGTTACAGGAATCTATAAAAAAAACTGTTCTCTTCTTCACATTCACCAGTACAACAAAAGAAACTTCATATGAAAGCCTACTTGTGTTTAAAAGAAATATGAAAAACTAATTAAAGATAATTCAGCATATGCACTATTACCACAAGTATGTGGAATAAACTTTCATGTATTTTGTTTATACCAGTTTTATGAACAGCAGCTAACAATGAAGCAACACATACAAAATGCTGGAGGAACATCAATGAAAATGAACAGTTGATGCTTTGGGCCGAGACCCTTCTTCAGGACTAAAAAGGAAGGGGCAAAATGTCAAAATAAAAAGATGGGGGGGGGGAGTGGATAGCTAGAAGTTGATAGGTGAAGCCAGGAGGGTGGGAAAGGTAAAACGCTGGTGAGGAAGGAATCTGATAGGAGAGGAGAGTGGATGATAGGGGAAAGGGAAGGAAGGGATAGGCGGGTGAGAAAAGCTAAGGGACAAGAGTTTGTGAAAAGAACAAAAGGGGAAGGATAGGGAACAATAGTTTTACCAGAAGGAGAAATTGATATTTATGTCATCAGGTTGGAGGCTACCAGACAAAATATAAGGCGTGGTTCCTCCACCCTGAGGGTAGCCTCATCATGGCACAAGAGGAGGCCATGGACTGACATATCAGAATGAGAATGGGAATTGGAATTAAAATGTTTGGTCACTAAGGAGTTCTGCTTTTGGTGGATAGAGTGGAGGTGCTCGACAAACGGTCCCCCAATTTACAATGGGTCTCATCAATGTAGAGACCACTTCGGGAGCATTGGATACAACAGATGACCCCTACAGATTCTCAGGTGAAGTGTTGCCTCACTTGGAAGGACTGTTTGGGGCCTTGAATGGAGGTGAGGGAGGAGGCGAATGGGCAGGTGTCGCACTTCGGCCGCTTGCAGGGATAAGTGCCGGGAGGGAGATTAGTGGAGAGGGATGATTGGACAAGGGAATCTTGATGGGAGCAATCCCTGTGGAAAGCAGAGAGTGGTGGGGTGGAGGTAAAAATGTATTTGGTGGTCCGATCCCTTTGGAGATGATGGAAGTTGCAGAGAATGATGTGCTGGATGTGGGGTGGTAGGTAAGAACAAGAGGATAGTGTGAAGATGGAGTGGACACAGATGTCTGGGGAAAAGGAGGAGATGTGGGTGAGGGAAGCATCAAAAATGGAGGAAGGTAACTCTGTTCTTTGAACAAGGAGGCCATCTCTGATACCATGGAAAGGAAAGCCTCATCCTTGGAACAGATGTGGAAGAGACAAAGGAACTGAGAAAAGGAAATAAGCATTTTTACAGGTGACAAGGTGGGAAAACAGCCATGGAACTCAGTAGGTTTAAAAAAGATCAACAGTTTGTCTCCAGAGATGGAAACAGAGAGATCTAGAAAAAGAGGGGAGGTGTCAGAAATGGACAAAATCAATTTGAAGTACCATTTTTAATGGCGGTTACAGATGTTATTATAGTTTACAATAATTATATTTTTCTAAAGACAGGAGTTTGTCCAGCTTGCTTTCCTAATTTTAGATATTTATGTTTAAACAGTGAGTGGGAATGATTCAATTAAACTGGTTTGGAACAAGGATGAAACTTAAGAATGTTAAATTAACAAAGATGACTTCACAGATGAATGGACTTTGGACTAATGATAGTTCTCATCAGTTGCCAAATACAGTCTAGCTCAGTAACTCCTCCAAGTCATTGTATTGGAAGCTTTACGTAACGGAGCTTTACACACCTTGGATGTCTCATCCGTTTCATCTTCATGGACTGAGCTGGATGGTGATGGAGTAGCGGACTTGCTTCCTGGTGGGGATGGTGAGCTGTGTTGGATAGCATTTCCTCCCATATTAAGACCAAGTTGTGCACTGAGTTGTGACTGGTTTATAGTGGTCAGCTGACCACGTTGCATTATTCCCGGGTGTCTGATATCTGTAGATCGGATAGCAGATCTCATAATTGACATCTGTGGGTGAGCACTGTAATGAGTAGTTTCTGTGTTTCCCAGATCATGCATCTGGAAAAGAAAATGATGGTGGTGGGGAAATAATAAATAAATAGTACTGAAGAAAAACACACATTTTGAATACTGAGATGGATGGTTTTGATTACGATTAAATCAATCTTGTATGCTTTACTGACATAAATCCCACAAAAATTTCAAGTATGCAGTTTATTAAAAATTAATTTAAAAGCATACAGTGAAAAGAAACCTGTACAACAATTGTTTGCTATCGAAGGAGCATTAGTGATTAATTTCTGTGTAACTATCTAAACAATATGCAACTTTTCTGCAAATTGCACAATATTTTAAACAAGCAAACAGATGTCTTACAATCACCATCTTAGAAAACAACAGCCTGTTGCCTGAGGTGATATTTTCCATTACACACACTTTCAATACTAGTTCTTATAATAGAAAAAACTAGAAGACTTTGTATTGTGTTTTTTGTTTACTAGATCTGGTGTGATAATGAGAGATCATTTTCCTCATGCATTTTAAAAATGATTTAGTGAAACACTGTTCATTTCACAGAAACATTTCAGAAAAAACAATGTCTAAATGATCATATGTATGAAATAGAATATTCTCATATCAATTGTGATCATGTAGGTATGCCATTAAAAAGTAACTGCACATACAGTAGCTCTATTGAAATTCTAGTTATCCAGATGGAAGCAAACAATGCAACTTAGAGGTCACATGAAAACTACTTCAGCAATGATCTTATCTTTGCTACATACTCATGTTGTCTGGGTCAGTAATGACTCCAAGCCAACACTATATGCTTCCGAGAGTAACACATACAAAATAGAGACATAGAAAAGTTCAGCAAAGAAACAGGCCATTCAGCCTCTAGTCTGTGATGAACCATTTAAACTGCCTACACCCATTAATGTGCATCCAGATGATAGTCCTCCACATCCCTACCATCCATGTATCTATCTAAACTTCTCTTAAACATCGAAATTGAGCTCACATACACCACTTAAGCTGGCAGCAAGTTCCACTCTCTCATGATCCTCTGAATGAAGATGTTTCCCCTTATATTTGCTTAAATCTTTCTCTTTTCACTATTAACCTATGACATCTATTTGTAGCATCACCCAACCTCAGGGGAAAAAGCCTGCTTCCATTTACCCTATCAATACCCCTCATAATATTGTTTAGCTCTATCAAATCTCCCCTCAATCTTCTACGTTTCACAGAATAAAGTGCTAACCTCTCCAATCTTTCCTTATAACTCAGGTTCTCCAGTCCCGGCAACATCCTTATAAATATTCTCTGTGCTCTTTCAACTTTATTAACATCTTTCCTATAGGTAGGTGACCAAAACTGCACACAATATTCCAAATTAGGCCTCACCAATGATTTAAACAACTTTAACAATACATCCCATCTCCTGTATTGATTAGATTAAATGCAACTTTATTGTCATTGTGCCGAGTACAGGTACAAAGCCAATGAAATGCAGCTAGCATCTAACCAGAAATGCAAAGAATAGTGTTATTTACAAAATATCTGCGAATAATAAGCGCTACAGCACACAAATATAAAAGTACTGAGACAGTACAATATGGGTGCAATACTGCTCAGCGCTGTGATGTGAGGTTCAGCAGGGTCACAGCCTCAGGGAAGAAGCTCTTCCTGTGCCTGCTGGTGCGGGAGTGGAGGCTCCTGTAGTGCCTACCAGATGGGAGGAGAGTAAAAAGCCCACGGTTAGGGTAAGATGCATCCTTGATAATGCTTTTCGCCCTGCCTAGGCAGTGTTTATGGTAGATGTTCTCAATGGTGGGCAATTGGGTGCCAATAATCCGCTGGGCAGTTTTCACCACCCGCTGGAGTGCTTTGCGGTCCAATTGCGGACAATTGCTATACCACACTGAGATGCAGTTGGTGAGTATGCTCTCAATGGTACAGCAGTAAAAGTCCGTCAGTATCCTGGGACAGAGGTGAGATTTCTTGATGCTCCGCAGGAAAAAAATTTATGAAGACCAATGTGCCAAAAGCTTTCTTTATGACCCTATCTACCTGATGAAGACTCTGATGAGGTCCTGAAGAAGGGTGTCAGCCCAAAACTTTGGCAGTTTATTCCCCTCCATAGATGCTGCATGACCTGCTGAGTTCCTCCCAACACTTTGCGTGTGTTACTCTGGATTTCCAGCATCTGTAGTATCCTTTATGTATATTATAACGTTATCGACTGCTGCTCTAATATAGCTAATTCAATCTCTTGTGTCATTGAGCTCAGCACTCAGCTTCATGTAACGCAATGTACTATTTTTAACCTCCTAAAGTAATTATCACTTCCATTCACACTGATCCCAAAAACCATGTCTCAAATAGCATACAAATCATACACTGTAGTGCTGAGACTGTATGGAGCCTCATGAAATCCCATCCCAAAAAGCTTTACAGCCACTAAATCTTCTGAATATATTTGCTGCCATTTTTTGTCAGTAAACAAAGGGACATAGACAAAGCCCTTGTTTCAAGAATACAAAATAAACAAAGCTGCACATGACCTTGATAAATAAAATTTGTGCTGGGAAGAGTTGCTTCATGAACATTTGTATACCCGTTGGAATGTGCACGTGTGACAGCATACAGCTCAGGTACCAAAGTTCTTTGCAACGATGCAACAGTTGTAAAATTCCTTAAACGATCAGTATTCTTCCCTCATCCAATTTGTCAAAATGAAAAATAAGGTCTTTAATCTTGTGAATATTTGCTGTAAATTCAAATCACAGACACCTTTTTACATAGAGTGGCTATACTTCTCATAACTACTTGAGCTGATTGTCAGTAGCCGAGAAATAACCTGACCATTTATTTATGCACAATGCAAATGATATAAAGGAAATAGAGGTAGAAGATCTTCTCACTCTCAGACTTTCACAAGGTTTTTTTCTAATATCTACGTCTATAATATTTCCACTAATAAGGTGAGGCTTGTTTTGAATATTCCACAGTGAGCATCATGAATTCTTGTAAATTAATTGTGATCACAAAAAAAAATGGGCTTTGTCTTGAAGGAGATTTCCAAAATAAGATAGGGGTTTCCAAACTACATAACAAGACAAACAACATAGCTAAAATAAACACCCATACGATGGGTTAATTAAGGTCAACCTTCCTCAGACCCTGTTCTGTTGCTACAATTAGCAATGGTACCATATCAACTACATCCAACAGCAGAGCAGTAAATCTTCTCAAAGTGCTTCACAGAGGTGCAATAGAAGCAAATTTCAACTCTCAGTCATTAGTCATTGGAAGTGATCATCAAAAGCTCACTTAACATCAATTTCAGGGTGCTTTTTAAGAAGGGAAGTAGATGAAGATTCTTTGTTGGCCTATGCTCTCACACGGCAGTTAGATCAGTAGATCTAACACAAAATTTAAGATGCAGGAAAAGAAATCACAACTTTTTTAATAATTCACTGTTAAATTTTTAACCAAGAACTAGATTCTAACCGAAGTCAAGCTGTTCCGGTACACCAATTCTCTGATACTTATCCAGAGCAATTAAATATTGCTCACAATTTTTCCATACAAATAGGCAAAATGAATGAGTGAAACACAGGATCTGATCATTGCAATAAAGTGCACTGGTTAGAGGCTTTACCAAACCGTCTGGCTTGGCCCTTTGGTGGGCTGGGATTTTGAACAAGGCACTCCGAGTACAGTAGTCCTATTGAGCAAGCAAGCAAAGGAGTGCTCCTCCTGTTTCTAAGGCAACAGAAATATGAAAAACACACACACATTTTATTATTGTTTAATATTTGTTAGGCAGTCTCTGTTGGTGGATTCTATAAGCACTGATTGGGCAGTTGTGGACACAGCAAAGCTGAAAAGTGCCGGACATATACCACCAGTCTCAAGCTCAGTTTGGTTGTCTGGGTCTGAAATAGGTATTAGAACAATTGGTTATCACAAGGATTGCGACTTGTGTTAAGTGACTGCCTTAGAGATTTGTAAATGACCATAAGTTCAGAACTACAACTACAAATGCTAAATGCTGCCCTCACCCGCATCTGCCCTCATCCCATTCTCCCACCATCACACTGGGGGACAGAGTTTGTCTTGACCTCACCTACCACCCCACTAGCCTCACCGTCCAGCACATAATTCTCTGTAATTTCTGCCATGTCCAATGGGATCCCACCATCAAGCACATCTTTCCCTTCTCACCACCCCTCCTCTACTTTACACTTTCTGCTGGGATTGCTTCCTATGTGACTCCCTTGTCCACTCATCCTTCCTCATTGACCTCCCTCCTGGTACTTATCCTTGCAAGTGTTACAAGTACTACACCTGTCCCTACACCTCTTCCCTCACTCCCACACTACCATTCAGGGCCCCAAACAGTTCTTCCAGGTGAGGCACACTTCATCTGCGAGTCTGTTGGGGTTATTTACTGTTTCTGGTGCTCCTGGTGTGGCCTCCTGTATATTACTAGGACACCACTTAAATTGGGAGAGCACTTTGTTGATCATCTATGCTCCATCCACCAAAAAAGCATGATCTTTTGGTAGCCACCCATTTCAATTTGACTTCCTATTCTGACATGTCAGTCCATGGCCTGCTTTACTGCCATGATGAGGCCACACTCAGGTTGGAGGAGCAACACTTTATATTCCATCCGGGTATCCTCCAACATAAGTTTCTTCAAACTTACGGTGATTGTCACCCCCCCCCCCCCCTTCACCATCTCCCATTCCATTTCTCTCACCTTATCTCCTTACCGGCCCATCACCTCCCTCTGGTGCTCCACCTCTTTCCCTTTGTTCATGGTCTTCCATCCTCTCCTTTCAGATCCCCCTTCTCCAACCCTTCATCTCTTTCATCAATCAACTTCCCTGCTCTTTACTTCACACCCACCTCTCTCCTGGATTCACCTGTCACTCACAACTTTATACTTCTTCCTCCCCTCCCCCTACCTTCTTATTCCGACTTCTCCTCTTTCTTTCCAGTCATGATGAAGGGTCTCAGCCTGAAACGTTGAGAGTTTACTCTTTTCCATAGATGCTGCCTGGCCTGCTGAGTTCCTTCAGTATTTTGTCTGTGTTGTTTTTGATTTCCAGCATCTGGAGATTTTCTCATGTTTGAGAAATTCAGAACTCATGCTCTACATGATATCTCTCCCAAACTGTCATTCTTGTATAAAATTAGAGGGTCTTGGCTCAAAACGTCACTCTTTATTTCTCTCCATAGATTCTGCCTGACCTGCTGATTTCCTTCAGTTTTTTACATGTGTTACCTTGGATTTCCAGCATCTGCAGAATCTCTTGAGTTTATTCCTATTTAAAACCACATTTGTATAATTGTAGTCAATAGGAATACATGCATGCTTTGTCACTTTTTGCTGAGCTTAAACAATATGGAAGAATGTCACTACAATTTATCAGCAGTTCTGTTACTGCTGCTGATAGTCCAGAGCCACTTGTGGATGTCCAGTATGGAAGTGCTAGTTCAGTTCTGAATTTATCCCATTTATTCCATTTAGCCTGGAGGTAAGTCACACAACGTGATGGAGTGGCATGAAGAAGACAGCGGGTCTCCTCCAGACATCCCAGTTTCCTCCCACAGTCCATAGATGTACTGGTTAGTAAGTAAATTGGTCATTGGTGTAATCAAGTGCTGCAGGCTCATTGGACCAGAATGGCCAGTAACTGTGCTGTATCTCTGAAATCTAGTTCTAAAATATAAATGGAACTTACAAACTCCCTTAACTATCATGGAAAGATGCATCTATATCCAGTAAAGACCATAAGTCATAGGAGCAGAAGTAGGGCATTCCACCCATTGAGTTTGCTCCACCATTCCATCATGGCTGATTTAGTATCTCTCAGTTGATCATGGGGAACAAGGGCATGGCAGACCAATTGAATAACTACTTTGGTTCTGTCTTCACTAAGGAGGACATAAATAATCTTCCGGTAGGGGAATAGTGGGGGACCGAGGGTCTAGTGAGATGGAGGAACTGAGGGAAATACATGTTAGTAAGGAAGTGGTGTTAGATAAATTGAAGGGGTTAAAGGCAGATAAATCTTCAGGGCCAGATGCATCCCATAGTGCTTAAGGAAGTAGCCCAAGAAATAGTGGATGCATTACTGATAAATTTTCAAAACTCCTTAGATTCTGGATTAGTTCCTGAGGATTGGAGGGTGGCTAATGTAACCCCACTTTTTAAAAAAGGAGGGAGAGAGAAACCTGGGAATTATAGACTGGTTAGCCTGACATCGGTGGTGGAGAAAATGCTAGAGTCCGTTATCAAAGATGAGGTAACAGCACATTTGGAAAGAGGTGAAATCATCGGACAAAGTCTACATGGATTTGTGAAAGGATAATCATGTCTGACGAATCTTATAGAATTTTTTGAGGATGTAACTAGTAGAGTGGATAGGGGAGAACCAGTGGATGTGGTATATTTGGATTTTCAAAAGGCTTTTGACAAGGTCCCACACAGGAGATTAGTGTGCAAACTTAAAGCACACAGTATTGGGGGTATGATATTGACGTGGATAGAGAATTGGTTGGCAAACAGGAAGCAAAGAGTGGGAATAAACAGGACATTTTCAGATTGACAGGAGGTGACTAGTGGGGTGCCGCAAGGCTCAGTGCTGGGACCTCAGTTGTTTACAATATATATTAATGATTTAGACGAGGGAATTAAATGCAGCATCTCCAAGTTTGCGGATGACACGAAGCTGGGCGGCGGTGTTAGCTGTGAGGAGGATGCTAAGAGGATGCAGGGTGACTTGGATAGGTTAGGTGAGTGGGCAAATTCATGGCAGATGCAATTTAATGTGGATAAATGTGAGGTTATCCACTTTGGTTGCAAGAACAGGAAAACAGATTATTTGAATGGCAGCCAATTAGGAAAAGAGGAGGTGCAACAAGACCTGGGTGTCATTGTACACCAGTCATTGAAAGTGGGCATGAAGGTACAGCAGGCGGTGAAAAAGGCAAATGGTATGTTGGCATTCATAGCAAAAGGATTTGAGTACAGGAGCAGGGAGGTTCTACTGCAGTTGTACAAGGCCTTGGTGAGACCACACCTAGAATATTGTGTGCAGTTTTGGTCCCCTAATCTGAGGAAAGACATTCTTGCCATGGAGTGTGTACAGAGAAGGTTCACCAGATTGATTCCTGGGATGGCAGGACTTTCATATGAAGAAAGACTGGCTTATACTCGCTGGAATTTAGAAGATTGAGGGGGGGGGGATCTTATTGAAACGTATAAAATTCTAAAGGGAGTGGACAGACTAGATGCAGGAAAATTGTTTCTGATGTTGGGGAAGTCCAGAATGAGGAGTCACAGTTTAAGGATAAAGGGGAAGCCTTTTAGGACTGAGATAAGGAAAACTTCTTCACACAGAGAGTGGTGAATTTGTGGAATTCTCTGCCACAGGAAACAGTTGAGCCAGTTCATTGGCTATATTTAAGAGGGAGTTAGATATGGCCCTTGTGGCTAAAGGGATTGGGGGTATGGAGAGAAAGCAGGTACAGGGTTCTGAGTTGGATGTTCAGCCATGATAATTCTGAATGGGGGTGCAGGCTCGAAGGGCTGAATGGCCTAATCCTGCACCTATTTTCTATGTTTCTATGTTTAACCCCATGATTGAATAGTGGAGCAGGCTCGATGGGTGAAATGGCCTAAATCTACTCCTATGTCTTATGGTCTAATAACATTCAACCACAGAGGTGGTGATGGAGCTCTATTGACAAAACTGGCAATTATTCCCTGGGTGAGCACCTTGAACATCTTTAGTGCCTTTCCACAGAGTTTAAATTTGGTATACTCACATCCCATTCAAGTCAGAACTGCAGCCATATTAGGTATTAGGCAGCGCAAAAAAATAGATCCAACTAAGGATGTCATAAAAACAGAGAAACATAGAAAACCTACAGCACAATACAGGCTCTTTAGCCCACAAACTTGTGCCGAACATGTCCCTACCTTAGAAATTACTAGGCTTACCCATAACCCTCTATGTTTCTAAGCTCCATGTACCTATCTAAAAGTCTCTTAAAAGACCCTGTCGTATTCACCTCTACCACCATTGCCAGCAGCCCATTCCACGCACTCACCACTCTCTGAGTAAAAAACTTATCCCTGACATCACCTCTGTACCTACTCTCCAGCACCTTAAACCTGTGTCCTCTTGTGGCAACCACTTCAGCCCTGGGAAAAAGCCTCTGACTATCCACACAATCAATGCCTCTCATCATCTTATAACCTTTATCAGGTCACCTCTCATCCTCCATCGCTCCAAGGAGAAAAGGCCAAGTTCACTCTACCTGTTTTTATAAGGCATGATCCCCAATCCAGGCAACATCCCTGTAAATCTCCTCTGCTCCCTTTCTATGGCTTCCATATCCTTCCTGTACTGAGGCGACCAGAACTGAGCACAGTCCTCCAACTGGGGTCTGACCGTACGCCTTCTTAACCACAAAGTCAACCTGTGAATTGTTTTTGAGTGTCCTATGGACTCAGACCCCAAGATCCCTGTGATCCTCCACACTGCCAAAAGTCTTACCATTAACACTATATTCTGCCACCATATTTGTTCTACCAAAATGGACCACTTCACACTTATCTGGGTTGAACTCCATCTGCCACTTCTCAGCCCAGTTTTGCATCCTATTGATGTCCTGCTGTAACCTCTGACAGCCCTCCACACTATCCACAACACCTCCAACCTTTGTGTCATCAGCAAATTTACTAACCTATCCCTCCACTTCCTCATCCAGGTCATTTATAAAAATCACGGAGTAAGGGTCCCAGAACAGATCCCTGAGTCACTCCACTGGTCACTGACCTCCATGCAGAACATGACCCATCTACAACCACTCTTTGCCTTCTGTGTACAAGCCAGTTTTGGACCCACAAAGCAAAGTCCCCTTGGAGCCCACGCTTCCTTACTTTCTCAATAAGCCTTGCATGGGGTACCTTATCAAATACCTTGCTGAAATCCATATACACTACATCTACTGCTCTTCCTTCATCAATGTGCTTAGTCACATCCTCAAAGAATTCAATCAGGCTCATGAGGTATGACCTGCCCTTGACAAAGCCATGCTGACTATTCCTAATCATATTATACCTCTCCAAATGTTCATAAATCCTGCCTCTCAGGATCTTCTCCATCAACTTACCAACCACTGAAGTAAGACTCTCTGGTCTATAATTTCCTGGGGTATCTCTACTCCCTTTCTTGAATAAAGGAACAACATCTGCAACCCTCAAGTTTCAAAGTGCTTCTCAAAATTTCATAAACATTGGCATATAATTATTAATAAAAGACATTCATCAATAAAAGTGACATGAATATCTTGAGTAAAGCCAATAACAGTCTTAAATGCTCAATTTTCTTCTGTACATCATGAGCGGTTTGCTTATATACTTCCGCTAATTCACCACAACAGTAGATCAATGAAAAGTGAAACTTTACTCATACTTAATCATCGTCACAGAGATGGCATCCTAATTCAAACATTTCAAACAATACTTTAAGACCTCCATTAATTTAAAAATATCTTAATAAGAACCCTGATGGAGAGACACACAATATTAATGCTTTATATAGACAACTAAATTTTAAGTAGCTTCAGATGTCATTAAACTAGCTGATAAAACAAATGATTTTCATGTACTGACCTTGAAAGAAACAATATGAAAAAGTCAAATTCCATGTTTGGGATGGTTGTTTATGGTTTGTACCATTTCTGTTATAAGTTTAGTTATAAAGCAATAAAGTGTTCTATTGAACACATCCCTTTGAGAGTATACTGAATTTATTATCTGGTGGAAATGGAAACCTTATAAGCATCATATTATTTTCATTTTAAAATCATTGATTTTGATCTCATTGCACGCTTGCTGTCAGCATTGATTGCAGGGTAAAGGAGCATGATTTACTGATAACAAATTACCACACTTGAGAGGGTACGTAATATAATTAATTCATAAGCAATTAACAGAAACCCAGAAAATGTGTCTTAAAAGCAAAACAGATTTTCTCAAATGTTTGAAAACTTTAAAACCCAAGCCTGGAAATTCTAATATCTGATTGCCCCGTGATTCTCATGGGATGATACATGCCTTACGGAGCCTTATGTGCAAATGACACGCTTAATGCAGGCACCTGAACATGTACTGTGGCATTTAAACACATTTGGATGTCACTCACTTAAATAAATTTTTATGCATGCAATGACTGAAATGGCACAGACCAGTATTGTAAACAATGTTCACAAAATATATGAGGCATTAAATGGGGCCTGGTTTAATTGATTCATTGCATGGATTTTGAAACTTGAATCACCCTATATAAGAGAGATTCTACTTTACAGTGTTAGCTTTCTCCTTGTGCCTACCACATTCCTTGTGTGTCTACTTCCATCGTATTCCTGGCCCATCACTTTCCCAACCTTCCTCCTCCCAACAACAGAAGACATAACATCACTCTCCCTATGTCCCACAGAACCATTGGGGTTCTGAACCCACTTTCCTGAAATTCCAATGTGCTCCTTACAACATGACACTCTGTAATCCAAATCTACTTGTGTTCCACCCCGTCTTCTGCAATGAAAGATGGAAGAGCATTGTATGTACAGAATGGGCTCTGCCTCTACAGCACAGTGCATACTCAGAGGTTTAATCAGTTAGTAGAGACTGACAGATCTGAAGGGTTCCACTTTTCAATCATTTAAGTAGAAAACTTCTACAGTCAGTGCCTCTGCCATCAGGTCAGTGGCAGAACCAGTAGAACTGCTGCCATATAGTTTCAGTGGCCCAGGTCCTATCTCCACATCTGTCTGTGTGGAGTTTTCATGTTGTCACTTTGACCACCTGGGATTCCTCTGCATCGTCTGGGGCTTGTCCCTCCTCCCAAAGACATGTGGATTGGTAGGTTGACTGGACCCTCATGTGTAGGTGATTGGTCAAATGTTGAGGAGTTGAGGAGAGTGTGGGGAGAGTAAACTCAGATTAGTGTACATGGTAGCTGATGGTTGGTTTTCATGTGTGCTTCAAAAGCTGTATCTCTTGAAGTATGCTGCATGAGTTACTTGACAAGTTTTAGCTACAACAGCATTTTATTGGCTGTATATCTATTTTCAATTATTCATGTTATGCTAATTACTACACTTCCTATAATGATGTGCAGTAGGATCATGTAACCTACTGAGATCTTCTAAGATCATTTAGCAAATGTTTATCTTAATTGCATATGTAGACAGGAACAAATTCAAAAAATGCAAATCGATAAAGAAAATCGATATTATACTGGGGATATTGAATTCAGTACAGCTTCCCCATTCATTTATTCAAAGTATAACAAGCCATGAATTTATTTTGATAAATTGCTCTCTGATTGACATGGAGGTCCAGGATTAATGGACTCCACAGCAATCAGAGAAAATCAGGAACTATTATATTCATCACAAGGTCTGATGAAATGTATGCAAAGTAGTCTTCCATAGTTGGCAAAGTTTTAAGTACAGTGATTTAAACATCGCAGCTGATGTTTCACTAATTCCTCATGCTTGTGGCAATACTTTGCAAATGACAAACACTTAAAATTACAAATTTCACTTAATTGTGTGCAATTAACTGCCATGTACTTCAAATATTCTCAATGCGTTCTTGTACTGAGGCAGAGTATTCAACAGTGTTCTTTTCCAAAAAAATATTGACGGAAACTACTGGAAAACATATTTGAATATAACAATGAAAAATGTTATTAATCCTTTATAGATTCTGATATAGAAACCAAAAATTTATATATCAGGACTGATCCCTGTGGTCATTACCTCTTTGCTGGTGTTGTACAAATTTAAAATTGTGCTGAAGTTATGAGTTATTCAGAAGATATCAGGAAATTGTATGTCTTGATTGGCAAAGATTTTGTAAAGTTGATCTGAGTTCTATCCAACTGCAGTGTTCAATTTGTACACGGTGGCATTTATGGCTTGTTTCTAAACAGGCAATGTGAAACTAATTTGGGAAGACATTGGCAGTAAGTGTGTAGACTATATGGATTGATCTCTGTGATCATTGACTCTTTTCTGGTGATGTTGCCTTTGGTGAGAAACAGATGTTAATACAACGAGAGTGGAAAATATTGGAAACACTCAGCTTATTAAACAGCATTACTAAAAGAGACATAGAGTTTATGCTTCAGGTCCACAATCCCTTCATCAGAGTCTCTTCTATAAAGGAACCTCAAAAGTACTTAGAATTTTAAAAGGCCAATTTCAATTCTGAGAACTTTTTCATTTTTGTTCAAAGACCTAGCTGTATTACTGTTAATTTCAATATGATCTATATCAAAACATTTGCTTGGTGGCTTTAAGTAATAACAACTATCTTGCTGTATCTGTTCTGGCCAGCTGTTCCTCACTACTGCACATTGTACAGCAGTTGGTGGATGGGGAAACCACTATGGGTAGCCCTGAGGCTCTGTTTGTTAGTGTTATTTACCAGCTGCTGCCTATGTGGGGTTAGCAAGTCGGTTTGGAACCATGCCAGCTTTCTACTGCAGAAGTGACGATATCCCTGTAGCCTTCCTATTTACCCCTGGCTGTTTCCATCTGACACAGCAGTGGCGAGAGTGATCCCCAGGGCTACTGACAGACACTGCTGGAGTTTAATATAACTACTAACTACAGCTGTATTTACATGCTAAAAACCATGTATTACTGGCAGTGACCAAAGCAAAAAAAAACTATAGGCACCATCACTGAATATTTACTGACACATCAAATTGTCTCCAGCATGCAGCAATAGGTAACACTGTCAATGTAACGCATTACGTTGTATTTAGAGGTTCCAGGGATAAGTGGTATGAATGGGGTGGGTGACTGTTGATTATGGGGATGGGACTGGGGGGTGGAAGGGGGTTGACGATCATTGAGGGATTGGATAATTGTAGGGTGTTTACATGGGATATTGATGATTAAAATGGAGGTTAGATGTTTTTGCAGGGGGAGTTTAGTGATTGTATTATTAGTTGATGATCACCAAGGGGTTGATTATTATAGGAGTGTCAGTAATGACAGGAGACATGGTGAATACATTGGGGCTGTGGTTTTTGATGGCTACACAGCATTTTCTGTTCTTAGGTGGTTAATGAGAGCAATGCAAGGACTGCAGAATCTTCCACAGAGTGGACGTGAGCTTGCTGAAGCAGTGGGTGTATGTGGTTAGGTGGTAAAATGCCAGACTCCTCCTTGCACTCACATAGGACTTCAAGACCACCTCCAGCACTCCTGCTCCATCTCAAGATATCACGCCCAGGGACTTTTTGGCCTTTGTATGAAAGTTATTTTTCCAAGGCAGCTTTGAGTACATAATTTGAATATTGCCCTCCTGGTTGGCCACCTAGTAAATTTTCTGCATAACAAAACTCCAGATAGAGGGTCAGATATTAGGCCTGTGAACGGTGTGGCCTGCCCAATGAAGCCACATGTGAACAACGTAGCCTGCCTAACGAAAGCAACTAAATGCTGAGAATGCCTTCCTGTGGCAGGTTTGCTTATAATTCTGATGAATTTGGGAAATTTTCTGAAGACAGGAAAGGGGTACCTAGACCAAGGGATAATTTTCTGTAACCAACATCAGCACACATCTGGAGCGAAACCAGAACACCTGGGGTAAATGCACGTGGTAGCAGGGAGAACGTGTGAGCTCCACATGGACAGCACCCGAGATCCGAATTCCTGGAGCAGTGAGGCAGTTACACTAGCTGAGGCACCACCCTGTTACCCCACAGGACATTTCTCTGGCGGCTCTTACAATGAAAGGCCCCTGCTGAGAGAGGCTTCCTACAGCCCGCAGTTCTTGGACTCTTTGCTGTTCTTCAACAGCCTGTGTAGCATCCTCGGAGGACTCTCATACTTGTCCCATCCCCATTCCTCACCAACATTCTCCACTGGGTGATCTTGGTTTTGGCCCGTCATCACAGAAGGTAGAGTAGCTTCCCATTCATTGTGAAGATAAGCTGTACTCCCGGGGTGTTTGTTCAAGTTGAGGTGCAGCATTGTGATGAGGAAGACTAAAACAAAAGCCAGGGCTATTGTAGAGCCTTGCTTGATATGGGCTCCATTGAGTCTGCACTGCCACTTCATCAGGATAGATCCAATTTTCCTCTCAGCCCCAATCTCATGCCTTATCCCTGAATCCCTTCATGTCCTGACCAATCAAGATTCTATTAACTTCCGCCTTAAAAATACATAAAGGCTTGGCCTACACAGCTGCCTGTGGCAATGGATTCCACCACTCTCTGGCTAAATAAATTCCTCCTCATTTCTGCTCTGCCTCTATAAGGACACCTCTCTATTCTGAGGCTGTGTCCTATGGTCTGAGACTCTCCTACCATAGAAAACATTCTCTCTACATCCACTCTATCACGTTCTTTTACCATTTGATAGGTTTCAATGAGGCTACCCCTCATTCTTCTGAATTCCAGTGAATACAGGTCCAGAGCCATCAAACACTCTTCATATGACAAGCCATTCAATCCTAGAATCATTTCATGAACCTCATTTGAACCTTCTCCAGTTTCAGCACATCCTTTCTAAGATAAGGGACCCAAATCACTTATTTTATGGTTTCAACATTATATCTTTGCTTTTATATTCCAGTCCTCTTGAAATTAATGCAAACATTGCATTTGCCTTCCTCACCACTGACTCAACAAGCAAATTAACCTTTAAGGAATCCTGCACAAGGGCTCCTAAGTCCCTTTGCACCTTAGTGTTTTGCAATTTCTCTCCATTTAGAAAATAGTCAACCCTTACATTTCTTCTACAAACTGCATGACCATACACTTCTCAACACTGTACTCCTTCTTCCACTCCTTTGCCCATTCTCTTAATGTCTGTCCTTCTGAAGCTTCTCAACTTCCTCAAAACTATCTTCCCCTCCACCTATCTCCATATCACCTGCAAACTTTGCAACAAAGGAATCAATTCCATAATTCAAATAATTGAAACATAACATAAAATAATCGGTCGCAACACAGACCCCTGTGGAATACCACTGGTCACTAGCAGCTAGCTAGAAAAGGCTCCCCTCATTCCCGCTCTTTGCCTCCTGCTTTATCCATGCTAGAATCTTTCCTGTAACACCATGGGCTTGTAGCTTGTTAAGCATACTCATGTGTGCCACTTTGTCAAAGGCCTTCTGAAAATTGAAGTACACAACATCATTTGTGTACAAGGATTCTCCTTGTCTATCCTGCTTGTTCAAATAATTCCAAATCTGTTAGGCAAGATTTTCCCTTGAGGAAATTATGCAGACTACGGCCTATTTGATCATGTGCCTCCAAGTACCCTGAAACCACATCCTTAATAAGCGACTCCAACATCTTCCCAACCACTGAGGTCAGACTAACTGGCCTATAGTTTCCTTTCTTCTGCCTCTTGCTTCTTGAAGAGTGCAGTGACATTTGCAATTTTCCTCTCTTTGGGAACTATTCCAGAATCTAGTTATTCTTGAAAGATCATTACTAATACCTCCACAATCTCTTCAGCTACCTCATTCAGAAACCTTGGGTGTACACCATCTGGTACAGGCGACTTACCTACCTTCAGACCTTTCAGTTTCCGAAGAACCTTCTCTCTAGTTATGGTAACTTCACAATCTTCATACTCCCTGACACCTTGAACTTCCACCATGCTGCCAGTGTCTTTCAGTAAGGACAGATGCAAAATACTTACTCAGTTTGTCAGCCATTTCATTGTCCCCCATTACTACCTCTCCACCATTGTTTCCCAGTGGTCTGATATCCACTCTCACCTCTCTTTCACACTTCATGTATCTGAAGAAACTTTTGGTATCCTCTTTAATATTCTTGGCTAACTTACTTTCATATTCCATCTTTATCATCTTAATGACTTTTTAGTTGCCTTCTGTTGGTTCTTAAAAGTTTCCCAATCCACTAACTTCCTTCTATTTTTGCTCTATTGTATTCTCTCTCTTTGGCTTTTATATTGGCCATAGTTGTGTCATATTTCCTTTAGGATACTTCTTCCTTTTTGGGATGTATATATACTGTGCCTTCTGAATTGCTTCCAGAAATTCCAGCCATTGCTCCTCTGCCGTCATCCCTGCCAGTGTTCTTTTCCAATCAACTCTGGGCAACTCCTCTCCCATGCCTCTGTAATTCCCTTTACTCTACTGTAAAACAGATATGTCTGACGTTAGCTTCTCCTTCTCAAATTTCATGGTGAATTTGATCATCTTATAATCACTTTCCCCTCAGAGTTCTTTTATCTTAAGCTCTCTGATCAATGCTGGCTCATCGCACAACACCCAATCCAGAATAGCTGGTCACCCAGTGGGCTCAACCACGAGCTGCTCTAAAAGCCCATCTCGTCAGCACTCTAGAAATTGCCCCTTCAGTAATCTAGCACTAACATTCTTTTCCTAAACTACCTGCATATTAAAGTGCCATGACTACTGTAACATTGCCCTTTTAGCAGGCATTTCCTATCTCGTCAAGTCACTTTTATTGTCATTTCGACCATAACTGCTGGTATGGTACCTAGTAAAAATGAGACAACGTTTTTCAGGACTATAGTGTTACATGACACAGTACAAAAGCTAGACTGAACTACGTAAAAAACACACACCAACTACACTAGACTACAGACCTACCCAGGACTGCATAAAGTGCGCAAAAACAGTGCAGGCATTACAATAAATAATAAACAGGACAGTAGGGCAAGGTGTCAGTCCAGGCTTCGGGTATTGAGGAGTTTGATAGCTTGGGGGAAGAAACTGTTACATAGTCTGGTTGTGAGAGCCCGAATGCTTCGGAGCCTTTTCCCAGACAGCAGGAGGGAGAAGAGATTGTATGAGGGGCGCATGGGGTCCTTCATAATGCTGTTTGCTTTGAGGATGCAGCGTGTAGTGTATATCTCCGTGATGGTGGGAAGAGAGACCTCGATGATCTTCTCAGCTGACCTCACTATCCGCCGCAGGGTCTTATGACCCGAGATGGTGCAATTTCCGAACCAGGCAGTGATGCAGCTGCTCAGGATGCTCTCAATACAACTCCTGTAGAATGGGATGAGGATGGGGGTGGGAGTTGTACTTTCCTCAGCCTTCACAGAAAGTAGAGACGCTGACGTCTCTTTCTTTGCTATGGAGCTGGTGTTGAGGGACCAAGTGAGATTCTCCACCAGGTGAACACCAAGAAATTTGGTGCTCTTAACGATCTCTACTGAGGAGCCATCGATGTTCAGTGGGGAGTGGTCACTCTGTGCCCTCCTGAAGTCAACAACCATCTCTTTTGTTTCTTTCACTTTCAGAGACAGGTTGTTGGCTCTACACCAGTCCGTTAGCCGCTGCACCTCCTCTCTGTAAGCTGACTTGTCAGTCTTGCTGATGAGACCCACCACGGTCGTGTCATCGGCTAACTTGATGATGTGGTTTGAGTTGTGTGTTGCAGCACAGTCGTGGGTCAGCAGAGTGAACAGCAGTGGACTGAGCACACAGCCCTGTTGTAATTTGTAGGCCACATCCTTACCACTGTTTGGGGGTCTATATGCAACTCCTATCAGAGACGTTTTACCCTTGCAGTTCATCAGCTCTGTCCATAATGTTTCATTATAGATGGTTACAGGGAGAACGTGCAAACTCCACATAGGCAGTAACTCTGGAAGAAACCCAGATCCCCTGAGGTAGTAGCATTAAGTGCTGCACCACCATGCCTCTTTATTTGAGAAGGAGTCTTTAAAGTGTTCCTTCCACAGATGTTGATTGCTTCTCCGTCCTTTACCCCCTTGTCTGTCAGTGGACTGTAGATCCCATGCACGTCATGGCAGTTACTGATTTATTGAGCTCCACATGCTCCTTCCATCTACTATCTGCTCCTTAGTTTTTCTGCAGGAGCTCTGCTTTTAGGTGACTGTAGTGTTGCTTCTGTTCCCTTGAAGAACACAGACAGTCTTACTGAGAGTGATTCTAGGCTACCTGTTTTGTCTTTTTTGTCTTCTTGTAGCCTTGAGTTGGTTGGACTCTGGCTTGAGACTTTTAGCTTTCACTCCCTTCCTATTCTTGTGAGTTAAAAATCACTCCCACCTTTGCAAAAGCTATTTGGCTTGCATGTTGATAACATTTATTAACTGGCACAACTTATGCAGTGTAACCAGTTACTAAACACTGCCTGTGGTTTGAGAAGTTCAACAGTTTATTTGAATGTAAATGGTCCAAAAAGTAGGTTCCTGTTTATATTATGCAATTTAACCATGAGAACAAAAAGCTGAAATTGTCTATTTGAATTTGCAATTCTCAACAACGCATTGAAACTACTGCATTGATTATTTTCACTGTATAATTTCAATCTTTATCATGAAGGCATTCAACTGTGAAATTGAAAAAGTGTATGCTATTAAGTGAATGTTACCATCTTTCAAGAGACAAAAAAAAGTAACCGGCTTAACCACTAGAATATATAATGATAATGTCTTCAAAAGCAGTTGAAGTAATAGCTTTTTAAATCCTTAATGTGTGGTTGGAACAGATATATGACAAAGACTGTTCTGTTGCTTAAAGATTCTAGAAACTGTTGTATTGTTTCTATAAAAGCAGCAATGTTCATGGAAAAAACAAACTTTTCTTAGTGAATGAGGTATTGTACGATGACCAGAGTTCTAACAATACAATATGAATGACAGGTATGTTGCAAAGAAACTTGCACTCTGGGTCTTGAGCTGGAATTCCAAGAAAAACAACTTGAAGTTCAGTCCATGCTTTCTATTCCTCCAAAATTCACTCTGATCTGAAGACAAGAAGATAGGAGTAGAAGAAGACAGAATATAAAGCACACTGCTCATTCATTCCCATTGATTGGGAATGAATTTTAAGGCAACACTTTGCCTCCAAAAGGACGTGATATAAATGTGTCATAAGAAACTCCAACTACTAGTAGGGTCAATATCATAGTACTGAACTCTTGAATATATTAGCATTAAATTGATAAAATACAGACTTATGAATGTGAGAAATGAAAATTAATGCCAGTATATTAAATATATCTCTGTGGATGGAGTCAAGGTACATTGGAATAATGTGGAGAGAGTGTTTTTTTTGTTGATAAAGAATTCATCTACACTCCACCTCACTCAGTGCTCCATTCCAATGGGTGCCAAAAAATGAAGAGCCTACATTCTCTAAGGACAAGTACTTACATTCTAAGTACCGGGTAATCCACCCACACTAAACTAACTCAGCAGAAGAGTTCTGCGTCTTTTGATAAAGAAAGAAAGTAATCTAACCTTGTCATTGTCTAAAAATCAAAAGCTACCATAGCTTGGTACACAGCAGGCTTTACTAATTTATGGATGTAAGCACATATATACCAGACAATCAATACGGGAAATAGGACCATAAGATCTAGGAACATAATTAAGTCCATTGAGTATCTGCCACCATTCCATCATGGATGATTTACTATCCCCTTCAACCCCATTCTTCTACCTTCTCCCCGTAATCATTGATGCTCTTCCTTAGGAAGAACGTATCAACCTCCATTTTAAATATACCCAATCATAAATAAGAGAAAATCTGCAGATGCTGGAAATCCGAGCAGCACACACAAGGTGCTGGAAGAACTCGGCAGGCCAGGCAGCACCCATGGAAATGAGCATAGTCAACATATTGTGCCAGGACCTTTCAGTAGGACTTACAGCATTTTGAGTGTGTTGCTTTTAAATAAACCCAATGACTTGGCATCTGTGGCAATGAATTCCACAGAATCAGCACCATCTGGCTAAAGAAATTCCTCCATACCTCTGTTCTAAGGGACATGCTTGTACACTGAAGCTGTGGCCTCTGGTACCAGAATCTTCCCTGCCCCACTATAGGAAACATTATCTGGAAATACTCAGTAGGTCTGGCTACCTCTATGGGAAGAGAAACACAATGAATGTTGCGGGTTAAAGTCCCTCTACAAAGAATGTTTGTCCTGAGATGTTAACTCTATTTCTCTTGCCGAAGATACAGTCAGGCTTGCTGAAGATTTCCAACATATTTTGTTTTTATTTCAGATTTATAGCACCTGCAGTTCTTTTTTGATTCTCACTATTTCATAGAATAACTTGTTTAGTAACCATATTCAAAACCAAAAAGGTTATCTTAAGTAACCGGCCGCTGCATGTTTTTTATATGCATGGTTCACATTTCTGCAAAATAATATTTTTAAAGGATTGTAGTGAAACTGAAACTTATGCAATTCACATTTAATGGGCTGTGGTGTTGTGGCCTTCACTTTGTGTTTCTCCCCCACACGATACCCATGGTCATATTAACCTTTTTTAGTCCCTTGGATCTGGTAAGGTTTGAGTCTTCATTGCTGTCGTCACCCTTTGAAAGATAGTGGTTTGCTAGTTTTGAGAGCAGACTCTCTGGCTTCCCCCCTGGACTCTTCTGACAGCTTATTCAACTGTTTCAAAACAGTTTTATAATCAGAAGTATTTAAAAGCAATTGAGATACAGACCATTATAAACATGTAATTTCTCACCAATTAATAGAACAATTAGTTTATTTAAGCACTTATAATAGATGTAAAATAATTACAAACAATAATATTAATAAAATAAATCTGAAACAAACCACAGACCTTATTGGCCCAGTTTAATGACTTCATTCAATTTATTGGTGTTGTGATAAACATGTTAGCCCTGCCTCATGTAAAGCTGAGAAACTAGATATGAAATGCACCCAAAGCCACAGATCAGGACATTTCTGTTTCACCAGTAGACTTGGTGCTGATTCCAGTAACAAAGGCATGGGTTTGATGTGAAAAACAACTGAACTCCACCACATTCTACCCTTCCCTATCATAATGAATTGGTGAAGATATCAGGAATGTACTGAGCTGCCATTCAGGTAGAACTATCCTGCCCAGGAAGCTGGCACTATCTCTACAACAATAATTGCAATAATTGATATGTATAATTCATTAAGTATAATACCCTGACAGCCAAATAAAATTGTCAAAGGGAATTATAGTCCACCCAGAAACTGTACTGGTCATAGCGAGAGAATGTGGGCTTAGGCTGAACAATAATGAAGATCTTTTTTATCATTTTGATTTAAACCAAATATATAACCAAATAAATGCTTCAAACAATTTCTATTAACTCCATCCGTTAAAACATTTTTTTAATTTTCTTGTAGCATTTCTCTCTGCTATGCACTCCATTCACCTGTACTATTGATAATCCATTTCTGCACGTCCCAAAGCTTTTAATAATAGCAGATCCTGGATTTATGAACCTAAATATGAGAGAGCCTGTTCAGGATTGAACATGGATTCCTATTAAAAGGGCATGAAAGTCTTTAATATATTTGGTACATTTTAATGGCACCTTTGTGTATTGTTAATCATATAAGAAACTGCTGAACACTTTAATGTGCTTTTCCTGGTTAAAATACAGACAACACACAACACATTTCCTAAATTTAATTACTTAATTTATTAACTGCTACACCCTGTTATTTTGTGTGTAAATGTACTCAGTGGTCAATCGCAACAACAAACATAAACTTCCACATGGTTATCTACAGCATAGAGACAAAAGCTAGGCAACGTTATATGTTAATATGCTGCTGGGTTGTTAATCCCTTGCAATAAATCAAGCTTTTATACTTATGGCTATTATTTCTAGATTTTAACAAAAGTTACTGGAGTTATTCAGATTGCTACTTTGTTGCAGAAAAGGTTAAGAGTTGTGAGAGTAAAGAGAGGCTGAGAATGAAGCATGAAAATGAAAAACTTTACACTGATGGGTTCAGTAGAAAGTGACTGTGAAAACACTCATTTCCCTTGTCATTCACACTGTCTTCAGAAATTGACAATATTTTCCATTCCCTGGGGTGAGAAGAAGAAACCACCTAAAATGACATTTACTACCATTTATTATAGTTGTTTTACAAGATGAATAGAGAACTAGAATTATTTCACAGCAATCATACATTAAGGATATTTTAGTATCCTGGCTTTAATTTATTATTAATGATTGAATGATTCCAACACAATCTGATAAGATCCGAAAATGTTGAACGATCCTGAGGCTAAGCAAATTGTTAAATATGTAATTATGTTTGCAAGATCAATTATCATAGATTTTAGAAATATATTTATTGAGAATTAATTATTTTCTTTAGTTCCCAAGAATCCAGTGTCATTTGTCTACAGCCCAACTACACTAAGGAGGGTTTCAGTGCTAGTCTGGAGCGACACTAGAGGACCTCAGTAAGTCAGGTAGCACCAATGATGGAGGGAAATGGAGAGCCAATACTTCAGGTCGATGAAGGGTCTCAGAGGAATTCAGGGAGACTCTAGATTGGAAGAAATGATGGTTCTGGCTATAGTGATTATAGTGGGGGGGGGGATGTTGGAAGAGGGGTTGTGAAGTTGCCAGCATGGGGTCGAAATCAGAAGTGTGAACTTCAGTTGGTAAGTGGGTGGGTTCAGGGCATCAAGGGTTGGGGTATCAGGAGAGGAGGTTACAACTGGCTGTGGGTGGGTAGTCAGGGATATGGTCAGGTCAGAGCTTAGTGGTGGGGCCCTTCAATATCTGCAGTGATGGGGAGTGATAACAACTGGCAAGTACAAATTTTCAAAGAGACCTATATATAGGAAGATCTCTTCATTATACTCAACAAACAGAGAACAAGTCAACTCAGCCTAATTTTTATTATGAAATATTCCTCTGTATCACAGTCCTGCACCATGCTCAAGTGTACGATATTTTATGCATGTAACATCAAAATGTAGGCAGCATGCTATTTGATATCAATGTCCATGTTTGGTTAACCCTGTGCACAGTCATAGCATATATGTAGAACCTGGAACAATCCCGATATTCTGAGAACATTATAATCAGTAAATGTAATTGCCATTTAAGTAACTCTTGAGCAGTTTAGAAAAAATTGTGAAAAAAAGTCTAGTTGCTGAGGTTTTGTGGATTTTCTACTGCAGTCCACCCTCTATATTGATTACAAACTATAGTCATACATATGCTTTCATTCTCATTTAACCAGTGTACTAAACAATTTTTCTAACCAGCAGCTAGTGTCATTGGTTCCAGATTAAAAGTATTTAGTAGATCAGAACTGCAAGGCCACTCCAAAGAAATGTCAGAAAGAAAAACCATACTTAATTAAAATGCCAACAAAATAATTTATAAAACAAGTTTGGAGACAATTTGGGAAGCACTAGAAGATGGGTGAGAAATAGCAATGTAGGATTATGCCAGACTGTTTGAGCCAGTGTGCTCTCAGCTCAATAAAATGATTGTAGCATTCAGGCAGAACTAACTGCACTGTTAAGTTGATTGTTGCCTCAACACCCCACCAGCAAAAACATCTTTAAAAGTAATGTCTCAAAAAGGCAGCAAAAAATCATTAAGGATCCATACCAACCAGGACATGCCCTCTTCTCATTACTAACTTCAGAGAGGAAGTGCAGAAGCCTGAAGGCACACACTCAATTTAATAGGAGCAGCTTCTTCCCCAACACCATCAGATTTATGAATGGGTAAAGCACACATGAACACTACCACAATATTTGTGCAACACACAAGACGCTGCAGGAGCGCAAAAGGTCAAGCAGCATCAAATGGAATTGTATAAACAGTCAAGATTTCGGGCCAGGATCCTTCATCAAGAAAAATCTCGAAAAATTTTTGCTCTTTTTTTGCGCTGTACAACAGCTGTAAAAGAACATATGTCAGTGATGATTAACCTGAATCTGGCTCAATATTGCGAACAACTATCTCTGATCTAACCTGCATGTTTTGAAGGTATTGCACTGTTTATTATGGCTTGTGAAGTGGTGGGAGTAAGTTAAGTGGTGGAAGCAATTTGTTTAACCAGTCATGGTACAAGATAAGATCATTGGGATCCACACTGTTCTGATAATATTCTGGAGGCAAGTCAAGGATATGGAAAAAAGAGGCAACCTTTTGCACTGTGGGGGCAAACTGGCCTCCATGCACACGTTGCATTGGAAGAGATAGCTGAAGGAATGAATACACATGCCCATTCACCAAAGAGCTGGATGCAGTTTCCTGAACAAGTTCAGAGATACCACTATTGTGATTAAGGTCGGTGAATGCATTGTCAAAGGTAATATTTAATACTATCAGTACTATATCACCATACTGACTTGCCTCTGCCCTACTCTCCATGTTTCTGCTGGTATACACTATCATAGATCGAGGAGCTCAATTCCTGTTACAAATGTACTGCACAGTGTGGTGGAATCAGTTTAGCATCTGTAGTGTTTTAATGCGCACTGAAGGCTGCTACTTTTGCTGCCAATATATGTAAACTAGTTCCATGAGGAAACACAAACCAAACTAAGGTTTCATGGCTAATTAAGAGGATATAGAGATGTTACTTGTAACTATTTTTACTTGTAAGCATCCTTAACAAAGAATATCCCATGTCAGTTCACAGAAGCACCATTTCTTGCAGAAAAGTGTTGATTTTAACTTTGGTTGCGTGTTGATGTTTTGGGAGCAGCAGCAGGCAGTGAACTACTCAGGCACTTTGCCCTTGGTATGGCTTGCATAAAATGCACATTCTGATCACGTGACTGGACATTCCATTGCCCCAGTTCTTCCTTGGTTTTGCTGTACCTGATGTCAGCCAGATGGAAATAATGGGATGCAAGAGCTGAAAGATATCTGGGCATACATCATCATCGTACTTTTCAAGCCACTTTCACTAAGGATGGTGGAGGGAGAAGGAGGGTGTGGGAGCAGTTAGCAGTGGGTATAAAAGTCAAAAGCAGAAAATCCAATTCTTCAGAGAAAAGAAACAGTGGAAATCTGGAAAAAAAATGCAAAGTGCTAGAAATATTTAGCAGATCAGGTGCCATCTATGGTGAGAAGAAAATTTTCAGGTCAATGAGTAGATTAGTGCTGAAAGGTTAATCTGAAAGGTTAAGCCTGTTTCTCCACATATTCTGCTTGATCTACTGAATATTTCTGATGCTTTCAGTTCTTTATTGAGTTCATTAGCACTTAACATTTTAATTAGTATGTTCTTAAATTGTACTTTGTGATTTGGCTGATCACAAAACAGCCCATATAATGACAGGCGGAAAAACTCGAATATGAATACAAACCGTAGCAAATAAATTCCAAATTCCTTTAGAACAAACATAAAAAATAAAATTCAAATAAAATGCTTGTCCTTTCAAATTCAGATTAATTTGTCACATGTACAGTGTATGTTACCATACAATGAAATGCTTTGTTTGACTACTGTCCCTTGATGTCATCAGAATCAGAATCAGGTTTATTATCTCCAGCATGTGATGTGAAATTTGTTAACTTAGCAGCAGCTGTTCAATGCAATACATAACATAGAAGAGAAAAAATAATAAATAAGTAAGTGAATTACAGTATATATATATTGAGTAGACTAAAAACGTGCAAAACACAGAAATACTGTCCATATCACGGTATTATCGCTTTCTGTGATCAGAACTGTCCACTGACAAAAAAATACTACTGGTTCCTTTCTGAAGAAAATTCTGATAATTTAGCCTCTAATATTGATAATTTATCAATAAGTTATAATTTAGCTTCTGAAAAGTCCTTTCAAACTATTGGCATGTTTGATTCACTGAGCAATCACTTGTCATGCTGATTAGAAAGGAGCTGAACTGAACATTTGCATTTAATAGACTCTTGTCGTCATTTTTAATGAGGACACTCAAACAAGTTGTCCTCTTTCGGACTAAATGAGCCTATTATGCCATTTTTACCAAATATTAAAATCTGTCACTCAGTGAGGCTGCAGTAAAAGGTTTTCTGTGAGATGATATTGTGAAGCACAAATTAATTAGTGAGATGACAGAAAAATTAGGCAATCACACATTGCTATAATAAAGCTTCTTTCAACAGTCTCAAGGAACTGAATTGTTACTTATCTGGTGTAACTGCCAAAAAATTGATAACCTAGCCATTGCGTTTGCAATGCTTTGAAGTTAGAGATTTCCATCACTAACACAGTAGCAAAACTGCTTGGTTGCAGGCACCATGGTTGAGTTGGTATATGTATTATAAAATTATTTCACTAACTGATTAAATTTATTATTTTATTAATTTTATTTTGCTTTGCTGTTATTACTTTATTGTTACTTTTATTACCCTTTTCAAATAGGAAAATAGAAAAGTTTTGGAAAATCACCCTTTATACCTTTTATATTCCAGAATAACACACACAATCTAGTTTTCACTTAACCAACCAATGTGCATGTGATTGGTTAGAGTGATTGAAATGATTATTAAAACAGTTTGAATATTTTGTTTTTTGGCCATGATATTTCAATAATGTGGTTTGTGGTGGTGAATACACTGTATTGATGTAAGATTTTATAAAAGATTATGAGATAGAAAAAAGCAGGAGATAAAAGTTTGATCACAATAAGCTTAATTTAACTTTAAAGTAGGTATGAAATAATAATAATAGAGGTGCATGTGATGAATTAGGCAGCTAATGTATTTACATCAAGCCTTTATTTCTTCTCCAAATATTATGCAGAAGGAAAATTAATTGTAACTTTTTAAAAATGAACCTCATTCTTCTATAATCATTTTATGTTCTATCTCCTTTCATTACTGTTGTGTTGAAGATCTACCATCAGGCAGGAGACTCATAAAAACAATAACAAGAATGTCCAGGTTGGGAAATAGTTTCTTCCCTCAGGCCATTAGGCTTCTGAGCTTCCTGCCGCATCACATTCAAAGTGTCACTGGTTAATCTGTTCTGTAGTTTACGATATTTAATTTATATACTTTAGTTTATTTATGTTCATTCATTTGTAGATTTTATCTTTACTTTCATAAGTTATTGTGTGTAATGTTTGTTATGTGTACTACTGTATGTATACTACTGTATGTTATGTATACCCTGGTTCGGAGAAATGTTGTCTCGTTTGACTATATACATGTACTGTATAGTTAAATGACAATAAACTTGACTTATTACAGATATTTTAGATTTGCGAGATGTAGTACGTTCAAACAAGAAGGGATTAAAGACAAATCATTTTCCGTTATGAAATATAAGCACAAATTGCTGGAAATACCCATCAAGTCAGATAGCATCTGTGAAGAGAAAATATATTTTGGGACTTATTTTCATATACTGATATGAATCAGTGAATAATAGTTGGGAACTGGTAAATTCATCAGCCTCTCTGGACTCTGGATTGGGAATTACCAAACGTTATGTGGTTTTTCTTATGTGGTCTGTTTTGTGCTTTTTCGTGATATCATTCCGGAGAATGTTCTCATTTTTTAACTGCATTGTATTTGTGGTTTATAAATGACAATAAACTGAATCTGAATCTGAATCTGAGATGTGTAATATGCAAGTTTGGTGCTTATTGTCAAGATCTGGTCTATTTGCTTAATTTTTCATTTCTGCAGCTGAAAATAAGGATGTGTAAAGGGAGCAGTGATGGCTGCAGAAAATAAACTGCAGGTAAAATTTTACAGAACAGATAATTAAAAGGAGATGGCTAAATAAGAGGACATATATTTCTACAGCCCTCAACTGCTTCTCAACAGATGAATGGCAAAAATGATTGGAAGAAAACACAAAATAATTTTTAGAACATCACTACAAGCTGCTATTGTGGATGAACTCTTGATTTATTCTTTAGTCTTCCATTTAAGGTATTTAAACATAAAACCAGATCCAATACATATTTCAGTTATTTAGGTACTAACATGTACCACAACACAACATTTCTGATCATTGGATTTCTGACACTGAAATCCAACTGTTTTTTTAAACCCTAAATCCTAAAGTCTTATGCACAAAAAAAACTTTGAAATGTAATAGCTTTATGTAAGTAAATGCCCATTGGGTTAATAAGTAATACCATTAAATTAGTATGTGGATATTACACAATTCTTACAAGATATATGAATTAAGAGTCTTATGTGTGATGTCTTAATTGGTATTCAAAACTTTCAAAGCATATGTTCTGGCTGTTTTAACATTTCAAAATGCCATGCTTCTTTCACTTTCCTAAGCCAAGCTTGTTGACAACATTTGTAACCACTCAATATTACTAATAATCATCTTTTTAAATCCCTCCCTCATGGGTCTTTTACATCAATAGCCAACAGGTGTGAGGATATCATATAATCACCTAATACATGGTTTTAATTTTGTTCCCAAAATTGATTTCCTGATCAACACACACTAAATGCCAGAAGAACTGAGTAGGTCAGGCAGCATTTATGGAAATCAAGTCAAGTCAAGTCGCTTTTATTGTCATTTCGACCATAACTGCTGGTACAGTACATAGTAAAAATGAGACAATGTTTTTCAGGACCATGGTGTTACATGACACAGTACAAAAACTAGACTGAACTACATAAAAAACAACAACTACACTAGACTACAGACCTACCCAGGACTGCATAAAGTGCACAAAAAGTAAGGGGGATGACGTCAGAATAAGAAGGTGGAGGGAGTATGGCAAATACTAGAAGGTGATGGGTGAAGCCAGGTGGATGGAGGAGGGGAATGAAGTAAGAAGCTGGGAAGCAACAGACAGGCGGAAAAGGCAAAGAGCTGGAGAAAAAGGAATCTGATAGGAGAGGAAAGACCATGGGTGAAAGGGAAGGAGGAGGGGCACCGGGGGAATTGATAGGCTAGAGCGGAGAACAGAAGAAGAGAGAAGGGGGAGGGAAAGATTATATTATCCAAATTTGAGATCCCAATATGGTTGGATTTTAGATAAAAAAGAATGGAGGTTGTTCCTTGAGGTATGACTCATATTAGCTCAACGATGGAGGCCACAGATGTGAACTTCCATGGTTCCATGTTTCCATTCTTCCAAATTGGGTATGACCATTTTAAACATAAGTGGTTTAGACAAAAATATTAATTATTTTTAACTGTTCAACCTTTTCATCCTCGGGGAAAGATCATAAACTCTGATTTCAAATATTCAAGGGATGGTCAATTTGAAAAAAAGAAGTGGTACTTAGACCATAAAACATAGGTGCAGAATTATGGCCGAGTTATTTTCTCACTCCACCTCATTCTCCTGCCTTCTACCCATAACCTTGGGTGCCTTTACTAACAAAGAACCCATCAACCTCCACTTTAAATATACCCAATAACTCATCTTTAATAATGCATTCCATAGATCCACCACTCCCTAGCTAAAGAAATTATTTCTCATCTCGGTTCTGAGATTGTGCCCTCTGGTCCTAGACTCTCTTACTATTGAAAACATCCTCTGTATGTCCACTCTGTTTTAGCCTTTCAATACTTAGTAGGTTTCAATGAGATCAACCCCACCCCCACTCCCATTCTTCTAAATTCACCGTTTAGAAAATAGTCTATTCCTTTATCCTATTAGCAAAGTGCATGACCATACAATTCCCTACGACGTACTCCATCTTCCACTTCTAGGCCCATTTTGTTAATCTGTTGAAGTCCTTCTGTAGACTACCCACTTCTTCAACAGTACCTGCCCCTCCACCTACATTTGTATCATCCAAAAGCTTGGCCACAAAACCACCAATTCCATCAACCAGATCACTGACATATGACAGGATCATTGATAATTAACATTAACCGCTTTGGAATACCACTAATCACTGCCCTTTATTCCCATCCTTTGTCTTCTGCCAGTCAGCTAATCTTCTATCCATGATAGTAGATTTGATCTAATACCATGGGCCCTTATCTTGTTTAGCAGCCTTATGTGTAGCACCATGTCAAAGACTTCCTGAAAATTCTGAAAGTAAACAATATCCAATGACTCTCCTTTGCCTATCCTACCTGTAATTTCCTCAAAGAATTCCAACAGTCTTGTCAGGCAAGATTTCCCCTGAAGGAAACATGCTGACTTCGAGCTATTTTAAAGTGTACCTCCAAGTACCCAGAAAAGTCATCTTTGTGTGCATCCATGAACATAATAATTCATGCAGTATTTTATTAACTCTCTTGCCTGAGTAAATCACAATATGTTACATGATATTCTTTTTTAAAACAAATCTCCAATATTTTTATTGGAGAAGTTGTGCAAAGAATTAATTTACTTGGGAAATCACAAATCAAATGTAATTTTGTGTTTATTAACACAGAGATTTGTTAAATTTCTTAATGAAGAAGTTAAATAAAGCTTAATTATTTAGCTTCTGCATGAAAAGCAATCAATGAAACCATGTTTTTCACAACATTATCTTTCTGAATTCCTCAATTGTGACATCTATTAGTAATTTCTTAATGAAAATAAAATGTAAATATCAGAAACTACAAACAATATGTACATGTGTGAATTGTTTCAATTCTCTCAATCAGAAAGTAGGGAAACCTGAAATATATCATTTATGTTTTTCATTTCTTGTTGAAAAAAATACAGATGGTTCAACGCTTTCAGTTTTTCCATTACTTTCAACCAAACCCTTTTTATTACTCGTTTTAGTAAAACACATTAAAATCAAATATCTCTTGTAGCAAAACGATTCAAGCCCCTGGAACTCAAATAATTTTCTAATAAAAAATGCATGAGACAAATAAATGCACTTTATGTTCCACAAGAAAAGACAGTTTCAACAGCCTAATGCACAGAGAAAATTCATTTTATCAGTCATCCATTTCATTCTTGGCTGCTGCTACAAGCTCTCTACTGTTGCTAGGTAACCATAATTCATAGTAGCTCTTAATGGATACTCTGCTACCACTGAGAACATTTAGGTGAAGAGAATAAATGCCTTGGGTGAATCTTGGAATCTTTCATTATGCATGTCATTCTATTTTTGTAATGCTATAATGCTGCAATGTTTCTGCGGCAGAAAACTGAGTTGTAGTAATTGCATATTTCACTGTAATATGTTTTGTAAGCAGAGCAGCACGCAGTTGTCTAAAATGAGCTATTACAAACATGATTGAAATTGACCTTTTCTGCTCTTGAAGCCAGCAAATAAACCCTCAGCTGTCTTGCCATAAGCAACACAAAGAAATAGACTAGCTTGTTTTTATAGGTATATTCATATTTAAAACTAAATAAAACAAAGACAAAGATTCATTGTTTCTACTGAGATTGTTTAAAATATACAGTATTTGCTCAGCTGAAAACAAACTAAAATATTGAAAACTGCAATAAGAATCGTTGGAAGAAGGTTTACTGTATAATTAATGATAATGGTTGTATTAGGCAATGCAAAGACTTAGGTTTAAAAGATTTGATCTTCATTAATAGTTACAACTGAATAAATTTATTTTATTTTAAAGCTAGTATTCAGGACATAATGTTCTTTTAACACATAAGGATTTTTTTCTGTTTTGCATGGAACACCATTCAGAAAGAAGATACAGATGTCCTAATGAGAATTTTAGCCATGTTTAAACATCACGGCATATTTTTCATCTATTGTTGCACTAATTGTATGTCATGAGACAGTTTACACATTTTAATTACACAATGTTTATCTTTAGTCAAAAGAGACAACAATGCGAATGCTTTCCAAATCTCTTTTGTTGAGTGCCAGTGGGTTGTAACACTACCAGAAATGGAAGTGGTTCTCACCAAACATTCTAGTGGGGGATCACTTGATAATTAGCACAAGCCAGAGGCCTAACTTTCTTTCCCATTCCTGATCTGGGGCTGAAGTGGATTGTGGGACTCCAGAAATTGCCTGGGGCTCAGGCCAGCTAAGTGAATACAGAATAGAAACCAAACTGTGACCTTAATTTTATGTATTTAAATACGTCTAGGTATATATATTACATATATGTAATGTTTTCTTGCAGTTATCATTCTTAGTAGTGGGAAAAACTTTATATTATTTATAAAATATATCATTCTCTGTTAAAGAGCAAAGTTTTGTAAGAAGGTATAAAGTTAGATCGTTATTTTTTATCAGAATGTAGAATATTGTAATCTGAATAACTACACAGTCTTTCATTTCAAATATAATAAGTTTATTGAATCTCAAGATAGTAAATGGTAACGTATGTACTTTGATAATATACTTTGACTTTTTGACTTTGACTTTGCTTATTAAAGTGTCTGAATTTTTTTATGTTTGAGCTGACAGGCTGCTGTCTCAATGAGAAATATCTAGAAATAAAGGTGATCTTCAAAAGGTCATGATGGCCTAGATACTTAGATATTCATATTCAATATTGCCATGCAGCCATGGAAACCTTAACTTGTTTTCAGTCCAATAATATATAACAGCAGGTACTTGCACATCCTGACTTGGTTTGTAAGCTTTTACGAGTCCGTGTTATAAATCTGTTCCTTGATTAGCCAACCCATTATGACAACTCTGGAGCTCAAGTTGGGTTTAGATTTGGATAAGGTGACCATCATTTGTGATCACTATTTTGCATTGTGCCCCATCTTGATGCAATCAATAGTGGTTTCATAAAATCCATGCTGAAAAAGTCATTTTGCAGCATGAAATGTGTTTAATTGAGTTGTACATGTAGTTACCTAATATAGTTACCCAATTTAACTACTTATTTCCTATATTTGGGTTGTCCTAACATGTTACATTCTTTGAGAAAGTTTCCTTCAATTTTGAAGTTTCCTGCTATTTTCCTTCAATATTTATCACAAATAAGTGTACAAAAGTCTTAAATAAACATAATTTTCTTAATTAAATGGATATGCCAGTAAATGCTGCAACTATATTGGTACAATGAGAGGAACTGAATATATGTCACCTGAACCAGATGGACTAGATCCCAGGGTTCTGAAAGAGGTGGCTGAAGAAAATGTGGGGCATAAGTAATGAGCTTTGAAGAATTACTAGATTCAGGAATGGTTCTGGAGGAATGGAAAATTGCAAATGTCACACCGCTCTTTACGAAGGGAGGAAGAAAGGAAATTATAGGCCAGTTAGCTTGACTTCAGTGGTTGGGAAGTTACTGGATTCCATTATTAAGAATGATATTTCAAGGTACTTGGAGGAACAAGATAAAATAAGCCAAAGTAAGCATGGTTTCTTTTACAGGAAATCTTGTCTGAGGAATCTGTTGGAATTCTTTGAGGAAATAACTGCCAGGTATTACAGGGAAGATACTAGCACGGATAGAAGTTTGGCTGACTGGCAAAGAGTTGGAATAGAGGGGACAATTCTGGTTGGCTGCGGGTGACAAGTGGTGTTCCACAGGGGTCGGAGTTGGGACGACTTCTTTTCACGTTACATATCAATGATTTGGATAATGGGATTGATGGCTTTGTGGCCAAATTTGAAAATGAAACAAAGTTAGTGAGGGGCACTTAGGGTTGAGGAAGTAGATTCTGCAGAAGGACCTAGGCAGATTTGGAGATTGGGCAAAGAAGTAGCAGATGGAATATAGTATAGGGAGGAGCATAGTTATGCACCTCGATAGAAGGAATAGAGGTAGACTATTTTCTAAATGGGGAGAGATTTCAAAAATTAGAGCTGCAAAGGGAATTGAGAATTCTTGTGCAGGATTCCATGAAGGTTAACTTGCAGGTTGAGTCAGTGGTGAGGAATGTAAGTGCAATGTTAGCATTCACTTTTATAAAGGCTTTGGTCAAATCATGCTTGGAGTATAGTGAGCAGTTTTGTCCCCTTATCTCAGAAAAAAATGTGCTGGCATTGGAGAAGGTCCAGAGGAGGTTTACAAGAATGATTCTGGAAAGGAAAGGGATAACATATGAGGAGTGTTCAATGGTTCTAGGTGTGTACTTACTGGAGCGCTGGAGCTTTGAAGAATGAGGGGAGATCACATTGAAACTTACCAAATATAGATAGTGGATATGGAAAGGATGGGCTATAGTGGGTGAGTCTAGGACCAGAGGGCACAGCCTCTAAATAGAGAGTCATCCATTTAGAATAGAGTAGAAATTTCCTTAGTCAGTGGGCGGTGAATCTGTGGAATTTATTGCCGCGGACTGTGGAATCTAAGTCACTGAGTATATTCAAAGCGGAGGTTGACAGCTTCTGGAGGGCATCAAAAGGAAAATGGTGTTGAAATGGATAATAAATTACCCATGATAGAATGAAGAAGTCTTGATGGGCCAAATGACCTGATTCTGCTCCCATGTCTTATAGTCTAACTCCCTCAAATACATCAAAAATAAAAATTTGAAATAGTAGAAACTATTTATTCAAATCTTAACAGGAAACAGGGATGATTCAGAAACTGAACATGACCAAAGCTTTCAAGAAGTCAGTTTTGACAGTGAAGGGAAGAAGGTAAATTGGAAATAGGATTGGTCAGGAATCTGGGAATGGGAATGCTAAGTGCTACTGCAGTTTGAGGGGAGTGACAGAAGTTTGGTGAAGAGGGAGAAAGGAGCGTCAGAAGACCAAAGTAGAGGAATGATGTAGAGGAGTGAGAGGTGGCTGAAGGCATCTTAGGATATTGGCTTCTCCCAACACCTCTTGGATGCCCATCTCTGAACCTTTGGATTCCTGCATAGTACCTGTGGATTTTACATCTCATTCGACATTGAACTGAATGCTCCAACTCTCCTGCACTAAACTCTTTTGTGTCTTGAACACCTCTCTCTCCTGGTTTATGTGAAGGCATACAAAGGTTAGCAGGATTTGACGGGTAGAGCAAGGGGCTATGTGGCCTCCTCCCATTCACATGTTGATCCTTTAGCTTTGCATGCCTGACTACCTAAACTTTAAATATGTACATCTTACGTCGCAGTGATTACTTTCTACTGGCTTCAGTATAGATAGCGAGGCAGGACACTGGTGTAGAAGAACTGTGAAGAATGAAGTTTGATAGCTCAAAAGTTCTTTTCTTGCCTATAATTCTTAATTTAACCAAACAGGCCTGTGACTTTATTTGCCTTGTGTACAAAATATTGCTAAGAGAGCCCTTGCACAGAGCCATAGTTAAAGATGTAATGGATACCGGATCGGCCTCTACAGCTATCTGAGGACCCACACATAGGCAACCCCTTAGGAGTATATACCTTAGTGAGGGGTTGCACTACGTTGGAGCAAAGTACTGAACATAATTCTGTAGTTCTAGTGCACCTTATACTTTTGGTATAATTTCACGATTCTCAGTCCTGTCAATTTTTTTCCTTCATCATTACCTTTTGAGTTTTAATTCACTCAACAGTATTGACTGCAAAAAAAAACAAGAAATGAAGAGCTGGCAGCCTGTTATTCACTTGTTTTTATTTACTCTGCGATACAGCGCGGAGTAGCCCCCGCTGGCCCTTCATGCCATGCCACTCCAGTAAACACCGACAAACCCGATTAACCCTAACCTCATCAAGCTCCATCTTTGGAATGTGGGAGGAAATCAGAAGAACCAGAGAAAACCCATGCATTTCACAGGGAGGGTGTACAGAGGCTCCTTACAAAACGATGCTGTAATAGCATTGTGTTAATCACTATGCTACCCTGTTGCCTGTTTAAAGAGTGAATATCCTGAATGACTGAATATGCTCCCTACGTTTACTGGACAATACTTTTAAAATTTAATCTTTTCTTCTTGACTTTGCAAGATAATGCTGAACAATTTTCTTTTCTTTCTTCAAATAAAATCTGGCAACATTCTGCCTGCTAAAGCAGCCTCCTTGAATATTCTATAGGTCCTTCCTCTCCTCAGTTGTAAGGCATTAAGGAAAAAAAAATGCAGTCATAATTCATCTGAATCCACTGATGTTTTCAGAAAAGATCTAAAGAAGCATTTCTCTTTCGTCCCCCATGACATGGTGAGCAACTACTGATGTGACAGTTGTCAAAATGATTTTACCGTTGACCATGTGTAAAAACAGCCTAGCCTACACAAGAGTTATACACAAAGCAGGCATGTAAGGAAAAAAATATTTGGTATCAGTCCCCTGATGATTTACAACCGAAAAGGCAAATTGGCAAGAATTATTCTTGGTTAGATTAGTAGTGCATAATGTTATTACATGCAAGACCAGATTGACAATTTAGATAATTTCCAATTGCCACTCATGTGGAAAATGTTTTATTTTTGCCATGATTAACTAGATATTGACATTTTCAGTCAAACACTGTAGATAAAGAAACAAATATTAGAATTTATTAATAGCTAGGTTTATGTTTAAATTGCTACCAAACAACATGGAAGAATTGGAAAGCACTAAATGGCTAAAGTTCATAGAGCTATGCAATCATGGAACCATTATGATATGGAATATGATTTGTTTCACTGAGTTTATGCTGCTTCAAGTAGGATAATTCTATCTTCCCTATTTCCCAGCACTTTCACCATTAACCTGCAAGTAATTCACTCTCAAATGGTCATGACAGTCCCTTTAAAAACCCCATCACCTCTGACTCCATCATTACAGGGAGTGAATTTGAGATCATAAATATTTCCTTTTAAAGAAGATTATCTTCTCTCTTGTGTCTTTTGCCCTAAACTATAAATCAGTTTGTGAAAGTTAAAAAAGACAACTGCAGATGCTGGAAATCTGAAATAAGAGAAAATGCTGAAACAGTCAGAATCTGTGGAAAGTGAAAATGTCAACATTTCAGGTCTGGAACTCTTCATCAGTACTGGAAAAAAGAGTAACAAATCAGCTGCGGTAGCAAAGAAGGTAGGGAAAGGCAATAGGTGGGACAAAAGGCATTTCGCTGACAGGATGAGACTAAATGACAAACAGAGTAATTCAGTCTTTGTAATTCTGTATCGGGCAGGGTTTTGGAAGTTCTCATGACCCAGTCCTGATGAAGGGTCTTGGCCAGAAACATCGACTGTTTACACTTTTCCACAGATGCTCTCTGGCTTGCTGAGTTCCTCCTGCATTTTGTGTGTGTTCTCTGGAAGTTTAATCATTGATAGCATTTGTGGAAATATATTTTAGGATATTAGAATTTCAAGCAATATGGGCATAGGGGCAGGAAAATGCTGTTGAGTTATAAAATTAGCTATGATCATAATGAATATGGGACAGAATAGCCTATACCTATTATTTCTTATGTTCTAATACTCTATTGGCTT
Organism: Hypanus sabinus; assembly: GCF_030144855.1. Taxonomy (NCBI): domain Eukaryota; kingdom Metazoa; phylum Chordata; class Chondrichthyes; order Myliobatiformes; family Dasyatidae; genus Hypanus; species Hypanus sabinus. The sequence continues at coordinate 173,014,332 of NC_082706.1, forward strand.
ATACATATGCATTATCAAACGCCAGGTATCCTGCTTCATCAGAGTACCAGTAAACCTTTCAGGCCTATTTGGAGTTTTCTTTAGTAACTGATGTGGCTGCTTTGTTTTTCTCTCAACTCCTCCCTGAACAAACACTGAAGCACACGACTAAGAAAATCGTCTCACTCCCAAATCCCAACAACAAATATCATGGATCCTCTCAAATGTCCATTTTTTGGATAGAGGAAGAGAAGAAGAGGACACAGTTTGTCTATCTTAACTTTTCTTTCTTTACTCCTCTTCACACTCACAATTTTCCAATTCCAATATCCACAGTTTCCAAACTATGCCATTGTTCCATGAACATCAAATGACTTTGTGATCTTCTTGTGACCGCAAGCTATGCTTTTCCAGCATTTTAGTCTTGTTAACTAGTTCATGATACCACATTCTTTGCAGGGAAATTGCTAGATCTCAGCTGATGAGGAAGTGGGATGTATCACTATTAATCTGCAGTTACTCATTATTTGGATAAGAGGTGCAATTTGCAAAGGTATTGATTATTGAAGTTTCCAACTCCTAGTGGTCTTGAAGGGTTCAATTGATGGCTTCCAATTGGCATTAATAATAGAGCAGTTTCAAATTGTTACCTGTCAGATGTAGTTAATTTACAAGACATGTTGTATGTGTATGTGGTAGAGGGTCACTATTAAGTACGGTTATGTTTAGTGCTATTAATTTGGTGTGTTAAAAGATTGGCATCCACAAGGAAGAAGCTAAGTTGATCTATTTAACCTCTATCAATGCCACGTCTAAAACTTTGGGCTGGTCTGTGTAGCTATATCTTGGAAGTTCACAGATCTAGGGCTAGGAATGGCAAAGAATATTTAGCAGGTTTACTGCCTTTTGCTTTCTAGTAGCCATAAAGAAGAGTTATTCTCAAAGACCACACAAGAATATTTTGTACATCCTTCCCCACAATACTGGAATCACACGGCTCAATTAACTGAAGGCCCACCTGACTCCAACATGTGGTATGGCACAGAAGCATAGTGGGCAGGCACAGTAGTGTAGTGGTGAGCACACTGCAATACAGTACCAGAGACCTGGGTTCAATTCCCATGGCTGCCTGTAAGGAATTTGTAGGCTCTCCCTGTGACTACATGGGCTTCTTCCGGGTGCTCCGGTTTCCACTCACGGTTCAAAGGTGTACCAGTTGGTAGGTTAATTGGTAAATGGAAACAGTCCCGTGATTAGGCCAGGGTTAAAATGGAGCTACTGCGGCAGGTGACTGAAGGGCCTATTCCGCCTGTATCTCAATAAGTAAATAATAAATAAATAAAATACATTGGAGTCAACCTACTCTAATACACGGCACCTCCCTACACTGATACACAGCACCTCCCTACTCTGATACACGGCACCTCACTACTCTGATACACAGCAACTCACTACTCTGATACACAGCTCCTCCTTACACTGATACACGGCACCTCACTACACTGATACACAGCACCTTCCTACTCTGATACACAGCACCTCCTTACACTGATACACAGCACCTTCCTACTCTGATACAGAGCTCCTCCTTACACTGATACACGGCACCCACTCTACTCAAAGATAAAGGGGCCACCCTGTCCAATAGATAAAAATCAAGAAAAATGCAGGTGGTTAAAATTTGAAATATAAACAGAATTGCTGTGTTTTCTCTGCAGCTCAAGCAGAGAGAAATAGTGAACATTTCACATCTGAAACCATTCTTGTTCTAGTGTGCCTGCCATTCTCCATGTTAAACTTGGCCTACTCTGATTCATAAAGTGCTGGGTCTATCCTTTCCATGGTTTCCTCTTTTCTGTCAAATGCAGTTCACCTAGCAATTTTTGTAACCATCTACCTCACTGGTTGAAACCTTTTCAGTTCCAGCCATATTCCCTACTTCCTGGAATCCCACTCCATTTGCCATTCAGATAGCAGCCTGCTAATTGGCTAAATAGTAGTAGTCTCTCGAAGTCCGAGGAAGACGAATGTGTTGTGCAGCCAACGTCTGTGGGCACACATAGACTTACATAAACTTCCATACTCTGGAGGATCAGATAATTTCCATTCTGCCCTGATATCAACCACATGACAACTGCTGACAAGTAAAATATGCTTTAGGTAGCACCCTTAAGTGCTTTACTACATCAAACTCCCACAAAGAGCCGCATGATAATTTTATTTTAATAATGCTGAATGAGGTGTAATTATTCACCAGGAGACTGGTGAAACATTTCCCCTTCTAGCATCACCAATAGTTATGTATTGCCTCAGCCCTGTACTGGAGTGGCAATCCATATTTTTGTGCTCAGGTTTCTTGACATTTGAACACAGATTCTTCTGACACAAAAGGTAAGACTACAGCTCACCGACACTGGAAGGTACAAATATGACTTCAGCCAAAGCCAGATACATGGACTCATAAATTTGGATGTATATGCCACTTGAAATATTGAAACTGTTTATAATCTGATCTGAACTTAACCTCATCACTGCATTCCTATCTAGCCCTGGTAACTTACACTAATATTACTTGTGAATCTTCCTCAAAACCATATAACCATATAACAATCACAGCACGGAAACAGGCCATCTCGGCCCTCCTAGTCCGTGCCGAACTCTTAATCTCACCTAGTCCCACCTACCCGCACTCAGCCCATAACCCTCCACTCCTTTCCTATCCATATACCTATCCAATTTTACCTTAAATGACACAACTGAATTGGCCTCTACTACTTCTACAGGAAGCTCATTCCACACAACCATCACTCTCTGAGTAAAGAAATACCCCCTCGTGTTTCCCTTAAACTTCTGCCCCCTAACTCTCAAATCGTCCTCTCGTTTGAATCTCCCCTACTCTCAATGGAAACAGCCTATTCACGTCAACTCTATCTATCCCTCTCAAAATTTTAAATACCTCGATCAAATCCCCCCTCAACCTTCTATGCTCCAATGAATAGAGACCTAACTTGTTCAACCTTTCTCTGTAACTTAAGTGCTGAAACCCAGGTATCATCCTAGTAAATCGTCTCTGCACTCTCTCTAATTTATTGATATCTTTCCTATAAAACATTCCAATGACTCACCTTTCACTGTCTTTTGAGGAAGAAAATTCCTAAGATATACAATTTCTAGATACACAAAAAAAATCACCTCCTCACGATCTTAAATGGATGATTTTTAAACAATCACCAAGTCTTATAGTGTGGAAACAAGGCCCTCTGGATTATCTGATTGGCAATGATCGCGAAGCGCCCATGTACACTAATCCTATCCTAATCACATCTCATTCCCACCAACTCCCACAGATTTCATTACTCACCTACACATTAGGAATAATTTAAAGTAGCCAGTGAAGCTACCAATTAGCAAGGCTTTGGGTTGTGGCAGGAAACAGAGAAATCCCACATTGCCACAGGGAGAATTTGCAAACTTGACGCCAACAATACTGCAGGTCAAAATCTGTTGTGGCAGCAGCTCTCCTAGTTGCAGTATAATGCCACTGATGAGCTCTAGTTCTAGACTCTCCCATATGAGGAAACATTTAACCTCTGTATCTACCCTCTCAAGTTCCCTCAACTTTCTATTTACTTTAAGTTGTCTCTCACTTTTCTAAGCTCCAGCAGATACAAACCCAACTGGTTCAACCATTCCTTGGTAAGTCAACTCCCCAATTCCTAATATTAATTAATCTAGTAAACCTTCACTTATTTACTTTCAGTAGCCTTTCTTAAAGACAAAAAACTGTCACTGTATGCAGAACACCAGATGATACCTTCCAACTGGGCCTTCTGGAGCTCTCAGTTGCTTGTAATTTTAGTTCCCTCACAAATCCTACACTGGCGTTTTTGTCTCCAGCTTCCTTCATTGCTGGTGAAGCTTAACATAAACGAGAGGCATATTGTCAAATTTTACCTGGGTATTCCACAACCTGATGACATGAACATTGAATTCTCCAATTTCAGTTTAACTGCCCCTTTCTGTCTCTTTTCTCTCTTCTCCATACCTACCTAGTTGCTACTATGTCCCCCATCAACCTGTTTATACCCTCCTCCACTGATGCACCATCAATAACTCTCTGAGACGTGAGGCGAGATATAGGCTTTTATTGGCTGGAAGAAAGAACAAGCAGCAATTGACCACCACACTGCATCCTGGAGACTGAGACCGGGGCGGAGTCCCCAATCGCCTTTATACTGGGGTCCGTGGGAGGAGCCACAGGAGCAGTCAGCGGGGGGGGGGGGGGGGGGTGTCCAGACAGGTATATGTAGTTCACCACATCCACCCATTCCATCTGCCCACCCCACCTCCCTTACTTAGATCCACACCCTACCTTCCTTTCCTATCAGATTCAACTATCTGCACAACGTTGTTGTCTCCACCTCTCAGCCTCTGTCACTATTTCCATCCTTCATTCCTCCATTTGCCTATCAACCTTCCTCACCTGCATCCACCTAATGCTTACCAGATCTTGCTCCACCCCTTCCCCTTTGCTTCTTAATACTGGCTATCTCCTTTAGTCCAGATGAAAGACTTCAACCAGAAGTGTCCAATGTCCATATTCTTCACAGATACTGACTCACCCAGTAAGCACTTCCAGCAACTTGTGTATTGCTTCAGATTCCATCAAATGCAGTCTTTGCGTCTCCATTAAGCCTAACCTTTTACTTTTATATATTTTTAAATGATTTGGCAGAGAACGGCTTTGCAATGGAGTACAAGCTAAAATTTCAGAGAAGTACACTTGGCTGTCGCAGTACTTGACAATTTCACTGTTTGGATATTTTAACCAGATTTGAATGTGATGGAGAAATTGACAGATCTTCAGTTGACTTCTTCCCAAGGATCTAGATTTTGAATGCAAGGTGCAACCATCAGGAATACTTCAACCATCAAAGAAAAACAAGATATTTTCCTTTATTTGTTGTTTGAACCTGACTGTAACCTTGTAAACTTTGTCTAAATCTAAATAAAGGAAAAATTTAGTTACATTACTATTTTGTACTTTGATTCATATCACTTGTGATTTACTGTCCCTATGACAGGTACTTCTGTATAAGTGATTGCTATTGCTAAGAGCTGAGGAACTGCATTCATTCACTCTTCATTCTTTGAAATCATTCCTTTCTTTTTGTGTGTTGTGATTATTTTAAAAATTGGAAATTACTCTTTGTGCTATGATGGTAGATCAATTGAATGACATCCTTCACCATTTTAATAGACATGTTAATTCATTTAGTGTCTGTTCTGAAAGAATGTAAAGAGTAATACTTTGACTGTATCATTTTAAGATTTAACTTTGTTGAATTATGTTTATTCAATTCAAGGGCAAATAAGACATAAATTTGATAATATCTTTCAGAAGGTCATGAAGTATTCCACAAATTTGAAAAATTACAAATATATCAAAATGACAGTGTCGTGCAATAAATGTTAGAGATGGATTACCAATTATTTGGGGAACCACTGGCGAGCTTCATGATTAGAAAAAATAATAAATGAAGTACCTACCACAGAAAGGCAGTTTGAAAGCAGAGCTCCATCTTGGCTTAGCATATTAGACACTGTTATTGCAGGAAGATTCATGTTTTGTGGATTGAACTGAAGAATCCCATTCTGGGGCACCGAGTGGCAGATTGAATGGTAGCCAGAGTCTGTGTCAGTCAGGTGAAGGAGTGAATGGTCCGGCATCGAAGGAGGAGTAATTGGAGGGATATCAAAATCTTCATCTCCAATGCTTGGGACTGGGTACGACTGTGGAAAGAAGCAGCAATTTTTATATTTTAATAATGATTGCAAGTTTTTAAAAAATGGTTTCCTCAGACAATTTCAGTATTCACTATAAATTTGACTGAGAGATGAATGGAACTCATTACAGAATTTCTAACCACCAGTTACAATAATTGCTATCAACCAGAATTTATCATTTTAATTTGGAGAATGTTGTAAAAGCACTCAAATCAGGCAGAATAGAGCACTGAAGTATGAATGCAATAAATTCAAAGCTTTCTATATACAGATCAAACCACACAGTCTGGAACCCAGATTTAACTTTGTAAAGTAACAAGAAACTGAAATTATAATTGGAAATATCCATGTTATTTTTTTAACCTAATGCTAATGAAATTCTTTTTAAAAGACTGATAATTAAATTAGAATTCTAAAAAGTGCTTAGAACTGCTATTGGCTGTAAAATGAAATTGCAGTGGCACAATAAAGACTGAAGTGTGCAAAAAGCAAATTAATTCTGTTGTGTATGACAATGACTGCCCCATCCTTTAGGATATATTCTCTCCTTCCTAGGTGGTCCCTTGGGATTGAGGATGACTTGTTTCCAATCAAGTTCCTTTGGCGCTGATGTGACTGATGAAGCCAATGTGAGACCTGCAGACTTTATCACAGATGGGACAGGAGTGGCAGGTGGATAGTTTGAGGTGGTGTGCTCCTTCTGCTGTTTGTAATTCAGATGAAGGTGACACTGACAGGGCCCAGATGACATTGAAAAGCGTGATACAGAACAAGGACAGACACTTCTGAAGGAAAATGGATTGAACATCAGGGTAGTTATGGCTCCATTTTACATCAGTCATGGATACAAAGGAATTAGATTAGGTCACATAAGCTAATTTATGGTGGTTATGGCAGCACTATCACTTTGGTCGAGTGTGTGAGTCTATGAACAGCAGGACGACACACACTGAATGCGAGAGGAACTCAGCAGGCTAGACAACATTCTAAGGAAAAGAATAAACAGTGGACGCTTCAGGCCTAGAACCTTCGCCTAGACCTGATGAAGGGTCTCAGCCCAAAATGTCGACTGTTTACTCTTTCCCATAGAATGCTGCCTGGCTTACTGAGTTCCTCCAACATTCTGAGTGTGTTGCCTTGGATTTCCAGCATCTGCAGTTTTTCTTGTGTTTGTGAACAGCACTACAATTGCCTTTCTTGTGCTTGGTGTCAGTGATATGTGGATGTAAGGGGTAGGTACCGATGTAAAGTGCTATGTGCCTGTGATGCTGCTCCAAGTGTTTTGTTGCACTTGTGCATGAGAAAATAAACTCAACTTTAACTTATGATAAAAGCCGGGTAAATGGGTTATATTTCCTGAAGGTAAGGTGGTTTATGCATGATCCGAGTGAACATAACATATCAAAATTAACTGCAAAAAGACACAGAGTTAGCAAGCAGATTACCACTCCAAAGAAAGGCTTGTTTTTATGTTGTGCCTCAGAGTCTTGCTGTTCAGGGTGAATGTACAAAATATTTTCTTCAAAGGTTGCCATAGATGTCTCGGTACTGAACACGCCAAAAATTGGTGAGAAGCCCAAGATTCACTTTGTCCCCGTTTAAAGTAAATATCCTCAAGGAATGCTCTGCATTGTATGTGGAGGCTCTGCGTATTCATAACACTTCCCACTTATATTCACACAAGAAAAGCAAGTCAGGCAGGGAGCTTTTGCTATGATTACAGATAAGATCTAAAGAGTGTTTCTCTTGGTCTAACTTTCTCTATTTTTCCAAGTTCTGAAACTTAAGCATTTTCCTTCATTCTGGTTATAATTACTTATGAAAAGCATATTTATATTGCACTAAAAGTACATACTTTTCATGTTAGATTTGAATATATATTTTGTAATCCACCACTTGTCTTGGATAAGTCCACTGCTATTCTGTGCATTTGCCAGTTAACATGGACACAAGAGATTCAGAAGATGCTGGAAATCCAGAGCAACATATACACACAAAACGCTGAAAGACCTCAGCAAATCAGGCAGCATCTATGGAGAGGAATAAAGAGTCAATATTTCTGGCTGAGACCTTCCGTCAGTCTAACTTGTTTATGCTGACCAAGATGCCACGCTAATCCCATTTGCCTGTGTTTGGATCATACCTGTCTAAACCTTTCCTATCCACATAGAAGACCAAATGTCTTTTAAATGTTGTAGTCATTGCCCAGACAGAGAACATCCACCACTTGCCTCCAGCAATCCTCTTTGCCATTTTCTCAAAAACCTATTAAATTTATGATACATGTTTTCCCATGAACAAAGCCATACTGCTTATCCCAAGTTAACTCTTTTGATTGGCGAGAGCAGAAGGCGAGTGGGCGTTCAGCCCCCTCTGCCTGTATTTGACTCTCTCTCCCACTCGTTCACTGGTGCTCAAGCGAGGTGCAGGAATCTCGGGTCTTGGGCAGGTTTTGATCAATGCCACTGGTGGACTGGTCCCATTTTTATAAGACTCTGTGGTTCATGTTAAATGTTATTCTGATTTTTGGTTACTCTTTTTTTAAAATGCTATTTTGACGGGGCATTTCAACATTGACAAGCTCTGCGGCCTGCAGTCAACAAACGACACAGCACTCAATTGCTGAAATGAACTAAACCAAAGCTCAACAGTTTTAAGGACTCTGCAGTTTTAAGTTTAATATTCTGTGTGTTATTCAGTTGCTTTTTTGCTTTTGACAAAATTTGTCCCCCTTTCCACGTGACGGGCACTTGATGTATTCTTTGAACAGGTTCCGTGGTGTTTCTTTGTTTCATGGCTGCCTACGGGAAGATGAATCTCAGGGTTGTATACTGTATACATACTTTGATAATACAGTACTTCGAAATTCTGAGTCCAGTTGCAGTCAATCCCATCCCCCAGAGTTCTTTGCAGAAACCTAACCATTGCTAATGTGAGGTTCTTTGGCTTGTGCTTCTGGTGGCCTCACTATGGAAAGGACACTGAGCCCTGTGACTGGGTGCTCAAGAGGCTCAGCAGCATATTACCTGGATTGGAGAGTATTAGATATCAAGAGAGGGTGGATAACTTGGATTGTTTCATCTGAAACACTGGAAGCTAGGGGTTCTTGGATCATTGGAATCACTCCCGGTTGAGAGGCGGGGGGAGGGTATGACCTGTACGAAAGGGATGGGTTTCATCTGAACCCGAAGGGGACCGATATTCTCACAGGCAGGTTCATTAGAGCTGATAGGGAGGGTTTATACTAATTTGGCAGGTATATGGGAACTGGAGTGAAGGGGCTTAGGATAGAACAGATGGTAAAAAAACAAAGATAGCGTGCAGTTAGACAGCCAGCAGGGTATCAGTGCATTAGGATTGCAGAATCAAAAGGGTAGCAAATATAGAACTCAAAGTGTTATATCTCAATTTAAAGACAGAATATAATATAAACGGTAAGATTCTTGGCAGTTTGGAGGATCTGAGAGAGCTTGGGGTCCGTGTCAATAGGACACTCAAAGCTGCTGCACAGCTTGACAGTGTTGTTAAGAAGGCGTATGGTGTGTCGGCATTCATCAACCGTGGGATTGAGTTCAAGAGCCATGAGGTAATGTTACGGCTATATAAGAGCTTGGTCAGGCCCCACTTGGAGTACTGTGTTCAGTTCTGGTCACCTCACTACGGGAAGAATGTGGACACTATAGAGAGGGTGCAAAAGAGATTTACAAGGATGTTGCCTGGATGGGAGGTGTACCTTATGAGAATAGGTTGAGTGTACTTGGCCTTTTCTCCTTGGAGCGACAGAAGATGAGAGGTGACCTAATAGAGGTGAATGAAATGATGAGGAACACTGATCATGTGGATAGCCAGAGGCTTTTTTCCAGGGCTGAAATGGTTAACAGGAGGGGGCATAGTATTAAGATGTTTGGAAATAGGTACTGAGGGAATGTCAGGGGTAAGTTTTTCACACAGAGAGTGATGGGGGCATGGAATGCACTGCAGGTGGCATTGATGGAAGTGGATACAACAGGGTTTTTTTTTAAGAGCCTCTTAGATAGGTACATGGAGCTTAAAAACATAGAGGACTATGCGTTGGGGAATTTCTAGGCAGTCTCTAGAGTAGGTGACATGGTTGGCACAATATTGTGGGCTGAAGGGCCTGTAATGTGCTGTAAATTTCTATTATCTATGTTCAATGCATGGAATATAAGAAATAAGGTGGAAGATATTGTTGAACTTTGTTGCATAAATCATTAGAAAGATGTGAAATTGGATTGGGAGATGTTGAATCCTTGTGGGTTGTATTAAGAAACTACAAGGGTAGAAGGACCCTAATGGCAGTTGTACACCAGCCTCCAAACAGTAGCTGAGATGTTAACTACAGATTACAACTCGAAATAGAAAAGGCATGTCAAAAGGGCAATGTTATGATAGTCATAGGAGATTTTAACATGCATGTACAGTAGATTAGGGAAATCAAGTTGGTAATGGATCTCAAGACAGTGAATGTCTCCGAGATTTTTTTTAAAGAACAGAGAGAAGGTGACAAAATCTGAAAGACCGAAGAGTACATAAGCCACCCAGACCAGATGAACTGCACCTTAGGGTTCTGAAAGAAGCAGCGGTAGAGATTGGATTCCAGCATGGTTCCAGAGGACTGGAAAATTGCAAGTGTCACACCACTCTTTAAGAAAGGAGAAAGGCAGCAGAAAGGAAACGATAGTCCAGTTAGCCTGACCTCAGTGGTTCCAAAGATGTTGGAGTCAATTGTTAATGATGAGGCTACGGAGTAATTGGTGACACAGAACAAGATAGGAGAAAGTCAGCATGGCTTTCTTATAGGAAAATCTTGTCTGACGAACCTATTGGAATTGATTGATGAGATTACAAGTTGGATAGATAAAGGGGATGCAGTGGATGTTGTATATTTGGATTTCCAGAAGGCCTTTGATAAGGTGACACATGAAGCTGCTTACCAAGTTAAGAGCCCATGGTATTACAGGAAAGTTACTAACATAGTTAGAGAATTGGCTGATTGGTAGGAGGCAGCGTTGGTGGGAATAAAAGGATCCTTTTCTGGTTGGCTGCCAGTGACAAGTGGTGTACCGCAGGGGTCGGTGTTGGGATAGCTTCTTTTTATGCAGTATATCAATGGTTTTGATGATGCAATAGATGGCTTTGTTGCCAAGTTTGCAGATGATATGAAGATTGGTAGTGTTGAGGAAACAGGTAGGCTGCAAAAGGATTTAGATGGATTAGGAGAATGGGCAAGAGAGTGGCAAATGAAAGATAATGTTGGAATATGCATGGTCATTCACTTTTGTAGAAGAAATAATACCATAAGATATAGGAGCAGAAGTAGGCCATTTGGCCAATTGAGTCTGCTCTGCCATTTAGTCATGGGCTGATCCAATTCTTCCAGTCATCCGCACTCCCCTGCTTTCTGCCCATATACTTTGATGCCCTGGGTAATCAAGAACCTATCTATCTCTGCCTTAAATACTTAGCCTCCCTAGCCGCTCATGGCAACAAATTCCCTAGATTTGCCACCCTCTGACTAAAGTAATTTTTCTGCATCTCTATTCTAAATGGATAACCTTCAATCCTAAAGTCGTGCCCTCTTGTCCTAGTCTCCCCTACCATGGGAAATAACGTTGCCATATTTAATCTGTTTAGACCTTTTAATATTCGGAATGCTTCTAAGAGATCCCCTGTCATTCTCCTGAACTCCAGGGATTACAGCCCAAGAGCTGCCAGACGTTCCTCATGCAGTAACTCTTTTATTCCTGAAATCATTCCCATGAATCTTCTTTGAACCCTCTCCAATATCAGTGTATCCTTTCTAAAATAAGGAGCTCAAAACTGCACACAATACTCCAAGTGTGGTCTCACAAGTGCCTTATAGAGCCTCAACATCACATCCCGGCTCTTATATACTAAATCTCTAGAAATAAATGTCAACATTGCATTCTCCTTTATCACAACCGACTTAACCTGGAGGTTAACCTTTAGGGTATCCTGCACAAGGACTCCCAAGTAGCTTTGCATCTCTGCATTTTGAATTCTCTCCACATCTAAATAATAGTCTGCCCATTTATTTCTTCCATCAAAGTGCGTGACCATACACTTTCCAACATTGTATTTCATTTGCCACTTCTTTGCCCAATCTCCAAAACTATCTATGTCTCTTTGCAGGCTCTCTGTTTCCTCAACACTACTCACTCCTCCACCTATCGTTGTATCATCGGCAAACTTAGCCACAAATCCATTAATCTCATAGTCCAAATCATTAACATACATCATAAAAAGCAGCGGTCCCTAAACCAACCCCTGTGGAACTCCACTGGTAACTGGCAGCCAGCCAAAATAGGATCCCCTTATTCCCACTCTCTGTTTTCTGCCAATCAGATAATGCTCCATCCATGTTAGTAATTCCTGTGTAATTCCATGGGCTCTTATCTTGCTCAGCAGCCTCATGTGTGGCACCTTGTCAAAGGCCTTCTGAAAATCCAAGTACACTACATCAATTGCATTTCCTTTTTCTACCCTGCTTGTAATTTCCTCAAAAAATTGCAGTAGGTTAGTCAGGCAGGATTTTCCTTTCAGGAAACCATGCTGGCTTTGGCCGATCTTGTCATGTACGTCCAGGTACACCGTAATCTCATCCCTAACAATCGATTACCATAACTTCCCAACCACTGATGTCAGGCTAATAGGTCTATAGTTTACTTTCTGCTGCCTCCCACCCTTCTTAAATAGTGGAGTAACATTAGCAATTTCCCAGTCATCTGGTTCAATGCCAGAACCTATCAATTCTTGAAAGATCATTGTTAATGCCTCCGCAATCTCTCCAGCTACTTTCTTCAGAATCCGAGGGTGCATTCATCAGGTCCAGAAGATTTATCCGCCCTCAGACCATTACGCTTCCTGAGCAACTTCTCAGTCGTAATTTTCCCTGCACATACTTCACTTTTCTGACACTCTTGAATGTCTGGTATACTACAGATGTCATCCACTGTGAAGACTGATGCAAAATATGTATTCAGTTCCTCTGCCGTCTCTGTATCTCTCATTACAAAATCTCCAGCCACATTTCCTATTGGTCCTATATCTACCCTTAATTCTCTTTTACCCTTTACCTACTTAAAAAATGCTTTTTGTATCTTCTTTGATATTAGTCACCAGCTTCCTTTCATACTTCATCTTTTCCTTCCTAATGACCTCCTTAGTTTCCTTCTGCAAGTTTTTAAAAGCTTTTCAATTCTCTATCTTCCCACTAGTTTTGGCTTCCTTGTATGCCCTCTCTTTTGCTTCTACTTTGGCTCTGACTTCACTTGTCAGACTATTGTATGGACTGTTTTCAAAGCAGGGAGAAAATCCAAGCATCTGAGATACAAAGGGACTTGTAAGTCCTTTTGCGGAACACCCTAAAGGTTAATTTGTAGGTTGGGTCATTGCTGAGGAAGGCAAATGCCATGTCAGCATTTATTTCAAGAGGTCTAGAATACAAGAGCAGGGATGTGATGCTGATACTTTATAAGACACTGGTGAGGCCTCCCCTTGAGTACTGTGAACAATTTTGGGCTCCTTATCTAAGAAAAGATGTGCTGGCATTGGAGAGGGTTCAGAGGAGACTCACGAGGATGATTCTGGGAATGAAAGGGTTATCATATGAGGAATGTTTTATAGCTCTGGGCCTGTACTCACGAGAAATAAAAAAGGATGAGGGGGGAGGGACCTCATTGAAACCTGTCAAATGTTGAAAGATATAGATCTGGAAAGGATGTTTCCCATGGTGGGAGAAGTCTAGGACCAGAGAGCACAGCCTCAGGATAGAGGGACATCCATTCACAACAGAGATGCAGAGAAATTTCTTTAGCAAAATGGTAGTGAATTTGTAGAATTTGGTACCACAGGCAGCTGTGGAGGCCAGGTTGTTGGCTATATTTTAGATGGAGATTAATAGGTTCTTGAATGGCCACTGCATCAAAGGTTATGGGGAGAAGGCCAGGGAGTGGGGCTGAGGAGGGAAGAAAGGATGAGCCATGATTGAAGGGTGGAGCAGGCTCGATGAGCCAAATGGCCTAATTCTGCTCTTATGTCTTATGGTCTTATGTTCTTCTGGTAAAGGGATATCTGATAGCAGTATGAAAAATTATGAGAGGTATGGATAGGAGTGATACTCAGAAACTTTTTCCTGAGTTGACAAATGCAAACACTAGAGGGTATATGTTTAAGATCAAAGGGGAAATTTTAAAGGAGTTCTGTGAATTTTTTTACACAGTGAATGGTAGGTGATGGGGAAGGTGACAGAAACCAATACGATAATGTTGCTTAAGAGACACTTAGACAGATACGTGAACATGCAGAGAATTAAGGGATACAGACCATGTGTACACCGATGGGAATAATTAAATTGGTATCATGGGCAGTGTGGACATGGGGAGTGAAAGGGCCTTTTCATTCACTAGGGCCTTTTCATTTACTGTACTGTACTATGGTTTCTGGGTTGCCTTCCCACACTTTCAAGTCAAGTCAAGTCAGGACAAGTCACTTTTATTGTCATTTCAACCATAACTGCTGGTACAGTACATAGTAAAAATGAGACTACATTTTTCAGGACCATGGTGTTACATGACACAGTACAAAAAACTAGACTGAACTATGTAAAAATCAACACAGAGAGAAAAAAACAATTACACTAGACTACAGACCTACCCAGGACTGCATAAAGTGCACAAAGCAGTGCAGGCATTGCAATAAATAATAAACAGGACAATAAGGCAGTAAGATGTCAGTCCAGGCTCTGGGTATTGAAGAGTCTGAGAGCTTGGGGGAAGAAACTGTTATATAGTCTGGTTGTGAGAGCCTGAATGCTTTGGTGCCTTTTCCCAGATGGCAGGAGGGAGAAGAGTTTGTATGAGGGGTGCGTGGGGTCCTTCATAATGCTGTTTGCTTTGTGGATGCAGCGTGTAGTGTAAATGTCCGTGATGGCGGGAAGAGAGACCCCAATGATCTTCTCAGCTGACCTCACTATCCGCTGCAGGGTCTTGCGGTCCGAGATGGTGCAATTTCCGAACCAGGCAGTGATGTAGCTGCTCAGGATGCTCTCAATACAACCCCCGTAGAATGTGATGAGGATGGAGGGATGGGAGATGGACTTTCCTAAATAAAGACACATTATCCATCCTCCAGTCTTTCAGAAGCTCACCTCACCCATGGCTAACAAAGTTACAAAAATCACTTTTAGGATCCTAGTGATCTCCTCTTTTGGCTCCCACAATGTCCCATTATATATCTGGTCATACCCCAGGGATTTATTCACTCTTATGTGCATTAAGGTTGCTAACACCTCCTTTTTCATAATGTTGATATGCTCCCCCAAACTCACCAGCTTCTATGTTCTTCTCCACGGTAAATGAAAAATATTCATTTAAATTTCACTCAATCTTTGTGGCTCCATACATAGCATCAATCCTTAAAAATCCTTAAAAACTACTCTCTCCCTAGTTACCTTAGTTTTGTGCTTAATATATTGAGAATATATTATGGATTCTCATTTAAGATTTGCCAAAGGCATCTCACATTCCCTTTATGCCCTCCTAATTACCTTCTTAAGTATATATCTGCATCCCTTATTCTCCTCAGGTGACTCACTTGATCCAGCTACCTATACCCAACATACCCTCTTTCTCCTGACAAGAGCCTCAATATTCTTCATCAGCCAGGGTTCCTTAGTCTTGCCAGCCTTGTCCTTCACTCTAAAATGAACGTGTTAGTCCTGAGGCCATCTTATCTCATTTTAAAAAGCTTCCTACTTGTCAGACGTCCCTTTACTTGCTAGTAGCCTCTTCCAATCAATATTTTCAAGTTCTTGCCTAGTGTCATCAATTCTTCTTTGTTTGTGGACAAGTTCTATCTTTTTACATAACTTCCTTTAAAACTAATAGAATTATGGTCACTGATCCAAAAGTGCCCCTTCATGCCACATCAGCCATTTGCCCAGCTTCATTTCTTGAGATGAATTCGAGTGTACCCTTCTCTTGTACAGCCATCACAATATTACTGCAGAAAACATTCCTAGATCTCCTTAACAAATTCAGGACAATCAGTGAGGAAGAGGATGGTGACAAGTATGGGCTGGTGGCACTTGTGGAATGAGGAGGGTGGTGTTGCTTTGAATACCAAACAACATTCTTCACAAGAATCCTACTGCCAGAAGATCAATACTTCATACTTCCCAGCTTCCTCTCCCTGTACATTAACTTTCAACAATACATGAACAAGAACATCCAGGCTCCTCTGAACACCACACTTCTCAATCTCTTATCATTTAATAGACCCTGCTTTTCCATTTTATATTCCATTATACCTGTTATGTCATCATTGTTCACTTGCCCTTGAAACACCATGCATCCTCCTCACAATTCAAAATGTCATCCAGCTTGGCATTATCAACAAACATGCTTACATCACATTCTCCGTCCTTTCTGAAGTCATGGGTTACATTTGCTATCAACCCACCCATGGGAACAGTTTAGAGTCTATGAAATGTTGGAAGTGTGATCAGGTTCATCCAGCATCTCCAGAGATGTCTCTTTCAAAACCTTGTAATGCAGGTCATCAGGTCCCAGGGATTTATCAGTTTTCAATCGCATTAATTTCTCCATTTAAGTTTGTACTAATGTTAATTTTTTACAGCTTCTTATTCTCTTTAGACCTGTTGGTCTGCATTATGTCTGGGAGGCATTTTGCATCTTCTGTTCTGAAAACAATTTCTCTGCCATATCCTTATTCTCCAATATTGTTTTTCTTGATCAGTCTGTAAGGGACTCACATAGATTGCAGTACTTTTTTTTTCTCTTTTTGCATGAGTGTATCTGTTTTCACAGATGGCATCTATGTTTCCTGTTGGATTAGTTTTGGAATTTAATTTCCTTTTTTTAAAAATCAATGGCACGGTACTCATTTGCTAAATTCTAAAATGTTCCCAATTATCCCATTTAGTCCTCTTTTTAGCATCATTATAAGCTTTTCCTTTAAAGTACTACCTTAAACTTTGGTTGTTAGCTAGAGATCATTTTTGTTTTTTCGTTTTGTGCCTTAAAATGATGCATATTATGCAAAATCTGTATCAATTGTTTAAATGTTGGTCTACTGCTTGTAAATGTAGTTTCTCAATGAACTGTCATTGTCACCCACACTACACCTCCATATTTTTCTACATTTAGATTTAAGAATACATGTTTGGGTTGAACTAAATTGATTTCAATATTCATATGAAGTTGAATCAGGTTCTGATCATACTTCACTAAAGGTCTTTGAAGTGTATGATTGTTAATTAAACCTTTATCATTTCACAATATAAAATCTAGAACAGCCTGTTTCCGTCTCCATTTAGTGCAGCTTCTCTGAGATCTGCTTCACTATTTGCCTGTTATGTTTAATACACAAATTAAATCTCATCAAAGAGACACTAAAACTTCAAACAATCTGTTGGAGAAACCAGTAGGTCAAGCAGCATCTGTAAACTGGGGTGGGGAGCAGTTGTCCAAATACTGCAGTACAGGTAGTCTGTCTGCATTTTGTGAGTCACATGCCCTGAAGAAACTGCAAGGCCTGCTTACAAAGACCCAGCCATATTTAGATTCCAGGTTTCAGATACAATTCATTTGTGTGGCATAAAGGTATATTGACCCACTGAAAAGGATTCTAACTTCTAGACCATCACGCAACCCTTTGTGCCCCTTGGTTCAATTCATTCCTAGATACATCCATGACAATTCACACACTCTTATATGCCCTGGCCTATTCCAACTTCTAGTTGTCCTTCTCCTCCGCTGAGAGGTATTCTATCATTTGATTTCTTTTCCTGGCAATTAAAACACATCAGTTGGGACTCCATGCCAAGAATACAGAAACTAATTTTTATTTTTCTAATTACATAATTGCCCACATGATTCATTTGCTTTTTCTTACAAATCATTTTCAGCTTTCTCCCCATGAAACTCCATCTTTCTCTATGATTTGTTCAATCACCCTTCATAAATAATTGTCCTGTCTACTTCACAGATAGTCATTACTATGACTTAATTTCAGACCTCTCAAGGAATCTCTCCGCCTGTTCCTACAAGATTGGTGATCATTTGGTCTCAATTTCAATTTTCTTTCTGCCTGAGCAGTGATCAGTTTCAGCAATAAACATTACATCTGTGGTTGTTATTCACATAAGCAATGCAACATGAGCTTCTTTCTATCTTTGTTGATGAATCAAAGAACCAGAGTTTATCAGGAATCTGGCATGAGAGTAACAAGAGCAGTCCATTCAACCCTTGAGCTCATTCCACCAATTATTTCATGGTTGATCTGCATCTTCAGTTCATCTACTGCCTTTACCTTCATATCCCTATGTAAAGCAATGTCACTTCTGAGAAAGAAAGCTGTTAAGTGATGTGTGAAAATTGTTAGTTAAGGGAGGAATTCTGTTGAATAGTGTAATGATATTGTATGTGACATGCTGGATTTCTTTAGAAATACAAGAATGCTAAACATAATTAATTAGGTAGTGGATTCAAGGCACATTAAAAGGCACATCCGAAATGAGACTTACATTCAGGCGTGGAATTAAGAGATATGTGCAGTGATGTCAAATAGTGTGCAATACTTCATTAGTTGTTCTGATAAAGGATCTTTATCCTGAAACATTATCTTGTTTCCTCTTTCCACAGATGCTGTCTGACCTGCTGCGTGTTCTGTCTCAATTTCAGATTTCTACCAACTGAAATTTTTTATTTAATTTTCATTCAGTATGCAATACTCATCTTGAGGTTTCTTGCATGAAATGTAACTACAAACACCTACAAATGGTATGGCTCACAACACGGTGTAGCAGGCCTTATATGGGGGACAGAGACCTGTTTTGGTGTCATTTGAAAGACTTGACCTTAACTGCTCCACATCTGTACACTTACCTTCAGCCAAAAGGATGCCTTAAAGTTGAGGGTCACTGATCACCTCCATGCCTTCTAGTTTCTGACATTTACAGACATTGCCCCTCAGTCTTTCAAAATCCATCTGATCAATTCCCTAACTTCCTCCCACTGGTCTTCCTGCCTTGCTGCTCAGGCTACTCCTGCAATGTGCAGATCACCTCCCTGAGCCCATGCTTGATTATATCCTCAAGTCGCACTCCATAATAATCTACCCTGACAACATCTTCTTTGTTCAGAACCCAAGCTGATTCCTGTCTTGATCACCACCAAAACTACCTCTCCTTTCTACTATTCATTTTCAAAATCAACTCCCCTGACTTAATTTTCTTCACAGTGTAACCCTCTTACTGTCTCTAAAGCGAGAACCTCTCAATAAAGACTGGTGTGCGTTCTCCTGACTTCCCCTTCCTCAAGTTCACAATCAAGACCAGGCAATCAAACATAAATAGCAGTATATGGAGCTGGCATTGTACTAGTTACAGAAACTGCAGGAGGATAGGAATGCAAGAAATGGCTTTTAGGAGAACGAGAACAGCTTCTTACTTCTTTATGTGCTTACTTCCAAGGGACCTTCTAACGCAAGGCCTTTGCATGTGAAATGATTGTTTAGAATGCTGTGTTTGCTACCTCCACTTGCAGGAGAATGGTGTTGTACAACTTTCACATAATGAGACAGGGCATCACAGTGCAGCATTGGCTAGCTCCTAAGAGGGTGATTGTCTTTGGTGTATGCCATATTGCAAAGCTGCACAAGAAACATCTTAAATGTTTAGGAGAACACTTTCCCAATGTCAGGAAAATTATTGTTAATTTACAGTCAAACCAAGGAAATTAAGTAACTATGGAATTTGACTCTTTGTGTGCTCTAGTTGAGCAAATCAAGGTTTTTTCCCAATCAGAGCCCTGGATGAACAATGAAATTTGGAATCTGCTGAGAGCCAGATCAGAGTCATTCAAATCTGGACTTCAAGAATGCTACAAATGGTGCAGGTATGATCTCTGGAAAGCCATCTCTCAGGCAAAGTGGAGATTCAGGACTAGACTGGACTCAACAGCTATGGCAGGGTTTGAGTGCCCTAACCTCCAACAAAGACAAATCTTGTGACATGGGGAGAAAAGAGCTTTGCTTCCAGATTAGATCAATACCTTCTATACTTGCTTTGATCACTATACCAGGGAGGAACCATCACGCACCCCCATGTCTTCTAATGGTCCTTTGATCTCAGTATCTGAAGATGATGTGTGAGCTGCCTTCAAAAGAGTGAATCCAAGGAGAGCATCCTTGGATTCCAATTTGGATGGAATACCTGGCCAAGTACTGAAGACTTATGCCAACCAAGTGGCTGGCGTATTCACAGCTATCTTCACCCTCTCGCTCCGGGAATGTGAGGTACCCAGCTGCTTCAAGCAGGCTTCAATCATATTGGTGCCCAAGAAGGAAATGGTAACCTGTCTAAATGACTATTGCCCAGAGAGGATGGTTTTGAAGCTCCTGCCTGAGTGGTGAGTTGGATCTGCTCCAATTCACCTAGCAAATTTTCCAATTTTTCAAATAGTCTTTTACCAAATAAGACCAAGGTACATGCCTGAACGACTGGCATCCTGTCGCTCTCACCTCAATAATAAGCAAATGCTTTGAGAGGCTAGTCAAGGACTACATCTGCAGCTTGCCACCACCCGCACTGGACCCCGTACAATTTACCTACCGATACAACTGATCAACAGATGATGGAATAGCCATTGCTCTACATATCGTCCTTACACATCTGAAGATGAAGGATGCTTATGTCAGAATGCTGTTCTTGGACTACAGTTCAGCATTCAATATCATAGTTCCATCCAGGCTTGACAAGAAACTCAGAGACCTTGGCCATGACCCTGCCTTGTGTAGCTGGATCCTAGACTTCCTGTCAGATCATCAGCAGGTGGTAAGAGAGGGCTCCCTCACCTCCACCCCTCTGACTCTCAATACAGGAGCCCCTCAGAGGTGTGTACAAAGTTCGCTCCTTTACTGCCTGTATACCCATGACTGTGATACCACCCACAGCCCTAATCTTAGGATCTTAGGATTTGGGGGCCCATACCAAACTTCTGGGGGCCCATACTCAACCGTCTGAGGTGAAAGGGGTGCTGTTGTGCCTTTCTCACCACACAGCTGGTGCATACAGACCATGTGAGGTCCTCAGTGATGTGGATGCCAAGGAACTTAAAGTTGTTTACCCTCTCAACCCCAGATCCATTGACGTCAATAGGGGTTAGCCATCTCCATTCCTCCTGTAATACACAACCAGCTACTTTGTTTTTGCGATATTGAGTGAGAGGTTGTTTCCTTGACACCACTGTGTCAGAGAGATGACTTCTTTTCTGTAGGCCACCTTGTTATTGTTTGAGATTAAGCCAATTAATGTAGTGTCATTGACAAAGCCATTTGTTGTTGGCTTGAAATATCTGATGCCACTTTCCTTCAAGACCAGTTGGAAATCGCCTGACATGTATTGAGATCTGTTGTCACTCACAATTTGTTCAGGTAAGTCATTTCTGGCGAAGATAGTCCTCAGAGTGGAGGCAGACTTTGCTGAGGTGGTTGAACATAGCATCAAAGGTTACAGGGAAAAGGCCAGGAACTGGGGTTGAGGAGGAGAAAAAAAAAGGATCAGCCATGATTGAATGTGGAGCAGACTCGATGGGTCAGTTGGCCTAATTCTGCTCCTATGTCTAATGGTCTTAAGGACATAATTGGTATGAAATCCAGCCACTTTAATGAACATCCACAGCAAACAGAAACCTGGAGTCCATGAATGGCCCAGCAGAGTCAATATGTACTCTTTGCCATGGTGACAATGGCCACTAACACGGGTGTAACAGTGCCTGTGAGGGAGCGTTTTGAAATTTTTGGCATCTCAAACAGCTTTTGGCCAAGTCTTCAATCTGTTTACCTATTTTTGGCCAACAGCTCCGGGTGAGACTCTTCATCTTGACTGTACCCAGCTGCCCTTCATGCAGATATTCTAACACTCTGAAGTGCATTTTAGAGGGAATCATAACATGAGATCCACACATCAGTGTTCT
Organism: Hypanus sabinus; assembly: GCF_030144855.1. Classification (NCBI taxonomy): domain Eukaryota; kingdom Metazoa; phylum Chordata; class Chondrichthyes; order Myliobatiformes; family Dasyatidae; genus Hypanus; species Hypanus sabinus. The sequence goes on from NC_082706.1 coordinate 173,036,138, forward strand.
TTGTTATATTGATAATTGGTCTCGTCTCACTGAGAACTCTGGAAACATAGGGTTACCATGAACAGGCTATCCTTGCACGGTGATTTCATGGACTTTTGACAATGTCTGGTCATTCCCTGTTTCCCCTTGTATTTCGGAATTTGTTACCTGCAACTCGACCACTAATGAGATGTGGAACACCTCTGCTGGGTCACAGTACGAAGACTTTGCTTCTTCAGTTGATGACAGTGGAAGATGTGACAAGTCATCAGCATCGCCGTTTTGTTTGGTACCTAGAACTCCATGTCATAAGACAGGACTCCTTGGAAAGGTGCCCAGTGTTGTAACTGAGTAGCAATCATCACTGGAATTCCCTTCCTGGGATTCAAAATGGACACCGGGGGCTGGGTACCTGTTAAAAGTATAAACCTTTGTCCACAGAGGAAGCGGCAGAACTTCTTTATTCCCCAAACTACACTAAGGGCCTTTCGGTCAATCAGTTTGTAATTGCGTTCTGCACTCGTCAGTGAAGTTGCAGAACCTGGACCTCTGTACCTCCCTCTGCAATTGGATCCTCGATTTCCTAACTGAAAGACCACAATCTGTGTAGACTGATGATACATATCCTCCTCGCTGATGATCAATACTGACGCACCTCAGGGGTGTGTGCTTAGCCCACTGCCCTATTCTCTATATACCCATGACTGCGTGGCTCAGCATAGCCCAAATACAATCTATAAATTTGCTGACAATACAACCATTATTGGTAGAATCTCAGGTGGTGATGAGAGGTCATACAGGAGTGAGGTATGCCAACTAGTGGAGTGGTGCTGCAGCAACAACCTGGCACTCAACGTCAGTAAGACAAAAGAGCTGATTGTAGACTTTAGAAAGGGTAAGACGAAGGAACACATACCATTCCTCATAGAGGGATCAGAAGTGGAGTGAGTGAGTAGTTTCAAGTTCCTGGGTGTCAAGATCTCTGAGGATCTAACCTGGTCCCAATATATCGATGTAGTTATAAAGAAGGCAAGACAACGGCTATACTTTATTAGGAGTTTGAAGAGATTTGGCATGTCAACAAATACACTCAAAAACTTCTATAGTTGTACCACGGAGAGCATTCTGACAGGATGCATCACTGTCTGGTATGGAGGGGCTACTGCACAGGACCGAAAGAAGCTGCAGAGGGTTGTAAATCTAGTCGGCTTCATCTTGGGTACTAGTCTACAAAGTACCCAGGACATCTTTAGCGTCCATTATTAAGGACCTCCAGCACCCAGGGCATACCCTTTTCTCACTGTTACCATCAGCTAGAAGGTACAGAAGTCTGAAGGCACACACTCAGCAATTCAGGAACAGCTTCCCCTTTGCATTCCAATTCCTAAATGGACATTGAATCTTTGGACACGACCTCACTTTTTTTTTTCATATACAGTATTTCTGTTTTCACACTTTTTAAAATCTATTCAATATACGTAATTGATTATGAATTGCATTGTACTGCTGCTGCTAAGGTAACAAATTTCACATCACATGCTGGTGATAATAAACCTGATTCTGATTCTGATTTTGAAGCAAATGCAATTGAACATTCATATCCATCTTTCATAGTGTGTGACAAAACGGTTCAAATGCCATAATGGGACGCATGCCAGACTGATGGGCAGAGATGTGTTGTAATGGGTGAGCAGCTGGTTCATCTGATGTTATTTGTCTCTTTGTTTCTGTGACTGCTTTATCACATCTTTCTGACCATTCCCACTTTGCACTTGTCTGTAATAGTGCGTTCAATGGATGCAGCACTGTAGCAATGTTTGGGAGAAACCGGTGGTAGTAGTTTACAAGGCCCAAGTATGACCTGAGTTGTGATACATTTTCTGGTTTGGGTGCCTGCAGCACCACTTCAATCTTTTCTTGAGACTGATATAAGCCAATGACATGTCTACAATATGAGGTTTCATTCTTGAAAAACTCACCTTTTTCTCTCTTTGTGTGCAGACTACACTCACTCAGCCTGGTGAGCACTTTACCAAGGTTCTGAAAGTGCTCTTCATCATTTTTGCCTGTCATGATGATGTCATCAAGATAACATTGTGTTCCTGGGATATCTCAGAGCACTTGGTCCATTGCTCTTTGCCAAATTGCTGGAGCTGATGCGCCACTAAAGATGAGACGATTATACTGGAACAGTCCCATGAGAGTTGCAAAAATGTCTGCTGTTCATGGCAGGGGATACCGCAGTACTGGGTTGATACTCTCCTTGAAATCCCCACATATGCTAACGGCTTCAGCCTTCCCTTTCTTGTTCACCAGGACAATGGGAATGGCCCAGTCACTCCACTTAGCCTTGGAGAGAATTCCAGATGCCTCCAAACTCTGAAATTCAGCCTCCACTTTCGGACATAGTGTGTAAGGCACTGGACGTACTTCATGGAATCTTGGTATTCCTGCTAAATCCAGGTCTGGCCTTCATGCCTTTGAGTTTACCAATACCCTTCTCAAACACCTTTTTAGCATTAAGCAGCTGTGACAGTCTCTGGTTAGTACTACCGTTTGGGCTGTAATTGCCTGTTGATGACACACTGAGGTTTTTGATTGTGTGCCAGTCTGGTTGGATATATCTCAGCCATTCACATCGAAGAAGTACTGGCCCTCTACTTTTCAGCACATAAATTTTCGTTTGCTTTTTGTCTCTCTCTATATGAACTTGTCTGTGACACTTCCTGCAAATGTTTTCTTTGAACCAATAGTCATTTGCATCATGGGAGGATTTGTCAAATTGATAACATTTTTGGCTTTTTGTAACATTCGGGGCATTTTGTGCATTTCACATTCTAAACAATTTTTCTGTAGTTCTGCTGCATCCTTTGCTGCAGTCTCTAATGATACTGCAATGGTCAATGCCCATTCTAAGATTAGGTCTCTTTCTGACAGTGGCCTCTTTTGAGTGCTTTAACTGTGCATGTCACAGACAAGCCTGGCCCTTATGCATCAGGAAGTCCAGTTCTAAAGTCAGAGTATGGAGAAAGTTTTCACTGTTCTGCAATGTACTCAGAAATGCTTTCCTCCTTTGACTGGTTCCTTTTGTGAAATCTAAATCTGTCCACTATTATCCATGGTTTAGAGCTCAAATAATTTTGTAAAATTGCACCAATTTCGTCAAACGTCTTACTTGCTGGTTTTTCAGGACTTACTAAGTTGCATAAGAACCTGTATGTTTTAGCACCTATAGGGCCTTCTTTCCTTCATCCACATTGTTCGCATTATGTCACAGTTCAACCCTCTTGATATATGACTCCCAGTCTTCATTAGCACTATCAAATTTGTTAACTTTCCTGACTAAAGCCATTGCCATATTATTTTCCTTTTAACTTTGCTAGTTGTACATCTTTCACTTTGTACTATGCAGTTACTTATGTGCTCCTTCGTTAGTGTCCGTGTCCATGATGGCCTTCTTCAGACTGTTTAACTCTTTCCTCTCACTGTCTCATCCCATAGCTGTTGGTGCATTTGGTGATATTCTCTGACATTTGGCTTCGTACTCATCAGTAATTTGTTGTGACTGTGCAACTACATATCAATTGAATAAAAGCATACACACAAGAAGAGATGGTTGTAACTGGTGTAGTCAGATTGCAGGAAGACGGGGGGGGGGGAGAAGAGAGAGAGGGAGAGAGAGAGAGAGAGAGAGAGAGAGAGGGAGAGAGAGAGAGAGAGAGAGGGGGAGAGAGAGAGAGAGAGAGGGAGAGAGGGAGAGAGAGAGAGAGAGAGAGAGAGGGGGAGAGAGGAGAGAGAGAGAGAGAGAGAGAGAGAGAAAACAATGTGCATGCGTGGACAACTGATCAATATGCATAGGTAAGTTATCAGTACATATGTAGTAATAAGGGGAATCATTACTCTAAAAGAAATAGATGCAAACATGTCTATCCATGGCCTCCTCTATTGTCAAAATGAATCCAAACTCAGGTTGGAGGAACAACACCTTATATACCGGCTGGGTAGCCTCCAACCTGATGGCATGAACATTGACTTCTCTAACTTCTGTTAATGCCCCTCCTCCCCTTCTTACCCCATCCATGACTTATTTAGTTGTTTGCCTGTTCTCCATCTCCCTCTGGTGCTCACTCACCCCTCCTGAGGCCTCCCATCCCATGATCCTTTCCCTGCTCCAGCTCTGTATTACTTTCACCAATCACCTTTCCAGCTCTTAGCTTCATCCCACCCCCTTCGGTCTTCTCCTATCATTTCGCATTTCCCCCTCCCCCCACTACTTTCAAATCTCTTACCATCTTTCCTTTCGATTAGTCCTGACGAAGGGTCTCAGCCCAAAACGTTGTCAGCGCTTCTCCCTATAGATGCTGCCTGGCCTGCTGTGTTTCACCAGCATTTTGTGTGTGTTGTTGTTGAGATGTATACATCACAGCTTTAATACCCCCTTATGCAATTGAATCCTGGATTTCCTCACTTGTACACACCAGTCAGTTCAGATTGCCAAAAACATCTCCTCCAAAATCTCCATTAGCACAGGAGCACTACACGGATGTGTACATAGCACCCTGCTCTACTCACTTTACACTTATGACTATTTAGCTAAGTGCAACTCCAGCACCATAGACATTTGCTGATGATGCCACTGTTGTGATCAGCTTACAGGAGGGAGGTTGAAAAGTTGGCTGAGTGGTGTAATAACAACTTCTCACTCAATGTCAATAAGACTAAGAAGCTGATAGTAGACTTAAGGAGAGGGAAACCATGAGGCAGTAATCATCGGAGGATCAGAGATGAAGAGGGTCAGTAAATTTAAATTCCTGGCTGTCACTATCTCAGAGGATCTGTCCTGGACCCATCATATAAATAGAGTGGCATACAAAAGCTTGGGCACCCCTGGTCAAAATTTCTGTTACTGTGAATAGCTAAGTGAGTAAAAGATGACCTGATTTCCAAAAGGCATAAAGTTAAAGTTGACACATTTCTTTAATATTTTAAGCAAGATTACTTTTTTTATTTCCATCATTTACAGTTTCAAAATAACAAAAAAGGAAAAGGGTCCAAAGCAAAAGTTTGGGCATTCTCCATGAGTAGACTTTCAAAAATACTCTTTGATGCTTTACGTTTTGAAATTACTGGTGAAGTATTAACATTGACTTGGCACTTCCAACCCAAAACTGATCACGTCCAGAATTGTACACAAAATCATTATTCAAAAATAATTTTCCTCAAAATTTCTGTCTGTCCAAGAGTATTAAGCACTCAATACAGGTGCAGAGTTTTTATTCTGGTTCTTAAAAGTTGTTCTACTGACTTCACTGAAATGGCGCAGAGTACAATGTCCTGATGATTATATATATATAATACTTCACACTGTTTTTGGCAGGTGAATACCAAAGCAAACCATCCTTAAAATAAGCACTCATATTCAGATTGAACAATTGGCTGGTAGAATAGTTGTGCCTCTAACAGTAGAACAACTGTTGACATATTACTTTTTGTGAAGGCTGAGGAAACTCCATCTCCCACCCCCCATCCTCATCACATTCTACAGGGATTGTATTGAGAGCATCCTGAGCAACTGCATCACTGCCTGGTTCGAAAATTGCACCATCTTGGATCGCAAGACCCTGCAGTGGATAGTGAGGTCAGCTGAGAAGATCATTGGGGTCTCTCTTCCTGCCATCACGGACATTTACACTACACGCTGCATCCGCAATTCAAACGGCATTATGAAGGACCCCATGAACCCCTCATACAATCTCTTCTCCCTCCTGCCGTCTGGGAAAAGGCTCTGAAGCATTTGGGCTCTCATGACCAGACTATATAACAGTTTCTTCCCCCAAGCTATCAGACTCCTCAATACCTGAAGCCTGGACTGACACCTTGACCTACTGTCCTGTTTATTATTTATTGTAATGCCTGCACTGTATTTGTGCACTTTATGCAGTCCAATGTAGGTCTGTAGTCTAGTGTAGCTTTCTTGGCGTTTTTTTAAATTACGTAATTCAGTCTAGTTTTTTGTACTGTGTCATGTAACACCATGGTCCTGAAAAATGTTGTCTCATTTTTACTATGCACTGTACCAGCAGTTACGGTCAAAACGACAATAATAGTTGACTTGACTTGACTTGACTTGATATTATGTTTGAACAGCAGCCAATCAGAGACCAGGAGTGAGGGAAGAGGTGAATTACACAAGTTGGCAAGTGTGCATTAAAAAGCAGCACTCCATGGGAGTTTTGGTGTTTGAACAGCAGCCAGTCAGAGATCAGGAGTGAAACAAGAGGTGACTCACACAGGTTAGCGAGTGTGCATTAAAAAGTAACGTTTCAGAGTTTGAATAATAGCCGATCAGAGACTGTGATTAATTTGCAAGGGCAAATAAAAATAAGGCAGGCACAAGCAGAACAGCTGTTGGAGTAGACAGCACTAGAGTGGGGATTTGAAGCTTTAGCTCTGAGGCATTAGTGAGGAGAGGCATGAGGGAGAGAAGGTGAAAAGCTGTAGGTAGATATTTTTCAGTTTATTTGTTGTTTCCTTCTTTATATTTCCATAGTTAGAGCAGTATGGATGCCAGGCAAGATAACTGAACGCTCCTCCTGTAGGATGTGGGAAGGCAGGGAGACCTCCAGTGTCCCTGATGACTACACTTACAAAAAGTGCATCCAGCTGCAGTTTCTAACACTCTACATAAAGGAGTCACAGCTGGAACTGGATGAACTCCAGATCTTTTGGGAGGCTGAGGGGGTGATTGCTAGGATATATAGATGGGTAGTTACACTTTAGGTGCAGGACACAGGAAGCTGGGTGACAGTCATGAGGGTGAAGGGATAAAAACCCAGTGCAGAGCAGCCCTGTGGCTATTCCCCTCAACAACAGGTATATCACTTTGGATACTACTGGAGGCGATGACAGAGGAAAGTCTCTGTGGTCAGGTCTCTGGCACTGGTTTGCTGCTGGACAGAGAAGAGGCAGGCTGTGGGGATAGGGGATTTGTTAGTTTGGGGAACAGAAAGGAAGCTTTGTGGATAAGAACAAGAATCCCAGATGGGTTGTTGCCTCCTGGATGCCAGAGTCTGGGCAATCTCAGATCGAGTTCTCAGCATTCTTAATTTTGAGTGTGAACAGCCAGAGTCCATGTTCGTGGTCCATGTCAGTACCCATGACATAGGTAGGAAGAGTGGCGAGGTTCTGCAAGGTGAATTCGGAGAGTTAGGTGCTAAGTTAAAGTACAGGACCTGCACGTTTGTGAGCTCAGGATTACTACCTGTGCCACATGCTAGTGAGGCCAGAAATGGAAGGATCATACAACTTAACAAGTGGCCAAGAAGATGGTGCAGGAGTGAGGGCTTCAGATTTTGGAACAATTGGGCTCTCTTCCAGGCAAACCTGTACAGAAGGGACAGTTTGCACCTAAACTGGAGGAGGACTAATATCCTAGTGGGAAGGTTTATTAGTACTTCACAGAGAGGGGGGTGGTTTAAACTAAAGTTGCAGGAGGATGGGAACCAGAGTGTCAGAACAGATAGTAAAGTGGTTGTGGAAACAGATGTTGTTGAGACCTCAGACAAAGTCAGGAATCAAAAGATTGAGCATGGTGGGGCTAATGTTCTGAATTGCGTATACTGTACTTCAATGCAAGGCATATTGTAGGAAAGGCTGATGAGTTCAGGGCATGGATCAATATATGGAATTATGATATTGTAACCATTAGTGAGACTTGGTTGCAGGAAGGGCAGGACTGGCTGCTCATTATACTGGGGTTCCATTGTTTTAGCTTTGATAGAATGAGGGGATTTAAAAGCAGATGGGTGCTGCTACTAGACAGGGAAAATGACATGACAGTGCTCAGTCAGGACAGACTGGAGAACTCATCTTGTGAGGTTTTATGGGTGGAACTGAGGAATAAGAAAAGTATGACCACATTAATAGAGCTACTGTGTATTATAGACCACACAACAGTCCACGGGATTTAGAGGAACAAATTTGTAGAGAGATCACAGACTGTTACAAGAAAATAAGATTTTGATAGCAGGAGATTTTAACTTTCCACATATGACTGGAGCTCTCATATTGTAAAAGGACTAGATGGGATAGAATTGGTCAAATGTGTTCAGTAAGGTTTCCTTAATTAGTACCTTGAAATCCCAATGAAAGAGTGTTGTGTGACATTTGATCTTCTAATAGGGAATGAGACAGGGCAGGTTGACAGAAATTTGTGTAGAGGAACACCTTACATCTAGTGATCATAATGCCATTAGTATCAATTATGGAAAACGACAGGTCTTTGCCCTGAGTTGAGATTCTAAATTGGAGAAAGACCAATTTTGATGGTATCAGGAAGTGTGGATTGGGACAGACTGTTTTCTGGCAAAGGTGTACTCGGTAAGAGGGAGGCCTTCAAAAGTGAACTTTTGAGAGTACAAAGTTTGTATGTGCCCATCAGAATAAAAAAAACCCAAGGGTAACAGGTTTAGGGAACCTTGGTTTTCAAGAAATATTGAGGCTCTGGTTAAGAAAAAAAAAATGCATAGCCAGTATAGGCAGGTAGGAAGAAAGTACTTGACGATTATAAGAAATCCAAAAGAACACTTAAGGAAGAAATCAGTAGGGCTAAAAAGAAGGCATGAGGTTTCTCTAGCAGACAGTGGTTTCTACGGATATGTTAAGAGCATAAAAGCTGCAAGGGACAAAATTGGTCCTCTGGAAGATCAGAATTTTAATCTTTGTCTGGAGACAAAAGAGATGCGGGAGCTCTTAAATGGACTTGCTTGTCATCCGTATTTACTCGGGAGATAGGCAAAGAATCTATAGAAGTGAGTCAAAGCAGCAGCAAGATCACGGACCTGTTACAGAGGAGGTAATTGCTGCCTAAAGGTTGGGCAAATTCCCACGGCCTGACAAGGTGTTCCATTTAATGCTGTGGGAAGCAAATGCAGAAATTACAGGGGCCATAGCAGAGATAATTAACTCATCCTTAGCGACAGGAAATTATAGGCTGGTGAACCTGATATCAGAGGGTGATCAGAGTGTGGAACAAGCTGCCAGCACAAGTGGTGCATGCAGTTTCGATTTCAACATTTAAAAGAAGTTTGGATAGGTACATGGATGGGAGAGATAGGGAGGACTATGAGCTGGATGCAGGTTAATGAGACTAGGCAGTTTAAGTGTTTAATCATGGCCTAGATGGGCCAAAGGGTCTGGTTCTGTGCCGTAGTTTTCTATAACTCTATTAGAATCAGAATTAGAATCAGGTTTAATATCATTCGCGTATGTCGCGGAATTTGTTATTTTTGTAGCAAGAAATGTCATCATGAGTAAAATTAACTACTGCTTGAGAAAGGACTTGAGCCACCTCAATTTTCTTTCTGCCACAACAGGTCTACAGCAGATACAATCTCATTGGCTCTGTATTTGGCTTTGGAGCATCTTGCAAAACATACATCAGGCAGCTGGTTATCAATCACAGCTCAGCATTCAAGACATTATCTCCTCAGTGATAATCTACAAGTCATAAAACCTGGGCCTATCTTTCTGTCTACCACAGCAATTTCCTAATATATGTAAGTGTACACAGTGAATAAAATTGTTCCTTGATTTTTGCTCTACAATTGAATTCTCAGCTTCCTCACTGAGAGACCACAATAGATTGACAATAACATCTCCTCCTCACTGACAATCTGATTTCTGAGTGGTCCATCAGCCCATGAAGAAGTACTTCATTATTTGTCTTTTTCATTATTCCTTTACTTTTGTACTTCATAGCAACTTTTATAGTAATTTTTATGTCTTGCACTGTCCCACTGCCATAAAACAACTAATTTTATGACACACGTCAGTGATAATAATTCTGATTCTGATTTTGATTCAATAACTGTGGCTATCAGTACCTCATCTTGATCACCCAGACAATGCTACTAGTTTGAAAGGCCTCCAGAGATGAAGCTGTTAGGGAGTATTCTAGAGTTATGTGAATATAGCAGATATTAATTCAAACAAGAACCAGGCTTCAGTTCTTACTGCAAATGCAAGTAAGTTCAGGAAGCTTGCAATTAGCCTTCAGTTGTTGCATAAACTGCAAGCAGTAAATTGAATTTAAAAGCACAGGCTGATCCACAGACTAAGAGATTGCATTCAGTATACAAGAACCAACATTTAGACAATGGGGTTGTGTTAATTGACTTGCATGAAAACAGGCACCAAGGCTTAGTTATTTGCACCACTGTGACTTGAGTTGGCAGACCAGGCTGATGTTGTCACAGGTACAGGCAATCAATAGTTTTTGTGTTCTTACAATACTGTATTTCTATACTCAGAAAAAGCCCTGACAACATTAATTTCAGGTGTCTGGCTCTCTGTCATGAAAAGGTTTTAGAATATTTTTGTTAATTAGTTTCTCCCAAAGGTGCTTGGACCTTCAGTGATGTCTTATCAATTACAATATGCTGTCATTATGTATCTCAAAGGAACAATCTGTCAACCCAAAGTACTGTAGTAAACAATGTTACTGTAACTATTGAAATTGTATTGGATCATCTACTGTTTCCTTTGATCTTAAGGGTATAAGAATGTGATATACCTTTAGGTTTGTGTGCCTCTACCAAGAGGATCTCCAGTGTGATGCCTGCTTGTTGAGCTGAATAAAGACTTCTATATTACCAGCTTCTGTGTCTCTCCGGTGACTCCAGTCACAGGTGCAACACCACAATTTAATTTTGGGCACAAGCATAAACCCCAGGTATATTCATTTACAAAAACTGCAAACTTTCCTATACACCTTCTGCTGAGGAAATGTATGTGTCAAATCTATTGCAATATGCACTTTGACTCGACTCAATTATGCATATTAATCTTAGGAGGTAATTAATGAGTATCACTCATTATCAACTGTCTGGCTTAATATCACCATGTAATCACCTAATCACCACATAGATAAAAACTTCTGTCACCAGCTGAGGACTCTCTTATTAAAGTGTGCGCACAAATGTACAAACACATTCAGACACGCATGTGCACACAAATACTGTCACACACATCTAAACATCCCAAGTTGTTTACCATCTGCTTAGTCACACTTTTCCCTGCATGACATTAAGGTCCATTTTTGCCCACACAAATTATCATCACCAGTCTGTATTGTATCTGTAGGTTTTTATTCTAACATTATTTATTGCCTGGAATCAGAAAGTGAAGAGGGCTACTGTAACACATCCTCACTTTTGTTCCACTCTCCTTTTGTTCTCCTTTTTTTATTCTTCTGCTTCTTCTTATTATTGGACAGATCCCCAGAACCATGGATGACTTGTGTACACTGTGTGTCAGGAAATGTAGAAGAAACTTGATCAGAATGCAGAGCAGCAGAGATGACTTAACAGTGAGTGATCAGTTTAATAATAAACTACAAAATAACATGACGGGGTCACAAAACAAGAGAGAATGAATACTTAACACAACAAGACAACAGGTAACTGAAGTCTAGGAGCAAGTGGTTGAAGCTGGCTGGCTCATAAGAGTGAACAAGGATTGTGGATGAGAGTTCAGTTTAAATAGGCTGCAGGTGTACATAGGTGCAATTTTTACAGATACTCTTAAGCTGATTGTGTCTATCAGATACATAAAAATATGGTCTGCATTAGATATGGTGAATATAGCTCTACAGTATTATATTGTGGTAAGTTTGACTGAGTGGGAGCTTTTCTCTTTGGACCAAAAGAGATTCCAGCGAGTATAAGCCTAGTCAATCCAGTCTTTCTTCATATGAAAGTCCTGCCATCCCAGGAATCAATCTGGTGAACCTTCTCTGCACTCCCTCTATGGCAAGAATGTCTTTCCTCAGATTAGGGGGCCAAAACTGCACACAATACTCTAGGTGTGGTCTCACCAAGGCCTTGTACAACTGCAGTAGAACCTCCCTGCTCCTGTACTCACATCCTCTTGCTGTGAATGCTAACATACCATTCACCTTTTTCACCGCCTGCTGTACCTGCATGCCCACCTTCAATGACTGGTGTACAATGACACCCAAGTCTCGTTGCACCTCCCCTTTTCCTAATCGGCCACCATTCAGATAATAATCTGTTTTCCTGTTCTTGCCACCAAAGTGGATAACCTCACATTTATCCACATTAAATTGCATTTGTCATGAATTTGCCCACTCACCTAACCCATCCAAGTCACTCTGCATCCTCTTAGCATCCTCCTCACAGCTAACACCGCCGCCCAGCTTCGTGTCATCCGCAAACCTGGAGATGCTACATTTAATTCCCTCGTCTAAATCATTAATATATATTGTAAACAACTGAGGTCCCAGCACTGAGCCTTGTGGAACCCCACTAGTCACTGCCTGCCATTCTGAAAAGGTCCCGTTTACTCCCACTCTTTGCTTCCTGTCTGCCAACCAATTCTCTATCCACGTCAATACCATACTCCCAATACCGTGTGCTTTAAGTTTGCACACTAATCTTCTGTGTGGGACCTTGTCAAAAGCCTTTTGAAAATCCAAATATACCACAACCACTGGTTCTCCCCTATCAACTCTACTAGTTACATCTTCAAAAAATTCTATAAGATTCATCAGATATGATTTTCCTTTCACAAATCCATGCTGACTTTGTCCAATGATTTCACTGCTTTCCAAATGTGCTGTTATCACATCTTTGAAAACCAACTCTAGCATATTCCCCACCACCGATGTCAGGCTAACCGGTCTATAATTCCCCGGTTTCCCTCTCCCTCCTTTTTTAAAAAGTGCGGTTACATTAGCCACCCTCCAATCCTCAGGAACCAATCCAGAATCTAAGGAGTTTTGAAAAATTATCACTAATGCATCCACTATTTCTTGGGCTACTTTCTTAAGCACTCTGGGATGCAGACCACCTGGCCCTGGGGATTTACCTGCCTTTAATCCCTTCAACTTACCTAACACCACTTCCCTACTAACATGTATTTCCCTCAGTTCCTCCATCTCACTAGACCCTCGGTCCCCTACTATTTCCCGAAGATTATTTATGTCCTCCTTAGTGAAGACAGAACCAAAGTAGTTATTCAATTGGACTGCCATGTCCTTGATCCCCATGATCAATTCACCTATTTCTGACTGTAAGGGACCTACATTTGTCTTAACCAATCTTTTTCTTTTCCCATATCTATAAAAGCTTTTACAGTCAGTTTTTATGTTCCCTGACAGCTTTCTCTCATAATCTTTTTTCCCTTTCCTAAGTAAGCCCTTTGTCCTCCTCTGCTGGTCTCTGAATTTCTCCCAGTCCTCGGGTGTGTGTGCTGCTTTTTCTAGCTAATTTGTATGTTTCTTCTTTGGACTTGATACTATCCCTAATTTTCCTTGTCTGCCATGGGCGCACTACCTTCCCTGGTTTATTCTTTTGCCAAACTGGGATGAACAATTGCTGTAGTTCATCCATGCGATCTTTAAATGCTTGCCATTGCATATCCACCGTCAACCTTTTAAGTATCATTTGCCAGTCTATCTTAGCTAATTCCCGTCTCATACCTTCAAATTTACCCTTCTTTAAGTTCAGAACTTCTGTTTCTGAATTAACTATGTTACTCTCCATCTTAATGAAGAATTCCACCATATTATGGTCACTCTTAACCAAGGGGCCTCGCACGACAAGATTGTTAACTAACCCTTCCTCACTGCTCAATACCCAATCTAGAATGGCCTGCTCTCTAGTTGGTTCCTCGACATGTTGGTTCAGAAAACCATCCCTCAAACATTCCAAGAAATCCTCTTCCTCAGCACCCTTACCAATTCAGTTCACCCAATCTATATGTAGATTGAAGTCACCCATTATAACTGCTATTCGTTTATTGCACGCATTTCTAATTTCCTGTTTAATGCCATCCTCAACCTCACTACTACTGTTAGGTGGCCTGTACACAACTCCCACCAGCGTTTTCTGCCCCTTAGTGTTATGCAGCTCTACCCATATCGATTCCACATCCTCCAGGCTAATATCCTTCCCTTCTATTGTGTTAATCTCCTCTCTGACCAGCAATGCTACCCCACCTCCTTTTCTTTCCTGTCTATCCCTCCTGAATATTGAATATCCCTGGATATTGAGCTCCCATCCTTGGTCACCCTGGATCCATGTCTCTGTGATCCCAACTATATCATATTCATTAATAACTATCTGTACATTCCATTCATCCACCTTGTTACAAATGCTCCTTGCATTGACACACAAAGCCGCCAGGCTTGTTTTTACAACACTCTTAGCCCTTATACAATTATGTTGAAAAGTGACCCTTTTTGATTTTTGCCCTGGATTTGCCTGCCTGTCACTTTTGCTTTTCACCTTACTACTTTTTGCTTCTACCCTCATTTTACATCCCTCTGTCTCTCTGCACTTGTTCCCATCCCCCTGCCACATTAGTTTAAATCCTCCTGAACAGCAGTAGCAAACGCTCCCCCTAGGACATTGGTTCCAGTCCAGCCCAAGTGCAGACCGTCCTGTTTGTACCGGTCTCACCTCCCCCAGAACTGGTTCCAATGCCCCAGAAATTTGAATCCCTCCCCCTTGCACCATTTTTCAAGCCACATATTCATCTGAAATATCCTCCTATTTCTAGTCTGACTAGCACGTGGCACTGGTAGTAATCCAGAGATTATTACCTTTGTGGTCCTACTTTTTAGTTTATCTCCTAACTCCCTAAATTCACCTTGTTGGACCTCATCCCGTTTTTTACCTATATCATTGGTAACTATGTGCACTACGACCACTGGCTGTTCACCCTCCCATTCCAGAATGTCCTGCAGCCGCTCAGAGACATCCTTGACCCTTGCACCAGGGAGGCAACATACCTACCTGGAGTCTTGTTTGCGGCTGCAGAAACGCCTGTCTATTCCCCTTACAATTGAATCCCCTATCACTATAGCTCTCCCACTCCTTTTCCTTCCCTCCTGTGCCATAGAGACATGCATGGTGCAATGAACTCAGCTGCTGCTGCCTTCCCCTGATGAGACATCTCCCCCAACAATCCAAAACAGTAAACACGAGGAAATCTGCAGATGCTGGAAATTCAAAAAACACACACAAAATGCTGGTGGAACACAGCAGGCCAGGCATCATCTATAAGGGGAAGCACTGTCGACGAAGGGTCTTGGCCCGAAACGTCGATAGTGCTTTTCCTTATAGGTGCTGCCTGGCCTGCTGTATTCCAAAACAGTATATCTGTTTAGGAGGGAGATGACCTCAGGGGACTCCTGCACTACCTGCCTACTGCTACGCTGTCTAGTGGTCACCCCTTCCCTTTCTGCCTGTGTAGCCTTTACCTGCAGTGTGGCCAACTCACTGAACGTGCTATTCACGACTTTCTCAGCATCGTATGAATTCAATTACAGCTCCAGCCGCTCAATGCGGTCTGCCAGAAGCTGCAGCTGGACACATTTCCTGCACACATAGTTGTCAGGGACACTGGAAGTATCCCTGATTTCCCACATGCTGAAGGATGAACAAATCACAGGGCCGATCTCAGCTGTCATGACCTACCCAATATGTTGCCTCAACTTTTGAAACGTTCTCCTTTTAAAGGAATTTACCCGGCCTTACCTCGCTTGGAGCTTGTCCTCAGCCTCTGGAGACAAAGCCTTCCTGCTCTGTCTCCCTCTACTCTGTCACCCATTACAATGTTGCCCGCTCCATCAAACTGCTCTCTTTTAAATACTCCCGCTGCCTAACGGTCCAACTTACACGCGCTTGCGCAGTTGTGCTCCATTAAACTGCCGAGAGATAGATGAAACCAGTTCTGCTGTTTGTAGAAATAGATATATATGCATGTCATACTGCTGAATTTAAAAACATTGTGGAAGTTTATTTGTATGCATGGGTGTCTGTAACTTGGACATTTGTAAAAAAAAAGTGTAAAAAAATACAGCTGATCTCACTGTGGAAGGACCCATAGGCTGTGACTTGACCACTCTAAAGCAGTAAAGTAATTTAGTGGTTTTGCTGCTCTGAATCAAGGCCTGTTAACAGAGAATAGAATGAATATCTGTAAATTGTCAGAAGGATAACAATGACAGCCTCTAAATGATGGTGAAAAAAATCTTGAATCAAGTACAGTGGTCTTGATACTAACAGTGAGACAGGGAACTGAGGTTGTGAGGAGCTGTGGTTGTTGTTGGGAATGGGGGAAAAATGGGTTCCCTTTGAGTCCTGCCAAAGATATCTTCTTTGCCTGTCATTGAAACATTATACTGCACATGGCGTCCCTGTTGTTTGGCAGTCTGAGCCAAGGTTAGTAATCACATTGCTCTTCATACTCAATTGATTTGAAACTAGTACACCCGTCAATCAACAAGATATTACCATTTTTTCAACATTATTTGAAATTCACATTTGGGTCTTTGAACCTTCCTACTTCTGTTAAGATTTGGTGTCCACCCATGTTCCCTCTAATTTGTAATGACCATTGTACACAAAAATCTTGTGCTGTGCTATTTTTTGCCCAGTGACAACAGCATCTGCAAACTGAATTATTTCTTCAATTAAAACAGTATAAATAAGCCAGTTCACAAACTGGATTGCCAACACCGTCCACACCAGAAACTGGAAAAGGAAATGTGATTGTGTACGATCATGTCAACCTTTTGTGTGCAGTTTAAATTCCTTTACGCGGCAGTAGCAGAAGATCTGTCTGCGTGCACGCACACTCCTTAGAGGGAACTTTGGTGTCTGCTAACCAGCCCCTATCCTCATATGTGCTAAGAAAGTGGATTCCAGAATTGAGCCATTGGTTAATCTGGACAGCCACTTATTTGGGACAACTCTAAAAGAACAAATACTAATCGAGAAAATAACCAGAATTTCCTTTGTTTATTTGGGATTCTCTGCCACTTACTTGGGACAGAAAACTTGCCAAACTGTTTCTAACTTGCCTCAGTCATGTACACTTGTGTAGCCATTAGACACCACCCTGTACATTGTGCAAACAATTTTTAAATAGGGTCAGTTGCACGTGTTTAGGATCAAAAAATAGTGATTTTGTAGCTAAAATCAGCTAAAAGATCTGGTACTTTTGTCATCTCCTGGGGGATTCAGAGAGTTGAGACCGGAGTGTGTAGTGGTGGCTACTGCTGCCTGAGAGTGGAATGCAAACCCATGGTCAGCTCCATTACTTTAATGGGTGCAGAGTATCGAGCAAGGTTAAAATTGATGAGGACGAGGTTGGAAAATGAATCGCGGTCCGGCACCGTCTGCCTGAGTTTAACAGGTCTCCCACTCGCTTCTGCGGCTCATGGCTGTGGACTCACTTTCCAGGAACTCCGGTTTGATATTTCATGTCCTCAGTGCTGAACTTGGCCCTGGACTTGCTTCTGGGGACTCTGCAGTTCATGTTCCATGTGTTTTGCTTCACTTTTTACACAATTTAATTGAGGAGGCTCTATGGCCACTTTTGGGCACTCTGCAATACTCTGCTGCTTGATGATTTTTAATGTTACATGTGTTATTCGCTCACTTTTTTGATATTTGCACAATTCATTCTTTTTTTGTGTGTTGGGTGTTTGATGGTCTTTGTTGCGTGGGGTTATTCTTTAGACAGGCTCTATGGTGTTTCCTTATTTCGTGGTTGCCTGCAGGACGACCAATCTCAGGATTGTATAGAGTATACATACTTCGATAATAAATGTACTTTGAAACTTTGAAAGTTAGCAAGAAATAAGCAGTAAGACAATTCAGAACTGTTTTGTTCACTGCAATTTCAAGCATTCAGGCTTGGAGCTGTGCGAACTGGCTAGGAGTGAAAGTGAAACAATTTCACTACTTCAGCAAGTTAAGAACTATGAAGTATTTGAAGGTATGAGCATTCATCTTGGACGTTACGATGAAAATGAAGATTTGGAGGATGCAAGTTTCTAGCTAGTGTCAGTTGTATTCACCTGTAAGATGCTACACTGTGCTTAGAGCGAGCAGTTTTTAAATAGCGTTAGTGGCGTATGATTGAGTTATGTTATTAATTTGGGCCGACTGAGGCCGAATTAATAACAGTGATTTTTGTCACGAATTCATGCAGAAAGGCAATGAAGTCAGTCCATTATCTGTACTTGGTCTCTGCACTGAATTTGTTCATTTACAGTCAATCAAAAAAAAACACAGCAATGTACACAGAATTAATTCCTCTGTTGATAACTATTAGAAACAAATACAGTTTTACAGTATGGTATAGAACTGAGTCCTGCTGAAGGGTTTTGGCCTGAAACATTGACTGTACTCTTTTCCATAGATGTTGCCTGGCCTGCTGAAATCCTCCTGAATTTTGTGTGTGTTGCCTGGATTTCCAGCATCTGCAGTTTTTCTCTTGTTAGTACTTTAATAATATTGGTAGTGCTCTAATTTGTTCTGTAATTCATTTAAATACATAGTTACATAATTTGTTACTTAGTTGGTCTTTTTCAAACTATTTCCATGAAACTTTGGCCAACTGGGGCAGCTGTTTAATTGGATCAAAATGTACTGGTCCTGATGTGTCCCAATTAACCGTAATCCACTGTATATACTTTCCCAATGCATGCTTTGCATTCCTAACCTTTGCTCTGCTCATTTCATGAGTGATTATAAAACATTCAAAGCCTCATTGTAATCTACTTGAAGTTTGTTCTGGTCACCTGTCAGATTAAAGGCAGCTGCTATTTCAGCTAAATTATCAACAATGACCCCATAGCAAAAGGCAAATCCTTGTTTAGCATTAACCAAATGCCACACAAATTCACACATACAATCAAATCTAGTCCTGAAGAAGAGTCTCGGCCTGAAACAGCAACCGTTTATTTCTATAAATGCTACTTGACCTGCTGAGTTCCTCCAACATTTTGTGTGTGTTGCTTTGGATTTCCAGCATCTACAGACTTTCTTGTGTTTATTATAGTGTCTTATTATTCTCTATGTTAAACAGACATAATGAATGACTAAGAAAAGTACAGGTCAAGATGGACTAATTTTATTTAGAGGTGATTATGCATTAGTCATGAATATCACACTTAAAAATGATGCAATTGATTGAATTTCAAATAATCTCCCATCATCTATTGCTACCCAAATATAATTTTTTTTCATACCAGGAATCTTTTGTGTTGCCTATAAATACAAGGGCTAACATGAACAAAGTGGATGAGCTTAGAGCGTGGATTGCTACTTGGAGCAATGATGTTGTGGCCATTACAGAGATTTGGATGGCTCAGGGGCAGGAATGGCTACTAGAGTACCAGACTTTAGATGTTTCAGAAAGGACTGGGAGCGAGGCAAAAAGGTGGGGGCATGAAACTGCTGATCAGAGATAGTGTCACGGCTGCAGAAAAGGTGGAAGTCATGGAGGGATTGTCTACTGAGTCTCTGTGGGTGGAAGTTAGAAACAGGAAGGGGTCAAAAACTCTACTGGGTGATTTTTTTAATAGACCACCCAATAGTAACAGGGATATTGAGAAGTAGATAGGGAGACAGATTCTGGAACGGTGCAGTAATAACAGGGTTGTTGTGTTGAGGGATTTTAATTTCCCAATATTGTTTGGCATCTCCCTAGAGCGAGGGGTTTAGAAGAGGTGGAGTTTGTCAGGCATGTTCAGGAAGGTTACAAGAGGAGAGGCTGTACTTGATTTGGCATTGGGAAATAAACCTGGTCAGGTGCCAGGTCTCTCAGTTAGAGAGCATTTTGGAGATAATGATCACAATTCTATCTCCTTTACCACAGCATTGGAGAGGGGTAGGAACAGACAAGTTAGGAAAGCATTTAATTGGTGCAAGGGGAATATGAAGCTATCAGGCAGGAACTTGGAAGCATAAATTGGGAACAGATGTTGGCAGGGAAATGTACAGCAGAAATGTGGCAAATGTTCAGGGGATTTTGCATGGTGTTCTGCACAGGTACGTTTTGATGAGACAGGAAAAGGATGGTAGGGTACAGGAACCATAGTTGAAAATCTAGTTCAGAAAAAAAGAAAAGCTTATGAAAGGTTCAAAAAACAAGGTAATAATAGAGATCTAGAAAATTATAAGGCTAGTAGGAAGGAGTTTAAGAATGAAATTAGGAGAGCCAGAAGAACCCATGAGAAAGCCTTGGTGAGCAGGATTAACAAAACCCCCAAGGCATTCTACAAGTATGTGACGAGCAAGAGATAAGACATGAGAGAATAGGACCAAACAAGCGTGTATGGAACTGAGGAGGTAGTGGAGGTACTTAATGAATACCGTGCTTCAGTATTCACTATGGAAAAGGACCTTGGTGATTGTAGGGATCGCTTACAGTGGATTGAAAAGCTTGAGAATGTATATGTTAAGGAAGAGGATGTGCTAGATCTTTTGGAAAGCATCGTTGGATAAGTCAAAGGGACTGGGTGAGATAAACCCCAGACTACTGTGAGAAGCAAGGGAGAAGATTGCTGAGCCTCTGACAATACTCTTTGCATCATCAATGGGGACAGGAAACGTTCCAGAGGATTGGAGGGTTGCAGATGTTGTTCCCTTATTCAAGAAAGGGAGTAGAGATAGCCCAGGAAGTTATAGACCAGTGAGTCTTACTTCAGTGATTGGTAAGTTGATGGAGAAGATCCTGAGAGACAGGATTTATGAAGATTTGGAGAGGCATAATATGATTAGGAATAGTCAGCATGGCTTTGTCAAGGGCAGGTCATGCCTTATGAGCCTGATTGATTTTTTTGAGGATGTGACTAAACACATTAATGAAGGTAGAGCAGTAGATGTAGTGTATATGAATTTCATCAAGGCATTTGACAAGGAACCCCATGCAAGGCTTATTGAGAAGTAAGGAGGCATGGGATCCAAGGGGACATTGCTTTGTGGATCCTGAACGGCTGGCACACAGAAGGCAAAGAGTGGTGTAGACAGGTGATATTCTGCATGGAGTTTGGTGACTCGTGGAGTGCCTCAGGGATCTGTTCTAGGACCCCTTCTCTTTGCGATTTTTATAAATGACCTGGATGAGAAAGTGGAGAGATGGGTTAGTAAATTTGCTGATGACACAAAGGTTGGGGGTGTTGTTAATAGTGTGGAGGGCTGTCAGAGGATACAGCGGAACATCGATCGGATGCAAAACTGGGCTGAGAAGTGGCAGATGGAGTTCAACACAGATAAGTGTGAGGTGGTTCATTTTGGTAGGTCAAATATGATGGCAGAATATAATATCAATGGTAAGACTCTTGGCTGGATGTCAACATCTCAGAGGATCTATCCCATGCCCAGAACATTGATGCAATCAATGCATTAAAGCGTGGATTGATACCTGGAATTATGATGTTGTAGCTATTAGTGAAACATGGTTGCAGGAAGGGTGTGATTGGCAACTAAATATTCCTGGATTTAGTTGCTTCAGGTGTGATAGAATAGGAGGGGCCAGAGGAGGAGGTGTTGCATTGCTTGTCCGAGAAAATCTTATGGCGGTGCTTTGGAAGGATAGATTAGAGAGCTCCTCTAGGGAGGCTATTTGGGTGGAATTGAGGAATGGGAAAGGTGTAGTAACACTGATAGGAGTGTATTATAGGCCACCTAATGGGGAGCGTGAGTTGGAAGAGCAAATGTGTAAGGAGATAGCAGATATTTGTAGTAAACACAAGGTGGTGATTGTGGGAGGTTTTAATTTTCCACACGTAGACTGGGAAGCTCATTCTGTAAAAGGGCTGGATGGTTTAGAGTTTGTGAAATGTGTGCAGGATAGTTTTTTGCAACAATACATAGAAGTACCGACTAGAGATGGGGCAGTGTTGGATCTCCTGTTAGGGAATGCGATAGGTCAGCTGACAGATGTATGTGTTGGGGAGCACTTCGGGTCCAGTGATCACAATAGCATTAGCTTCAATATAATTATGGAGAAAGACAAGACTGGACCTAGAGTTGAGATTTTTGATTGGAGAAAGGCTAACTTTGAGGAGATGCGAAGGGATTTAGAGAGAGTGGATTGGGTCAAGTTGTTTTATAGGAAGGATGTAATAGAGAAATGGAGGTCATTTAAGGGTGAAATTATGAGGGTACAGAATCTTTATGTTCCTGTTAGGTTGAAAGGAAAGGTTAAAGGTTTGAAAGCACCATGGTTTTCAAGGGATATTAGAAATTTGGTTCGGAAAAAGAGGGATGTCTACAATAGATATAGGCAGCATGGAGTAAAGGAATTGCTCGAGGAATATAAAGAATGTAAAAGGAATCTTAAGAAAGAGATTAGAAAAGCTAAAAGAAGATACGAGGTTGGTTTGACAAATAAGGTGAAAGTAAATCCAAAAGGTTTCTACAGTTATATTAAAAGCAAGAGGATAGTGAGGGATAAAATTGGCCCCTTAGAGAATCAGAGTGGTCAGCTATGTGTGGAGCCGAGGGAGATGGGAGAGATTTTGAACGATTTCTTCTCTTCGGTATTCACTAAGGAGAAGGATATTGAATTGTGTAAGGTGTGGGAAACAAGTAAGGAAGTTATGGAACCTATGACAATTAAAGAGGTGGAAGTACTGGCACATTTAAGAAATTTAAAAGTGGATAAATCTCCGGGTCCTGACAGGATACTCCCCAGGACCTTGAGGGAAGTTTGTGTAGAAATAGCAGGAGCTCTGACGGAGATCTTTAAGATGTCATTAGAAACTTGGATTGTGCCGGAGGATTGGCGTATTGCTCATGCGGTTCCATTGTTTAAAAAGGGTTCTAGAAGTAAGCCTAGCAATTATAGACCTGTCAGTTTGACATCAGTGGTGGGTAAATTAATGGAAAGTATTCTTAGAGATAGTATTAATAATTATCTGGATAGACAGGATCTGATTAGGAGTAGCCAGCATGGATTTGTGAGTGGAAGGTCATGTTTGACAAACCTTATTGAATTTTTTGAAGAAGTTACGAGGAATGTTGATGAGGGTAAGGCAGTGGATGTAGTCTATATGGACTTCAGCAAAGCCTTTGACAAAGTTCCTCATGGAAGGTTAGTTAAGAAGGTTCAGTTGTTAGGTATTAATGCTGGAGTAATAAAATGGATTCAACAGTGGCTAGATGGGAGATGCCAGAGTGTAGTGGTGGATAATTGTTTATCGGGATGGAGGCCGGTGACTAGCAGGGTGCCTCAGGGATATGTTTTGGGCCCAATGTTGTTTGTAATATACATAAATGATCTGGATGATGGGGTGGTAAATTGGATTAGTAAGTATGCCGATGATACTAAGGTAGGAGGTGTTGTGAATAATGAGGTGGGTTTTCAAAGTTTGCAGGGAGATTTATGCCGGTTAGAAGAATGGGCTGGACGTTGGCAAATGGAGTTTAATGCTGAGAAGTGTGAGGTTCTACATTTTGGCAGGAATAATCCAAATAGAACATACAGAGTAAATGGTAGGGCATTGAGGAATGCAGAGGAATAGAGAGATCTAGGAATAACTGTGCATAGTTCCCTGAAAGTGGAGTCTCATGTAGATAGGGTGGTGAAGAGGGCTTTTGGAACACTGGCCTTTATAAATCAAAGCATTGAGTACAGAAGTTGGGATGTAATGCTAAAGTTGTACAAGGCATTGGTAAGGCCAAATTTGGAATATTGTGTGCAGTTTTGGTCACCGAATTATAGGAAAGATATCAATAAATTAGAGAGAGTGCAGAGACGATTTACTAGGATGTTACCTGGGTTTCAGCACTTAAGTTACAGAGAAAGGTTGAACAAGTTAGGTCTCTATTCATTGGAGCGTAGAAAGTTGAGGGGGGATTTGATCGAGGTATTTAAAATTTTGAGAGGGATAGATAGAGTTGATGTGAATAGGCTGTTTCCATTGAGAGTAGGGGAGATTCAAACGAGAGGACATGATTTGAGAGTTAGGGGGCAGAAGTTTAAGGGGAACATGAGGGGGTATTTCTTTACTCAGAGAGTGATAGCTGTGTGGAGTGAGCTTCCTGTAGAAGTAGTAGAGGCCAGTTCAGTTGTGTCATTTAAGGTAAAATTGGATAGGTATATGGACAGGAAAGGAGTGGAGGGTTATGGGCTGAGTGCGGGTAGGTGGGACTAGGTGAGATTAAGAGTTCGGCACGGACTAGGAGGACCAAGATGGCCTGTTTCCATGCTGTGATTGTTATATGGTTATAATCATGAAGGAGGCATAATAGTGTTTCTGCTTCATTAGAAGTTTGAGGAGATTCAATATGTCACCAACAACTCTATAGATGTATGGTATAGAGAATCCTCCTTGTTGCATCACAGACTGGTATGGAGGCTTTGATACACCAGATTGCATATGGTGCAGAATGTTGTAGCTCCAAAATGGGTACACCCTTCTCTAGCATTTTCAAGAGGCAGTGCCTCAAGAAGGTAGCATCATGTGGATGTGGCCTCTTCTTGTTACTACCATTGGGGATGAGGTGTAGGAGCCTGAAGATCTACACTCAATGATTCAGGAACTGCTTCTTTCCCTCTGCCATCAGATTCCTGAATGTTCCATGAGCTGAGGAACACTACCTTGTTATACTTTTTTAAGTTTATATTTATTTCTGTAATTTATAGTTATTTTATGTCTTTGTACTGTACTGCTACAATAAAACAACAAATTCCACACTATATAAGTCAGTGGTAATACATCTTATTCTGATACTGTTTCTAATTGTCTCATGAACTCTTTACCTCGCAACTTAATTTAAGCATATTTCTGAATTCGTTTGCAATGATGAAGGTCTCCTTTGGAAGCTCAGATTCATAAAATTATCTTTACAACATCTGCTGCCTTCCAGTATCTGATTAAGTCAGGGAAATTGTCAATGTATTTAATAAAATTTGAAATGGCCGTTTACACTCTTGTTTCTTCCATGTTGAATAATCATAAAGTTTGCCTCAAAAATAGCTCATAGTTGCAGAGATTTGATATGTCACAAAATTCTAAAGATGTATCGTGGAGGGAATTCCAACAGGTTGCATCACTATCTGGAATGGTGGAGCCAATGCATAGAAGCAGAAAGGGCTGTAGAGGGTTGTAAACGTAGCCAGCTCCAACATAAGCGCAAGCCTCCCCACCATCAAGGACATCCTCAAAAGGCTATGTCTCAAAAACATAGCATCCATCATTAAGACCCCACCCCCCCAACCAAAACATGCCCTCTTCTCATTACTATGATCAGAGTGGAGATATGACAACCTGAAGTCAGACACCATACACACACACACAAGTTCACTGGCAGCACAAGACACAATCAAGATAAGAAAACCTATAGGGATAATGCTATTGTGCTCAGATAATGCAAGCAGAAAGTAAAAGTTTCAGCTTCAGACTCTGTGGTTACCACTAAGACTAATTAAATTATTAAAACAAAATAAACACACTGATCAACAATGTAAGAGATCAGGTTACACGTTTCACACAAATGGGCCACTGATTCAATTAATTCAATTACTCAACCAACCACTACTTCATGGCAGGGCTCGGAGAAACAATAATCTGCAGCACTGCTTCCCAATGGGAAGCTTAGAGAAGCATAACAATTTTAACATGGGGATAAAATATAGGACAGTGCTTACTGATTTTAGACCATCCTTGGATAGGTTGTTTTTTTGCAGTCCATTTACTCTCATCTCAAGGCAGCTGCACCTCCTGCCTTCCTCTAAACCAATTTACTTTTCCTAGCTTTCTCTGCATATTATTTTAAGTTCCTTTCTTTAAGTAACTAACCAAAGCCCTTCTGTATGCTGCTATTGATATCAACCATCAGTTGAGGCAAAATATTCCCTGTTCAATAACAAAGTTTCTTTTTATCTTGTTTTGTGAACTAGTGGTTATCTTGTTAACAGGACTTCATACCACTTATCCATAAGTAAAAGTACTTCTTTTTCATCTGTCTGTTCTCTTTAATCACCCTGAACAGCTCAAAATAAATCTTTTGTCTCTGCAAGACAATACCTGCCCATGTCACCCCAGCCTTTGCTCACAAATCATTGCTGTCAAATCCAGTCTCATTTTTGTAAATCCATGTTGTTCTTTCTCCTGGATTTGATCAGTTAAACTGGCCACAGTAGGAGAGAAAGTTTCTTACACTCCCCGCTACTGTTGATTGTTTTCTTAGGTGAATAACGGTACACATCTAAAATTTTTCACCCATCACAGTCAATGGAAGGAATATTTCAGACTGAACACACCGAATTTTCAAGCATGTGTACAGACCCCACATGTCATGAGTTATTATACAAAATTTTGCTTCCAGCATAGCAGCAAACAGAATATTTATACTACAACGTAGGATGTCATATATACGTATGCATTAACACTGCTACTCATGTGACAGATTATGTAAAAGCATAATTGAGAAATATTCTCAGTGTATTTAATCAACAAAGAAATTACAAAATATAAATTCACATAGTAATTTAAAAAACTGCAGTAATCTTTTTTTACAGATATCTATTTCTATAGATCTTCAGCTATAATAAAGCATCTTAAAATTGACGTGAAGCAGTGTTGAGATGACTTTATGGTCTGACCTAATCTCATTATCTCAAGTGTGTATCCTGATCCTACAGAACTTGTAGAATATTGGGCTGTCTCCTAGACCCTTTGGCTGTAGAGTTGGGTTTTGTGGTGCCTTTTCTTTCTAGCTTTACAGAAACCAACTTCCTAAATCTTTGAACAGGAGTTTTGAGTCAGATTCGTGCTACCTCACAAACTGAATTGCACAGTACCACAATGATTTTCTGCTCCTACCATAAGTTCTCTAAATTGGTGATGACAGTCAATTGTGCAATGCCTACATTTCCAAATTGGGCTGCATTCATCCGACCAAAGCACTGTGTCAATCAAATGCAGGAAACCTAGTTAACTTGAATTTGAAGCAGGAAGAATTCCACTGTTATCCCCCATCCACCACTGCTCCACAGTCTATGCTTTACAGGATTTCTTTATTAGCCAAATATCCAGACACCAGATGTCATTATGTGCAAGTTCTCCTTGTCCCTGGTGTCGTGAAGTGTGTGTCTTGCCTCATTGCTACACAATGTTCCAGTCAGTTGGACCTACCTTTCCACACTATTTTTCAGCTGTGAAAAAGTTCTTTTAGAAAAATACCTTTGGCCACAAGTCCATCAGGCAGTTGGCAACACGGAACATCCAGTAAGGACACGATGGATCCTGTGTGATTGTTCCCTGAAAAGACTGCCAAAATGATTTGGCAGAATGCATCTTTGCCAGAACTCACCAACAAGCATCAAGACCTCACTCGGTTGACAGTAAGAGGACCTCCCATTAAGTTCAAATTTTGTCTGTCTGAAATCTGTTGGTCCTCCAGTGTAATGAGACGTCTATAATAGAAGGCTGGTGACTGGCACATGTATGTGCTGTGTGATGCATTAAAGCTTGATCCAGCCAATGCAACATCTTTGCAGGGAAGTTCTACAGTGCAAGGTCCTTCTTCCATTACACAATGAGGTCTGGGTCCTGTGTAAAAGCCTCTCAAACATTTGAACTTCTGTATTACCCAAAGGCAGCCTATGTGGGTGACAAGGATACTTTGTTCACATCTTTAGGAGAGGTGATTCTTGAATCAGCACTATTTCACCTCTGTTCAGGCAGAGAGCTCCTAAGGACAAAAGCTTTTCTGATAAACTGCAGGACTGGTACTGCCTGGATACTCCAATCACAATAATGAGGTGAGAGCATGAAATAAACTGGGTCAAAGTGTTATGGATCACTCACAGATAGCAATTCCACTGCATCATTTTCACTACGAGTGATTTTTCAATTGGCTCTTGCGCCACCAAATTGATAGACCTTCTCATTAAAAATGTTACAAAATTAAGCAAAGAAAAAATCCAACTGCAGCGGGTAGATGCTTAATAAGAAATTTCTGAGTATTATATCTGAATCTCAATAACAGAGATTATATCAAATAATAACTATTACACAAAGATAGTTTTATAAGCTGGCGTATATCATTTATGCAACCTTATCGGGTATGTACAAATCTTAGCTACAGATATTTTTGGATCATAAATAAGAAATTTCTACATCCAAGAGGAAAATAATGAATTTTACTGAGCTAATCACAAACTGTAGTAAATTTGAAATTGAATTTTAGCTACTTTTGTTTGCACAATTAGATTCAGTTGAAGAATGGTGCAGAACATCTTCAGAATTTCTGGACTATTTAAACTGAATATGTAGGAAGTAAATGCTAGTCACTGGATCATAATGATAAAACTCAATACGTTTCTCTTTCCAAAGAGAGTCTTATAAAATAACAAGACAAACAGGTTACACGTTGCAGCAGTTCTCAAGACACTATGATATAAATGATACACAACATTTAACATGACAGCTGCCTCATTAGTGTATAGTGGGAACTTGAAAATAGAATACAGTTGCTAAAGCTTGCTCTGCACTGAAGCGTTGTAAAAGATGGTCCTTGGTATAAAATAGCGTAACAGGAATATTCTATGAAATTATGTGCTCTGCTACTATAAAAATCTTGTACTGAAATAATAATCATAAGAAACCTTCAACCTGCAGTTCATATCTGTAACCATCATTATTGAAAGTGAGATCTGTCCATGTCAGGCTATAAAAGTATAAAATAAAATAAAGGCGATATTTTGCTTGCCCCTTCCTTAGAGAAATAAGTAATAATTCTATGATTAAAAGCAGATATTTATTTTTCTAACTGTTCCAAGTAATTGCAAAATAGAAAATGTGATAAACTTAAATATAACATAAATTGATTTATTGGGAGAAGGATTAATCACCAGTTTTCACCTCAGACTTTCAGTTTGTTAGTCACATTTAATTTCCTGTAGAAATCACTTGGCTTCTTACTGCCATACTCAAGGCACAGAGAACATTTTTGTTTCACTTGTAATGAAGACCCCTGGGACTGTGTACAGTAATCACTTTGCTAAATTGTGGACTTGTTTCAGTAACTAGTACAGGCTTGTTGAGACGTCAGCCTGCATTATACTAACTTGATTAATCGAAACCTGTCAGCTCTGCTGTCCATAAGGTGAAAGATCATTAGGTTAAGCAGATTTAATTGGCCAGTTTGCTGCAGATTGAGATATGGTAATAATAATTTACTTCATTCAACCCAAGGAATTGACTTAAAACTGCATTCAGACACATTTTCCCTCTTGATCTTAAATGTATCCAAAACAAATCTATCTTGTTTTCTTTGTTTGAAAAAGTAGGTATAGAACAGTTTACAACGCAGGTCCTCTTGAGAATATGAGAATATATTTTCTGAAAACTAAGGCTAATAATTTTGGAATTAAACAGGCACTAATTGGGAAGTGGTTGGGGACGCTGGTAAAGACGACACAAATCCATACAACTGCATATTTTTACTTGGATGGCTACTATAATTTTGTAACAGGCCTTTGCGGCTGGTTAAAGATAGGATCATTGAAAAGGAACCATAGCTTAATTTTAAATCAGAATACATTCTAATAAAGCTGCACATTTTTCTATCTGACATGAATTCTTCAAAAGCTGCATTTTTTGTGGGTCTGGACTAGGTAAGTGTTTTAAACATGGACTGATTTTTTTCCTATTTACCAAGTTATAAGACTTTACTTCTGAACTTAAGGCTTTTCACAGTGATCAAATCTGTGGCATTTTAAAAATAAACTAGCCTATTTTTATTCTTTCTCAGAATGCAGGAATGTTTGGAAGGATGTGCATTTATTTCTTATCCCTCAGTCGTCAGGAAAGTGGTGTGGAGCATTTATGCAGTCTGGATTGTGAATGAATCTCTGAACCCTGATACATAAGGAGGTGCAGGGTTTCAGTCTTTATTAGCCTTGTGAAACTGAGAGTCGTGATCAGCATGCAAGAGTTTACAGAGAGGCTGAGTGAGCTGGAAAGAAAATGACAGGTGGAGAGTAATATGGGAAATCTGAGGTTATGCAGTTTGGCAGCAATGAAATAGAAAAGCAGAATGTTTTTTCATATTGAGAAACTGGTTTAGGATGGTGTGTGGAGGTTTGACAGATTTGTCAGAACTCACCAGGATGTTGCTAGATGGTGGGGAGGCCAATCCTCATTGAGGAGTCAACAGCTTCATTTCCAGGGGTATGAGCATTGCGTAGGATTTATGCTGGGCCTAACATATTGATGCAATCATGCAGAAGGCATGCCAGTGGCTAAACTCATTAGGAATTTGAGGAGATTTGATATGTCACCAAAGGCTAGCAAATTTCTACAGATGTATCATGGAGAGCATTTTGAGTGGTTGCATCACCACTTGGTATGGAGATTCCAGTGCTCCACCATGGGCACTAGCTTCCCCATCATCAATGACATCTTCAAAAGGCAATGCTTCAAGAAGGCAGCTTCCATCACTTGGAACCGTCGCCCTCCAGAATGTGCCCTCTCCTCATTACTGCAATTAGGGAGGAGATCCAGGAGCCTGAAGACATATACTTAATGTTTTAGGAACAACTTCCTCTCTGCCACCATCAGATTTTTGAATGATCCATGAACAATACCTGTCAATCTTGCTCACTTTTTACATTATTTATTTTTATGTATTTGTTATTATAAGTCCAATTTTTAAGTATTTGACTGTACTTTTATCGCAAAACAACAAATTATATGACATACAGTACGTTAAAGATAATGAACCTGATTCTGATTCTGATACCGTTGCAGTACACAATCTAACACCTGCCATGCCTGTACTTTCCAAATAGATTGAACTTCTGACATGAGAAAATCTGCAGATGCTGGAAATCCAAGCAACACACACAAAATGCTGGAGGAACTCATCAGGCCAGGCAGCATCTGTGGAAAAGAGTAAACAGTTGACGTTTCAGGCTGAGACCCTTCATCGGGATTTGATGAAGAGTTTCAGCTGGAAATGAGTTCCTCCAGCATTTTGTGTGTGCAGACTGGAGTTCTGGATTGGTACACTTAGTGCTATAACTTAAGTATCTACACGTTAAGAAAGCCAACTTTGCCTGTACTGGGCTGAGGGGTGCCACAACTCTTGCTCAACATCAGGCCTAATAGTTAATTTCAGGAAGGGGAAGGAGGGAAAACATCCATGTGGGGGATTGGCAGTGGAAAATTTCAGCAACTTTAAACTCCTGGGTATTAACATACCCTGAGCCTGGCCTGTAGATGCAATCAATTTCTCAACTTTCTTAGGTGTTTAAGGAAGTTTGGCTTATCACCAAAAACTGTCACAAACTTCTACAGATGTCCTTTTGAAAGTGCCCTAACTGGTTGCATCATGAGTTGGGTTGGCAATTTAGTAGTGCAGGAACTTAAGAGGCTGCAGAGTATTATGGACACTTTCAATATACCATGACACATCCTTCTCCACCATTGGTAATACAGGTAGTGCAGCTTCCCTTTTCCAAAATGTTTGGGGCTGTAAGTGTTTTGGATTTCGGATTTTTCCAGATTCTGGAATATTTGCATCTTTGGGATGGGACTCAAAAAACACAAAACTCATTTACATTACTTATACAGCTCATACATATTTGCTGAATGTAGGTTTATATAATATTTTAATAACTTTGTGCATGAAACAATAACCTGTGCATTGAACCATTGGAAAGATACGCTCGGCCACACAGGCGGACAGTCTCTGGCTGTTTGGTATCACTGTCATTCCTGACTCTAAATTTATGTGCTATTGGTAAGTAGCAGTTGTCTTTCACTTGTTCATCACATAAATGTACGGATACAGCAACTCAGCCTGTTAGATTTTCATCAGCATCGATCCTGGCAAACTCATCAATGAATTTCTCTGCTGCTTCGTGATCAGCAGACACTTTATCACCACAAATCTTTGAAAATTTAATGCTGTGCCTTTTCTTAAATTTCTGCAACCAGCCTGCCGAATATTCACAATTACTTTCAACTTTCAGTTCTTCATGATAGAACTTGCCCTGTTTCATGATCAGAGTACCATTAAGCGGCATATGTTCACCATCGAATCGACTCTTTCAATACACGACTGAGATCTTCCTTTTCACTTTTTGCAGTGTTTTTCTATCTTTCATTATCTTCTGTTCACTTCATACTTAAGGTTGTTTCTCAGGACTGTCTGCGGTGGTGGAGACCTGCACATTGCCTGGAAACCCACCCAGAGCCTAGCGGAACTTTCCAACTCTGACTTCATGCCAGCGCGCAAAATGAATTTCTGGGAAGGAGTGCTCAACCCTGTATTGACAGGAGGGGTGCCTCAAAAAGACAACGTCCATCTGAAAGATCTCCACTGTCCGAAGGTTGGGTGGGACTACAACCAGAGGTCATAGGTTAAGGGTGAAAGGTTTAAGGGAATCATGAGGGAAACTTGTCCACTCAGAGGGTAGTGAGAGTGTGGAACAAGTCGCCAGCACAAGTGGAGCATGCAAGCTTGATTTCAACATTTAAAAGAAGTTTGAATAGGTACATGGATGGGAGTGGTATGAAGTACTAAGGTCCCAGTGCAGGTCAATGGGAGTAGGCAGTTTAAATGGTTCGGCATGGATTAGATGGGCCAAAGGGCCTGCTTCTGAGCTGTACTTATCTATGACTCTAAGTAAGCTTTTCATTGCAGCTGTGCATATATGCTCTTGTACATATGACAATAAACTTGACAATAGATAGTAAAGATAAGTACCAATCTACCCAAGTAGAAACAGATGTATTCTCTTTTGAATTCAAGGGCACCCTGCAAAATGGATATGTAACTAATGTCTTCTGCAGTGATTTGGAAATACCAAAGGCAAAGAAATTGAAGCACAATATGAACTCACTATCACAGGCAGAGTTCTTCAAGCACTATACAATAGTGGCCATATCATAGAGAGTTTGAATCTCCTAGGAGGAGTAAACAAAGAAAGTATACTTCTTGAATATTTTTGGATCCCCTTTCCCTTCTCCTGGAAGTTTGGATGTCTTCCTCCTCCATTAGAAACAGAAAGCTGCCATTATTTTTCATCAATATTAATCTTTTCCATCACAAGGTCAGGCACTAGTCGTCTCACCCTTTGCAAATCCTCCACTCAGCTGAGTTTTTTCAACCTCATTCACTTCCTGCTCAAACTCCAAAAACTTGTGAGTCATTGAGCATCTCAATAAATAGCACCGGTGGTGAGCAAGGTGAGGATAATGAGGAGGTTTTTTATGTCTGACAATGTCATGCCTCCAAGAATTTATTAAGACAGCGCTAGATCTTTGTTGCTTATTTAACAATGCAGCTTACAAATCCATGTTGCATGAAGTCTGACAATACTATCTGCTCCACTTTGCAAACCTGCAATGTATCATCCGACCAAATGTTCAGAGCAGTATCATTTTAACAAAACAATTGAAATTGAAAGCAAATGAGCCATATGTCACTAAACAAAGGCATTTTGTTTAGTGCCGGAATGTTTAAATTGCTGTAATTTTTTCCTTCGGTATATTATCATTAGCTCAATCTGTATTTAGAATTAGACACAATAATGCAGCACAACTGCATGGCAAAATCACACATGCTGAGATGCTGTTAACATAATCAATTTCTTCTCACTGCTCCCAATGGGAAAGAGGTACAGGAACCTTCGATTCTATGCCACCAGGTTCAGGAACGGACAGTTATCGCCTTTCAACCATCAGGCTCCTGAACCAGAGCGGATAGTTTCACTCACCACAACACTGAACTGATTCCACGACCTATAGGCATACTTTCAAGGACTCTACAACTCATGTTCTCAGTACTATTATAATCTTACTTTTTTCTATTTGCACAGTTTGTCTTCTTTTGCACATTGGCTGTTTGTCATCCTTTGCTTCTGTGTAGTTTTTCATTGATTCTATTCTATTACACTGTTCTACTGTGAATGTCTGCGAGAAAATGAATCTTAAAATAGTATATATGGTAACATATATATGTACTTTGATAATAAATTAACTCTGAACTTTAAACATTTAAAATTAACTAACATGAATAAATAAGTTAAAGAACCATCTCTCCACAGTTGTAATATTAGTAATTAAAAGTGAAAAATCCCGAGCTCCCAATTTTTAGATATGAGTCAGAGTCAAAATCAGAATCAGATTTAACATCACTGGCATATGTTGTGAAATTTGTTATTTTGTGGCAGCAGTACATTCCAATACATAATAATAAACTATAAATTAGAACAATATATAATAATATATAATTAAATATGTAGTGAAAAGAGTAAAAGAAAAATAAAATATTGAGCTAGTATACTTGGGTTCAGAAATCTGATGGCAGAGGGGAAGAAGCTGTTCCTGAGTTGCTGAATGTGTGTCTTTAGGGTCCTATACCTACTGCTTGACAGTAGCAATGAGAAGAGGGCATGAACTGGGTGATGGGAAACCATAATGATGGATGCCACATTTTTCAGGCTTTTGCGTTTTGAAGGTGTTCTCGATGCTGGTGTGTATAGTACCCGTGATGGAGTTAGCTGATTTTACAACTTGCTGCCACTTTTTCTGATCCTGTACAGTGGCCCCTCCATACCAGACATTGATGCAACCCGTTGAAATGCTCTCCATGGTACATCTGTGGAAATTTGAAAATGTATTTGGTTACATACCAAATAAAAACAGCTAATGAAATATAACCGTTGTTGTGCCTTCTTTCATCCAACATGACCACTCAATAAAGACTGGACTGTGTTCTCCCAAATTTCCTTTTCTGAAGTCCACAGTCAATTCTTTGGTCTTGCTGACATTGAATACGATGTTGTTACAACACAACTCAACCTATCTCACCATCGATCTTACATCAAGATTTTACCAACAACAGTGGTATCATCTAAGACTTTAAAGATGATGTTTGAACTGTGCTTGGCCACGGAGTCTTGAGTGTAGAGAGCACAGGGCTGTGCAAACATGTTTGATGTTTAGGATGTGTTAATTGTCAACAAGAAGGTGACGTTATCACCAAAGTTTACTGACTGTGGTCTTCCAATGACAGATTTGAGGAGTGAGTTACTGAGTGAGGTACAGAAGCCCAAGTTTATAAACTTGGTGTTTAATACTGCAGGGATGAAGGTATTTTACTCCAAGCTATAAAGGAGAAACAACAGCCTGACATATGGTTTGCTGTAATCTGGGTGCTCCAGGGGAGAGTGAAGAGCCAGTGAGATTGTCTCCACTGTAGACCTGTAGTGGCAGTTGGTGAATTGCAGCACATTCAGGTCCTTGCTCATGGAGGAATTAATTCTAGCCCTAACCAATCTCTTGAAGCATTTCTTTACAAAAGATGTAAAAACTACTAGTTGATAGATGTTAAGGCCACTCATCTTGCTCTTCTTGGGTGCCAGTATGATTGCTGGTTCTCAGACTGCAGGAGTGAAAGTTGAAGATGTCCTTGAACAGTTGGTCAGCACAGCTTTTTAGTACGCAGCCAGGTTCATTGGCGAGGACTGACACCTTGCATTTATCGTATAATTAAACAGTCATTCTTATTACATTTCTGAACTTTATAGTTCAGAATACGGAAAAGTATTACAATCAATACCAATGCAGAAGTGGTTGCAAGTGTCTTAAAGCTTCATTTAACAGATATTCTTGATAACCGAACAAGAAAACATATTCTGTCAGTTCCATTTACGTTGTCTTTCAAAGCAAGTGCATGCTCACCACATTTAAAGCTTAGAACTCAAATAATGTAGTCAATTCCACTGTCATCTCAATGTAAGAGAAGTAAATTTACAGAAGATGTCAGGGAATTTCAAGGAAGAAAATATCAAAAATTTCAATTCATAGACAAATAGAATATGATGTGAAGAAATGGAAGTTGGAGCTAACACAACTAAACAAATCAAGTTCAGGTTATTTCTCTGGGGCACAGTGCACCCACGAAACGTATATCACACACAGCACATAAACGAAAATATTATCACAAATAAGTTAATCAAATATAATTCAAAATGCATGTAGTGTGCAGCACAGGTAAATAGTAAACAGTTTAGTAATCAGTAAACAGCTTGCTATCCCAGTGATGAGATCTCAGTGGTGGCAAGGTATTCATTCATCTCACAGACAGAGGTAAGAAGTTGTAACCCTATCTGGCAGTCCTAGTCCTAATGCCTCTGTACCTCCTTCTTGATGGTAGCGGGTCAAAGAAATTGTGGATGGCTGTTGGAGATCCTCAACAATGCTTTGGACTCTGTTTACAACACTCCTAGTAAATATCACAAGGAGTGGGAGGGAGACCGTGATAATCCCCTCACCAGTTTTTACTCTCTTCTGTAGGGTCACTTGATCTGATGCCTTGAAGATTCTGTACCATACAGTGGTGGAGCCAGACAGTACACTCTTGACAGTGCTCCTGCAGAAACTTGTTAGAATGGGGGTAGGGAAAAGTTACACCAAAGAACAGTGGAGGGGAAAGTCACACCAATTCAACTGAATTCTAAACCCCCACAGTTCTACCAAAATCCCAGGCTGAATTTGGAGTATTACACAAAGCTCTGTTACCCACAGGCACTTCAGAATACAACAATGAAGAATGGCTTGAAAATCTGGAGTTGAGAAAAAGAGATGTCTTATTGGGTTCCTAGTAACAGTGAAATAAAACTAAAAACCTTCATTTTAGGGTAAGGAAAGGTAGCAAAAGTTCAGGGATGTACAAGTAACATCATTCTGAGTTTCTTCTCAGGTTGATAAATTTTTCTCAATATGAGACATTTTTAAATTAATTTATGAAATAACTGAATGCAAAAATGAGAGAATCAGTTATGTATCTTGGAAAAATACAATTATTTGTGATAAAATTCATCTTACATACCTTTTATCATCTTAAACCATGACAATGTTAAATTCTAGTTAAACAGTGGGTGACTGAAAGGAAATTAATCAGAATTCCCAAGTCTGACTGATACCGCTGTTAAAAAAGTACATCTGTGTAAATGTCAGGTATGTAGAAACTTCAAGGAATTGTGTTTCTCCGCAACTTTCCACAATGGGGTATATCTTAATGAGATCTATCAATGACAGAGTTCTACAGACATTCTAAGCAAACAAAAAAAACTTACGTCCAAAGCTAAATCATTGCCCGTTTTTAGAACACCTCTGTGTGAACCTCCATGATAAAATTGCAAGCATATTAATTTAGAACTAGTGTTTTACTTTACACCAGATTATAACAATACATGATTAATTTCATTCTATTATAGTAAGTACATTTGTCCCAAATCCCTGTTTTCAAATAGCACCAGCTAATAAATATTTGACTACCAATTTTTTACCTAGATTAACTACAATCTTTTTTCAGAATGCGCAGAGTAGAAAATAATTGTTATGCTACGATTCTTCTTCCTTCTGCACGTTTTCAGTTCACTAATGTTACATACTATATTTTTATCAATGTCTTTTTCCATTGCTATGAATAAGATGGTATCGCTTATGCAATAAATTAATGTAATTTAATTAAATTAATTTTGCATTTCAATAATTTTCTACCAGATGATTCCAGCACTCCCCTTTCTTCACACTACTGGCATTTATCCAGCAGTGGCTTCACTGAAATCATTACATGCACAGAATCTCTTTGCTTGCAGCTACAGTTCATGAAAAGCAATCCCACATATGTTGTTACTTAACAATGAGCAACAGCCCTAAAGCATACAGCATGATTTGATAATTTATCAGCTGTAATAATTGCTGTGTGCAACTATATAGCAGAAGGGGGCTGTGATTCCTCTTTTCATGAAAAATGCAAGTGACCTGCTTTTATCGATAATCTTGAATTATTGATAAAATTGTGGAAGAACTAAAACATTCCACATCAATAGAAAAAATATTATCAGCAAGAACAAACAAATATCTGGCAATCGTGCTGTCAACTTTGTGCAGCTTTGATCATTTTTTTCTTTTCGTAGAAGATTTTGAAATAAGCTTTTTGTATGCCTTCTCTATGTGGCTTTAGAAAACAGGACTGAAAAGAAATCTTCATATTGGCTGGAGTAGTTAAAGTATGAACTAAACCTAGCCAAAGTTGTTTATTGAATATTGCACCTCAAAGTTGGTTAATTATCAAATTCATAATCTAATAAGCCAGGTAAGTTCCCTTACATTATTTTCAGAATAGCATAGATTTGGCAGGGTATCTTCCCTTCTGACAGGCTACAAAGGGAAAAAAAGGACAAGGGTAGTTAGTTAGTAAACTCAAATAGAAAGGAATTTGAACAAGTGAGAAGTAAACTACTCTCTTGAGCCAAGAATCAGACTAGCTGAGAAAGCTAAAAATAAAAGAGACTGCTTATGTTAGCATCTGGAACAAAAACAGAATGCTGGATGGACTAAATGGGTGTAAGCAAAAGGTGCAAGTTAATATCTTGGGTCAAGACCTTGAATTGGGATTAAGAGGGTAAAGGAAAGCGGCCAGTGAGTGAGTGGGCCAGTGAAGGAGTGGAGATTTGAGGCTTTGACTCAAGAGGCTTTGACGAGAAAAGGCGGAGGACGAGTTTGTTCCCAGTTGGTCTTTACAATGTCTCCTGAGACGGTGATGTGCCTCTCCTGTGAGATGTGGCAGTCTTGGGGGAACTCCCCTCTCCCGCAGAGTCACTTCTGCCAGAAGTGCATGCGACTGGGTGATCTGGAAGACCGTGTGAGGAATCTGGAGCAGCAGCTGGATGACCTTCGACTCATAAGGGAGAATGAGGCAGTCATAGATGAGAGCTACAGGGAGGTAGTCACACCTAGGCTGCCGGAAGCAGGTCGTTGGGTAACAGTCAGAGGGGGGAAAGCGAAGGAGAGTAGACAGGTAGTGCAGAACACCCCTGTAGCCATTCCCCTGAATAATAAGTTTACCATCCTGGA
The DNA here is from genome assembly GCF_030144855.1 of Hypanus sabinus. Lineage (NCBI taxonomy): Eukaryota > Metazoa > Chordata > Chondrichthyes > Myliobatiformes > Dasyatidae > Hypanus > Hypanus sabinus. The sequence continues at coordinate 173,074,833 of NC_082706.1, forward strand.
TGCTGTTGGCGAGGACGACCGACCAGCTGTGAGCCACGGTGGCAGGGCCTCTAGCACTGAGTCTGACCCTGTGGTGCAGAAGGATGGGACGGAGAAGAGGAGAGCTGTCACCATTGGATACTCAATAGTCAGGGGAGCAGACAGGAGATTTTGTGGACGTGAGAAGGACACCCGCATGGTTTGTTGTCTCCTGGGTGCCAGGGTCCAGGTTGTCTCTGACCAGGTGCATGACATCCTGGTACAAGAGGGAAAGCAACCAGAAGTTGTGATACATGTTGGTACCAACGACATAGGCAGGAAGAGGGATGAGGTCCTGAAGTGTGAGTTTCGGGAACTAGGCAGAAGGCTGAAGAACAGGACCTCAAGGGTGGTGTTCTCAGGATTGCTGCCAGTGCTACGTGATAGTGATGGTAGAATTGGAGGAGATGGCAGTTGAATGTGTGGCTGAGGAGCTGGTGCAGGGGGCAGGGTTTTAGATTTTGGCTTCATTGGGATCTCTTCTGGGGAAGGTGGGACCTGTACAGATTGGATGGGTTGCACCTGAACTCAAGGGGGAGTATTATCCTTGCTGGTAGGTTTGCTAGCATGGTTCGGGAGGGTTTAAACTAATTTGCAAGGGGGATGGGACCCGGAGCGATAGAGCAGTGAAGGAAGTGCATGGAGTAAAGCCAGATTTAACATATAGAGAGGCTTTGATGAAAGAGAAGCAGAATAAAGGGTGTAAAGGTAGTAAGGTAGAAGGGCTAAAGTGTGTGTACTTCAATGCAAGAAGCATCAGGAACAAAGGTGATGAACTGAGAGCTTGGATACATACATGGAATTATGATGTAGTGGCCATTACGGAGACTTGGCTGGCACCGGGGCAGGAATGGATTCTCAATATTCCTGGATTTCAGTGCTTTAAAAGGGATAGAGAGGGGGGAAAGGGGAAGAGGGGTGGCATTACTGGTCAGGGATACTAGTACAGCTACAGAAAGGATGGGTAATGTAGCAGGATCCTCTTTTGAGTCAGTATGGGTGGAAGTCAGGAACAGGAAATGTTAAGTGTGTCCAGGATGGATTCCTGTCACAGTATGTTGACAGGCCGACTAGGGGGAATGCCATACTAGATCTAGTATTAGGTAACAAACCGGGTCAGGTCACAGATCTGTCAGTGGGTGAGCATCAGGGGGACAGTGATCACCGCACCTGACCTTTAGCATTATCATGGAAAAGAATAGAATCAGAGAGTACAGGAATATTTTTAATTGGGGAAGGGCAAATTATGAGGCTATAAGACTAGAACTTGCGGGTGTGAACTGGGATGATGTTTTTGCAGGGAAATGTACTATGGACATGTGGTCGATGTTGAAGGATCTCTTGCAGGATGTTAGGGATAAATTTGTCCCAGTGAGGAAGATAAAGCATGGTAGGGTGAAGGAACCATGGGTGACAAGTGAGGTGGAAAATCTAGTCAGGTGGAAGAAGGCAGCATACATGAGGTTTAGGAAGCAAGGTTCAGATGGGTCTATTGAGGAATATAGGGTAGCAAGAAAGAAGCTTAAGAAGGGGCTGAGAAGAGCAAGAAGGGGGCATGAGAAGGCCTTGGTGAGTAGGGTAAAGGAAAACCCCAAGGCATTCTTCAATTATGTGAAGAACAAAAGGATAACAGGAGTGAAGGTAGGACCGATTAGAGATAAAAGTGGGAAGATGTGCCTGGAGGCTGTGGAAGTGAGCGAGGTCCTCCATGAATACTTCTCTTTGGTATTCACCACTGAGAGGGAACTTGATGATGGTGAGGACAATATGAGTGAGGTTGGTATTCTGGAGCATGTTGATATTAAGGGAGAGGAGGTGTTGAAGTTGCTAAAATACATTAGGACGGATAAATCCCCGGGGCCTGACGGAATATTCCCCAGGCTGCTCCACGAGGCAAGGGAAGAGATTGCTGAACCTCTGGCTAGGATATTTATGTCCTCTTTGTCCACGGGAATGGTACCGGAGGATTAGAGGGAGGCGAATGTTGTCCCCTTGTTCAAAATAGGTAGTAAGGATAGTCTGGGTATTTATAGACCAGTAAGCCTTACATCTGTGGTGGGAAAGCTGTTGGAAAAGATTCTTAGAGATAGGATCTATGGGCATTTAGAGAATCATGGTCTGATCAGGGACAGTCAGCATGGCTTTGTGAAGGGCAGATCGTGTCTAACAAGCCTGATAGAGTTCTTTGAGGAGGTGACCAGACACATAGATGAGGGTAGTGCAGTGGATGTGATCTACATGGATTTTGGTAAGGCATTTAACAAGGTTCCACACGATAGGCTTATTCAGAAAGTCAGAAGGCATGGGATCCAGGGAAGTTTGGCCAGGTGGATTCAGAATTGGCTTGCCTGCAGAAGGCAGAGGGTTGTGGTGGAGGGAGTACATTCAGATTGGAGGGTTGTGACTAGTGGTGTCCCACAAGGATCTGTTCTGGGACCTCTACTTTTCGTGATTTTTATTAATGACCTGGATGTGGGGGTAGAAGGATGGGTTGGCCAGTTTTTTGCAGACGACACAAATGTTGGTGGTGTTGTAGATTGTGTAGAGGATTGTCAAAGATTGCAGAGAGACATTGGTAGGATGCAGAAGTGGGCTGAGAAGTGGTAGATGGAGTTCAACCTGGAGAAATGTGAGGTGGTACACTTTGGAAGGACAAACTCCAAGGCAGAGTACAAAGGAAATGGCAGGATACTTGGTAGTGTGGAGGAGCAGAGGGATCCGGGGGGTACATGTCCACAGCTCCTTGAAAGTTGCCTCACAGGTAGATAGAGTAGTTAAGAAAGTGTATGTGGTGTTAGCTTTCATAAGTCGAGGGATAGAGTTTAAGAGATGCGATGTAATGATGCAGCTCTATAAAACTCTAGTTAGGCCACACTTGAAGTACTGTGTCCATTTCTGGTCGCCTCACTATAGGAAGGATATGGAAGCATTGGAAAGGGTACAGAGGAGATTTACCAGGATGCTGCCTGGTTTAGAGAGTATGGATTATGATCAGAGATTAAGGAAGCTAGGGCTTTACTCTTTGGAGAGAAGGAGGATGAGAGGAGACATGAAAGAGGTGTACAAGATATTAAGAGGAATAGACAGAGTAGACAGCCAGTACCTCTTACCCAGGGTACCACTGCTCAGTACAAGAGGACATGGCTTTAAGGTAAGGGGTGGGAAGTTCATGGGGGATATTAGAGGAAGGCTTTTCACTCAGAGAGTGGTTGGTGCGTGGAATGCACTGCTTTAGTCAGTGGTGGAGGCAGATACACTATTGAAGTTTAAGAGACTACTAGACAGGTATATGGAGGAATTTAAGATGGGGAGTTATATAGGAGGCAGGGTTTGAGGGTTGACACAACATTGTGGGCCGAACGGCCTGTAATGTGCTGTACTATTCTATGTTCTATGAAAGAATGCCAGTCTATAGCAGGATGAGGGAGTGTTAGGACAGATGCTACGAGCTGATAGGTTTGCAGATGGAACCATATGGAGGTCAGGGGCTTAAAAAAGGAAACAAAGATTAATTGGTGATTGTGTATTGTATTACAAGTCATTTAAAATGTAATAAATTAAATTTGGATCTTTAAAAGTATAAATTGCATGAAGTAGGCCATAGAGCAAAAAGAAAACAGAAAGAGATTGACATGTAGTTGGAATGGCCTTGCACATAGTTGGAGATTATATAAGGAGTAAGCGTACAGCTGAAAAAATTCTTTGATTGACTAGATTCAATGTTTTTTCATGTCTTGGAAGGCTGTGGATGCAAGCCCCATTCCTGAGATATGACCCCATAATCCAGGCCAATACTTCAGTATAAGTCTTTCTTTCAATTAAACCTTGGAAAGGAGATGCTAGGCAATGTATCGATTTCCCATCAATATGTTCATGACAAGGAAAAGACCTTCAGATCCTTAACTTTAACACTAATTTTTACTTCAGAGGAAATATCTTTGATATGTAAAGACACCAATACTGATTTTCCTGAGTTTTCTTCAGAGGATGAAAGTATATTTAGGGCTTTACCTAAAAGTGTAAGGAGTCAATTGAAATGTCATGAAGCACAACTTCCAGCCTTTCACCTCACTTTTCCAGAGGTTATGTACTTTGTCACTGAGAAGGGGTGGAAAAATATACTATAAATTGTCAAGTGCATGGTAATGTATTCATAAATACTGTGCATGATAGGATTCTGTATAGAACAAGAGATGTTTCATAGCAGCAATTATTCACTTCATTTATGTCCCAGCTTCGATAAGTAAGAAAAATTGACTTTTGAACTTTTAAACCCTAGATGATCCACCACAGTAGGCAAAATTCTGTATGAATACCAAGTACCAATTATCAAAAAAAGTTTCCATTCATTGTCAAGTATTGTGCATTGTGTTATGGTACCATGTAAAATATGTTACAGAAAGTATAAAAGTAATATGAAGTAATATCCACGTATAGTTTCAAAAGTGAATCAACAAGCAGAAGCACTGTATGATCATAAACAAAGGACTTGTTATAGAATGGTCCAAATACCTTTAGGTTGCATTACTGAAGGAGACTGGTTAACATATTTGATGCAAACAAAAAATAGGTTGCTATTACTGTCAATCTACCTTTCACTGACACAGAGCTCAATGTGAGATATCTCTTGCTTCCTGACTCTGGAGCTGCAGGGCAGACTTTTTCCCCATTGCATTAATACTTATCCCATACAATAAAGCCTTCAATCTTTGCTTTCAATAATGCTGACAGTTAATTAATTGTTTTGTAACCTTGATCCAACTAAAAGCTTTTTTTTTTCTTTTTTGTTTTCTCATTATCAATATTTTCTCTCAAAGTTGTGATTCAATTAGATGAAAAAATGCTTGACAACATAAAGGTGAAATAACTTTAACTTTCTGTAATCAATTGTATGTTATTCTTTTCTGATGCATGCTCATTTATCTTCTTCACAATTTACCATAGATTTTTTAATACAACAAGCCATTCCCCAGCCAGTTCTACATAAATTGGACTATCTTGCACTGTAATGGAATACATTATGCAAGATAAAAGCATGTTATCTCAGAACACTTAGACATAATCCAATATATAAATGAGGTTAAATCACACTGTGCTAAACGAGAATAAACACATTACTGCTTAGTTCATAATTCTTTCCATTTTTACAAGACATTGGATCAACTGAAGCAAACATGCTTGTGACACCTTTGTTAATGACACCTTTGTTAATGAAAGAAATATATGAATGCTTTATATACTAACACCTACACTGCAAATCATTACCAAATACTCTGAAACTCACTTACCTTCATGTGATCAGCTTGAGCTGGTGTCCAAGTATGCCAATACACTACAGAGAGCTGAACTTGTCTGTTACCTGAGTATAGTGCTTGGTGTACTCATGCTATGTTGCCAGCTGTGTTTCCAGCCCAGATAAACAGTAAAAGAAACGTGTGCACCGAGCTCCACTCCCCAGCCATTTAATTTCCAACATTATCATTGAATAGATAGCAACAGTGATTTGTTTCTATTTAAAGGTTTCCAAACAATGTTAAAGTGCTGTAATTGCATCTAAGAATGCTTAAAATCTCAGTATTTTATGCAGATCTGGAAATAAGTTGCAAGTTCTGCAAGACCAAGTAATGTGATAACTTTCAAAACCTGGCATTCAGCCCAAATACGCCCGTGATCTCAAATATATGTTTGAGCTCAGTTTTGTTGAGAAATGCTAGAATTGACTGATTTGATTTAATTTTTTGCTATAGCATTATCTGATTACCCATAGTGAGCCCAACAGGACTTGATTGTGGAAAGGGTTTCATAGACTGTGTGTTCCGATTTTATAGTCAGTGGGCTTTACACTGGATCTGGTTGTGATGGACTGACCCAACACAATATTGTGACTGCAAGCCTTTTTTCTGCCTTTTTGAAAAAGCCTCCCAATATTACTTTGGTTTTATTAAAATTACTGATTGGAAGCAATGGTTTGCTTGAGATTATTATATTTATGGCAATGATTTAAAGGCCTTGGGCTTAATTCATGGTTAGATTAGTTGGGTCACATTTTAATAGATATCATGCCCTAAACATCAAGCAATCTTTTTATTGATTTTTGAAAAAATACCATACTGACTGCTAAGCGAAGCTTGGACCAGAGATGATCACAGTAGAAGCAAAAATTTCATAAATAAAGATTCTGTCCATTATTTCAACATTCCTTATATTTTCAGATATTCATATGAAGGATTTAAAAAGCAGATGCATAAAGTCTAAAGGACCAAATAGTCTGTTAATTAATTAAAGTGTTAATTATGCAAATGTAACTTAATATCTGTGAAATTTTCAGGTAGAATTCATGTAGCAGAAAAAATTCTTGAAATATTTTAAAGCTCGTTTTGCTTGAGAAGCAGCTTAAAGTCACATCAGTTCTGGTGATCTCCCATATTTGCAATGGATAAGACTGAAAACTGGATAACCTGTAGAGACACACTGGTTCATTGCTAACAATTCTAATTTTAATCACACATGCATGATAGGTCCTATCAGTTTCATGATGATGATGATTGTTGTTATGCTAGTAAATCTATTACAACATCATAGTGAATAAGATAACTGAATGAATAAACTTAGTTCCCAAGCAAATGCCACCACAACTTCTCTCTTAACTGAGAGTTGACTTTGCAGCTTCTCTATCTGTTTGAAAGACTCAGCGACACTCCTCCACTGATCTGACTTCTGCACTAACAGTCCTGGCTGTCTGTATACATCCAGGCACTGCGTTTTCTATTTCTCTAATTCTATATTTTACTTTTAACACCCTTCTTCACTTTTATCCTTCTCCTTTGTGATACATTCACATTGAGCCCGAAATTGACTCATGTATTTAATATACCTGCCTCTGCCCTGCTCCAGCAGCATTTCATTCTCTTTACCCTCTCTATCTCTAACTTTCCTGTTTTCCTCTAACTCTTCCCTGCATAGGTAATTTCACATTTTCATATCCAGTCCTCCTAACCTATGTGGTGGTTCAACCCAAAATAGGTTCTTAGACTTTTTTTCTCCTTTGAGCGCATCAAAGGGATCCCGAAAATGCTCATACATTAAAGAAGATAAAGTAAAACTGCAAGTTTGGATTAATTATTTTTAGCATGTTTGTTTACCTAACCTAAGTTAGTTGACCAGAGAAAGGGTTAACAATACCTTAGAATGAGGCATATGAGTCTACTGTGCAAATCATGATTTGCTTTTGACAGCAAGTAGAAGATGTCAGGTATAAAATTTGTCAATCTGATCTTCAGTCATGTTCTACTTTTTGACTGAATAAAGTTAGGATATTTATTGATTTGTATTTTATATGAAAATAATATTTCCATATCTTTACCTCCAATTAAAATAAATTGGCTTAATTATTATTTCTGTACAGGTGTTCAGTGTTAGTTCTGTACTCAATGATCAAACTAGCTACAATTAAAAATCTCTTAATAAGCATATGTGAGCACACTTTACAAAAATAAAATAGATCTGCCTTTAAAGATCATGCCAACAAAGTTATTTGATTACTATGGAAAAAATGCACTAATTGCAATAGTGAATGTTTGCATCTAAGAATCATCCAAATATGACATTTGTTCAAGCTACATCTCATTAATCCAAAGCACAGTTTAAATGCTTTGTTTGCAAATTATAATTATTTTGATTACACTAGTTACTGATAGCAATGCTTATTTGCAATGAATCCTTTGAATTTGTCTAATTACATCTTAAAACACGGTGGAGAAGATTAATTAACCCACCTGGCTTCCTGGCATGAAGTCCTGGCTTGAATCTGTCATACTCATATACATGTTTTCACCATCAAGCTGTGAAAAGAATAATAAATATTCAGAGTGCATCCAAACTTAAAATCTGGCCATAATATACATGATAATTAAATGTAGATTTTGTTGAAAAGGTTTGTATTTTGTTTCATATTGCTGGTCTTTGATGAAATTCTTTCCATCTTTATTGACCCTGGATGTCAGTGATTTGAGGTAATTAGTTCAGTCGTAATTACATCAGGAAGGCAAAAAATGAATGGTTTCCTTTCATCTGCAATCTGTTATGAAACAAAATGGCTCATTCTCTGCACCATGCATACACATTGCCATTAGTTTTAATGAATTGCTAAATGAATGACACTGTTTCTGGCAGGATACAAGAATGATGAAGCACACCTAAAATGCACCCTGACTCGCCTCCAGATCTCAGATTTGCAATGCAGTTATAGAATGTGCATGTGTTATAATGCAAAAATTCTTTAATCTTTTGTCAATTTCTGATGTTTCTGAAGGGCTATGACAATATGCCCAATGTAAGCACTGGAAATGCTACTACTTAGTGCAATGTTTTCACACACGACACAACAGCATCTCGTTAAAAATCTAACTTTATGTGCAAATAGACTGGTACATGGATAAGAAGTGGACTGAGAAACTCCTAAATTGGTCCCTGAATTTGTCAAAAGTTGCAGAAATTATCTAATCTTTTGGTCTAGATTTCAGATGTATCAGAAGAACTGTGACAAGCAAAAGAATTCAAAAGACCCAAAGTAAACATATATACCTGGAATTTCTTCTACTTACTCCAATATGTATATTTTATAAAATTTTGACTTTATATGCAAGTTCTGCATTTTAGATCCAAGTAATACATAAGGTGTGTCTTGAGAGGAGGCTGAATACAACTGAAGCTGTTCACTCTATTCTAGTCTATCATTTTACTAAATATGGTTACAGAATAGTCTAATTGTAAAATTAAATTTAGAAGAATGAGGAGGGTGTCTCAGTGAAACCTATTGCATATTGAACACCCTAGGTAGAGTGAACATAGAAGGACATCCCTTTAGATCAGAGAGGGAGAGGAATTTATTTAGCCAGAAGGTGGTGAATCTGTGGAATTCATTGCATGGATGACTGTGGAGGCCAAGTCATTGAGTATATTTAAAATGGAGGTTGATGGGTTTCTTGATTAGCGTCAAATGTTATGGAGAGAAGGCAGGAGAATGGAGTTGAAATGGATAATAACTCAGCCATGATGGAATAGTGCAGCTGACTTGATGGGCCAATTGGTGTTATTGTACTCCAGTATTTTATGCTCTTAAGGAATCTGTATATTTATTTATACCAATTGACTTGGTTTCCATGTGAACTACCTCTTCACTGTATTTCCTAATTGATGAAATAGAGAAGACTTTGTTAAATAGCATTTTGATGGAATAGCTACCTTAGCAAGAATCATAAATTGTGTTTTATTATATTTTAAAGAGATGAAACAATTTATCATTTCAGAGACTAGAACTAACTGCAGCACAAGCTATTTTGTTACCTACAAAGCAAAGGAAAGATAACACCGGCAAGTGCAAAGTTCATGAAAAGGAAAGCAAAACAACATCGGTGTTCTCTCCCAGGACAACATCACTCAAATTGTTGCCCATAGAAAATGTTCGGTAGGCCGTACCCTTCATGTGCCCTAACACCAGGCTCCTATAAAGGGAAGAGTTTGTCAGGTGGACAGAGGGAAAGAACAAGGATCAGTTCAAAAATGCAACATCCACATTGAAGGGTGGGAATCTTCGGCCCATGACCACTTAGAGTGGACTAGGAGCATTCAGAACAGTATAGAAAACTTCAGAAGCATACATCTACTGCACTATCCACCCATCAAGCAAAAGCTGCTCCATCTGTGGAACAGATTGCAGTTATCACATTTGTCTCATCAGCCACAAAATGTGCAGTGGAAGTAAATTTATCTTTATTCCCGAGAAAGAGAAGAATAATAACTATGCATTATATAGTAATTAATTAACATGGCTCCTTTGTGCATTAAGATTGATGTAATATTACTGAAGATTATGAGCAATGACATTGTCTTTTCCTAAAACAGGCATGTCAAGAATCTACAATTTCCTTCAATGAAACCAGTGTTGCAAAAATTCACAAGCCTCAGTCCAATACCATATCTGTGGTCCTCATTTCATTCTCCAAATTGCATGATATTATAACAAAATTCAAGTAAAACCATGTTTAACTGTTCTACTGTATGTACACATGAAAAAAATTTAACTGTAACAGATATAAAACAGGTTATTGATTTGCTATTCACTTTGACTTAAAGTCTGAATGGATCTAATACTTCCAAACCTATGAAGTCCATCCAGATTGTGATGCATGTTTTTTATTTATACAAGTGGGAAAAAGCACCCACTCAGGAAGTTGATGTTACTACAGTATAATCCTCTTACATGTATGAAACTTGATCATCTCTTCAGCCTCTCTCTATTCTGATTTTCTTTCTATTCCCACCCATTTTCCCCATTGATCTCCTTCCTCTTACCCAATCTGGTCCACAGGACATAATTTCTCTCCACCTCAATTCTCCACAATAATGGCAGATTGTGGAGGATGAAACGACTTTTACCATGTTTTCATGTATTAGTCCTAACATGCCATTCACAATACTGTACTTCGGTCTTGTATTGCTACATAGAAACATAATACAAAATGTGTATGATCAGATCCCCCTGAGCACACAGGAACCTCTTGATTGTTATATTGGTTTGGAATGACCTCTTGGAATTGGAAGGTATATAATCAATAATCACAGTCAAACACAATATTGCCATTGAAGTCTCTATAATTCAATAAAAGCCAAGTCCTCAAAGATGGTGTTGGAATGCACTATTACAGTTAGGGTCTGTCATAATTAAATAAGCATCAAGCAATAACATAAGACTAGCTCAAAAGTCCAATGGTCCCCAACACTATTGAGAAATTGCACACTTTATAACAGTTGTTACTTTTTAAACAAGTTTATAACCACAAAAGACTAAATTTCCTTCTGCTGAGAAAGCTTCCAAGAAGATTTGTACATATGCTTGTCTCAAGCACTAGTTTCCAGTTTATTAGTTTGTTTTGAAATCATATTAATTCCATTATTCTAGTATGAATTATCAATGTAACCTTTTAGAATTAGACTTTACTTTTACTTGATCAGTAAGCAGCATTGAAATTATTTGCTACCATATTCACTGCTGTTCACTCTGCTGACCCATGTCTGTGCTGCAACACACAGCTCGACCACATCATCATGTTCACTGATGACACGACCGTGGTGGGCCTCATCAGCAAGAACGACGAGTCAGTCTACAGAGAGGAGGTGCAGCAGCTAACGGACTGGTGCAGAGCCAACAACCTGTCTCTGAATGTGAACAAAACAAAAGAGATGGTTGTTGACTTCAGGAGGGCATGGAGCAACCACTCCCCGCTGAACATCGATGGCTCCTCGGTAGAGATCGTTAAGAGCACCAAATTTCTTGGTGTTCACCTGGTGGAGAATCTCATCTGGTCCCTCAACACCAGCTCCACAGTAAAGAAAGCCCAGCAGCATCTCTACTTTCTGCAAAGGCTGAGGAAAGTTCATCTCCCACCCCCCCATCCTCATCACATTCTACAGGGGTTGTATTGAGAGCATCCTGAGCAGCTGCATCACTGCCTGGTTTGGAAATTGCACCATCTCAGATCGCAAGACCCTGCAGCAGATAGTGAGGTCAGCTGAGAAGATCATCGGGGTCTCTCTTCCCGCCATTATGGACATTTACACTACACGCTGCATCTGCAAAGCAAACAGCATTATGAAGGACCTCACGCACCCCTCATACAAACTCCTCTCCCTTCTGCTGTCTGGGAAAAGTCACCGAAGCATTCAGGCTCTCACGACCAGACCGTGTAACAGTTTCTTCCCCCAAGCTATCAAAACCCTTAATACCCAGAGCCTGGACTAACACCTTACTGCCATATTGTTTTGTTTATTATTTATTGTAATGCCTGCACTGTTTTGTGCACTTTATGCAGTCCTGGGTAGGTCTGTAGTTTTTTCTCTTCGTTTTTTTTTAAATGAAGTTCAGTGTAGCTTTTGTACTGTGTCATGTAACACCATAGTCCTGAAAAACGTTGTCTCGTTTTTACTATGCACTGTACCAGCAGTTATGGTCGAAATGACAATAAAAAGTGACTTGACTTGAAAAACCACCCAACTTATTGTTACAAAATAATGACTCTGCTTTGCTCTGAGCATTTTGATTGATTAAGACCTGGAGATAGTACTTTTTTCCCCCATATATTCTAATGTTTAATTATACATTGTGAAAATATTTTTGTTCTTTTGAAATATTAACTTCTTTTATTGTAGCACCTCTTGTTTTAGATTTCAGAAGTGATGTAGTAATTCAAACTAAAGGAGGGTTATATGTAGCCAGCTGTACTTTAACCTCTTTCATATAAACACTGCAATGATTTCCAAGGTATGATAACATTCCAATGAACTTACTGTGATTTTGGCAGAGTCTCGACTCTTTCAAATACCCAAACTGGATTTTACCCACTTTTCAAGTGAATTAAGTTGAACGTGCTTTTTCAGTATTTTTCTATCTGAACTTCTGGCAAGTGGGAATATTTCTTTTAAAAACACAGGAAAATCCACAGAAACACACACAAAATGCTGGAGGAAATCAGCAGGCCAAGCAGCGCCTATGGAAAAGAGGAAATGATTGACGTTTCAGGCCGAGACCCTTCGTCAGGACTGGGAAAAAAAGAGTAAGGAGTTGGGGGGAGGTAGAAGTACAAAGTGGTAGGTGATAGGTGAAACTGGGAATGGGGGAGGGATGAAAGAAAGAGCTAGGAAGTTGATAAGTGAGACAGATAAGCTGGAGAAGGGGAAATCTGATAGAAGAGGACAGAAGACCAGGGAAGAAAAGGCAGGGGGTGGAGCACCAGAGGGAGGTGATGGATTGGTAAGGAGATAAGGTGAAAGAGGGAAAGACGAATGGGGAATACTGAAGGAGAGGAGAGGTGAAATTACCAGAAGTACAAGAAATGGATGTTCATGCCATCAGTTGGAGGCTACCCAGATGGAATATAGGGTGTTGCTCCTCCAAACAAACTGTGGTTTTTCTTTTAAATTTTCAATAATAAAAACAGTACGTATACTCTTAGAAGGGCAAGAAAGTCTGCAGATGCTGGAAATCTAAAGCAACACACACAAAATGCTAAAGGAACTCAGCAGGTCAAGCAGCATCCATGGAAATGAATATAAGAGTCGAAGTTTCAGACCAAGACTCTTCTTTAGGACCCTTATTCTCTTTGCATCACTTTGGCTGCTTGTCAGGCTGGTGTTAATAGATTTGCCTTTATTGAATCTGAATTAAGCCTTTTAATTCCATCTAGAAATAAGTGTATTGCTACTGTTTTATGAAAGAACAAAGTTCAAGCTTGATGTTCTGCAACAGTTTAAGAGTATTAGAAAACAGGATTACAAAAAAATCAATCTTACAACCAAGCTGAAAAGTTATCATTATCTGCTGGATCTCCTTGTCCTTGATCTGCCAGTAATGTTGAACTACGAGTGCACAAGAATCAATTTATGATGATTCTTCAGTTGTTTTCCTTGGTCAGGTGTACATTTGGGTTTCTTGCCATTTTCCATTTGTTCAGTAGTAGCAATGGCATTGGCTATGTAAGAACAATGGGGAGGAACCAATTGCATCAAATCATAATTTATTTATGTGTTTGATACATCTTCTGCTAGAATTTGTGCTCTGTAGTTCTAGTGTGTTTTCCCAGTCACTTCAGCTTAACCATTTCAATTGGTGCACCTCTTGTGTGTATTACACAATGAATATTTCACATAATGAAGCCTCACAACTTTAAGCCAGAGAGGTAACACTTGTCCAAGTTTAAAGAGCAATGGATATGTATCAAAAGAAATGGAGCATCTCATCAAAGAGTAGATTTAAATAGTATTTCTATAAAAAAGGATCTAGTATTTTCCTGACGTACCTGATGGATAAACTCTTCTTGAGTTTCTAGCCAGGTAGAAGTATCAATTTTAATCAATGTTTCGATGACCAGCTCGGCCATCTTCATCAGGGATGATGCCTAGGCATGTCTAGTCTGCTGGTATATATACCCCGTTGTCTGGCCCTCCTGACTGAATAGTCCAACCAGGTTTCTAATGTCCCAATTTGTTTACAATTGAATTCCAGTTCTTGCTTAGAGAATATCTATAATTGTTTATACAATAAGAGCTATAAACTTATTGACTTGCATGAAATTACAGTACATGTAAACACATGTGGGCATATATCTGTTTTGGGTTCTGAAGAATTTATCAAACCATGCTAGGTAGCAACACTTGCACTTTAGCTGCTGAATTAGAATCCAAGCTAATGCCATCTTTAGTATAGAAAATGAATAGCTCTTCTATCCAAACCCACAAAAATCAATGGATTGCATGGATCATCTTCCTAAAAAGACCAGAACCGGGTTCCACATTATTCACAGCCAAAGGTACAGTGTGTTTCAGAACAGGAAATCTCCGCAAATGGCTTTAAAGGTTACAGCTAGGCAGAATGTTTATAAACTAAGTACTTACTTAGCAACCTCGGGAGATCCCTGTCACATTTACAAATGAGGAGGAACCTGTTGCTACCACCTGTCTTCCCTATATTGCCACAGTTTCTGGATGGATCACCAGGACCCTAAAGAAATACCAGATTAATACCATCCACTAACCCGTAAGGAAGCTCAAGTCACAGCTTTTGTGGGTCAAAGTTTCCCTGTGAATGTGAAGCAGTCAGGACACACATTGAAAATTTGCATCAAGAAGCACGGGAGTTGTATCTGTTTGGGTTACCCAGAGAAAACAGCTGTAGCAGAACATTGCATTTGCAATGACCATAGGATTGACTTTGAAGGCACAAAACCACTGTGGCACGCCAATGGCTTTTGGGACTGCCTGGTAAAGGAAACCATTGAAATGAAACTAGTGGAAAAGAATTTTAACAAAGACGGAAGTCTCACTCTAAGTAAGAACTGGAATTTGACTGTAAAGAAGATGGGAGAACGGAAACCCGATTGGATGAGGACTAACGAATTGGGGGGATATATTATGGGAGTAGAAATATCACTGGACTAAACATGCCCAGGCATCATCCCTGAAGAAGATAGCAGAGTTTGTCATTGAAATATCAATGATAATCACTATCTATACCTGGCTGGAAGCCTGAGAAGAGTTTATTTGTCATACAAGTTGGGAATGTTCAAATTTGCACGATGCAGTTGAAGTACATTGTAGTTGCCAGGGCAAATAATTTTATACATTCTTGGTTGGAAAGCACCCAGTAACAGAGAAAAAGATCACCATTCCTGCCATATGGCCAGCTCGCATTGAACTTGACAGTCTCAGAGGCCAGACGTGTTTGTTCCCAATCCCAAGGCTACTTCATTTATAAACGACATGCATTAATAGACCCCTCTGAACTTAACTCCTCATTACCTCAACACTAGGAGGGTTTTAAGACTTGCAGACACAAAATGTCTTGTGATCCAACCACAGACAGTTAAAATATAGGAGCAACAAAAGACCATTTTGCTCCTATGGGCTTTTCACACAGATTTTCAGAATACAAAGGGTTGTATTTTAATTTTGCAGCCCACTTATTCACAGGTCCTCTTGCAACATTCAGAGACTAGCTTACAATTTACTCCAAATTTGACAGTTGTGCAGAATATTACTAAGTATATAGCTGTATAATCTAGAGGTTTTTTTATTTCATGATATTGGCAATGTAAATAAAAATGGCCATAATACAAGGACTATATTCTGCACTTCTTCAAACTGTAGTGTATTCTGTGGGCAGTTCAGAGGGAAGAAGGAAGCTGTACCTCCAATCTGAAAGGCAGTGGGAGAATTTTAACATTGTCACTCATAGCATCAGATGAGAGTGGGGTGGGGGGGGGGGGGTAAATGGGAACAAAATCAGAGTGACAACCCAAGCCAGGAGGGACAGCAGTGCTTCTCTCCACACATCATATTTAACAAAGTTCCCTGGCAACAAAGCATTCCTCCAAATAATACCAAACACCCCTCTCTCCAAGGCTGGGATCACTGGAAGCCCTCTTCCCTTGACATCGAGCACCAGACTGCCCCTGCAGCTGGGGCTCAGAAAACTCTACCTCCATCTCCTGGGATTGATTCTTCACAAGTGAGAGATCAAACTCCATCAAGTTTGGTGCTTTATCCCAATTAAAACTCCAGGGTATGGAGAGAAATTCATAACTCCTGTCTAAAACTACTAAATTACTAAGGCAAACATCCAGTAAATATATAAGCCAACATATGTCCCTGACAGTGCTGCACTCCCCCAGCCCTGCATTAGGCTGGATTACATGCACAAGGAATAAAAACAAAAAAATGCTAAAATGGGGATTGGTTTATATTGTAACATGTAACAAGGTAGTTAATAGCTTATCATGGATAATGTCCATACAAATCAAATCGTTACACAGTTAATCAAAGTAGTAGAAGCTGAAACAATTACAAGATGCAGAACGGCGTACCACAGCAACAGAGAACAAGGTGCAAAGCAATAGTGAGGTAAATTGTGAGGCCAAGAGTCTGCCTTATTGCACAGGGGAATGATTCAATAGTCTTACAAAAAGCATCTTTGAGCCTGGTGGTACATGTTTAAAACACTTAGTGGCTCAAGTAGCGTCTCTTGACAGAGAGAAACAGTGCAGTGATACATTGGTTAGAGGTCCAATGAAAGTAGCTTGATTCTAACATCGGGAAGCTGTCTCTGTGGAATTTGCATGTTCTCCCTTTGTCTGTGTGGGTTACCTCAGGTGCTCTGGTTCTCTCCCCTTTCCCAGGGACATACTGGTCAGTTAACAGATGGCAATGCAATGACTCTGGTGAATGTGGGTATCATAAGAATTGACTGTCGATGGGCATATGAGAGAGAAAGAGATGATAGGATAATAAATGTGGAATAAGACTGAAGGGGATGTTTTGACAGCTGGCATAGATTTGATGAGCTGAACGGGCTCCTTCTATAACTTGGCAAAATGAAAAGAGCTGCTGCCTCTCAGATTCAGCAACTCAACTTCATTCCTGACCTCGATGCTATCTGTGTGGGGCTTGCTTACTCTCCCTGTGACTGTGTAGGAGTTTTGGGTGCTCCAATTTCCTCGTGCATCTCAATGATATTTAGGTTGATAGATAATTTCTCCTGGTTTGTAGGTGAATCAATGGTAGAAGCAAAGGGGGAGGAGGTGGAAGTTAGTGGGGAATGAGGGGAGAATAAACATAGGTTTATTGTAAATGGGTGCATGATGATTGGTGTGTACTTGGTGGCTCCAAAGGTCTTTGAACTGAACATTAACTTTTTCCCTTTCTATAGGTGTTTCCTGATCTGCTGAGTGTTCCCTGTATTTTCTAACTATATTTCAGATTTCCAGCATTTTTTTGCTTTTCATGACATCAGAGAGATCTTTAAGCTGTAGCTGTCAAATAAGGAGCAGATCTGCTACAACTGAACCAAGGCAAACAACATACAGATCCATCTACACCAGACATGCGTTCCCACCACCCGATGATGCTCACAAACACCCACGGAGCAAACAATGGAGGGCACTGGTGGTAAAGGCTCTTTAGGCTATGAAACAAGTTCAAAGAATTTTTGACACTTAAAGAGTTTTGCTGAACTAGATACAATAACTACATAAATCCAGAAACTGCAATGAGTAATGTGCAAAAAATACAAAAAAATTGTTTTTCACATCCATATTAAATTCAACAATCTTTAAATAATGTAAAACTATATGTTAAATATTCCAAACCTTCCTCAGTTTGTTAGTTCCATGTTCTAACCAACATTGCCACAGTACTAGCTTCTACATCAGTGTTTTTTCTTGTTACCTTCAGCTCTGTTCATATCTAATTATTCTTCCTGCTTTTTGATAACATGTTAATTGGCACATTAACTGTTCTAGCTGGGATCCTTTCTACATTGTCACTTCCCTAAGAGAAGAAATAACAATCAAACTAATCTTCTTTACTTGAGGCTTGTTAATTTTATATTCGTATTTTCTACTTCAGTGCTCAAGCTGTCCAAATTAATTGAGTTGCCTGTACCTATGAAATATATTCCCCTACAGATTACAAAAAAAAAAATCTGGATCTGTACTATTGGAGAAAAGCAATGAATTGCTAGTGGATCTTTTTGAGCTGCTGTGAGCGCCCTTAAAACAGTAAATAGTGTTTATGGCACTTCTGAATATTTGTGGAGGATGAAATATGTGGAACAATATATTGGGGAATTGGGTGGTGCACATACTGTACGGCTACTTTGTATTGACCAGTACACAAAAGTCATGAGCTGTGCAATTTTTTTGCCGAGTGACAACACTGTGTGCACTGAATAGTTTCTTGAATAAAAAGAATAAAAATTAGCCAGTTCTAAAATTTGTAAACAAATCATCACAAACTCCACATTGTCAGCACCATCCACATCAGATATCAGAAAAGGAAATGTGATTGTGTACGACTGTGAAATATACTTAACATGCCAACAATGTAGAGGGTGACAACTTTTTGGGCGCAGTTTAAATTCCTTTGTGCACTAGTAGCAAAAGATGTGTGCATATGCACACCTTAGAGGGAACATTGCAGTACAGTCTATTGGAAGAATTTATATGAAAAGATCTGGTGGCCCTGCTGCACTTATGGCGTGCAGCCAATTAACTTTATATAACTTGCATTCTTTTTTAATTTTTTTTAATTGAGTTTTCAAATGATTACAGAAGTGAGTTACAGATTGAGTTTTCAAATGATTACAGAATGCATCTTGCATTCTTGAAGATGTGCTGAGCATTCAGATGGAGCCCCCCTTCACTCTCCTTCCCCAACCAGTGTATCACCAACAAAGTTAGGTGATACAATGGCTGAGCTAGTACCATGTGGCTTCACAGCTCCAATGAACATGGATTATTCTTGACTTCTGGTGCTTTCTGTGTGCAGTTTGCATGAAGAATCATGGGTGCTCAAAGACAAGCTGGTTGGTATGCTAATTGTCCCTAGTGTAGGTAGGTGCTGATATTGGGTATGTGTGAGCAAATACAACTACGGAAAATAACAGGGGGAATGAGACTGGCTTAGACATGATGGGCTGAGTGGTCTTCTTTGTTTCATAATTAGTGCCATATGTGAAATATATTTGCTAATTGAATCCTTTTGATTGCTGCTACCATTCAAAAATGGCTTGTTGTTTTAGTTTTCTAAAATTGTCCAACTTTGTAAAAGTCTTCAGAGAGTAATATAACAGATGTTGAATATTGTTTTTGTTGAATTCTGCATAAATCAGTTTCTGTAAAGCAGTGTGCAACACTAGACTCTCCAGTTGGAATGCAGTATCACTGGGGAAATAAGAGAAGCACATCTCCGAAAGGATAAAGTATTACAATTGGGAGAAAATTTGAGTTGGGCTCCCAGAAGGAATTTCCACCAATGCATTAAAGAAGTAAGCCATCTAAATGAAACAAAGCAAAGCGCTTCATTAAGGACATCCCTCCTGGTGCAAGCGCATAGCAGCATCAGAACTAGGCAAGAGCTGCATTGCCAGAAGCTCCCTGGATGACTTAGTCCATGAACCTTTCTGCATCAGGCTCTTTCTGAGCAGGAGAAAGAGAGGTTTGTAACATTACACATTTTGCCATCTACCATTGTATGAGGATAAATAATGAGGCTCCCTATTCAACAAGAGGTGACTACAGTTTTATATTTGATTTTCTTGGCAGAGTTAGCTGGCAAAGAGCACATTAAAGACCACATGTTGCTTTGCCACACTTTTCGGCAGTCACGTGTCAGCATTGCTCAACAGATATGGTGCCTTCATTTTGTACCAGATGCAGCTAACATGGAAAAAAACTCAAAGATAATCATTTGCAACAAGGAGTATCTGCTGACCACAGTGACTAATGCCCCAGGCAGCATGTTCTGTATGTTTATAAAGAAAGTCATTTGCAAAAACTCTTTTGACAGAACAGAACAATGATGTATTGACTGGACTGCTCTGGCAGAGTTCTGCAACATAAGGCAAAGTGGGTGTCAAGATCTGTGATGATCTTTTGGAGGCTGTAACCACATTACTGTAAGGGAACAACCCCAATCATAGAACACACACAAAATGCTGGTGGAACACAGCAGGCCAGGCAGCATCAGGTGTCCTGACGAAGGGTCTCGGCCCGAAACGTCGACAGTGCTTCACCCTACAGATGCTGTCTGGCCTGCTGTGTTCCACCAGCATTTTGTGTGTGTTGTTTGAATTTCCATCATCTGCAGATTTCCTCATGTGAACCCTAATCATAGACTAATTTTCAATAACTGAGGGTCAGTGAATGAGGGGGAAGTAGAGGAGTGGTGGAGATTAGTTAGGCAACTCTTAACCTCCCAGAATTATTTGAGTACAAAGTGGAGAGGGAGATAGATAGAAAATGTTCAAAGGGAAATGGGTCAAATGCAGGTAACTGGACTAGATCTGATAGGCATCTTACTGGTAAGGATGAGGTGGGGTGAAGAGCCTTTTCATTGCTGTATACCTCTACTATTCTAAAATTAAAGCCACCAGACTATTAAATTTCAAAATCAAATTTTGAATTCTGACCACATTGAATATAAAAATCCACTGATACTTCATTTATTGGTTTTAACTGACATTTCAATGACAGACTCTGCCACCTTCATCAGGGATGATGCCTGGCCACGTCTGGTCCGGTGGTATTTATACCCCTGTCATTTGTCCCTCTTGATTGGTTAGTCCTCATCCAATCAGGTTTCTGCTGTCCTACTCTGTTTACAATTGAATTCCTTGGACAGTGAAATCCTAATTGGATGAGGACTAACCAATCAGGAGGAACAGACGATGGGGGGGGGGGGGGGGCATATAATTATCAGTGAACTAGATATCTGACAGGATGGCACAATCTGCCATCGAAATGTCAGTTATACCTGTACCCAACTAGAAGCCCCGAGAAGAGCTTATGCATCATACACACTGGGAAAGCAGCAGATCCTTTTTCACTGATAGTTCATTGCCTTAGTCCCTGTTTTATGCATCTATTAGATTATCTTGGTTGGTGTTAGCTTTAAGTGGAAGAAACAGCACATGTCTTTTGGAAGCAGCACCTCTGGGTTTAGAAGCCTGGCTGAGGACAGCATCACTCGCAGGGATTGCAACAGTCTGAGCTTGTGGCTATAAAGCAACAGACAAGGACACAAACTGAGTGTGTTTGCTGGATGGCAGGTTGCTTAATGCTTGTAATAAAAATGCCAGAAATCCTGGAAACACTCAGTGAGTTAAAGCAAAATCTGATGAAGGTTCTCTATACTGATAAAGCAAAGACTGAACATTTACAAGGAGAATTTGGTCACAACCTGGCTGGTGCCTAATCACTCATGAGTCTAAATAGGAAAGTTATGTTGTGTTACATCATGTCTACTTGTTCTCTCCTCTGCATTCTCCTGATCCTTGGCTGCTGATTGTTACTTGGGTGACTAAGTCTAGTGCTTTACAACAGATTGCTACAGCATCCAGCAGTTTAACATAAATCTTGATCACAATAAAACTTTGAGCTTAGCTCTGCTTCCACAGATTGATTCCACCTGACCCGATGAGCGATTCCAGCTTTTCTGTTTACGTTTCAGATTTCGCGCACTTAAAAAAAACTTGCCATATCGCTCTGATGCTCTACAAACCCCTTTGCCTAGTGTAATCCATAGCAATTCTTGCAGCAAGTTATTCTTGCATGACAGCAGTCCGAATCTCTTCGATGTCCCCAGGTGGTGGGTGGCAGGTGTTCTTGTTTCATTGGGAGCTGCAGTGTTTTAAATTAACCTCTATTATTATTGGGTCCACAAGTTCCAAAATACAGTTGCCCACCACTGTCGGAAAGGTCAGTCTCCAATGTTTATGCTGAATTTTGCACTAAATGGATGCTGTATTCCCCTTCCTTGATATTGAACACAGGTTTTCTAGTAGGCTCTCCCATGCATCTCATTTTATTGTGAAAACTGCCTTCTACTATAATCTGCCTCACTGAGAAGCCTTTCAGGAACTCTGCAGCAGGACTAGTGTGTGAGCTTGCCCTCTGCTGAGACGGTGCCTACATTATCTTTTCCCTTACTTTAGCTGCAAGGAGTTCATTCCTGGTACTTCACAGACATTGTCTTTCTTGTTTTGCTTTTAATTACCCGCAATATCATTATCTATGTACTGTAGCTGTGAGAGAGAAAACAAACAGTATGTAATCACCATTGCTGTCTTTTTGCTGTTCCTGTAATTAAACGTATATTTTGAGTACAGAGAATCAAACAGGTACAATGATGCCACTGTGGTGCTGGAAGCAGAGAAAGTAAGAGGTGGTTGCTTATAACATCTTGAGATAGATCAGAAATGTACAACGTGGGAAGTGTATGAGGGACAGAATAACATGGGTAAGTATTGTCGTCTAAGTGATTTCAGCAGCATTCTTGACGTGGACCGAATAATGTTCAGACCCATAATAATCTACACCATTTCCTCAATGCATTATTCCTCCTCCAGTTAGTGCACCACATTGTCCTGTAATCGAGAGGGAAATGTATCAGTGTGTTGTGCAATATATTTGGCTGATACAGCTGTTGTGGTAGGTGGTCCACAATCTGAGAGAATAAAGATAAGCGTGTGAGGCGAAGGTGAAGCAGATGTTAACAGGTTACGGTTGTAAGTGATTACTGATAAAGATGAGGTGAATTTTCTATTTTTTTTATTTATTTAGAGAGATATTGTGGAACAGGCCCTATCTGATCTTTGAGTTACACCACCCAGCAACCCTCAATTTAACCCTAGCCTATTATCAGGACAATTTACACTGTCCAATTAATCTATCAACCAGTAAGACTTTGGACTGTGGGAGGAAACCTGAGCTCTTGGAGAAAACCCGTGTGGTCAAGTGGAGAAAGGACAAACTCCTAACCCTAAGCCAATCTGCTCCAGCCACGCTGCACATTTTGCTTTAGGTAGCTGGCCTGAGGCATCCCAAGTGAGCCCCAGCTATTGCTGGCCACTCACAATCCACCCAGCCAATGAAAGTGGGCTTGGTGCTGGCTGGACACAGATGTACATCAAATCAACAGGTATTTGGAGATGTCGAGGTTTGCCATTATTTTAGCTGATGTAGCCGTTAGGGCTTGAATAGTGTCGAAGGTGTGTGTGAGCTGGGACACATGATTGTGATGTGTTATTAATGGTCAGGTGGAACGCATGGAGGTTAGCTATGAATGCTGACTGATAGGAGTTGGAGGTCAGTAAATAATGGGGATATTGGGAACTGAGCACTGTCTTGAAGGTAGCACTGCATATGGTCAGTGGAAAATTGTCTTTCTGGCACTGCATTCTAGTTCATGGCATTGGCCTACATACCTGAGCTCATCATAGGTCAAACATAACACAATTTACAAGTAGCTTGATGCAATTTTAGATAACTGCCCGAGAAACAGATGGTGTCAGTGACTAGGGAACAGAGCTTATGTCAGGGAAAAAGAAGTTGGTTCCAAATAGTTAACACTACAGACCACTCCCAGTTACAAATGCCCAATTTATAGGCATCCATAGATATGAATGAACTCACATAACCTTATTTAACTCAAAACCCTCACACACACACACACACACACACACACACACACACACATATATATATATATATATATATTCATTCCTACAAATGTCAGAACTAATTTTTTCTCTCTCTACTTTCAGATATTGTTCTTTCTCATCAGTCCCATGTGTTTTGATGCCACTCATTGCGATACTGTGGAGGCAAGGTTACTATATTGAGTCAGCTTTATGCATTTTCTTGTATATGAACAAAATTGATTTAAGGAGGTCTATTAAAAACAGAACATGGTTGGTACCCGGGTTCAGACAATGTTGTGAAATAAAATCACACATTCTCCCTTTTAAATGCAAATTGTAGTGCTACTGAGAGAAAACTTTTATTTTTTTTTCCCTTATTTTTTGTGTAATATAAAGAAAATACAGTCTAAATTTTCACTTCTATGCATGTATGTTTATTTACAAAATGTAAATAATCTATTTGAAAGGTTAATCAAACAGCTCCAAAAACCATAATTGAAATTATTTGAGCAACACACACAAAATGCTGGTGGAACGCAGCAGGCCAGGCAGCATCTATAGGGAGAAGCGCTGTCGACGTTTCGGGCCAAGACCCTTCGTCAGGACTAACTGCAATTATTTGAGATTATTTATTTATTTAACATAAAAATTTGCTATAAACTTTATTGGAAGCATAATTAGCAGCAGTAAAATGAAACGAGTGTATATTTTAAGATGGGCATTTGAGCTGTATAAACTTGGCTTGATAAATATGCTGTTGGACTGAGTTCTTTGTAAGTTTTAGCTCTGCTGAATTCAGTTCTGCCCTTTTACTGTCTGTAAAATGGGGGCAGTCATGATGAATTTATGCTCCTCTAAATTTCAAGGTGTTCATATCATTTTTGACAAGCAGTTTTAAGACAATCCAAATGGAGGTCTGAAATCATACCCTTTGTGAAAAAGGCACTTCGGAAACCAGCACTTGGAAAATTAATATTGGTCATTTAAATTAGGCTGCAAGCTTGTTGGATCAAAAATGCAAGCAATTTAAGAAACAACATTATGTGTATATTATTTTAACTGTTCACCATTTTCCTTCATTGTAAAACTCACAACAACAATTGACACTTATTGCCTTGCAACATGAAATTTCATCAGTATATCAATGGGTTGTTTCAACTGCTATTTTCCACAGTGGCACAGCTGGTTACATTTCTTGTAAAACTGATTTTTGTTTACTGTTTTAACAATTAAGGCTAATCCTATTAACCCACACATCCAAAAGGAGCAGTTCCCACCGGGTTCAATTAGAGGAAAACCCACTTTAAATTTAAATGTCAACACTAGCTGCTAGTAGACAACATTTACACTTGGTCCACATTTCCAGATTATTAGTTGTGCTTTTTTTTTGCTTACTGTGAGCCCTTTCTGATATTTATTAAATATGAGGATGATCTAACAAAGGGCATTCATTGTTAATCTTAGAACAAACCTATTTCTCAGTGCAGCCATGCTGTACTGTATGCAAATTGAATTACAGAGATTTTTTGAACATATAGCTGAATAATAAACAGCTGAAAGTAGGTCAGGATTGTAAATGATGGACTAGTTCCCCTCCCCCAAACATATAATAGGAAAATGTCTGCTGCCTCAGAATGGAATTCATCACTTTATTATATTCTTTCTGTGAACCTTTTCCACTCTAATGTTTCTGGAGAAGACATGTATAATTGACAAACTGCATTTCTTCAAATATGAAAAACTAAATTTCAATTCCTTCATTAAACCACCTAGCATACTGGCTGCCATAAATATGTTTTTATTTTGTTCTGTGAGGCAAGTTAGCAGCATAATAGGCATGTACCATGACTACTAATCCAGAGGTCTAGACTAATGATTTCAAGCTATAAATCAAAATCTCTACCAAGGCAACGGGGAAATGTGAAGTTGTTAATTAAATATATATAAAAAAACCCACAAATAATAGGAACTAGGAAAGCTGCTGGATAGTTGTAAAGAGATGCTTTTTTGTAACATTCTTTAGTCTGATTTTTGTCCTTAATAAATATGACTAAAATTGGTTACGTGATATTATCTCAACACCGTTTATAGAAGCTTACTAGGGGTAACTTGGCTGCCACATTTCCTACATTGCAGTAGTGACTGACTTCACCTTTGTAAAATGCTTTGCGACAGTGAACATAAGTCTTCTTTCATATGTGATTTGAGACGTACAGCAAAATAATTGATTCCGTACTGTCTTCTCAAATATTTGTAGCAAAGTGATCAGTTGTATCAAAAGTGCTGTGAAAAACTATAGCAAGAGAACGACTGGACATAACACAGAATTCAATGACCAAATCAGCACATATAACCTGCATAACCTTCCTCTCATACATTTAATTTGTGCATCATGAACTAATGAAGCAACAGCCTGATACGATCATATATATGGAATCATAACTTACAATAAACATAATATGCCCTTCTGCTACAACCTGTCCTATCTGAAATATGGAAACAGCAGAGCTAGAAATACGATACTTCACAATAAGGAAGGATCGTCCTGGCAGTTCTTAACATTCATTTCAGAACCCATGAAGTTTCAATTCATTAGGTTAAACATTGTTAAACATAACTCTAATTTCCACTAGCTATCCCTCAATTGACAAATCACCACTCCCACTACTGAAGGCATCTTTGATAAGAATTGAGTACCGTAATTTCACAGGGATCAGTTTTGAATGGGAAAAGTTAATGTTCATCACTGAGGAGATTTGGTAACACAACTAAAGCCCAAGCTGACTGAGGCCCTAAGGATGTAGCAATCCAACTGGACTTCTGCTGGTGATAAAAAATCCCACAACCAACTGATCAAATCCAAGCTGTTTAGTACTGCTCAAGTTATGAATGATGGTGGACAATTACATAATAACAGGAAAAGGAGTCTCAAAGATGGAAACACCAGCTTGTGAGTGCAATTTTCAGTTAATTTGATTCATTTAACTCAAAATGACAATGGACTCTCAAAACAACATGGATGCAGCGATCCAAAATTTGCAGCTGCTCTGTTTCAGCATAGAAACTACATTGACCATGAAAAACACATCAAATCAACTGCAGCTAAATAGCACTGTATCAATCTCTATCAGTGTATTCTCAGTCACCAGCTATAGAATATAAAATCAATATTGCAGGTAAAGTGCACCTATTCTCTAACAGCCTACTTACCACTATTTCCAATCTGCCAATACTTGGCTCCAGGTTCTATTAGAGCTGAGACACGCATAAAAACAAAACCTGCTTTCCAGAGTTAAGCTTGGTGTGACTACCCTTGACAATGTGGTAAAACTAACTGGGTGTGGCTTCAACAGTGATAAAACTGGCTAATCGGAAACACTTAACATTTTCTCCTCTAACTGGAATCAAACCCAACTAAGTAACAGATGCTAATGGCACTGACAATCATCTCAACTGAAAAAGATTACCACAGGAACTCCTGAGGGAACAAAACCTAGGTGCTGCCATTTTCATCAATGACATTTCTTCTAACGTGTCGGAAATGGGAAGTCCCTGATTATTGGACAAGTTCAATTCCATTCATAATTCCTCACTCTGTGCCCGAATGGAAGAAAAAAATTGGATAATGCTGTTCTTATGATGGTAAATGTCTCCTTGACATTCAATGGCACTACCAGCTTTGAACTTGTTGCTATTAATGTCATGAGGTTAACTTGAAGTGGACCAGCCAAATAAATACTGTGGCAATAAAAGTGGATCAGGATCTTGATATTCTGCATTGAATGACACAGGATAGAAGAAAACTATCCTTTGTTGTTTATGTCAGCTGCTAAAGCAATAATGCCATCAGTCTAATACAGGTGGCCATTTAGGCAACAGAGATTCATCCTTACAGAGTTCACAAATCTTTACCCAAAGTTTTGTGATACAGTTTAAAGTTCACTCTCACTGAATTTATGTGGAAAAATAAAAAATATAAATGTTGTGTATTTAGTATTTCAGTAATATTTGACTAATATTGTAAATATATTGTTTAATTAAGCCTTCTTTGCTGCTTGCATAATTCATTATGGGTTATGTGTAAAAACATATGAATGGCATAAGTCATTATACCACCTTGTCATAAGTATGCACCTCGCTCAAGCATACACACCTATCACTGGTTCACCTGTGTTTTTCTTTCGATTAGTTTTATGTTTTGGATTTACAAAACTTAACATTGAACACTAAGTTTATCTTTTTCAACTTGCACTTCTTGACTGATGCTGCTGCTTCACATAATGAAAAATCGTGATATAGACTGTGTCTTGGGAATGCAGCCCCCATCCCCCCAACCTGTAATGCAAGAATCATCTGTACTTTAAAGAATGAAAATCAAAAAAACTGCAGATACAGCCAATCTGAAAAAAAATCGAACATGCTGAAAATATTTAGCATTTCAAGCCATGGAAAGAGAAGGAGTGAAAAGAAAAAAATCACTTATATTTAGCTCCTGATTTGTCAAAGTCTGACCATAGTATTTATTCAGGGTATGGTGGAATCATCTCCAGTTTCCGAATGAACATAGCTCCAATAATACTCAAGAAACCTGAGATTGTTCATGACAAAGCAAACCAGTTGCCTGATACCACATCCATTATCTTACTTTCACTCATTTAATCCCTTCACAATCCAGGCACTGTGGCTTCAAGTGTGTAAATTAGAAAATCTACTGCAATAGTTTGCCAAAGCTTTTTTTTAAACAGATCATCGGAAATCCACAATCTCAACCACAGAGATGCCTACAGTGACTACCACCTCCCCTCCAAGTCACATTCCATATTGATTTAGAAATACTGTTCTTACCCTGTTGCTGAGTCAAAATAGTCTCTGACACATCCCCATTTTCTGAAAACAATTAGGAGTGCAAAATCAATATTTTGCGTGAATCCCCAGTGTACACGTGAGAAAATATCCATTGCCACTTTAACTTTTAACTGTTTTTTTCAAATGCAGATATACCGATAACACCAGAAGGGGAGTTTGCAACCTAACTGTAAAAAGGAAAAACGAGCGACCACAACATCAGTAATGAGCTGAATGGAAAAAACATTTGGTTTCCTTCTGTCATTACTCTTCAATTTCTTTGCAGTTATTCAAAGAAATTTTACACCAAATTCAGTTATTATAGATCACATCATAAGTCATATTCACAGTGAGAATTCAAACAAAATATGATATAATCAATAATCACAATTTTCACTGACAGCGCCACCTGTACCAATGAAAACTGACACAAACACTGAAACTTCATTGAGCTTTAAAGAAATTTCTGTCTCTGCCCTATAATTCAAAATATTCCAATGAGGTTTTTATAAAAGCACAAGATCAATTATTATTGTTATAATTATAGATTTTAACAAATTTGCTTGATAAAGCAGAGTAAATTAAATACCTTATGTGAGGTTTTAAGGGTTCTCTGAGAAGTATAGCTGATAGACTTGGTCAGCAGCCTGGTAGGTCTCTGCCTGTAAGGAGTTTGTATGTTCTCCCCACAACTGCGTGGATTTCCTCCGGGTGCTCGAGTTTCCTCCCACAGTCCAAAGATGTACTGGTTGTTAGGTTAATTGGTTGTTGTAAATTGTTCTGTGATGAGGCTAGGATTAAATCGGGGGATTGCTGGATGGAGCAACTCGAAGGGCCAGAATGGCCCATTCTGTGCTACACCTCAATAAGTACATAAATAAAATGGACTTGATGTCTTCCTCCATTAACGCGTGGCAAGTGCATCTGTCCACAGCAGCATTGCTTAAAGAGACTTCTGCAACTTCTTGTGTAGTCAAAGTCTTCTCTTCTCGACCTCCCTTGGGTTTTAAGACACTACAATTGTGCTAAATTTATCACCTCCAAACTGGACATCTATGAGATTATATGTTGACCATCAGCAACGGTGGAAACACGCAACACCACAATCTGTTCCCTCAAGGTCCTGCATACTCCTCACTCCACCAAACCTCTCCAAGTCTCATTCATTGTACAATACAGAAAAGTATGTTAAAAGCAACACCAGATGTACTGTGTGTGAAGCTACGTCGTAGGAGCATGTGTGTAACAAACAGCAAAAACCAACATACAATAAGAGAGCTAAGCAACTGCACAACCAACAGATCATGTGTAGTCTTGGCAGTCCCACCACACCATGCTGTGAATGATGGTGGACTATTAAACAATTAATGGGAGGAGAAAAGTCTCCAGGAGTATGCCTGTTTTCAGTGATGGTAAGTGCAGAAGACCAAACATTTGAAAGCCTGGCAAGACAAACAGCTGCAGGGGCTCAACAAGTTAGCCAGCATCCATGGGGGAAAATCAACAGTCAGTGTTTTGGCCTGAGACATCTGGAATAAAGAAAAGCTAGTATAAAGTGGTGAGGGAAATTGCTAGAGAAACGATTGAACCTGAGTTTCTGGTATGTGAGGCAACAAGAACTGCCAAAGAGGATTGTGAGATGGTGTGCAGTTCCTACTGTTTAACCGGGGTTTCGGCGTGCTCCTGGTGTGAGCACTAGACATTCTCAATGCCTTCCTAATTTCTCCTTTCCCATTCATGTAGTTACGGGCCATGGATTTTCCAGAGTCAAAGGATGCCCATCAGGCAATCTTCTCCCTTAAAAGAGCTTTGAATAGATCGTCTGTTTTGGAAGTCAGGTTTTGGGTGTGCAGAATATGGAACCTGCCGAATAGTGTAGAATACATGTAAATAGGGCCTCAATGCCAGGGACATTGACTTCAAAGGAGACTGACTGACTTTGTTTGTACTTTCAATTGTTTTGGCGGATTTAGCAGGGAGCTGCAAAATCTGTGGCTTCTTTTCCATGCCCTGAGGTGTCTAATGTCAGTGGTCCAAGTCTCCCAAGCATTCAGGAGGATTGGAAAGACTTTTGGCAGAGTCTATGTTGAGTCAAGTTGAGTCGATGCCAAGTCTCAAACACCCATTTCTTCAGTCAGTGCTAGTGCATTGATGGCAATAGTGAATTTCATCATTACAGTTTCTCTGCAGGAACCTGGAAGGCATAAACCACTTCTCATCTTTGAAGCCATCTCTCAACAAAGACAGACATTAGTGATGAAATTGATTGCATAGCAGGTCAATTAGCTTTTAAAAGAGAAAGTTTCAACTGTGATGTCATTTGCAAAAATTTGATCCCCATTTCATGTTCAATTATTAAAACTATGTACAGTGACTAGGAGTCATAGTGTGGAAGGCAAAGCAAGTTAGTTCTCATATATGAGCAATTGGTATATTAAAATAAACAACTTAATGGCATTTTCTTCAAATTTAAAAAACTGAAATCTGAAGCAATTGAAAAATAGCAATCTGAATAAGCAGTATCTTAATGTTGAGTTTATAATTCTTCCAACAACGTACTTATATATCAAATATTTGATGCTTCAAAACCTGTGATTGAGAAAATCAGTGGAAAAAGCCAGATTAAAAAGCAAGTGCTTTCTCAGCGGTAGTACAAGGGATACGTAAGAATCTGTGAGAACTAAGGCGATATGTATCAAATAGGAACGTAAACTGCCTGGACAATCTCTGAAGGCATTGTAACCAAGCTCATCATTCCCACAATCCTGACTGAGAAGTTGCAGAACCTGGAACCTGGGCCTCTGTACCTCCCTCTGCAATTGGATCCTCGACTTCCTAACTGGAAGAAGCCCACAATTTGTGAGGATTGGTGATAATATATCCTCCTCTCTCACAATTAATGATTGTGCACCTCAGGGGTGTGTGCTTAGTCCATTGCTCTAATAAGTGTGTGACTAGCATTGCTTAAATACCATCTATAAATTTGCTGGCGATACAATCATTGTTGGGAGAATCTCAGGTGTTGATGAGAGGGCATACAGGAGTGAGATATGCCAACTAGTGTAGTGGTGCCACAGCAACAACCTGGCATTCAACATCAGTAAGACAAAAGAGCTGATTGAGGACTTCAGGAAGGGTAAGACAAAGAAATACATACCAATCTTCATTGAGGAATCAGAAGTGGAGTAAGTGAGCAGTTTCAAGTTTGTGGGTGTCAAGATCTCTGAGGATCTAACCTGGTGGTGGCATCCGTCAGTCTCGAGAAACCATGGATCTGCGCCTGGAGTTTCCAGGGCGCAGGCCCGGGCAGGGTTGTATGGGAGACCGGCAGTTGCCCAAGCTGCAGGCCTTCCCCTCTCCACGCCACCGATGTTGTCCAAGGGAAGGGCACTAGGACCCAGGCAGCTTGGCACCGGTAACATCGCAGAGCAATGTGTTGTTAAGTGCCTTGCTCAAGGACACAAACACGCTGCCTCAGCTGAGGCTCGAACCAGTGACCTTCAGATTACTAGTCTGATGCCTTGCCCACTAGGCCACACGCTAACACAGGATCTAACATATCCCAACATATCAATGTGGTCATAAAGAAGGCAAGACAGCGGCTATACTTTATTAGGAGTTTGAAGAGATTTGGCATGTCAACAAATACACTCAAAAACTTCCATAGCTGTACTGTGGAGAGCATTCTGACAGGCTGTATCACTGTCTGGTATGGAGGCGCTACTGCACAGGACTGAAATAAGATGCAGAAGGTTGTAAATCTAGTCAGCTCCATCTTGGGTACTAGCCTACAAAGTATCCAGAACATCTTTAGGGAGCAGTGTCTCAGAAAGGCAGCGTCCATTATTAAGGACCTCCAGCACCCAGGGCACTTTCTCACTGTTACCATCAGGTAGGATGTGCAGAAGCCTGAAGACACACACTCAGTGATTCAGGAACAGCTTCTTCCCCTCTGCCATCTGATTCCTAAATGGACATTGAATCTTTGGACACTCCTCACTTTTTTAAAATATACAGTAATTCTGTTTTTGTTTGTTTTTTTAAATCCAGTCAATATACATATACTATAATTGATTTACTTATTTATTATTTGTTTATTTTATTTATTATTTTTTTCTCTCTGCCAGATTATGTATTGCATTGAACAAATTTCACGTCACGTGCCAGTGATAATAAGCCTGATTCTGATGTATACAGAGCAACATATTGCCAGAACTAGAGAACTGATCTACTTTTTCTCCCACTCCCTCTTTCACAGCAATTTTTTCCCCAATTTTGTGAAGTTTCTTCTCCTGCATATCACTGGTTACCAGAAGAATAGCTGATAAGAATTCAGAATGTTTCATCATATCTTTGCAGCATATTTCAATTCTGCAAACCGGAAAGGCAAGGTAACAATAAAAAAAGTCACATTGTTCTCTGCCCTTACTAGGATGTGGGTGTCTTGAAAGAAGACTCAGCTCAATCCTAGAGGCAAATTATATCTTATTGTAACCATCTACATCTCAAGACTGAGAGGTTCTCAAACAGCACATAGAAGCACCCTCTTTACTTTCTCAGGAGATTAAAGAGCTTGTGATCAGCTTGGTCACTCTAACAGACTTCTACAGTTGTACTGTTGAAAGTGCCCTAGCTGGTTGCATCGAGGTGTTGTATGTCATTCAAATCCACAGGAACAAAGTAAGTTGCTGAGAGTAGTGGACTCTGCCCAATGCATCATGGCTACATCCCTACCCAATACTGGTAGTATCTACAGGAGGCATTGCCTGAGGAAGCCAACACCCATCATCAAAGAACTCTATCATTCTGGCCATGCCCTCTTTACGCAGTTACCATTGGACTGGAGGTACAAAAGTCTGAAGCCACCAGGTTCAAGAACCGTCACTTGCCTATAACCATTTGGTCTTGAATAAGCCATCACAAACTGATTCACTAGAGCTTAGCAGCACCATGTCCATGTTCATCACTTTGCACTAAAAGCTTTGTTTTCCTTCAATCTAATTATGTTCTTTCTTATAAAAATAGTTTTTCTTGTGAATGATAATTATATAGTGCTACGTGGGTCTGATGCTGCTGTAAGCTTTCCATGGCGCTTGTGCACACATATATTTGTGTATATGAAAATAAACTTGACTTTAAGTTTGACCCGGAGTGTGGGAAGCTCATGTAATCATTTATTGCTTGCACTGAGAAAAAAATTGAAAGTCTTTTGTAAATATTGAAATACTTGATACCAAGTATTTTTGGCAATTAGTTCTCTTGTACAATGGAGAATGCTAATATATTTAAGTTACTATAGAGATTGGTGAAGCCAATCAAGTTTTGATGACAGTACAAGATATTAATATCCGATGTAGATGTCATGAATAAGTTTGACTCATCGCTGCGTTTGTTTCCCATGACTTCATACGAACTTCAGCATCAATGATGAGAATATCAATCATCAGTCTTTTCATGATTGTAAAGCTACAGGCACATTGCATGCCACCACAGTTGGCAATGGATTCATATCATCATCATTCCACATAATTAGAAAGAGCCACGTATCAGTTGTTCTTTGCAAGATCTAGTGGTTAGTTACCTTTGTATTCTCACCAACAGATGCCCTTTGTTGTTAAGCAGTACTGGTCCGAAGGAACATGACAGTTGGAGTGACAGGTATCATGTTCATTTAGCAACCATGCTGTCACTGAAATTGAGCTCAGTGGAAGCTCCCAACACATAGGGAATTCACAGTACTGTAACTTACTGTAACAAAGTAGTTGTACATTTAGGGAAGTGAACCTTTAAAAAGCAACATAAATGTCAAGGTTCGCATTTTGCAGTACTACAAGGCTTCAGATTTCTGAAACTTATGTAAACCCCACAGTCATCTGTGTGAGAGCACTGTTGAATTGTTCAAACTGAGGTTCCTTACGAAGATGCCATGCCTCAGTCTGACAGCCTGGAGGTGGCAATGTCCTCCAGAGTCCAAAGCTCCTCCTCTGCTTATTATTTGAGCTGATTATTTTCACCTGCATCTTGTTTTATTTATCAGTACACCTGTGCTGTGTTTTCTTTATCTACTAAAGTCCCCTCTGGTTTGTTCACCTTTGCTCAGTCTTGAGCCTACCTGTCCTGTGTGTAGTGATTCTTAAGCTCCCAGCCGATGAACTAACCCACAAGTAAAGATTCTTTGTTCAATTCCATTCTCATCTCTGGTCTTTTCTGCACTTAGGTCCACCTGATCTGAGTCTCCATTGGTTAAAGATATGAACCTCTGCCGTAACAACTCTGGTTCAAACCACCCGTTACACTCATGGACCCAGCAGAGTATGAGCACCTTCGATCAGTGCTGGTCAGCTAGGAAGTAACAGTGGGTAGATATGAGCATATGCTCCAGCAGATCTTGATCACCATGCAGCCGCTCATTGAGACCATCTGGCTGAGCCAGCAAACCTCTGCTGCCACCTCAACTCTCGAGTCTCAACCTAACATCATTCGTTTGTCCTAACTCACTGGCTTCCTCCCATTGCCCAGTATTCTCTGGCATTGAAGCTGCAATCCCCCAAGTTCCCCTCTGACTGCCTATATCACTCAGCCGCACTCCAGGGTTCTGGGAGAATAACTCACCACGTTGTGCAGATGAATGCCTCTTCACC
Organism: Hypanus sabinus; assembly: GCF_030144855.1. Lineage (NCBI taxonomy): Eukaryota > Metazoa > Chordata > Chondrichthyes > Myliobatiformes > Dasyatidae > Hypanus > Hypanus sabinus. The sequence continues at coordinate 173,109,867 of NC_082706.1, forward strand.
AGGGTGGTGACAAAGGTGTTTGACTACCCAGTCAGTAGACCAGAGGTGACCAACTTACTCCTCCAATTTTGTCAGGGTACCTGTAGCATGGCTGACTACACAATTGAGTTCCTCACCATGGCAGTAGAGAGTGGTTGGAACATTGAACCCCTTGATAACGGGTTATCATGTGAAACTAAAGATGAATTGGCAGCCAGAGACCCAGTCGAAGATCTTGAGACTCCTTGATGGGTTGACAATTATATCCAGAAAACAAGAAGGGAGCACCACAGTGAGTTATTTAAGGTTGCCATTCTCCGACCCCCTCCAGACTCATCATCCTTGGTGCCATCATGCACTAGGAAGGGTGGCTGTGAAGGAGTACATCCAGTTCCATCTGCCCCATCCAAATCTCCTGCTGCTGCAGGCTGCTTCTTCATGTTGAAAAAGGATGGTGGACTCCAACCATGTACAGATTATTGAGGCCTCAATAAGATTATAGTAAAGAACTGGTATTCCTTGCTACTGATGACCACAGCTTTCGAGTTGTTGCAAGGGGTACTGTCTTTACTTAATTGCATGTCTGAAATGCATACAGGCTGGTCTGTATTTGGGAGGGTGATGAATTGAAGACCACTTTTCACACCCCACTGGCCACTATGAGTATTTCATGATGCTGTTCAGTTTAGTTAATGCCCCTGTGGTCTTCCAGGCCATTATTAACGATGTCTCTGAGGGATGGTACATCGCTTTGTCTTTATGTACCTGGATAATATACTTACCTTCTCCGAGACCTATCAGGAACATGTCCAACATGTTTAACAGGTCCTTCAATGTTTACTGCAGAACCAGCTATTCATCATGTTGGAGAAGTGTGAATTTCATTCTCTCCAGTCTCCTTCCTTGGATTTGTTGTCTCAAAGGGGAAACTGCAGATGGACCCTAACAGGACCCATGGACTGGCCACAACCCACCGTGATCAAGCAGCTCCAGCGGTTTCTGAGGTTCACAAATCTTTGCCAAAGGCTCAACTGCAACTTCCATTCCATCACAGTACCCTTTACTGAGCTGAATATAGGATCCTTTGTCCAATTTCACTGGACCCCAAGGTGGTTTTCAGGAATTGAAGCATCGTTTCACAATGCCTCACATCCTTGTTATCCTTGACCCAGAGCTGCCATCCATTGTTGATGTTCGGGTTGGGGATATTCTGACTCAAAGTTCCATCCCTTTGCATTCTTTATCTGGGGAGAGGAATTATGGTAAAGGAAATAGAGAGCTTTCCGTGGTCAAATTAGCCCTGGAGGAATGGAGACATTGATTGGAAAGAGCTAAACATCCATTTGTGGTCTACACAGACCACACAAAACAGGCCTATATTCAAGGGGCAAAGAGGTTAAATTTAGGCCGGGTTGGTGGTCTCCCTCTTTTTAAACTTTTTAATTTTATCATTACCTACCATCCGGATTCAAAGAATCAGCAGACAACACCCTCTCCAAATAGTTAGAACCCCCAGACCTGGCAACCATCACTGACCGGAATTGGTTGGTGGGACTAGGTGAGAGTAAGCATTTGGCACGGACTAAAAGGGCCAAGATGGCCTGTTTCCGTGCTGCAATTGTTATATGATTAACCAAACTCTCAGGAGCCAGGTTGGTGACGGGAGGTGAGAGCAACATTGAGAGAGCACAACAGCAGGAGGAAGAGCCAGGAAACAGCCCACTGAGTTGTCTTTCCATCCCTAACTCAGTCCATTCAGATGTGTTACTGTGGGCATGCATCACATATCACAGGACAGCTGCTTGGATGGTGGAGTTCATCAACAGGTGGTTCTGGTGGATGGGCATGGTTGCGGATGTCAAATTATACATGGCAGACTGCTACATCTGTGCCCAAACAAGGAACCCAGATCTCAGCCACAGAGGCTGCTACACCCACTGCCCGTTCCCATCATTTCCCCATTTCTTATCAATCTTCAAAAATGTATTCTATTAATCTTCAATACAGCTATTAATCAAGCTATCTACAATAAAGAATTTGAATGTTTCAAAATGCTCTCAATGAGAAAATACTTACATTTCTATTCCAATGTTAAATGGCTCACAAGCCATTCTGAAATTGACCCCCAGTCCTAGACTCCCCAACTAAGCATATCAGTATATTATATAAAGCCATAAGACGTTTCACTTTTGAACCTGAGAACACATTTTCATTTTATATATTCCTTCCTGAAAGATAATCATCTTATTCTTCACAGGAATCTAGTATATCCTTCTGGTTGGCTAGTGCTGGAACGAGCTGGCCCTCTTCCTGTGCTATTTATTTATGTTTGTCTTCTTATGGGCTCCTGCTGTTGCTCCTTTTCTAGCATATATACTATTTTGAAAGTAGAATTCCCACTGGGAAGCCCATTGTATAACTCTCTAGAAAGAAACAGCCAAGGCCTTCAGTGACTTCAATGGAGCCAAGTGCAAGAAGTGAAGTTCAACATACAACAATTGAGTGAAGCAACAGGGGAACAGAATTGAGAGTGGCATCATCCTGTACATTTGGTCGTCTCTGTGAGAGCAGGCTTTATAAAGTCCTGATTTATGGGAGATTTCTGGGTTGGAAATCCAATGGGTAATGTCCTCAAATCCAAATTCCTGCCTATGATTTATCCTACTGAAGCATTTCACATGGCTTTTATTTATACAGAATCTATCCAAAGACACACAAGGTTGTGAAATGTTGTTTTGATGACATCAAAACTCAGAGTATTTAGTGCTTAGCAGCTCAGCTTGTTTCTCAATTCTTTTTCTGTTTTAAAGTAATAAATAAGTCAAGCAAGGAAAAATATAGTACTGTATATTGCACTGACTGATGATGTGAATAATAATTATTCCCCAGCTAAGGAAACTGTTTTTCATATCCATTCCATCAAGTCCTCTAAGAATTTTATAATTTCATTTTTAAACCAGAGAACATATGGTATAAAGTAATCTTTCAGTCATTCTGACTTTAATGTTGACCAGACAACTGAACAGGGAATGAAAGAGATTAGTAAAGAGTTTGTTATACTGCATGCTGTTGCAATATGAACACAGACAAATGAAGAGGCCTGGAGGCCTAGAATTAAAAGAAGAGGTTGGGCATGGGTTTGGAGACATCAAGAAAATAAATAACAGACAGATTCAAATGATATTGACAGTGAAGCAAGAAAAACACTTCAGATAGTGCAATCGGAGCTAAAGAAATTCATCAAATGCTGAAGGAACTCAGGAGGTCAGCAGCATCTACGGAGGGGAATGGACAGTTGATGTTTCAGATCATTTGGGCTGGAATTCCGGATAAAGGGTCTCAAGCCACAAAGTTGACTATCAATTTCCCTGCACAGATGCTCAACCCACTGAATTCCTGCAGCACTTTGTGTGTTGCACCAGATTTCTTTTGTGTCTCCAAGAGAATTCATTGCATTGTGTACATGCTGTGAGAAGAAAAGCATGCATGGTTGGAAGGAAAATAAACAGTCTTCTGGAGTGAATCAAATGCAAGATTTTAAGGATCAAGGCAAGACAGAATGGGCTTGAAATTAAAATAAAATAAGACATGTATATGCAGGAAATGTAAGATAAAATCAGAAAATTCTGGAAAACTTATACTCCATTGTCAGGACTTCTGGTTACTATATTCTTTCCTTTTTCCTTTTGTAATTAGGCAGTCATTGTTTCAGATCTAATTCAATGCTTTCTTAGCAACTTAGGTGTCCTTATACACAGCAGCAACGACATGAAATTTTGTGCCGTTCCTTAATCCAGTTGATCACCTATTTGCTTTCACCTTTTTTTCCCTCGTCTTCACGTCCATAATTACTGTTTCACCATGATCAATTTTCCAACGTGTTCTGACCTTGCATATGTTAATCCCATGACATCTTGGTTTGTTCAATTGGTAGCCATGTAAAATGCCCAGATAATCTTTAGATCCTGAACAAGAGAAAATCTGTAGATGCCGGAAATCCAAGCAACACACAAAAAATGTGGGAGGAACTCAGCAGGCCAGGCAGCATCTATGGAAAACGTACAGTCGACGTTTTGGGTTGAGACGCTTCATCAGGATTGGAGAAAAAAAGATGATGTGTCAGAGTAAGCAGTTGGGGTGGGTAGGGGAGGAAGAAACACTAGATGACTTACACAGGACAGATTCAAGGACATGCCTCAGTCTTGAGGTCTTGATGACATAAAAGTACAGGGTACTTAATGTACTTAGCAGATCAGCTTTGTCTCAAAGTTCTTCTTCTGGTTTTGAAATGATAAATAAAGTGGATAAAAATAATACAATATATTGTAGCAACTGATGATGTGAAGTATAGAATTATTTTAAAACAAATGCTCAAATGTCACAAATTTCATCACCACAGGGATTCTGTTCAACATTGCAATAATCCATCAAAACGATTGGAAGAATATGCAGGTAGCAGCATAACATTCTCCAGATATGTTACAGTCTGGCCATAGCATTTCTGCTTTGGCAGTAGTCTCCCATATAACCATATAATTATACAACAATTACAGCATGGAAACAGGCCATCTCAGCCTTTCTAGTCCGTGACTATCGCTTACTCTCACCTAGTCCCACTGACATGCACTCAGCCCATAGTCCTCCATTCCTTTCCCGTCCACATACCTATCCAATTTTTTTTAGAATGACAAAATCGAACCTGCCTCTACCACTTCTACTGGAAGCTCGTTCCACACAGCTACCACTCTCTGAGTAAAGAAGTTCCCCCTCATGTTACCCCTAAACTTTTGCCCCTTAACTCTCAACTCATATCCTCTTGTTTGAACCTCCCCTACTCTGAATGAAAAAAGCCTATCCACGTCAACTCTATCTATCCCCCTCATAATTTTAAATACCTCTATCAAGTCCCCCCTCAACCTTCTATGCTCCAACGAATAAAAACCTAACTTGTTCAACCTTTCTCTGCAACTTAGGTGCTGAAACCCAGGAAACATTCTAGTAAATCTCCTCTGTACTCTCTCTATTTTGTTGACATCTTTCCTATAATTCAGTGACCAGAACTCCAAATTTGGCCTCACCAATGCCTTGTACAATTTTAACATTACATTCCAACTCCTATTCTCAATGCTCTAATTTATAAAGGCCAGCATACCAAAAGCTTTCTTCACCACCCTATCCACATGAGATTCCACCTTCAGGGAACTATGCACCATTAATCCTAGATCACTCTGTTCTATTGTATTCCTCAATGCCCTACTATTTACCATGTATGCCCTATTTTGATTAGTCCTACCAAAATGTAGCACCTCACACTTATCAGCATTAAACTCCATCTACCATCTTTCAGCCCACTCTTCTAACTGGCCTAAATCTCTCTGCAAGCTTTGACAACCTATTTCATTATCCACAATGCCACCTATCTTAGTATCATCTGCATACTTACTAATCCAATTTACCACCCCATCATCCAGATCATTAATGTAAATGACAAACAACATTGGACCCAATACAGATCCCTGAAGCACACCATTAGTTACCGGCCTCCAACCTGACAAACAGTTATCCACCACTACTCTCTGGCACTTCCCATCCAGCCACTGTTGAATCCATTTTACTACTTCAATATTAGTACCTAACGATTGAACCTTCCTAACTAACCTTCCATGTGGAACCTTGTCAAAGGCCTTACTGAAGTCCATATAGACAACATCCACTGCTTTACCCTCGTCAACTTCCCTAGTAACCTCTTCAAAAAATTCAGTGAGATTTGTCAAACGTGACCTTCCATGTACAAATCCATTTTGACTGTTCTTAATCAGACCCTGTCTATTCAGATAATTATATATACCATCTCTAAGAATACTTTCCATTAATTTACCCAGCACTGACGTCAAACTTACAGGCCAATAATTGCTAGGTTTACTCTTAGAACCCTTTTTAAATAATGGAATCACATGAGCAATACACCAATCCTCCAGCACCATCCCCGTCCCTAATGACATTTGAAATATTTCTGTCAGAGCCCCTGCTATTTCTACACTGACTTCCCTCAAAGTCCTAGGGAATATTCTGTCAGGTCCCGGAGATTCATCCACTTTTATATTCTTTAAAAGTGCCAGTACTTCCTCTTCTTTAATCATCATAGTTTCCAAAACTACCCTACTTGTTTCCCTTATCTTACACAATTCAATATCCTTCTCCTTACTGAATACCGAAGAAAAAAAATTGTTCAAAATCTCTCCCATCTCTTTTGGTTCTGCACATGGCTGTCCACTCTGATTCTCTAAGGAACCAATTTTATCCCTCACTATCCTTTTGCTATCTTGACTAAAATATATTCATCATTTCATTTGTATACTAACAGCTTTCATTTCAAAATTTTCCAAGTGTATGTTAGTGTATTAAGTTCTTGCTCCTCAAAAGCAACGAGGAATTATACAGAAGTGAGATAAATTGGCTAGTTGAGTAGTGCTGCAACAACAACATTGCACTCAGCATCAGCAAGACCAAAGAGTTGATTGTGGACTTCAGGAAGTCAGGAGAACACACACTGGTCTTCATTGATGAGTTTATGGTGGGAAGGGTGACCAGCTATTTGAGGCTCTATCTTGGGACCAACACATTGATGCAATCATGAAGAAGACAATAGCAGTGGCTATACTTTATTAGGAGCTTGAGGAGATTTGGAATGTCACCAAAGACTCTAGCAAATTTCTACAGAAGTACTGTGGAGAGCATTCTGACTGGTTGCATCACTGTTTGATATGGAGGCTCCAAGGTACAGGATTGAAAGGTGCTGCAAGGGATTGTTAACTCAGCCAGCACCATCATGGGTACAGGCTTCCTCACTGTCAAGGATGTTTTTAAAATGCCAGGCCTCAAGAAGTTGACATTCATCATTGACACACCTTTCATTCTATCATCAGGGAGGTGTACAGGAGCCTGAAGACCCACACTCTTTATCTTAGAAACAATTTCTTCCCCTCCACCATCAAAACCCGTGAATACTACCTCGCACGTCCTATTTTGCAATTTCTATGTTTTGTAACTCCAAAACAAAAAAAAACTAACTGAAAGAAAAACATGGAAATAGGGAAACTCATGTACGTTCTTAATTTTAATTTTGGTGAGACACGCACTTACAATGTGGTGGTGTGATGACGTATGCCATTCACATATTTTTACATAACACGTAATGAAATATGTGAACAACATACTGTGTAACATATTGTACTTCTGGTCATGATGGCACAAGAGTACAATGCTCCCTCAGTCGACATGTTCTGGATAGCTCATGAAAATATCTTTTTTACTTCTCTTACATGTGTTTTTGCTTTAAACGTGTTTCTGGGACTGTTAAAGCCTGTGATTTACAGTCTGGAGATTGGTTGAATGAACCAGCACTTTGCTCTCTCTGAGAAAATTCTGGGAAGCGAGCAGGTACTTGGACGATCTCGATGTGAAGTAACTTCAAGACTGAGTATGAGCCAATGCTCGACTCCATTTTGCTGGTTAATGCATCCATTAGTCACCAATTAAAGCAACAAGACGAATACAGATAGCGAGTGCTGACTGTCTTCCTTTTGAGCTCTGCTGGAGAAGGAGTCAGTGAGCAACCTATCGCTATGTGCCTCGCTGTGGTTGGCAGGTAGGCCTCTGTGCACATGTGGTGTCCCTGTCTTTTGATGAATGTCAGTGATATCATAGGATGGTATCATGGTGCTCCATTTATGGATTGGACAGTTGTGTTTATGGACTGTGGACTTTTTCCAAACTTAGGGTTTTTATATTCTGTGTCTTTTTATTGCCTTTTCCATTTTGTTGTGCGGGGGGAGGGGTTGTCTGGAGGTCAATATTCTGTTGCGTTCCATTAGTTATTTGTGTGGGGGAGGGGTTGTTTGGGGGGTGGGGTTGATGTTCCTGTTTCATTTTGTCCAATGGGAGGGGTGTTGAGGGGGGATTGATGATAGGGATGTCATTCTTTTTTGTGCAAGGGCTGAATTTATTGTCTCTCTCTAAACGAATTTCATGTTCTTTCTTTGTTTCAGGGATATCTGTAAATGGATACATGCTTTGATAATAAATAAACCTTTGAACACAGAATGCTTTATCAAACATATTTATGAAATATTAAGTACTCAACACTCCTTCCTGCTTAGCTGTAAACTCCAACTCAATATACAGTGCATCTCAATGTGTATACACATACATACACAAATATATAAAATACAACTACTGTACACACATCCACAGCACAGTAAATTTTTAATTGTCCCATTCAGGCCTAAAGATTTAATCACTGTGGAAGATTTCTTACTCTTATGCAACAGCCTAGAATGGGAACACCAATGCCTTTGAGTGGAAAATCTTACAAAAGATAGTAGATTCAGCCAAGTACATCACGGGTTAAACCCTCCTCACCATTGAGCACATCTGCATGAAACATTGCCATAGACAAGCAGCGTCCATCATCAAAGATCTTCACCCCCCAGGCCATTCTCTTTTCTTGCTGCTGCCATCAGGTAGAAGGTACAGGTGCCTCAGGACTCTCACCACCGGGTTTAAGAACAGTTTCTACTCCTCAACCATCAGGCTCTTGAACAAAAGGAGTAACTACACTCATTATTTTTCTAGTGTTCCCACAACCAATGGTCCATTTTTAAAGACTCTTTTATTTCACACATTATTTATTGCTATTTATTTATATCTGCATTTCCACAGTTTGTTGTTCATTGATCCTGTTTGCAGTTCCTTTTCTACAGATTTGCAAGGTATGCCCACAGGAAAAAAAACATCAGGGTTTTATGTGGTGACATGTATGTAGTCTGATCATAAATTACTTTGAACTTTAATGTCTTTCCTGACAAGGGGGATCGCTTTACTTGGCAGGTGAGACTTGTGGCTGTGAAACAATCTCAGGTTCAGGGACCTCCTCCGTTCACTCTGGGACTGACCGCAGGAAGTGTTTCTGACAACCCTGGACACCTTTCTTCTCTAACAATTCACTCTGCTCTCCTCAACTCTTTGATTTGTGGTCTCTGGATGACATCAGACACAATCTCCACTGTGCAGGCATGGGGCCAGTTCTGTACTTAATCTTTCCAAGTACCTCCTACTTTTGAAGATCTCTGTACCCCATTGCCAGTGCTGCTTGTCCAGGAGTGAAACATCGAACCTCCTTGTTTGAAGAATCTTCAACTTATTTCACCTGTTTCTGAGATTGGGTTTGAGGAGATCCAAATGTGAGCACAAGGGATAACAATGCAAGGAGGACATTGGTGGGCTTCTGACTCATTGTCAGTGTAGTGTGTTCTGCTGATATTGCCCATTTCTTAGACTCCGGACAAACCTTTGCACCAAGCCATTTGTAGCAGGGTAGTACAGTGCAGATGAAATATGGCTTTTTTTGTTCATTTTCAGGAATGACTGAAACTGTTCTGCAACAAACTGTGGTCCAACGTTCTGGAACACCAATCCTTGCGCAAGGCTATGTAGTGGAGGCTACTGGGAACACTCCTGCCAACTTTGTGTCTGTGTCCACCACTACCAAGTAATTTGTGTCCATGAAATGGTCTGACAAAATCTACAAGAATCCTCTGCCAGGGCAATACAGGCCGTTCTCACGGATGGAAAGGCGCTGCTCTTGGCTTCTCTATGGACTTGTTGGCATCCTGAACAGTGCATGACAAACTGCTCAATTTGCTGAACTATCCCAAGTCACCAGACAAAACTTCAAACCACTGCTGTCATTTCGACCACAGGCACATAACCTCGCCAACATTTTAACTCTCAATCCCCAATTAAGGTAACCTCTGTCACGAGCAAGTTCATTATGGCGCTGGTAATACGAGAAAACTGGAATTTCTGCTGCACATGGAAGCCATTTTGGGTGGCCATGTAGACCTGGGACAGTGTGGGTTTTATTTTTCCCTGGTTTTCTTTCAGATCTTCACTGCCATAATGGAAACTTTTGCTTTGCATTAGGGAGAATACATCAAGAGCAGTGTCCTGTTTTGTAAATTTTTCAGGTACTTCATTTCCCATGGCAAACAGGACGATCCATCAGCATTTCCAAGAATGGTTGTCCTCTTGAAATTAATCTTGCAGTTGTGTCCTCCAAGAAACAGAGCCCATCTCTGCATTCATGCTGCTACTGTCAGTGGAACACTCTTCTGTGGATTAAAAATGGACACTAATGGTCCATTACACCTCAAACCAGACTCAAGGCCTCTCTGTCAATCTGTGCATAACTTTCTGTGTAGCATTAAGGAAAACAGATTCAAAGGCTATGGGCGGTTCATTTCCATCCCTCATAACATGTGACATGACTGCACCTATACCATAAAGTGAGGTTCACCTGCAAGCCTCACTGGACGATGTGGTTCATAATGTGTGAGTACAGTGTCTGAGGTCACCATTTCCTTTACTTTTCCAAAAGCCACCACACAGTGTGTCGTTCATGGCCATTTCTTCCTAATTGGTAATAATGAGTTCAAGGAGTGTCAGGTTCAGCAGGAACTTGTTTAGTAATTGACAAATCCTAAAAAGGACCACAACTGTGACATGTCCTTTGTCCTCGGGGCATCCACTACAGCTTGAATTTTCTCGGCACATTTGTGTAATTCTTCTGTGTCAATGCTGCGACCCCAGTAAGTGGAGCTTGTTGCATTCTGCTCTGAGCCCATAGTATTTTAACACTGTTTTGAGGTTTTGGAGATGTTCCTTGTCTTCCTTACTGGTAACAATGATGTCATCCAGGCAACACTGAGTACCTGGGCAGCCTTACAGCACCTGGTCCATAGTTTTCTGCTGGAGTGCCGGGGCAAATGCTTTTCCAAATATAAGCCCCTTGTGAGTGTTTATGGTGAGAAACACTTTGGACTCTTCTTCCATCTCCATCTGTCCATAAGCCACAGCTAAGTCCACTTTGCTGAAGTGTTTTCCTCCAGAAAGCTTTGCAAAGATATCCTCTATCCTGAGCTAAGGGTATTCATCAAATTTCAGTACTGAGTTGGTGGTGACCACAAAGTCACCACCGATCCTGACAGACCTGTTCTTCTTGGCTACTCAGACCTCCAGCATTGCACATAGGCTCCACTCAACTTTGGAAAAAATTATTTCAGCTTCCATGCGATCTCACTCACTGGCTACTTAGTTACAGATGGTATATGAAACTGGACAGACTTTGCGAAAGTTGTGTGTGTGGCATTTTCATTTAACATGATTTTACCCTTGATATGTTCAGGTTTTCCAATGCCATCCTTGAACACTGTTGTGGCATCATTCAGTACCTTACTTAATTTGCTTTCAGTTGACTCTACTGCAGAGGATGTTGTGGTATGCAAACTGTGCATTGATCTCCAATCAAGTTGTAGCTGTCTTAGCCACTCACAGTCCCTTAATGCTGGCCCTCCAGTTTTTAACACATAAAAGCTCATTGTGACTTGTTCCTTATTGGATTTCACTGGTACGAACACCATTCCCGCAGGAGTTATCTTTTCTCCAATCTAAGTTCTTAGTTGGATATCTGCAGGCTTCAGTTCAGTATCTTTGAAATGCCATTCAAACTTATTTTGGGGAATGACTGATACAGCCAAGCCAGTGTCTAATTCCATCTTAATTATCGTTCACTTCTGGTGCTTGCGTCTGGTTAGTTTTCACATTGTAAATCTTGAGGCTACCAGTTCGGTACCATCTCATCATTATCAGATCTTTCATCAACAGCATGCAGATTAGAGCTTCTTTTGAAACTGCAGCTTGACTTTTTATCTTTTTCTCTTTCCTGTGAAGTCCATTTATTTTTGTCTGGCTTACATGCTCTTTGTATGTGTCCTACTTTGTTACATTGACTGCAAGTTTTGCCTTTAAACCTGCATTGGTCGGGTGAATGTGAACCCCTGCCACAAAGGTAAGACAATTTATTCAGGCAGGCAGGTTTCTGTTTAGACATTTGGATTTTGTTCACACTCACTTTCATTCACATTGTGTCTCTGTCTCCAGATTCCATGGTTACAGCAATTTCAACTGCTCTTTTAAAAGTAAGTTGTGCTTTCTTGTGTGATTCCACAAACTAAATGATCTCTCAGTGCATCACTAAGCCCATTATTGAACTGACAATCTCGTCAATTCAGTCACATACACTGAAGTGGACTCCGCTTCCTTTAGATTCTGTTTATGAAAGCTGAAATGTTCTGCAATCAACAATGGTTTAGGTTCTAAATGTTCCTCCATTACCTTCATGATATCAGCAAAGCTCATTTCAGTTAGTTTGGTTGGTGCAGTTAAATCTCTAAGCAAACTGTATGCCTTTAAGTCCAAAGCACATGCTTCTCATTGGCTATTCCATTTGCTTAAAATTACTGCTCAATTCACTCAGTAAACAATATCCAGTTAGTAATTAAAAACATCTATCTTTCCGATGTAGCTAGCCATTTCTGCTTTTTTAAAATTTATGATTATTATCACCAGGTACTCACTGCTTACGAACACGTGAATTTGTATATTTTCTGCCTTTTTAAAAAAATTTGAACTTTTCTGTCCCTTCTCGAAGAAGCACGCAGTGTGTTTTTTTAAAAAGCTCTTTCATCTCACTATGTTTTTTCTAATCCAAAGATTTCACTGCACTTCAACAGGTAGGTAGTCATCATGGGTTTGTTTAAAATTGCCTCATCACCACTGTTATGTTTTAACTCCAAAAGCATAAAACTAATGGAAAGGAAAACACCGACCTGGGATAACTTGTGTGTGTTCATAGTTTTAATTGTAATGTGATGACATGGTGGCATGATGATGTATGCCATTCACATACTTTTATGTTTAACCCTTAATGATTTATGTAAGAAACATATTTATGCTTAATCAAACTATGTATTTACAGTATTTTTCAATTATTACTGAAATATTATATACTCAATAGCACTGTTTATTTTTTGTAACTTATGGTAATTTTTATATCTTGTGCTGTACTGCTGCCACAAAACATCAAATTTTATGTCATATAAGATGCAGATTCCTGGGATAGACAGAGAAAAAGAATCCAGGATGCACTCAGACTCCATGAAAAAGTATAACATCCTGACCAATTCACATGAACACGCAAAATGGAAGCACAGCACTTTGGATGACATTTGAGAAATATGTGCTTGTGTTTAGGGAGCACCCAGAATCCCAGCATAGACGGTGGAAATAGTGCTCAACCTCTCAGACATCTACCAACCCACTTTGTCAGCCACCTCCTGCCTCATTTGCAACAGTCTGTGGTCCCTGTATTGGCCTCATTATCCCACATCTGAACCCACAGAACTGGAGTGGAAACAAATCATTCATGACCATAAAGGACTGTTCAAAAACAGTGCTGGTGAGCTCTGTGCCAGGTTTTGGTTTGTACAGTATTACTTAAAATGACTTTTAATGAAACTCCAGAACAAAGAAATGAAATTACACTCTATTGTGTATGAATGAACTTGTATCATCTGATTTCTCCAAAGTTAAAACAATTGTTATGTTTTCTATGACAACACAGATGGCTCAAATCAACCTACAAAGACATGTTATTTCGCCCCTTTGGCTACTACCTAATTGAGTAGATAGGATAAACTGTGAATTTATGCACAGGCAGTAAGACAATTGCTGAGCATGTTTGAGTATGGGCTGCTGCAGCTGAGCAAACACTGGACCTTGTTAGAGTTCAATTCAGCATTATATATTAGATATTTTCATATCATTGTATCGTGAATTATACATGGAGTTAAGCATTCTTCATATAATCTCATTTAATTTGGAGATGCCAAGGGTTTAAATCGTATTGTTTTGACTTCCAGGAAAATTTCAGTTTAAAACTCATCTGCTTGGTTGTTGAAGGATGAATCCCTGGTCCTGCAAGGACAATTTTATACCTCAAAAAGGTGCAGTTGGAAATTTAGAGAAATTATATTAGGACAGTGGCAAAGTCTGGCAATCCCATTTTGCATTATTTTTCAAATCAAAAGAACTTAAAAGAGTACCTGACTCTTGACCGTGGAGTGCCAACCCTATGTGGCCATTGCTACATTTGGATTTAATTTGATTTTATGCATGCCTACAATGACATACAATGGTGATTCTTTCTTTTATTATGTGCTGTTAAGGACACGGATATTAAAAGATACATACATTTAATGCAATTTGATTAATTCTTACTTTCATCACAAATTTCCTTTTCAAAAATTAAATTCATAACATTGACAGCAAAGTCAAAGTCAAAGTGGAAGCACTTTTTAACCATGGGAGGCTGCAGATTCCAGTCTTGGGAAGATTTTATTCCCAGTCCTGTAACTTGAAATGTTTTATCGTAACACAATGATCTGGAGTAAGATTCACACTAGATTAAATAGGCTAGTTTTGGTTTGGAGACTTTCATCATGATATTGTAAATTGACTTTGAAACAAAAAACATAATTTCATTCATGACCACTTTGAATATACTTCAGGTTAGTCTTTCATTTAAACAGTGAAATGTATCTTCTGCAATATTGCTTTATGAGGTACCTAATATATTGTTCACATTCCTCCAAACCAAACATAAACAAGCTCCTTAAACTGCATAATTTGAGTGATTTATATTTTTAAAACAAGAATAATTTCAATAATGGTGTAGGCATGAGATCACCTTATTCAAGTCAGCTGGTACTTCCTTTATTCATTGAAATGGTATAAGTAACTACATTTTTCAGGCACAAATCTGAAAATAGCAGAATTTTATGCAACATAACACATATGATAAAAAATGGTGCAAATTTTCAAAACAGAAACAGCTGGCAGTAAACAAGTCATAAACTGAATGATATGCAATGATCTCTCCCAAAACAGAATTTGCATAGTTTACAGAAAGTAATATCACAGCTAGCATCATTAATCCATTATAGGCAAATACATGCTGCAGCAAATACAACAGTTCTGTGCGAGCAGTCAGCCATGCAAAATAGCAACTTATGTTTTTTTCATACAGGAAGAAACAATAATGAATTTTAATTTAAACAAGGTACGAATGACATCTTATGTTTCTGCATTTGTTTACAATTAAGGACAAATTTGTTGTAGAATTTCACCATTGCTTTACAGCTGGTTTTGAAATTTATTTTTACTTACTGAGTGTAACGTTTGTATATTTAAATGCCAATGTTTTATCGATGGTTTTCTATTTTTCTCAATTACACAAAGTTTAAAGAAACAACCGTTAACAAAATTATGTTAGTCACCTTCATTAAAAATTGTAGTCTCCTGCCTGAGATGTAAAACAAACTAAGTGTCTGGAAACTACTAAAAAAACTACTAAAAACTATTAACTTGGGTTCCGAGTATAAGCAATGGACATATTTTAGATGTGTTAAAATATATGGTTTAAGTAAATCTGGAATTCTATATGAACGCATGGTTATAAACAGAAAGAGTATTTTTTAAAATGTAAATGTGTCAGCACTTCACAATTGCAAATGAATCTGCACATTCACAGAGTGAGTAATGAATGACATTAACCTGCCTACTTGCATTTTTCTGACATGACAGTGCCGTTGTGGACGAAGCTTAGTTTCTGCTGCTTCAATAAAAGACCGTCCAGTTGTTCTGAAATAAGCTTCAGTGAGTTTGAATACATGAATAGTAATTCTTTTTATATGCAATCCCAAAGTGTTGGTGTCTTTTATTATGCTAAGATCTAAGTACTCACATAGGGTGGAAAAAACATTTCTTTACAAAGAACAAGCATAAGTTGAAAGTCAGGCTGCACTTATACTGCTGCTTTGGAATAGAAATTTCCAGCTGCATAATAACCTGAAAGTGGCAGGCTAGACTGGGTGTCCGATATTGATCCGATTAAAACTAAAACTAAACTGATAAACCTGTTAGAAAGGAATCTTACTTTGATTTAGGTTTTTACAGTTCACATTGTAACTTCAGCTCCGCGTAAAACTACATTTTAAACAGAGAGTCATAAAGTGTGGTAACAGACCTCCATCCAGCTCTCATGTCTGCACCATTAAGTAATCATCTCAATCAATTCCATCTTTCCTCTTGTGCTTCCACCAAATTTCCTTCCTCATCCCCTTTAATTCTATCATTCACGCCTCCATAACTTACAGCAGCTATACAACCACCAACCAGCAGGAGAGCAAAAAATCACATGGTTGCAGAGAGAACATGAAAACTCCACAAATAACCACCCAAGATTAGGATCAATTTGAACTCTGAGCTGTCAAGCAGCAGCAATAATCCCTAAGTATGGCCTATAGTAGACGAGTAGTCCAGCTAGGCATTTAACAGAATGATTCTAATATTATTATGAATCTAACATTGAAGACGTGCTGCCCAAGGATTGAAGCTCCTTTGTAAGTGACCTAACTATGACCTGGAGGATGTGAAGCTCAAAGCATAACACTACACCGATTGCAATACAAAATGCCACAACATCACTGCACTCCTCCACAACTTCTACTTTGAAATTTGTTTCAGAATACTAGAAGTGAGATCTGGGCTTCCTCAGCAAAAGTTTCATTTAAAAAAAACATAGATTTTGAGGCAGCTCTGAGTAATTACTAAGAATGCTTAATGAAGGAACATTTCAATGATCAGTTGCAATAACAAGTTTTTTTTTCATTCTGGAAAGGCCAACATAATCAACTGGTTAGGCACATAGACAATGTGCAATTGAACTGTTGATGTAGATAGCAGTTGCATTAACCCTAGAAGGCAATCTTGCTAGAATCTAAACAAATATTGTGCTGTAACATTGACTCATGCCTAAAAGGCAATAAAGCCAGCTTTTGAAAGTGAGAAAACCTCAATTTGATCCTGTTAATAGTAAGAAAAATCCACTTTTTAATATTCTACAGTTTCAAGACATAAAGATTAATTATGACACTTTAATGACTTTGACTGTCATTGTCTGATTTGCGTACAATACTACAAAGATTTAAGTAATTTTTTTAAATGTTCAGTCATTAGTACAATTACATGCCAATTGATTGGTTTTCCAGTACTCATATCTATAAATTACTGTGCACAAATTTAAGATATAAATTGCAGTGAAATTAAAATACAATAGTTTTATTTCATTGGTAAAGCTACTCTGAAACATCTCTTTGAATCACTGCCTATAATGCTAGTGTTTTTTCAGATACTGATGGATTTATGTACTCCCAAATTTTCTACTTATATTGCTTTTTATGGTTTCTTCTTTAAATCAGCATACTGATAGAAAAGTAGGGAACAAGAAGATGGCTTGAACATTTAATCTAAAAATGACATATAGAGATTCCATTTCCAATTAAAAACAAATACATTCACAAACAGTTTTAAAATGTAAGATTATGTGCCATAAAAACTATGAAATAAAGATCTACAATTAATGGTTCACAATTCTTCTGAACAGGAGTTTACAGAGATTATTTCTAATATTAGAAAGAGTTGGAAGCCAAAGAGTGGAAAAGGATAGCTTATCCTTCATGCACCAACAGATCAATATCTCTCAATTTAAATGGTAAGCACAGAAAGATGCGGTCTAACAGCTAATAATTAGTTCCTTGTTCATCAACATTAATCGCTGGCTATTTAGCATAATAGAATGCAAACAAAAAGGACAGCTCTAACAATACCTATTTTGCAAACGGACTTCTGATATCCAAACACAAACTATTTTCTTCTCATAAGTACGTAAAGAAATAAATATTCCAGGAGAAGCTCAGAAATTGACCAGGATATTAACAGAGAGATATGTAGTAGGAAAGGGTAATGTTTGGGGGTTGGGGGAGGGTGGCGGTGGTCAATCACCAAACCCATAAATCTGGGCTTTAATATCACAACAGGTGTCCTTTGTCCCAAACAGCTTTCCTGCCTGTTTGTCAGCCTGAATGGTGAGTTGGTTTCCACATGTGCAGGGAACAGGCCAGAAGATCAAGTTCAAGAGAGGGAGCAGATGGGCTGCTCACCAAGCTTGTGGTTTGATGTAGGGTAAGGTGCAAGGCAACTATTTTCTCTGCAAAGCTTTCCTCACCTGTGCTTAGACCTGAAGCAAAACCTGCACAGAAATCATAAGAGTTTAAAGCCGCATTCACATTTAAAATACGAGACTCCATGGTGGAAATGGGCTGGCTGTCTGCCACTTCACCCATATTAATACTTCCACCAGTGTCTTCAGCAGAAAATTTGACTTATGCATTAGGTTTGACACAATATACTCAATGCTAGCTTGGAAGTCAGTTATCACCAATGGCATTGTTCAAGATTTTCTAACTAGAAGCAATAATATTTTCAAATGAAAGCTATGGGATATAGCAATTTAAAATTAACCAACACTTTCAATTTCTCTTTGGTTATGTGAACATGCACATAAGAGTTTTTTTACTACCTCAGAGGGCAGGCACAGCAGCTGCTGTCGTAACACGATTTAACCTGCTGAAACTCGTACATGCAGTACTGTGCAAAAGTCTTAGGCACATACACATAGCTAGGGTGCCTAAAACCCTTGCACAGTAGTATTAATCGTATGTATTGCACTATACTGCTGCAAAAAAAGCAAATTTCATGACATATGTGAGTGATCCTGATATGGGTCTCCACTGTGGACTGAGAGTGGGAAGGGGGCAGGCAGAGAGGAATCATGGATGAGAAAAGGGAAGGGAGAGGGGTGGGAGCGGGAAGCAGCTGAAAGACATTCTGTGATGATCAATAACCAATTGTTTGGAATCCAATGAGCTTGCCTGGTGTCCCAGGGCTGGGTATGGCTGCACCCGAACAACCTCCCAGCCCCTGGCTCTCCTCCTCTGCCACCTGTCCCACACCCCTCCAGCAGCACTGCGCCCTCACTATTCCCAACATCTTTTGCCTCCGCCAGACTGACAACCTCAGTCTCTGCTCAATGTTAACCGATACAGTACTGTGATTATCATCTATACAAGAGAATGAAAAGCCAAATAATGCTTTGAATAATCTTACAGGCACAAAAAAATGCAAGCATGAGGAAATCTGCAGATGCTGGAAATTCCAGGTAAGGCAACATCTATAGGAAGAAGCAGTGTCGACGTTTCGGGCCAAGACCCTTCGTCAGATGCTGCCTGGCCTTCTGCGTTCCACCAGCATTTTGTGTGAGGCACAAAATATGTTCCTTTGCCTTCTTATTTGACCAATAGGAACTTCTGAAGATTATTAACCATAATCTCTTGTTCTTGAGTATGCTTACCTTTGCCACAAAGGTAGCAAGTTGATAACTATTCTGTGAGATCAGTTTGAAAGACAATGCTCTACAGATCCAAACTGTCTGATTGCATTCAACAAGTTGGTGAAGATAGTGCTCTTCAAAGGATAAACCTATTGATGCTTGAGTCTGCTGACACTACCATACCTCATGCAGATAGTACAGAGTTTAAGATTTTAACGTTAAAGTCTTGCTTCTAATTGACCTATATTAATTAGGTTGCTGCATTAGCTCCAGATGAAGGGGATCAGCCCAAAATGTTGACTTGCGAATTTCCTCTATAGATGCTCGCTGACCCATTGAGTTAATCTAACACAGTCTAGCAGTTTGTTTTTTGCTGCATATTCTGGCACCAGCGCGTATCAGATCTTTTCTCGATTCAAGAGTTCCCCCATATAGTTCAAAATTTAAGATTGTTCAATGTTATTTCCAGTACACAAATGTAAAGGAGAACAGAATAATTGTTACTCCAGATCTGATAAAGCATATAAAATCATGCTAAGGTAAAGAACACAATAATTTAAAAAAACACCTAACAAATATAAATACACAAGGTAGCTAAATACAAATCCATTGATTGATCATACGCACATAAAGTGACGCTAGGTACAGGAGTGTCTGTACATAAAGTGACTCTGAGAGTAAACGATAACGTTGCGGTGGTGAGGGTGTGTGGTGGGCTGGGTTAGTGGGTGGGGATGTTTATCAGCCTTATTGCTTGGGGAAAGTAATTGTTTTTGAGTCTGATGGTCCTGATATGGATGCTGTGTGACTTCTTCCCTGATGGGAACGGGACAAACAGTCCATGAGCATGCTGGAAGGGATTCTTCATGATTTTACTGGTCATTTTCAGGCACCTTTTTGTATATATGTCCTTGATGGGAGGTAGGCTGACGGCAGTTTTGACTACCTGTCATAAAGCCTTCCTGTCCACAGCAGAGCAGTTTCCATATCATGCAGCGATACAGCATGTTTGGATTCTCTCTACTGTATATCTGTCGAATGTCGTGAGTATTAATGTGCATAGTCAAACTCTCTTCAGCCTCCTCTGAAAGTAGAGGCATTGGTGAGCTTTCTTGATTGTGTAGAATGTGTTCTGGGATCATGAAAGGTTGTGGGAGATGTGTAGGAGTTTGAAACTGCTTGCAGTTGTAAAGAGGGGCATGAGTGATGTGAATTCTCCTTAGTCTTGTTGACTTCGAGAAAAAGGTCACTTGCCTGGCACGAAGCTTCAAGCTTTGCACCTCCTCTCTGAAGGCCAACTGACTGTGCTCTGAGCAAAGCCATGCTCTCAAACGCAAGGATTCAATTGCAGTACCCTACATCTTGTAAGTCATAGCTTACCACTAGATACCCCTCACCCTGCACGTGGGAGGAGGAACATAAACATTCCTGCATATGCTAATAGCGTAATTCCACAAAATTTGATGATCAACTTCTCACTTTAATTAAATATCATGAAAGCAGAAGATTCTCTATCTGAGACTTGGTTACAATATTCACCTGTGTTTCCAGATTTCCTCAAGGCCATGTCCCTCCCTTGTCATCGTAATCCCCTCTGATTGGAGATGTCTGCACTTCTGTTTACTTGAGCATCTGCAATTATGATTATTCCACCAATGATCACAGTGGTTGGAAATTTCCTCCAAATTCCTTAGCCTCTATGCTGGTAAAGCATATGGTTATCTTTGCCATTATCACCTCATTCTGAAATTCTATTAGAAAAGACTTTTAGAGTATATCTTGGCATGTTTTACAATGTTCTTTTAAACCCTGTCTCTTTCTTTTCATCTGTGACCATTGACACTGATGTTGAAATTTATTAGCCTTACACAGGTAAGTGAATGAACACAGTTCTCTCTATTTGAGGTATTATCTGAAAAAAAGGAGACGACTTGGACTTCTTCCTAGTTTGATAAGAAATTGGGATTGCACCTACCTTTTGCTTTACTAAAGTAGGTCCCCACAAAAAAAAAGCATATAATCAGTTAAAAGTAACAAACTGTGAACTAGAAAAAAAATCATTCGATTGAGCAACATCTGTGGGTGGGGTTGGTGGGTAAGGAATTGTCTACATTTCAGGTGGCAAATTAAGTTTCATGCCTGAAAAGAAGGGCTAAGATGTGATCACCATGTTTCTGAACGGAACAATACTAAGTTCAGACACACACAAATCATAAGTCACACAAACTATTATGCCATCCCCACCCCCACCTCTCCTGCAGACCTCCTACCTATCAACCCACCACTCACTCTATACTCCGTCACCCATTTAGATACAAACCTCTAAAAGGTAGGCTAATGACAAAGTCACTCATCTATTCCTGTTATCACAAAACAGTGAGAACCAGGAGAGATGCACTCTCAAATTCAGCTCCTTACTAGGCTGATGGAGGGAATCCTCCTTCTCCTTAGGAAGATGACGACAGAGGTACAAACCACATTTCAAGCAGACCCTATATAAAATATGCCAGGTTTACTTGCTAACAAGGTTTCATTTGGATTATTACATCCATTTTGAATTGATTTATAGTATGCAACATAATTAACATGTGTTACAACCATTTTGAATTGATTTATAGTATAAAACTTAATTACCATGTGTGAGAGTTTGAAGGACAAGATGGTGCTGGTGAGACACGGTTCTGTTTTCTTGGCAGCAAACAAAACTACTAACTATTCTATTAATTATTCTTTTTCTGGACTATGATCACTGAAACCTGCAGCCTGCAGGTTTCCTCTGTGAGTTGTGCCTTTGAACCGTCAGTATGACCTGCTGGTTTTATGGGATTTAAAGGATCCAGCAAACTGACTCTCAAGGATGCAGGAAAGGCTACAGCAGCCATGGCTGGAGGGAACATGGGGCTGGAGTGAAACTTCGGGCCTGATCAAAGCAACAGGGCCCAGGCCTGAGAGTGGAAGACTAAGTAATATTTAGCCGATTTAAGCACTAAGCCAGATTAAAAAGATGAAGGTTTCAAGGCCGAGCCAGTGTTCAACTCACTTTGCCGAGAGGTTTTCTTCACCTCAGTGCAGAACTGGCACTGAGGCTGTGGCCTGCAGCTAGCGGGATCTTGGACTGGCTCCGCTGATCTGGCTTACAGCCACTGGGTTCCTGGACCAGTTGCAGCACTGAACTGGCTCCGTGCCTGTGGATCATCTTCTGTGTGTTTTTTTTATATATTGTTTGCACAATTTGTTCTTTTAATTCTGCACACTGGGTATTCGATGGTTTTTGTTTTTTAATGGGTCCTATTGTGATTCTTTGTTTTGTGGCTGTCTGCAAGATGACAAATCTCAAGGTTGAATATAGTATACATTGTACCTTTGTACTTTTTTGATGTATCATCACAAAGATGTTTTGGGCATAGGCTGTAATTGCAACAATTTTATATTTTGTCACTGTACGATATGAGAAAAGCCTGACAGGAACACAGGGAACAGAACAGAGGGACGGAGGGAAATGATGAGGAAGAGGGGAAGCAAATCGTGATGATGATGTTGACACAGCACAGCACCATTTCAGAGGATGAGGACCACAAGGAATGAGCAGTTTAAGTTACAGGAACATGCGTCACAGTGAGATACATCAGGCAAAGTGAGGCCTGGCAAGAGTTAAAGATAATCTTGGGCAGGTACTTGCAAGAAGGAGGGGTCGTACACTTGTCCTGGCTCAACAGACTCAGATGACGGCCACAGTTATGCTTTCATAACAAGGCTGATATGGCTGCACAAAAAATGCTTAGCTCATTGCAAATCTGCCTAGCTCCATGCAGATGAAATATGGAGGGTGGGGGGGGGGGGTCTCTCGCTCAACTCACACAGGAGGGTTTGTGGAGTCAGACATAATCTCCACACTCCGTGTAATTCCTTATTCAGAAGCTTCTGATCAACTGGGCCATCGGTAAATCAGGCCAGCTACATAATTGGGACAAATCTTAAAGAAAAAAAATAATCAAGAAAATGGTCATGATTCACTTCATTTATTTGGGACACTATGTCGCTTTATTGGAACAGAAACTGTTGCTTAAGTTTGCAACTAGTGTCAATCGTGTGCACTTGTGTGGCCATTAGCCACTATACTGTGCCTAGAGTGAACCATTTTTAAATAAGGTCAGTTCTGTGTGCATTCAAAAAGCAATGATTTTTGTCACTGATAGTTGGTGAGAAATAAACCATAAGACAATTCAGAACAGTTTTGCTCACTGCAGTTTCAAGCATTCAAGCTTGGAGATCTCAGAAATGGCCAGGAGTGAAAATGAAATAATGTCACTACTTCAACAAGTTAGGAATTATGAATTTGAAGGTATCAACAGTCATCTTGAAGGTTACGATGAAAATGAAGATTTAGAAGAGGCAATCATTGAAAACATTGTATGAAGGATGACCTTTAACTGCACTATTCATTTATAGTCAATCTAAAGAACATGGCACTGAGCAGACTGGATGAATTCTGTCATCGGTAACTACTAGGAACTACAGTTTTATAGTAATATAGTAGTGTTGTTAGCATTCTAATATGTTCTGTATTTCATTTAGATACATAGTCTGTTACTCAGTTATATGGTAGTTTGTATTTTTTAAATATTTTTTAACTATTTCCATGAAGCTTCAGCTAATAGAGGCAGTCGCTTAATTGGGCCAAAATGTATTGATCCTGATGTGTCCCAGTTAATTGGAATGCACTGTATTTCCTTATAACTTCGAAGGAAACCATTTGACCTAATGAATCCATGCCAGTTCCAAAGCAATTCCACTTCCCCACTAATTTTCCTGGTAACATATTGTCCTCACATTCTCAGCACAGATAATCCCACATCATCAACTCACTCACTTCTTTGTAAGGAATTGGCAAGAACTCTGAAATATATCCTGCACAGGTCTGGTTGACTGTTGCTTAGTTCACACAATATTTTTCTGTCACTTTGCAGTCATAGCCTGATTTAGCCTGATCCAGTTAGCGATCTTAACTCTGCCACACGGGAGCAGCTTGAAGGTCTTAAACAACAGTAAGGGGCAGATCCCTGTTTTCAATGTATAAAGTGAATCCATGCCTAAGCAGATTGCTCTTTGCACTGAGCAGCAAGATATCATTTGCAGGCAGATTGCTGATCTCAACAGGATAGTATTCATGAGCAGCGTACAGTTCGCTATGAACAGAGGGGATAAGAAGTCTTATCTTCTGGACATAAATCCTACCCCTACCCTTTTGTCCATTCATGCCTTGTTCACCATCATCACAGTTCTGCACACAGCTGACTCCAATGGATGAAGACAGCAGGGAGAAGTCATCTCTAATTTAGGGTTGGTCAGCCTGATCTACTCCAGGTTTGGAAATTGAGGCAATGATAGTGCACTTGGACTTCCAGCAGATTCTAGTGGCATTATCAATCCAGCGCCTTGACACGTTGATTGATGGGGAGGATCAAGACCCTGCCATTTCACTTCACAGTCACTTTGTACAACGGCTTCTTGGATGGCATGCTTATCTGTATCCTACAGATGGCTGATTCATTTGAGTGGAAGCAGCAATCTGATGTTCATTTATCAATCAGTGATATCCGTGTGGACTTGAAGGGCAAAGGAGTAGTGTTTGCAGAGCCGGACTGCAGTCACAAAGGGGGCAACACTGTGATGTAGAGCTCAGACATGGAAGGATACTTAGATTTCCCTTTGCAACTGGATCCTAGACTCCCTGACCAACAGACCAGAAGCAGCAGGGATTAGACAGAGCACACCACAATTATCCTTGACCCTGGTGCCCCACAAAGGTGCAACCTCAAGTCCTTATTCTACTCCTTATAGATCCAGATTCTGTTCTAACTCCACCTACAAATTTACAAATGACACCATCAAATAACGATGAGTCAGAGTACAGGGATGAGACAGAGAGCCTAGTGGCATGGTGTCATGATAACACCCTTCCCTCAATGTCAACAAAACAAGAGAGCTAGTCACTGACTTCAGGAAGTGAGAGGGGGGGAGGGGTGATGCATCCGCTCCTGATTACATCAATAGTGCTGAAATTGAGAGGGGTGAGAGCTTTCAGTTCCTCCTCAGGCCCTGACAACGAGTACTTGGTTGGGTACTGAAAACCCGTGCCAACAAACTGGCTGGACAGTTTAAGGACAGCTTCAACCTCTCACTACTGTTTGTTGGAGGTTTCTACCTGCTTTCAAAAGGACAACAATGTTACCACTGCCCAAGAAGAGTGAGCTGACTCTGACTCAAGCCCAGTAGCACTCACATCTACAGAGATGAAGTGCTTGTGAAAGGTTAGTAATGGCTAGAATTTAACAAAGAACTGGAACTACTGCAATTCACCTACAGCCACTACAGGTCTACAGCAGATATCACTGGCTCTCCACTGTGTGTTCTAGACAACAAGCAAAGATACACCTGGCTGCTGTTTATCAATTATAGCTTGATGTTCAATACCATCATCCCCTCAGTATTGATCACCAAACTTGGGCCTCTGTACCTTTCTCTGCAACTGGACCTCGACTTCCTGAATGGCAGACCACAATCAGTGATAACAGCTCTTCCTTGTTGTCGATCAACTCAAGCGCACCTCAAGGATGCATGCTTCACCTGCTGTTCTATTACTCCAATGACTGTGCAACTGAACAGAGCTCGCATTCATCGAAATCAATAGCTTATGCAAAGAAGCACAATTATCTTTGGTCACAAGCAGATATTGCAAGAAGACTAAAACTGTGCACGTTGATTGTGGAAATGTCATCAGTTCTTCATTATAAAATGATTGGTATAGTACTCATAATGAATCGTACTTGGGGTTCACAAGGAGCTTTTCATTGCTGAGTGAGAGTGGATTTCATTGCTTTGAAATGTTCTTCCACTCTATGCTTCTTGCTAGCCATTCCTGCCAACACATTGTGAATTGAGCATTGGCCATACCGTTAAATAGCCAAAATAAACGTTGAACAGTATTACAAAGCATTCATGTTCTTCACCGCTACTTACAGGTGTAGATTGAAGGTTCTCTGAAGAAAATGAATTTGTGTAGAGGATGGGATTCTATCTATCCACACTAATATTGAAATGTGGCAGTAAGCCATTAAACTATTTAGAGAAGGTTCAAACAAAGCAAAATATGCGAAGAGAATGATCCATCTAAAGTCTCCTTGCTGTGCTGACTTGCAGGTAATGATTGAAATGTATAGAAAGATTTTGATTTGCGTAGGGGACAATGATTTTTCAGGCTGCTTGAGAGCACAGTTAGTTCATTAGGAAGTAACTTATCGTCCATGCCAGGATGTTTCTACTTTCCATCTTCTGGTATGCAGGCTGTCTCATACAAAATCTCCTCTGAAAAGACAACACATTCTCCACTTCTGCATGAGTACTTGCATCGTTCTTGCTCTATCTCTGCTTGGCTGGCATGCTTGAACAGTTGCAAGAAACCACTGAACTAGAAGATATATTTGGCCCAAGGTCCAGTTCTCAGGGCAGTGCCAGCCCTAGAAAAAGAGTCATAAACATGAAATTCACCATCAAAATATTTCCCTCATGACCAACAGCTAGAAGAACACCTAAGGTGTAGAAACACTTTCTCTTCATGAAAAGATTCATGTTATTTCTCCGAATTCTTAATAGCACACAAGTGCAGTCAATGGCTATTTTCCTCCTCAAGGGAAGCCAACAATGCAGACAAATCCCAGAGGCCATGATGCTATTAAGATGTTCATAAAACGTGATTGGTCCGTTCTTCATCATCCATGGGAGGATGTTTCTCTCTTCCATTTTCAGGGTGCATACAGCAAGTATGCAACCCTGAGGAACCCTTTAGTCCTGTCTCCAATAGGAAAAAATAAATGCACTCTGCCATGACCTAGGATGATCCACTTCCAAAAATGTCTGTGCCACTTGACCCTTACATGTCTTAGAGTCATACTCTTGTACCCAGACTAGAAGCATATTTGTGATCTGGGATTGTGCTCCTTCAATTGGATACGTCATTACTTCCTGCCCGGAGTTTTGCAACCCACCACATGGCAAGCTGTGACCATCCTGTACATAATGGAATGCAGCCAGCAGTGCCTCCTATTGTATGTACAGCTCAGCAGTTAAATGCTGCATAAAACACTCACTTTTAGCTTTATCATACTTTGTGGACTCTGTTAGGCACTTGAGTGGTTTGTAGTCAGAGCTGAAGCTGCCTAGTTAGAGTCCTGATGTTAGCAGGTCGCTGCTTTAAATCTTGAGTAAAGCAAAAAATGTAGCAGAATGTGCTCCAAATTCTCCTGAAATTGTTCCACAATGGTTTTGTGGAGTTCTGAGTTCCAATTCATTTCAGTGCAGGTTAAAATTCACTCTGCATGACAAATGACGTTCTTGGTTGCACATGCGATATTGGGGACATATCAGTCATGCTAATGTGGTCTGTGACCAGAAGTGCCCAGTCCAATTTTTTAACTGGTGCATTTCCACCCTTAAATGAATATTAATGCAATTTTTCTTTCCCAAGGTTTTTGGATCACATATGCAATTTAATTTCTAGGCATTGATGCAGAAATATGTTTATGTATTAAAGTATGCTAATTTTTTGTTTAAATTGTCCAGCTCAATAAGGGAAACCAATCTTTAATGGAAATCAAGGACAAGACAGGTTACTTCCAATATTGCGCCTGAGAAAATGGCAACAGCATTCCAGCAGGGTCCTGGAGGAATGTTGTTTCGTTTTTACTGTGTACTGTACCAGCAGTTTATGGTCAAAATTACAATAAACTTGACTTGATGGACGATATCTAGCACCATGGACAACTAGAATGCTTTGATAGCAATGCTAGGCTGGACTTCTTTACCAGCTATTTTAGGGGAAATGGAAGTCAGAATCTCAGTTGCGATCTCAACTCAGGGTTATTGAAAAATTTTCGTACATTGCTTATCTGTCATTGGTGACAAAATCCGGTGACCAAAATTATATAATTCTGTCTTAGGCACTCTTCAACTTACGTTGAAGACCAGATCAAAGCCAACATCATCCAAGAAAAACTGAACTAACAAATCATCCAAGAAAAACTGAACTAACAAAGTGTAATGGTAACAAGGATTTAAAGCTGATAATAAAAAGGATTCTTTCTCAAAGAAAACTGCAAAGAAAAGAACCAAATTGGGCACATGAGGGCGCTATTAAATGGTGCGCAATATAACATAGTTGGATGAATTTATGATTCACCTCTTATTGGATCTAGAATTTCTCCATGATACTGATTAACCATTGTAAATATTATTGTTTCAGTAAAAGGAAATACTATCTTCAGTTTGAGCAGGTTACTAATAATACATTGATTCTATTTTACCTAGAAATTTTAAGTAATAAATTATTCTGCACTTGTAAACTTACACTGGGCAGTTAAGTTAGTGATTATTTATCATCTCTTAATATCTTTTTAAGAGGCTTCTAGATAGGTACCTGAATACGCAGAGAAAGGTGGTGGGGGGAATATAAACCATGTGTAGGCAGAAAGTATTATTTTAATTAAGCATCATTAGCTTAATTAGTTCAGTACTATATTGTGGGCTGAAGGGCCTGTTACTATGCCATACACCTTCTAATGGACTACCCCAGGGAAAATTTGCCTTTCCACATTGCTTCTCATATGCAAGACAATACAGCAGAGTAGAATCAGAGTGATAGCATCATATAACACACAAAAAAAAACCCTCTGGCTTTTTCAAATCAACAAGCATCTATTTACGCTAATCCTATACTCATCCTATTTTACACTTTCGCATTCAACTTTCCCCAACTCTCCAGCCATCCACTTACACCAAGAGCAATCTACATTAACCCAGCAAGCCGTAGGTTACAGGAAAAAATCCACTGAATGGCACAATGAAACGAAAAGAGGAACATGTAAGTATAGAGGAGCTGTGCCCTGGTCAGACAAGAATATTGTGGAAACTTCTGAACGCAGCGGTGATGCGAGAGGGATCTCCGTAGGGTCCTGAGCGGATAAGTGAACACTACTAATAATGGTGGATCAGTAAGCTTAAGAAATAATGTTTGGTCTTTGAGGAATGAAGGTTGTCTATGGGAAAATACAACTGCAGGAGATCACTGAGGCAAGCTTGGCTCAGCCCATGGAAGAATCTGAACTACACCGAAACACTACATTTTACAACACATCCTTCAAGTTGCATTGCAAAATGAAATGCAGTTATCATTTCACCATTTGACAGTTTTCAGCCAAGTACATAAATGAAGAAGCATTCGGCAGGTGTTGCTTCCTAAAAGGATTAGGTTTTTAAAATGTGGTTGCAATTTTCTGTTAGTACCTTTGTGTGGAATGAAAGACAGACAACAAAGAGGTAGGGCCTCTAGGTTCTAAGTGGAATCCAGCCAAAAGGAAAAGAAAAGGCTGGTATTTCAGCCATTGTGTGCACTCCTAAAGCACATTGCCAACTCATCTTCCAGCCCATTATATGAAATTTAATTTAACCTGCTATGCAATTAATTCAAATGTTCAGCTTATTTTTCTCATGGCAGAATCCCTCACACAATGCCTTATTTAAATATTAATCAGTCCTCTTTCAATTAGGACTAATTTGCTTCACAGGGTTTCTCTCATTTTATGATTGCTGGAAAATGGAGGTAACTTGCAGCATTTGAGCATAATTAACATAGTATTTTTATAATAGTGATACATCAAATGGGACCCTAATGACCCCTGCTGATTTCATTTAGTAAAGCCTGCTTCAAAGTTATAATTAAGACCAAAGCTGTCATCATTTCTTTAAATTGTTAAAATACACTGTTGAAAATAGAATCACTGCACCCCATATAACTGCTTTACTTAAGGAACTTCTGCAATTTATTTAGAGATCCCAGAAGAACATTACTCAAGCAGGATCTCATGGCTTCCATACATTATTCTTTTCCCTTTTTTCTTGCAGTTTTTCTGTCTCAAGGCCAATTACAGACAGCAGAAAATCTTTGGAAAGAAGAAAATTTAAAAATAGATACACACACACACACTTCAAAACTGGGGCTTTAGTCTCACTGAAACAGGAATTCTTTCTTTATTATGTTGATAAAGTGGTGAATTGATTTGTTATTGTCACAAACAGCAGTGCAATGAAGAACTTAGATTGCACACAAATCCATACAGATCATTTTATTACAACAGTGCATTAAGGTAATACAAGGATAAACAAAAATAGAGTGCAGAATAAAGTGTTACAGTTTACAGAGAAAGTACAGTGCAGACACATGATACGGTGCAAGGTCATAATGAAGTACAGTGGATTGTGAGGTCAAGAATCCATCTTATCATAAATGGGGACCATTCAATAGTCTTATAATAGCGGGATAGAAACGATCCTTCAGCCTGGTGGGGCATGTTTCAGGCTTTTGTACCTTCTGCCTGATCTGAGTTTGAGAAGAGAGAATATCCAGGGTCTTTTAGCACTATTCTCGACAGAACCCAACAACATGAAAACATCATTAACATTCTCTAAATTTTCTTCATATTAGTTCTGCCATAAATTTCTCAACATTATTCAAATTGTTTTCAAGTTTCAATTTATATACTAGATTCTGATTTTGATAAGTGAAAAACAGTAATCTTCAATATTATGTTCCCTCCACTGAAGTTTTGTGCAGGACAATACTGATATAGAATCTACCCTGGTACTACCAGTGAAACCAATAAAATATAAAAATTAATTGTCCAAATTAACTTATTAGGTATTAAATGCAGAGACCTATAAGTGGCTCCAAGCTTTCTTGGCACTAAACAGCACTGTAGACCATCCTGACTCTGTTTGTGGAAGTCAGACAACTGTTCGCAAAACAACATTGTCAGATTTCTCAGGACGCTACAACACTGTGCTGAAACTCACAACATGGGTTTCATTGCTGCAGTCCCTCTGATGTATTGCTAATTCTCACAGTTGTCGAAATGTAGACCAACAGATGCCATCTTTGCAGCCAACATTTAAAATGATAGATCATAAAGAAAATGATGCCTTTCCAGCTACAAGGAGATGCTGCTGTTGAATAAATGGGTGTCTTAATGATAGGAGAGGAGGGGTGGGGAGGAGATAAGAGATTGATAGAAAGGAGTGAAATGGATTGCAGGGGCTAGTGGCAAATACTATCCACAAGAGGTTTGTGTTTGAGGAAGTGATTCACAAAAATTCTGCACAGCTTGGCCCAGCACTTTTGGCAGAAGATTAACAGGGAGATGTAAAGTGCAAGCTATGAGAAGTTACTATAATTAAGCTATGTCCAGAAATCAGTTGATGCAATCCATGGGTAGTCCTGCTGCTTCTGCCCAGTTTTCCTGATCTGTAAGCTACAGAGAAAGTAAGATGGGGTCTTCCCTCCTCAAGCATAGAGATTGGTAATCATCCACAGTGTAGCACTGAGCTGGAAACTGTGAAATGTGTTCAGAGGTCAGCAGCTGCCAAATCAGAAACAGCCTGAAGTTAAGAAACTGAGAGAGACCATGACCCTGACACATGTGTAAAACTTTCAATGCAGTTATGTAAAGTTGCATCATCAGATATCACTCACATCAACGTTGACAAACAATTTGATAGGTGGCCCTTTAAATTGCATGGTTCCAATATAAATAGGGGTAATAAAACCTGGTTATTCTGTGAGTGTATAAAAATGTTCATTTTCAGATCAAACATTTCCACTCCCATTTAATAAGGGTTTTGCATTGATTTGTATAATCAGTGAATCCAATTAAAACAGCTGATATTATTTTTCATTCACATCTATCTTAAACAATCTCACAAATAATTTTAATGCAAACAAAACAGGCTGCACTGTAACTTTTATGGAACTATTCTAGTTTTAACCAGCATAAAATGTGTCTAAAATCTCCAATTAAACTGAAGGAATGTGTTTTGCTCAGCCAAATTAAATCGCTCTTCTGCACATTCAAAGAAAAGCTAAATAGGATTGGGCAAGTCTCGCTCCACCACAATCTGCGCTCTCCATCATTGCATTGAAATGTCCATCATAGCAATGAACTGTATTTTGAATAACCACAGTTTTTATACCTTTGGATGGAAAAAATAAAATTAATAATGAATGTGTTGCTCTTGGTTTGTCCTCGAACATCTGCATTAAAAGTGCATATTAATTTAAATAGAGGAAAAATCATCATTCAAAGATCCAGAAACCCATGGAATTAAATGTCTGATAACATCAAAATCTTGTAGGATTTGTGTTCTAAGAAACAAAGTGATAATCAACATATAATGCTGCACTTAATTGGCTTCTGTCAAACGTACAAGTTAAACAAAAAACCCATGTAGAATCTTGATGGCTTAGCATTCCATATACTGTATTCAAAAAACAGGGTCCACATTTGAAACTAATGCAATGATGTTAAAGCTATGCCTTCGGCTAGGTATATGTTAATTTAAACAGAACAATTTTTACACTTCACTAGCATGATCCACACCACCATCTCACATAGTTATTATAATTAAGCTATTAGTCCTCAAATCAGTCTCACAATATACTAAATCTTCAAGAAGATACTGCAAGAAATTCTAAATCACTATAGAAGGAACATCACAGAATGGCACCTGGCAGAAAAAAAATATTGATTTGGAATTGGCAGTAGTAATGATAGTGAAATCGCCATTGTTTATCACAATTATGCTGTAAAATTGACTGCAACTTCCCATTAAACATGAAAATTTCAAAAGTCATCATAGATGCTCTCCTCCTTCAATGACTGTGCTGTGGCAGTCCTTGCAGAGGCAATCAATCTGTATTTGACAATTTGATATGAACTTCAATTTTTTATGCATTATTCTCATTTTAAATATTAAATCTTGTTGGTAAGGTATAACTAGGTTTTTAACTTTCCATAGTGGTACAGTTATTATTGACTGATCACTCTGGCTTTGAAGAACTATTTTTATGTGTTTTATATTCACTAGGAATAACATTTTAAATTTCCATGGCTTTAAATCAATAAAAATCACATATAATATTGAAATTTTTTTTCATGATATTCCATTTTCTACCTTAATTCCATGTGCAAGGCTAAACTTTGTTCTGCTCTCTATAATTTTATTATAAAGCTATAATACTAATACATCATCCACCTTGCTTGCTGCCTGTGAGTATTCCGTCTGCCTAGCTGTGGAGCCACCTTTGTAATATTAACATAAATCTGCTATGAAGCCACCTGATTTCAAATCAGGTAACAAAAAGAGGCATCCATGTTAAAAAAAAAACTTACTTAACTTTTGTGAAATAGTTCTTTGAGCTAATGGCAGTTTTGGTCTCCTTTTAACCAAATTCCAAGCCATTAACTATCTTTTTGGTTTGAGTTCTGTTGGCATTTTAGTTGTTAAAGCAACATTTGTTGATGTTATATGGAAAATCACTGCAAACATTTACTGACCAACAAACTGACTAACAAATGTACTATAAAAATGGGAATAATTTACCTTCAAACTGGTAGGTTAGCTTTTGGACAGGGAGTTTTGATTAAGTAGGTGCAAAGTAGGTGAGATGTTCTACATCTACAGATGACCTACAGGTTCTTTGGATACAGTCCGAAAGTATTAGGAACAGATGGCTGTAAAGGTCATTGCCAGGAGGCAAGTTCAGGCACAGGTACTGTTTGTATCTGATCTACGTGCATGGATTACTCATTGATACAGCAATTTATGCCCACTTGCCATGAGTGATGATCTAAACTAAGCCTTGTTGAGAGTGGAGAGGGTCAGCAAATTTAAATGCCCAGTGTTATAATATCAAAGGATCTATCCTACATTCAGCATGCAAATGCCATTATAAAGAAAGCATGCCAACACCTCTACTTTCTTAGAAGTTTGCAAAGATTCAACATGTCACCTAAAATTTTGTCAAACTTCTTTGGATGTTTGTATTCCTATAGAGTCGGTTACCGTTGGAACTAACAAAAAGAATTGAGGTGTAAGTGGAGCGGCTATTGTTCGAATGGGGTGTGTTAGAGTGGTTTGGCTTTGGCTCAACAGGCTTCCACAAGGACAAGCATAGACTCAGGCTCTAAGTAAATGCCCAGTAATTATTTTTTCTCTGTTAGTAGGCTGAGAATGGGTTCAGAGTTAGTGGCATGTTCCTTGTGTGAGATAAGGGAACTTTGCTGTGACATTTTCCCTCCCCAACCCCTCTCCCTGATAACAACACCTGCACAAAATGCACCAAGCTGCAGCTCCTTAAAGACCAATTTAAGGAACTGGAGTTCCAGCTTGATGATCTTTGGTATTATAGGAAAGGTAATAACATGGACAAAGCATTGGCTGATTAGTAGGAAGCAAAGAACGGGAATAAATGGAGCTTTCTCTGGTTGGCAGCTGGTGGCTAGTGGTGTTCCATAGGGGTCTGTGTTGGGACCACTTCTTTTTACATTATATGTCAATCATTTAGATCAAGGAATTGATAGCTTTATGGCCAAGTTTGCGGACGATATGAAGATAGGTGGAGGGGCAGTAGTTTTGAGGAAGTAGAGAGTCTAGAGAAGCAATTAGACATACTAAGAGAATGGGAAAAGAAGTGGAAGCTGGAATACACTGTTGGTAAATGTATGGCCGTGCACTTAGGTAGCAGAAATAAAACTGTAGACAATTAGTTAAATAGAGAGAAAATTCAAAAATCTAGGGATCAAAGGGACATGAGAGTCCTCATGCAGGATTCCCTAAAGGTTCATTTGCAGGTTGAGTCGGTGGAGGGGAAAGCAAATGTGATATTAGCATTCATTTTGAGAGGAGTAGATTCTTGGCATTTATGCTTGCACCCAAAAAAGATGTACTAATTATGTACCAGTTACAATTTCTATGTTGTTTATCTATTTATTTATTTATGCCAGAACAAATAGACTGAGGAACAGCTTCTATCCCAGAGCTGTGGCCTCCATCACACCACTCCCACAGAACAATGACTGAAACTGTGAGCACACACAAGGACTCAAATACTTGCACTAACGGCACTTTGTGCATTACTGTGATATTCTGGTGCTGCTGCAACTTATTTTCTGCTACTTATCTATTTAATACTGTTTTTCTATTACTGTCTTGTTTTTATCTACTGCTTTGTTTGATTGCCTGAGAGGAAGCCAAACAGAGTTGCGCTCAGCAACTCCACATCTCGATTAACCTTAACGTAATCACAGGACAATTCACAAGGACCAATTAACCTATTCAATACATCTTTGGACTATGGGAGAACACTGGAGGACCTGGAGAAAACCCATGCATTCCACGGGGAGGACATACAGAGAGACTCCTTACAGAACAGCACTGGAATTGAACTGCAAACTCCAGAAAGCCCCAAACTCTAATCGTGTCACGTTAGCCAGTAAGCTATCATGTCCATATGACGTTACATTGCGCATTCCCATGACAAGTACTTCCATTAGGAATACATTAGCAAATCAAAACAAGTTATAAAGGATGTGACTACGGACTGAAAACTGGAATGCTGTTATGCCAAGTTTGATCTCTACCAGTGAAGTAGGTCTTGTTGTCGATTCATTCTTCACAAAGGGACCAAATAAAACAATTATTACAATAAATTCATCAGAGATATAATCAAAATCCAGTGTGAACTTACGTTTTATTCTAACATCTAAGAATTTGCAATTTCTTTTTATCTTCTACACACACTCACAATGCATGCAGTTTGTAAAATGAACAATGATTTCATAAGACATTGCAGGATACTAAAAAAAACCACTTGAACCTATTAATGTAAAGTTTAAGTTTCCAACTCAAAATGTCATACTTTGATCAAATGTGCCCTTTCTATTCTTGAATTATAATCTGTTATTATAGAACTTTTATTTTACATTGTTTTCCAATCAATTCACCATATTTTGATGATGGGAACATTAAAACATTCAAAGCTTTAATGTGGAAGTTATATATACTACATTTTCATATATCATCAATGAAAGTATTAAGCAATTTCATCTTCTTGCTTCTGTAGCAAGGTATTCAACTACATTGAAAATGCGTGGTGCAGACACAGTTTTAAATTATCCTAAAGTCTGATTCTGAATGAAATGATCCTAGTTGTTGTATTCAGTTAATTTGTAAGTGGTCTTAGGGTCTTACGGTC